>NW_023605083.1:99504585-100104585 GCF_014898055.3 Talpa occidentalis | reverse complement strand
CCATCTCTGTCTCTGTCCCTTTCCACCTCCCCCCTTTCCTTTCTCCCACCAGCAACGTCTCTCTGAGAAGAAACTTCCAGGCATTGCCTCCAACTGGCCTCCATCGGGGCCGCCATGAGCATGGCAGAAGCTTCATGGCCCTAACCCTGACCTGGCGACCAAAGAGGCTCTGGGCCCAATGACCTCTCTCTGAGGCTGCCCACAGGACAGTAGTTACCATGATGACAGCAGGTAGCCAGTGGCCACCATTGCCCCTGGATCCTTGAACCAGGGGGGGCCTACCTGACTCAGGGCCTCACAGGTAGCAGAAGGGACCTGAGAAGTGTGAGCTGCCTGCACCCCTCGCCTTTCCTGAAAGCACCTTCTTGCTGACACACCTTGAAATGGCAGTTCTCCGTGTGAGGTCCAGGTGAGGGATGTCCACACAAGGTCTGGTCACCGCACTGCTATAGGCATGCAGCAAAGGAACTTCACTGTGAGTGGACTCTGCCCTGGTGTTGGGCCCTCTAAACCCACCCTTTTATATAAATGGTCAGAATAATCAGAGCATCCATGAGAAAACCTGCGCAGTCAGCAACCAGCAGCCCGTGATGGCCCTTTAGTGCCTTTGCTGGGTAGATAGAACTGGGGTCTTTAATGGGAAAAAAGGGCTGAACCCGGTTCACCCCCATGCCAAAAGCCTTGCATGAGAGGGCCTGAGGCCTGGGGTCTTCTGCCCTCTGTTCCGCTCCTATTCATGACTCGATGATGGGGGAGGAGCTGCAAGCCTCACTGCTGTGTTAAGGAAGAGAAGCTTAGTGCGAGGGCTGCGGCCCTGAAAACTGCCTTGTGCTGTGTGGCCCTGAGCGCATGTCACTCCCTAAGCCTGACCTGCCCCTCCTCCCAGTGGCCTGGGGACAGCAGCTCCAGGGGTTGTCACAGGGAGCAGTCCTGACCCATCTATGCCTAGAGGATGTGCAAGACTGCCTACCTTCCACCTTCCTCCCTCCTTTTCCTTCTCTCCCTCTTCCCAGTTTGACAAGAACTTTAGCCCTAGGCCCTGACCATGTGCCTGGGAGAAGACACAGGTGGGGGAAGCCGGGATAGGGAGCCCAGTGAGAGTGCATTAGGGGGTGCCCTTCCCTGATCCCTCCAGCTGAACCCACAGAGGCCAAACCCTCAATATGTCCCCCCCTCCTCCCTTTCCCGGGGTTCAAAGGTCTCCCTTCACCAACAGGGATCTTTCTGCCCCTCCTCTCTTGATGCTGCCCACCTCTCCCCTCTGTGTCCTTTCCTAGTGCTCTTGAAAAGTAATCATAATCATAATAATTAATAACAACAGAGCCCTTGGCAGGTCTGAGGCAGCTCTTAAAGAGGCAGCACCCCATTTTTCTCCTGGCAGAGCTGGCGGACCTCCTTGGCTCTGAGAGGCAGCATTGATGCCATGCCTTTGTTCCTGCAGCCCTCCCTCTCTCCCTCCACCTGGGGTTGGAGGGTGGTGTTGGGGTGAGCATTTTTGCCTGCATTCTCCATCAGGCACTGGGCTTCTCGTATTTTAATTGAACTGTCTTTTCTTAGAGATAGATGCTTTCACTGCATCCAGCTGCTCGTGTGTATTGGGAAACCCGCCTGTAATACAGCTCGGCTAAATTAAAAGACGCAGCAGCTGGACTGATTAAACAGGGTGGGGGGGACGCTGGTCATAGCACTCTCTCTTTTTAAATAATGTTTCTGGTAATGCATTTTGGAGAATGTGAAAAAAATAAAAAAATTTAAAAGCTGTAGAAATGTTAATGATATCCACAGGACACTCAGCAGGAAATGAGAGCGATCTGGGACTAATAAAAGCCGAAATGTAATTTGTGCAGATATATGAGGCGCAGCCTTCTGAGTGGGCCTGGGTTTGTGCATTCTGGGCTCATAAACACGGCCTGGAGGGCAGGGAGTACGGGCGAGTGTCTTCTGCCCTGGTGCAGCCAGCCATTGGGCCCGGGTCACCACTGACCCTCCCGGCCTGCTCAGGGCACCCCGAGCAAAGGGACCAAAGCAACAGGGTCTGTGTGTGTCCACCTGGGAACAGAAGGGGCTACCCACCTGGGCGGCCCTGTAGCAGTCTGGCCCATGCCCTTCCCTGAAGAGATCAGGTCAGGAACACAGGGCTGTCCAGCTAGTGGGGAGCAGCCAGGCTGGAACCCCATGCCGTCACCAGCGCCTCTGGGTTGGCTTGTGGCAGCAGGCACCTCCTGTAATGTTTGATCCAAGCCACCAGGGATGGGATTGAAGTGGGTCAGAAGGGCGGGCGCGTGTCTCCTTGTTAAGGATGCCTGTGATAAGTCCACAGGGAGGTGGATGGAAGGCTGCAGCCCTAGTCAGCATTGGAGCTTGCTGGCTTTGACAAGTCCGTAGGGCAGGCGTTTGCCTTGGGGGACACTGGTTCCCTCTCCACAGCCTTGAGCCTCCATCCGTGAGCCAGGGCCAGCTGCCTGCTACGAGGGCAGGGGAGGTGGCCCTGCTCTGCTAACAGGGCTCCTGGGGGCTGTCGGGCTGTGCTGGGCTTGCCCTGCTCAGATGAATGGAGCCCCTCCTCTGTCCCCCTCCTGGCCAGCCCCTGACACTGAATGAGGAAGGCATCTATGGCAGGATCCAGGAAGAAGAAGAGTGAGCTGGGGGAAGCCCCCCTGACCCCCCCCACACAAACGCACACCATACCGCTCTCTGTCCCTCTCCTTTCTCACATCTGTGTCTGTCTTCTGTTTCTTTATTCCTTTTTGGTCCCTGCTATAACCCAGAAATTATTGTAGCCTGGTTTTGGGAACAGAAACTGGAAAGTCCCCCAAGCCCTCCTAGGGACCTGGCCTGCAGGGCTGGCTGAGCTATGTTCTTTCTCAGTCCCCCGGGACTGAGCGCTGTCAGCCCCTCGACCTGATTCCTTCTGAGTCTGGAACATTTCTTGCTTCTCCCATGTCATTTGAGGGTCTTCTGTGGTGCCCAGGCTGGCCAGTCAGTTGGGGAACAGTTAGCTGGGCACTGAGGGAAGACCAGTTGCTCTATCTTGAAGGGCCCCCACCTGGGGGCCATTTCTTGACCCAGGTGCCTGCTTTGGGGCAGGTTAGACCCCACAGTCTCCTCCCAAGATCCAGTCCCTAAAAATCATAAACAGATGGACCCTAGGCTTGGCCTGCCCTGGCCCTGACCCTGTGGCGTCAGGGTGGGGCGATCAGGATGGCCAGAGACTGCGACTCTGTCCCCATCAGCCTTCGTTGCCTCACTCTGGGCGCTGTTATCTGTGCACCTATTGATATCAAAAACAGGAAGCAGGTGTCTGTCCTGTGTTCCTGGGAATCAGAGAAAGGGACGTCTTATGCCTACAGTGGCTTGGCGGCCCCTAATCGATGTCTGCTAGAAGGAACAGACAGATTCCAGATGGCATGGCAGTGATAGAGGAGGTGTGCGTGTGTGCGTGAGCACCCGCCTGTGCGCTGGCCCACGATGCTCCAGGGCAGGGGCAAAGCTGCCCGGGTCCTAGCCTGGCTGGGTCGTGCTTGAACACCGCCAAGCTGGGACCAGATTACAGGAGCCAGCAGCCCCAGGGGACAAGAGAGCAGGAATCTCTCTGCTAAATGATTTTGAGCTGTCAGGGAGGGGCTGGGAGTGGTGGGGTAGGGATTGGAGGGGAGGGTGGTGTGGGGTGGCCGCCCCGGGTGACAGGGCATTGGACAGCTAGCTGGGTTTGCCCCTCCCGCGTCCATGGCTGTCCTTGGCAAGGCTCAGCTGTGGGCGATGTCGGAGCGGGAATTACAGAGCACACCTCCCTGACACAGAAGTTGTCAATATGTGCACAGCTGGTGGGGAGGCTCAGGCGAGGGGGGCTATTAAGAGCTGTGGGGAGGGGGTGGGAGGCAAGCTTTGAGAGGCAAAGGAAATGGCCCGTCTGAATGATTCTCTCTGCCCCCTCCCCTGCCCTCCCTCCCTCCCCTCCTGGCCCTCCCTCTCTCCCTTTCTCTTTTCACAGATAACCAGCCCGAGTCATGCAGTCTTTTCGAGAAAGGTGTGGTTTCCATGGCAAACAACAGAACTACCAGCAGACCTCACAGGAGACATCTCGCCTGGAGAATTACAGGCAGCCAAGCCAGGCTGGGCTGAGCTGCGACCGGCAGCGGCTGCTGGCCAAGGATTATTATAACCCGCAGCCGTACCCCGGCTACGAGGGCGGTGCTGGCACGCCTGCCAGCACTGCGCGGGGCAGCAAAGCCCTGCCCTCACAGCAGGGCCTGCAGGGGAGGCCGGCCTTCCCTGGCTACAGTGTCCAGGACAGCAGCCCCTACCCGGGCCGCTACTCAGGCGAAGAGAGCCTGCAGGCCTGGGGGGCCCCGCAGCCCCCACCGCCCCAGCCCCAGCCCCTGCCAGGAGGGGTGGGCAAATATGATGAGAACTTGATGAAAAAGACAGCAGTGCCCCCTGGCAGGCAGTATCCAGAGCAGGGCGCCCAGCTGCCCTTTCGGACTCATTCCCTGCATGTCCAGCAACAGCTGCCGCAGCCCCAACAACCCCTGGCATACCCCAAACTCCAAAGGCAGAAACTGCAGAACGACATGGCTTCTCCTCTGCCCTTCCCCCAGGGCAGCCACTTCCCCCAGCATTCCCAGTCTTTCCCCGCCTCCTCCACCTACTCCTCCACCGGCCAGGGTGGCGGGCAGGGAGCCCACTCCTATAAGAGTTGCACGGCACCATCTGCCCAACCCCATGACAGGCCACTGACCGCCAATGCTAGCCTGGCCCCGGGGCAGCGGGTCCAGAACCTTCACGCCTATCAGTCTGGCCGCCTCGGCTATGACCAGCAGAAGCAGCAGCAGCAGCAGCAGCAGCAACAACAGCAACAGCAGCAGCAGCAGCAGCAAGCCCTTCAGAGCCGGCACCATGCCCAGGAAACCCTCCATTACCAAAACCTCACCAAGTACCAACACTATGGACAGCAGGGCCCGGGCTATTGCCAGCCAGACACGGCGGTCAGGACTCCGGAACAGTACTACCAGACCTTCAGCCCCAGCTCCAGCCACTCGCCCGCACGCTCCGTGGGCCGCTCGCCTTCCTACAGCTCCACTCCCTCGCCGCTGATGCCAAACCTGGAGAACTTCCCCTACAACCAGCAGCCGCTCAGCACGGGGACCTTCCCTGCCGCTGCCAGCATCACAGACCACAGCCACTTCATGCCCTTGCTCAACCCCTCCCCGACGGATGCCACCAGCTCTGTGGACACTCAAGCCGGCAACTGCAAGCCCCTGCAGAAGGATAAGCTCCCCGAGAATCTGCTGTCTGACCTCAGCCTGCAGAGCCTCACAGCCCTGACATCACAGGTGGAGAACATCTCCAATACAGTCCAGCAGCTGCTGCTCTCCAAGGCTACGGTGCCCCAGAAGAAGGGTGTCAAGAACCTGGTGTCCAGGACCCCGGAGCAGCACAAGAGCCAGCACTGCAGTCCCGAGGGCAGCGGCTACTCGGCGGAGCCCGCGGGCACCCCGCTGTCAGAGCCGCTGAGCAGCACGCCGCAGTCCACCCACGCGGAGCCGCCGGAGGCCGACTACCTGAGCGGCTCCGAGGACCCGCTGGAACGCAGCTTCCTCTACTGCAACCAGGCCCGCGGCAGCCCCGCCAGAGTCAATAGCAACTCGAAGGCCAAGCCCGAGTCTGTGTCCACCTGTTCCGTGACCTCCCCCGACGACATGTCCACCAAGTCTGACGACTCCTTCCAGAGCCTGCACGGCACCCTGCCTCTCGACACCTTCTCTAAGTTTGTGGCAGGAGAGCGGGACTGCCCGAGGCTCCTGCTCAGTGCCCTGGCTCAAGAGGATCTGGCCTCCGAGATCCTGGGGCTGCAAGAGGCCATTGGCGAGAAAGCTGACAAGGCCTGGGCTGAGGCGCCCGGCCTGGCCAAGGACCCCAGCAAACCCCCCTTCTCTCTGGAGAACCACAGCGCCTGCCTGGACCCTGTGGCCAAGAGTGCATGGCCGCGACCAGGGGAGCCGGAGGCCCTGCCCGAGTCCTTGCAGCTGGACAAGGGCGGCAACGCCAAGGACTTCAGCCCAGGGCTGTTTGAAGACCCTTCCGTTGGCTTTGCCGCCCCCGACCCCAAGAAGACCGCTGGTCCCCTCTCCTTCGGCACCAAGCCCTCCCTGGGGGCTGCCGCCTCAGATCCTGCCGCAGCAGCTTTCGACTGCTTCCCGGACACGACCACCGCCAGCTCAGCAGACAGTGCCAACCCTTTTGCCTGGCCAGAGGAAAACCTGGGGGATGCTTGTCCCCGGTGGGGGCTGCACCCCGGCGAGCTCACCAAGGGCCTGGAGTCAGGCGGGCAGGCCTCGGATGGTGTCGGTAAGGAGACTGCCCAGGAAGCTTCAGCCTGCCTGGGCTTCCAGGAGGAGGAGCCCCCAGGGGAGAAGGCTGCTGTGCCCCGGGACTTCAAGCAGGAGGCGGCGGGCGGGGTGAAGGAGGAGGCGGGCGGGCTGCTGCAGTGCCCTGAGGTGGGCAAGGCCGACCGGTGGCTGGAGGACAGCCGGCACTGCTGCTCTGCAGACTTTGGGGACCTCCCGCTGCTGCCGCCCACGGGCAGGAAGGAGGACCTGGAGGCGGAGGAGGAGTACTCCTCCCTGTGTGAGCTCCTGGGCAGCCCTGAGCAGAGGCCCAGCATGCAGGACCCACTGTCACCAAAGGCCCCGCTGATGTGCACCAAGGAGGAGGTGGGGGAGGTGCTGGACCCCAAGGCTGGCTGGGGCTCCCCATGCCACCTCTCCGGGGAGTCTGTCATCTTGCTGGGCCCCACCGTGGGTGCTGAGTCGAAGGTACAGAGCTGGTTTGAATCCTCCCTGTCCCACATGAAGCCAGGGGAAGAAGGGCCCGATGGGACCCTGGCTCCGGGGGATTCTGCCACCCTGGCCCCTGACGCCACCCTGGCCCAGAAGCCGAACAAGCCCGCTGTGCCCGAGGCACCCATTGCTAAGAAAGAACCTGTGCCACGTGGCAAAAGTTTACGTAGCCGGCGGGTGCACCGGGGGCTGCCCGAGGCTGAGGACTCCCCATGCAGGGCACCGGCGCTGCCCAAAGACCTCCTGCTCCCCGAATCCTGCACAGGGCCTCCCCAGGGACAAATGGAGGGGGCGGGGGCCCCGGGCCGGGGGGCCTCGGAAGGGCTTCCCAGGATGTGCACCCGCTCCTTCACTGCCCTGAGTGAGCCCCGCACGCCAGGTCCCCCAGGCTTGACCACCACCCCCGCCCCCCCAGATAAACTGGGGGGCAAGCAGCGAGCCGCCTTCAAGTCGGGCAAGCGGGTAGGGAAGCCCTCACCCAAGGCTGCATCCAGCCCCAGTAACCCAGCCGCCTTGCCTGTGGCCTCTGACAGCAGCCCCATGGGCTCCAAGACCAAGGAGACAGACTCTCCGGGCACCCCTGGGAAAGACCAGCGCTCGATGATCCTTCGGTCCCGCACCAAAACCCAGGAGGTCTTCCACTCCAAGAGGAGGCGGCCCTCGGAGAGCCGGCTCCCTAACTGCCGTGCCGCCAAGAAACTCCTGGCCAACAACCACCTGCCCGCCGCTTTCAAGGTCTCTGGCAGCCCTCAGAAGGAGGGGAGGGCCAGCCAGCGGGTGAGGGTCCCCAAGCCCGGTGCAGGTGGCAAGCTCTCTGATCGGCCCCTCCACACACTCAAAAGGAAGTCCGCCTTCATGGCTCCAGTTCCCACCAAGAAGCGGAGCCTGGTCTTACGGAGCAGCAGCATTGTGGGCGGCAGCATGGGGGATGTGAAGGAGGAGAGGGCCGAGGACTCCCCGCCCCTCTTCAAGAGACTGTCTTCTCCCAAGAAGGCCAAGCCTGCCAAGGGCAACGGTGATCCCACCACAAAGTCGCTGCCCTCTGAGACGCCCGACGCCTGCCTCAAGCTGGCCTCCCGTGCGGCCTTCCCTGGGGCCATGAAGACCAAGGTGCTGCCGCCCCGGAAGGGCCGGGGTCTGAAGCTGGAGGCCATCGTGCAGAAGATCACCTCGCCCAGCCTGAAGAAGTTTGCCTGCAAAGTGCCAGGGGCCCCGCCAGGTAATCCTCTGAGCCCATCCCTCCCTGAGAAGGACCGTGGGCTCAAGAGTGCTGGGAGCAGCCCGATGGGAGCAGAAGAAGGTCTCTTAAACATGGGTGCTGGGCAGAAGCTCCCGGCAGCTTCAGGGGTCGACCCGTTGTGCAGAAATCCGACCAACAGATCCTTAAAAGGCAAACTCATGAACAGTAAGAAACTGTCCTCCACTGACTGTTTCAAAACTGAGGCCTTCACATCCCCCGAGACCCTGTCTCCTGGGGGTATGGCCCTGGCCCCTAAGAAGAGAAGCCGGAAAGGCAGGGCTGGAGCCCTGGGACTCCCGAAAGGCCCCCTGGAGAAGCGGCCCCATCTAGGCTCAGCTCTGCTCCTGACTCCCCGAGACAGGGCTGGCGGCACACAGGGGGTCGGTGAGGATAGTTCTGGTGGAGGCAGCAAAAAGCCAAAGACGGAGGAACTGGGTCTGACCTCCCAGCCCCCTGAGGGTCAGCCCTGCCAGCCCCAGACAAGGGCGCAGAAGCAACAGGGTCACACCAACTATAGCAGCTACTCCAAGCGGAAGCGCCTCACTCGGGGCCGGGCCAAGAACGCCTCCTCCTCACCCTGTAAAGGGCGTGCCAAGCGGCGGAGGCAGCAGCAAGTGCTGCCCCTAGATCCCGCAGAGCCTGAAATCCGCCTCAAGTACATTTCCTCATGCAAGCGGCTGCGGGCAGACAGCCGCACCCCTGCCTTCTCACCCTTTGTGAGGGTGGAAAAGCGAGATGCGTTCACCACCGTATGCACTGTTGTCAACTCCCCTGGGGATGAGCCCAAGCCCCACAGGAAGCCTTCCTCCTCCACTTCCTCGTCCTCGTCCTCGTCCTCCTCCTCTCTGGATGCGGCTGGGGCCTCCCTGGCCACGCTCCCTGGAGGCTCTGTCCTGCAGCCGCGGCCCTCCCTGCCCCTCTCCTCCACCATGCATCTGGGGCCCGTGGTTTCCAAGGCCCTGAGTACCTCTTGCCTTGTTTGCTGCCTCTGCCAAAACCCGGCCAACTTCAAGGACCTTGGGGACCTCTGTGGGCCCTACTACCCTGAACACTGCCTCCCCAAAAAGAAGCCAAAACTCAAGGAGAAGGTGCGGCTGGAGGGCACCTGTGAGGAGGCCGCCCTGCCCCTCGAAAGAACACTCAAAGGTCTTGAGTGCACGGCTGCTGCCCCTGGGAAGCCTCCCCGGCCTGATGGCCCGGCCGACCCAGCCAAGCAGGGTTCGCTGCGCACCAGTGCCCGGGGCCTTTCCCGGAGGCTACAGAGTTGCTACTGCTGTGATGGTCGGGGGGACGGTGGTGAGGAGGTGGCCCCAGCTGACAAAAGCCGCAAGCATGAATGCAGCAAGGAGGCACCGGTGGAGCCTGGCGGGGACACCCAGGAACACTGGGTGCATGAGGCCTGTGCTGTGTGGACAGGCGGGGTCTACCTGGTGGCCGGGAAGCTCTTTGGGCTGCAGGAGGCCATGAAAGTGGCCATGGACATGGTAAGAAGTCGGCCCAGCTGGGGCGGGGAGCTCAGATTCCACAGGACAGGCAGGCAGGCTGTGGGGGAGCCCCCCTCATCTCTCCATTGCAGCGTTGGGACCAAACATATTCACAGTCACAAATCAGTATCTAGGGAGTTGGGGGGTGGGGGTGGAGGCACACCCCCAGGCTGAGGTAGGACATCCTTGCCCACCACACGCTCACTTGGCACCTTCTAGCTCCAACTCTCCAATCACTCCCAGCCCCATCTTATGTAATCTGCCCAGATGCTGAGGCCCCAGAGGATGATGGGGCCCCCAGAACTGGCAGTCTGCAAAGGCGGATTGCCAACTCCCCCATTCCCCAGTAGGCCCCTTTTTGGCCTGGGCTGGAGCTGGGGCTCAGGGGAAGAACCTCTTAAACACTTGGTTGCAACGTGTTCCCTCCCACAGGCTGGCCCGCAGGGCCCTCAGCAGACGCCCACAACCTTTCTAACACGTTAGAGACGCTGCAGTCACTGAGTGTCTGGGGACAAGGTCTTGGCTGGCCTCTGGATTCAGACCCCTGCCATGGGCAGGGACTTTGCCACTCTGTGCCTCCCTTTTCTCATTTCCCAGTGCTGAGGGCCGGAGGCTGGAGTGAGCCCATGCCCCATAGGCCGTCAGAGCCGAGCTGGCCCTGCCGAGCACACCACGTGCACGAGGTCCTGTGCTGGGACAAGACAGCAGCGGGAGCCTTGTCCACCACCACTGGGCTCGCTCCTGGACTCCTGCTCCTCAGATCCTTCCTGCCGGTGCGGAGGGTGGGAGTGAGCCCCACGCACCTGCTGGTGGTCAGCAAAAGGGTCAGGACCAGGCCAGTGCGGCTCAGGTCTTTCCCAGGAGCCCCTACTCCTGCCCCCCACTTATATACTCAGGTCTACTGCGAAGCATCCACAGTCTTCCTCGAAGTGATGTCCCTGGCACATGTAGTGCCACCCCAGTTCTGGGCCTTCAATTTGTTGTCTTCAAGGATTACAGGGGTCTTGCCCTCAGTCACCCTGCTGCCAGCTCACCTGCTCCTGAGGTTCCCTCTTGGCCACTCTGACCTGCCCTGTGTGGACGGCCAGCTGTGGGGGCCACCGTGATGTGGATGGGAGCTGTTTGTGCCTCCCTGTGCACTGGCCTCCCCAGCCCAGGTGTCTAGCCCACAGCCTCCAGCCTGACTGCAGAAGCCCTGGGGCTGCCCTGTGCCCCTGCCAGCCTGCAGCCAGCAGCCATCCTCCCCAGGGGTCCTGGAACTTCCCCCTCTCCCCCTCACAATTGTTTTGTCCTGCTAGCTCTGCTTTCCTCTCCCTTGTCACTGACTCCTTCCCAGATGCCCTAAGAGAGGTTCAGCTCGCCCCCGTGATTAAAAAGTAATATGAGTCCTCAGATCCTCAGCTGCTACCTCCGTCTGCTGTTATGCTCCCAAAAGAAATGTCCTCTGCTGTGTGCTCAGAGCTCCCTCCACGCACACCCGCCTTCCCCCCTGCCCTGGCTCCAGTGGGGAGGGGAGCAGACAGGACTCTTTCCTGTCCCCTGCACACTGCACCCAGAAATACGTCCCCTGTGCAACAGGACAGCAACGGGCCTTGGCTAACCCACTTGCTTGCCCTGTCTCGGGGGCCTAGGTCTCACCTCAGCGGCCTGTACCAAAGTTCTGTTGGACTGAGAGGAAAACCAGGGGAGAGGGGGGTGCCCTGCTTTCCTGGTGTCACACGGCTGTTAATTGCTGGAGCTCGACTCAGTCAGCCCACCTCTGCCCACTGTGCCGTGCTGAAATATGGCCTGGCAACCTCCCACCACTGGCCGCATCCCCAGCGAAGGGCACCCTAGCAGGTGTGGCTGTTCATTGACTGCCTCTCCTCTCCTCACCTGGGGATCCCCAAGCAGGATCTGCTGGAGAGATGGTCCTGGGCTGAGCCAGGGACTGGCAACCTCAGAGGGCAGGAGCAGGCCAGATGCACAGAACACTCTGGAGAGATGGTCAGGCTGGCACTGCCCAGGATGGTGGATGGCCTGTCACCCAGTTGAGTACCCCATGCTCACTTTCACTCTCTGGAGGAACAGAACTGTGCCAGCCCCTAGGGATACCTTCTTTTTTACATCTCCTCCTGGGCACCCCTACACAGCCTGCTGTCTCTGAGTCGTGCTGTGCCCAGCTCCTGGGACCTTAGTTTCAGTCCGCCCTTCCTTCAGAACTACGTGGATGCCCATTTCCTACCTAGATATGGCCTGGCATGGGACGCTGAGGCAGGGGAGTTCAGCTGTGACAGTTATTAGGAGGCGGCCTGGGTGCCAGTTTGGGCGCCTCTACCAGGCTGGGATCCTTTGGTGGATTCACAAGTTGCAGCCCTATAGGAGTAGCAGGGGTCAGAGCGCGAGTGCTCGGGCGCGGAGGACCTATTTCTCCACATGTAAAATGCCTTCCTCGGGGGTTATTGGGGATCCTCATTGTGGGCCAGCCAGAGGCCCCTCACTGTTTCCCCTTAACCATGAAAATTCCTGCAGGCCCTTGTGGACCTGACATTGGGCCGCAGAGCCCCAGGAAGCCCCAGTCCTACCAGAAGGAAACTGCTGCCCTGAGGCATCATGTGAAAATCTGCTGTTCCAGATTGTACCCCAGCCCCCTCCTCCCCCCCCCCCCCACTCATCACCACTGCCAGCTCCACACTGGAGGGAACATTCATTTCTAGGTATTTTCCAGGCTAGGCCCAGGAAGGAAGGGAGGCTTTCTAGTCCCTGGCCTCTCTCAGCTACTGGGAGTGGGGACACCCTCAGGTCTGAGGGCTGGGATGCAGCCGCTGGACCCCAGCAGTATGGGGTCCGCTTGCTAGCCTGTGTACCAGCCCAGCCATTGCTGAGCCATGTGCCCTCAGGCAGATAATGCAGACTCTCTGAGCTGTCATTAGTAAACTGGGTAGGATAATGAGACCAGCATCATAAGTTCTCACGAGGAGGTGGCTTCCCAGCATGCCTGGCACATGCAAGCTATTGTTTTGTGTTTCAGTGGCTTAGCATGTGGGCATGGACCTGCCACCCTCTCCCTCCTGCACCTCACTCCTCCACCCACACAGTGTGGTTTCTCACTCATGAGGCCTGACCTGTCTCTCCTCAGGCCTCAGGTTTTGCTTACTCTTCCAAGGGCCTTCTTGGCATTGCCGGCCTAACCTGGCCGCATCCACATCCCCTCTAAGCAGCTGAGCCAGGCAGGGAGCAGCCCCTGAGCTCAGTGGCCTGGATGACGTAAGATTGACATGAACTCAGCATCTCCAGACTGCTGTGTGGCCTGCTCCGTCCTGGGGCTGGCCTATCCAGTGTGGACCCATTCCTGTAGGATCAGTACTTGTTCAGCTGCCAGAAAGGTTAGAAGCCAGTAGTTACTGCCTTCACTCTCTCCTGGAATGAGACTCTCCCTTCCATCTCCCTTTCAAAGTGGGGTTTATGAAAGTACCAGTCTCTGGGGCTGTTGGGAGGAGCCATGGGTAAAGCTGCATTCAGTGCCCAAAGTGCCATGGAGAGCCCTCAAGAATGCCAGCTACTGGCCACAGCCACAGTGAGGCCTGGCCTCCACTGGCACACAGTATTCTCATGGAAGCATCCCACACTTCCATAAGGGAGGCACGGGCACCTCCCCTGTTGTGCCCATGAGGCTCTGGGAATGTGAGTCGCTGGGTTCAGGTCACACAGTGTAGAGTGGCAGAGCTGGGATTTGAGGTAGTCATCCCTGAGGTAGTCATTTCCCAGCACGAAGGGTTCAGGGGCTGCCACAGAATCAACATGGTGGCATTTGGCCAATATAGAGCTTCCTCCCACCTGAATTGCAGGGACCATTTGGGAGGCAGGAGACAGGGACCAATAGGGCTGACTCAGCTGCCAACTCACCAGTGTTCCTCTCTCCTCACCAGACGTGTGCCAGCTGCCAAGAAGTTGGGGCCACCATTGGGTGCTGCCACAAAGGATGCATCCACACCTACCATTACCCGTGTGCCATCGATGCGGGTAAGAACCAGCTCAAGGGGACAGGAAGGCCCAGAGGCTCATCTGAGCAATCCAGGGGGACCTTGGGCACCGCTCTTCAAACCCTGACCCATTTGACCCTTCAGCTTCCTACCTCTCCTGCCCCAGCAATTCTTTATCTCTCCATATCTCTCTCCATTGGGACCTACGCTGAGCAATTATCATGGAGCCTAGTGAGTCCCCAGTTATGCACTGGAGGGATGCGCAGAGGCACACATTATAATACCTCAGAGCTAGGGGGTGGGTAGGATCTTGAACCTCAAAGAGGAAGAGGTACTGGGGCTGGGGCTTTGGAGACTGAATAGGAGTTCACTGGGCAGAGAAAATGGGAAAGGATATCCTTCAGTAACAAAAACCAAATGAGGTGGGAGTTGATGAGGTTCAAGATGGACTGATGCCCACTTGTCTTCTACTGGCTACAGGGAAGAGCTGTAGAAAGTTCTGAGCAGGGCCCTGAGGTCTAGAGACAGGACCGTATTCCCCCTGCGTTCTCTCTCCCCCATTCCCTGCTCTCACTCGCTCATTCTTTTGTTTCATAGACTTTCATTGAGCACCTACTAACACGAAGCACTCAGCATGGCAAATTGCATGGACCAGAGAGATAGGGAGCCCCAAACTTCATCAATTAAGTATGGAAACTGAGATTCAGAGACGTCCCTTATTCCAACCAAAGGAAGATATCACTAATGGTGGCATTTTAGTCACCGAAGACAATATTTTAGGAGGATTTAGAGACAGTTTTGGCCTGAATTCAAACCCTGGTGGTATTCTTAATATGTCATCCTGGGAAAATCCACTGATGTTCTCTGCATTTGATTTTCCCATCTGTAAAATGGGGGTGATAATCTTTGCTTTTCAGAGCAGGGAGTGAAATAATAAACACTGCCCATGAAATGCAGCCTCAGCCCTATTTGAAAGACAAGCCCCCATGTTCTCTATCTACCTCCCTCTGCCCATTATCCTTGACCCCTCCCTCTCTCCGTCCCTCCCCTTACCTGGAAAAGGAGTGAAGTTCTGATCCTGCCTCAGACCACAAAGCAGACACATCTTCCATCAGGACCCTCCCATTGCCTGGGGACCAACTGCCCCCTCCCCACTAATGCCTGCTGGCCCTGTCCCGGGCAGAAAGGACCACTCCTAATGCCCTGGTCTGGAGCCAGCATCAGGCCCAACCACGCTGCCCCCAGGAGAACATACAGGGCGCTGAGTGATGACAGTTCCTTGGCGAAGGCTGAGGTGCTGGCACCCTGCAAGGAGGGGCTGGCTGGAGCAGGATTTGGGGGATCTCACTGGCTCCACCCTCCCACTGTGGGAGCCGTGTGAACTAGATTTTAATGTGGACTCAGCCACTTGAGCAGACACATGGCCTTACTCCCAGTAATAGCTACCACGAGTTGCATCCCTCCTTCTACAGTGATTAATTTAGCACCCACTCTGTGCCAGGCCCGGCGTCACGCCCCTGCACTGTCTCCAATTGCATCTTTACAGATAGGCTGCCTCACCCATGGCCACACTGCATGGCATGAACAGACCCAGGGCGGCACTCCCTGTCTGTCTTGCTCTGCGTCCTGTGTTCTTTCTCCTACCTCAGTACTGTCCAGCCCCTTGGTGGGCTCGCATTTGAGTGGGACAGACAGGAAAACCATCATCCCTGCCTAAAGTTACGGAGACCAGACAAAGAGGAGAGAGTGGGTGCTGTGGGTGAGTCATCCTGTCTGACCGAGAGGGAATCCAGGAGAACTTCCAAGAGGAGGTGATATTTGAGCCAGGCCTTGAAAGGTCGGGAAGGTGGGCAGCAGCTGGCTAGTATTGGGACAAATATACCAGGCTTGGAGTAATAGAAATTTTGTTTCAAGTGAAATGTTTGAAGGAGTACCCATATAATAGGGATCTCTGCAGAACCCTGGGGACGGTGGCAGGAAGGGGGCCTACAGGCTGCATTTATTTCTGATGAGGGTGTGGCCAATGGCAGCCTCCACTGATCTCTGTGGGCTTGGCTGGCCTCTGCTGAGCTCACCGAGGCAGTGATGATCAGTTATTGGGTCAGCTGAAGCAGGACGACTTGGGGATCTTAGGCAGGCCAGCTCCCCTCTGTTCCATGGATCTCACCCTCCAGCACCACAATCTCTTTTGCCACATTCTGCAGGCCAAAGCAAGTGCCAGATCCAGTCCAGATTCACAAGGTGGGATGGGCACCCACCTCTCCTCTGGGAGGCACTCCAAATCATACTGCAAAGGACAAGACTAGGGTCAGGCCTTGGGACTGTGTTGGCAATCTGCCCACTACACGCACCAGCTTGGACTGGCTGTGCTTTTAATCTAGAGGGGAGCTGTTCCACTGAGCCCAGGACAGAGACTCACCAACTATCAACTTTTAGGGGTCATCAGAATCCTGGGGGGATAGTGTAGCAGGAAGCAGTTACCACCACTTGTCAGTGGAAGAGGAAGAGGGGGTGGACCCCCGCATACCTGAAGAACAGCCCGAAAAGGTGGGAAAAAGAGAGCCTGACAGTCAGAGGGTAAGGGAGGACCCTACATCCCTGGCCTTTGTCAGCCAGGAGGGGCTGGGAGCGAGCAGGAACAGAGGGCCTGAGCCCTGGGGACTTTGTCAGCCCTGCACCTCTCCGACTCCCTGGGCTGCTAAGTGCAGGCGGGGCAGCGCACTCCAGGTGTCCGGTTCAGGCTCTCAGATCACAGGGCGTCAGCGCTGCCTGCCTCTGCCCTTCTGGCTGCCCTGACCCAAAACCCTGCCCCTCCCCCCCCACACTATTAGGAAGCACCATGTTGGAGCTAAGCCATGACTTGGAATTGCTGACAGGGTCCTTGTCAGATAAGTCCCAGGTTCCCCAAGTGCAGATACCATGAAAAGGGCCAGAAATTGATGATCTGGCTCTTCCGGATGGGTTCCCTGTGGCGCGCATGCTGGGGGGTGCAGGGCAATCTGGTTTGGGAAGCAGCATCCTCCTACCCTTCACTTCCTGGTGCCCGAGCCCTGGACTATAGGGCATGCGCGGGGGGGGGGGGGGGGGGGGGGATGGGGGAGCTCATCCCTTGGCATGTGCTGGGGGGTGCCCTGTATGTAGCCAGATGAGCCTGGGGTTTTAGCCCAACTTCTTCGGAAAGGAAGGCGTGAATTCAGTCTCAGAGCAGCGCTTGCCTGAGGGAAAAGAAGGGGAAACAGCTGACCCACCTCCAGCTGCTGGCCCTGCAGTGTAGAAACTCAGCATCAGGTTTCTGTCTGAAACCCACCAGCTTGGGTCAGGGGTTGGGCAGAGACAGTTTCAGAGAAGCAGGAGCCTTCCCAGCTCTGCTCTTAGGGCTGCGAGTCTGCCCTGCCTCCCCGCTTCACCCAAGGGCCCGCACAGTCATGGTGCCACCACCGTGGCCGCCACATGAGCAGGAGGAATGTGCTGGGAGGCGAGGGCTCACTCAGCCCATGCATGCCTCTGGCTCTTGGTGCGTCTGTGGTTTGTGCAAAACTTGGCCAAGAAGTTAGGGAGGGAGGGAGATGAGCTCAGAAGGGGACGTGAAAGTGGTGGGAGAAGACTCCAGGGGAAAGCCAGGGTTTTCCTAGGTGGCAGCAGGCAGGAGGCTGGGGGCTCCCTGAGACATCAGCACACCTGCGGGCTAAGGAGGATGGGGGCTGGCTGAGCTCAGCCATGCCCTCTGCTTGCCCAAAGTGGGCGGTGCCCTCGGCCCTCATACCTGCTGGGAATCCTCAGACCTGAGACCTCAGCTTCCCATGCCCTGCTCCAACAATCAAGGATCAAGTCTGCCTCCCAGCTGGCCCCCACAGGAACCCGCATCCAGAGCGCCTCTGTAAGCCCTGCACCGGGGTGTTTCATATCCTCTCTCCTCATTCACCTCCGCCACAGCATAATGCCCCGTCCACAGTTGTGGACTCCAAGGCTGACACTCAAATCCTGCCGTGTGACCGCACTACCCAGTTGGTCAACGTGTCCTTCGTGAGCTCCCACCGGGCCTCAAAGCCTCTTCTAGGGGCTGGCCACTCATCTGGGGAGGAAGGCAAAGCTGTGCACTGAGCATGCTTGCCAGTGGGCCGAGACCACTCGTAGGTGTGACAAGTGTGGCCAGGCATAACTGGGCAGGGCGCGTGGGGTCTGCGATAGCTGGACAGTGGGCAAGAAGGTGTCACTGGGAAGGAGGTGAGAGAGGAACAGATTAGGCCAGTGGGGCTGGAGGGGCAGGCGTTCTCTGTGGGTTGTGGAGGATCTGAGTAGTCTGATACACCCTTGGTATAGGGCCTCATGGGTAGCAGAGCCACCGCGGTCCCCCCCACCCCCCCAGATGCCAGCAGCTGGCAGGTAACCACCCAAACCTCTCTCTGGTTACAGGTTGCTTATTCACTGAAGAGAACTTTTCTTTGAAGTGTCCCAAACATAAGGTAGGTGACCACAAACCTTCCCTGGAGGGGTTACAGGCTGGAAAGGAGGCCCTCCGCCTTTGCTGCCCCCAGCCCTGTGGACCCCACCCGAGGAGGCCAGGCCCCACCTGCCGGTGCCCACCACCACCAAGCCACAGCCGCAGCGACCAAATTACAGGCGGTTAGAGAGCCGGCTTTGGGAGGGCGGCTGATAAACCAGGCAGGCCTGCAGGAGGCCGTCCCAGGTAGGGCAGGGTGGGTGAGGCTTACAAGAAAGCAGCGAGATCCCGACCCCTTAGGTGCCGGCCCCTCGGGTGTGGGGTCGCGCGGGCAGGGCCTGCGGCGGGCGGGTCTGAGTGGAGTTTGCCCCGGGAGCTCGTGCCCCTCCAAGTAACAGTAACCGGCAGTCGGGCGGTTCCTTTTCTCTTGCAGAGGCTGCCGTTGTAATTCACCGCAGCGGCCCGAGACGCCGCCGGAGCCCGCTTGCCACGAAGGAGAGGAGCCGGCGCGGCCCCCGGGCCTTTGGGCTGCTCCCGCGCGGGTCCAGGGCCGATCCTTGATCCGGACCCCGGATCTTGGATCTGGCCGCTTCGGGCGGAAACGGGCGGTCCGGGTTGGGAAGAAAACGCGTTCCGGAGCCGCCTGCCCCCGCAGCCGGACGCGACCGGGCGTTCTTGCTCTCGCCCCCGGGCCAGGCTGGAGACGGGGAGCCCCGGAGCGGCCAGACTCCTGGGGCGTCCGGGCGCCAGCGGGGGTGGGGGACGCCCTGAGCCTGGAGACGCTGCCCCCCTGGAAGTCCCGAGACGACGTGGCATACATTCCACGCGCGCGCTGCCGCACCCCGTCGGCTGGGCTTGCAGCTGGACACCCCGGGGGTACGGTTAGGGGTCCAAAGGGCCCTGGAAGAGGCCAAGGGCGGCTCCTGGCCCTTAGACGGGCGGAGGGGGGCGGGGAGGCGCCGAAGCCTTTCTGGAGTGGGCCAGGCCCGCGGGGGAGGGGGCCGTGGGCTTCGGAACGCACCGTTGGGAACGCATGGAAGCGCCCTTGCCCCGAGCCCTGGCCAAAACTGTCGCGGGACTCCGGCAGAGCCGCGGGCTGGCGGCTGTGTCTGCGGCCCCTGCTCAGGGGGTGCGGGCTCCCGGGGTGTGGGCAGGACTGGGGCACCCCCTTGGCTTCTGTTCGTCCCCTTCCAGTCCGCCACGCCATCCCTGGAGCCCAGCCCGGGAGCGCATCAGTAACGAGTCGCGGCCAGAGCGCACCTCCGGCGGATTCGCGAGCGTCCCTCTGCCCGACCACCCGTCTCCAGAGACCGCCGGGCACGCGAGCAGAGACAGCGCTAGATTCGTGTACAAACCTGTGTACCCCTCTATATATATGTTACATAGAATGTATATATGTTGGGAACATGCTCGCTTCTCCCGTGTGTCGCCGCCGTGCGTCGTGCTCCCCTCAGCACAGGGCCCTTGCCAGGGAAGGGGCTGCCGTGATGCCTTGGCCCCGCGCAGTCACCACCGGCCCAGGCCAGTCCCTGCCAGTTCGTCCGCCTGTCCGTCTGCGTCCTCAGCTCTGTCCACGCTTCAATAGGCCTGACGCAGCCCCCAGACCGGGGCCGCCCTAGCAACTACTTGTACATATGACTGTAAAATGGTAAACGTGTGTATTATATCTGGCCTCGTTATATAGTGTATATATATGTATACATATACATATATATAATATATATGAAGACTGTAAATGTTAAGACGACTAGTGTTCTTATTAGTATATTGCTTCACACTGAAGATTGTGTGTATCGAGCTGTTTCTAAAAGATGTTTATTTTCCTTAAGAGTAAAAAACAGTCATTGCATTCAGAAAAAAAAAAGTCAATAAAGATACAACGATTGTTTTGGAAGTCTGCAGCCTGTGGATTCTGAGCAGATTCTGCTGTGAGAGGGCCAGGCTCTAGATTGGAGGGGTGGGAGGAGGGGGAACGGGGTGGGAGGACAAAAATTGGAGTCAGGGGTTCTTCGGGAACAGGAAATATAAGCCCCTTTGGGTCTCAGGTCATGATGGGGGTACAGGCTTTCTCGGGTGTGAGGGGACAGTGGATGGGGACATTAGACTGACATCCCATACTTAAGGTTGTAGCTCCTGTCACCGCTGATGCGTGGGGACACCGGTTCTGCCATGTTAGGCTGGAAGCTGATCTGGGTATAAGTTGAGCAACGTGAGCAACATGAAAGGACATGAGACCATAATGACCTTAAGGGTTAGAGATTGAAACAGCCTAGGAATCAGTGGGATCCAGGTCGGCTGGAGGTCATCTCCAGGTCTCCCAGGACACCAAGAGGAAATTTTGTGCTATATGGTGGATGGGGTAGGAAGCCTTTGCCGGGGTGCCGGGTGGAAGGGAAGACCCAAAGGAACCTCCAGTAGGTATGTACATCTATTGAAGCACAGACCCTTCTCCCCAAAGGAACAAAACCCAGATTATAAATAATTTCATTTTTTATTCTCTGTACAAAACTTCTCAACCTATGAAAATAAAGTTTGCAAAATGCAAAGTAGCACGTGAGCCTCAGAAGCGAAGAGGCTGGCGCACCCTCATCTAAACTATGTACAAGTGTCCCTGAAAGGGAGAGAGGCGCCGTGAGGCCGGGCCTCCTTATGACCTGGAAAGCCAAGTTGAGTCCCCCCAATTCAGTGAAATGTAGCCCTCTCCACCCTCTAGACCCGAGAGGGGGAAAGCCACAGGGTGCCTGCCAGGAAAGGAAGGGACACCCAACTGGGCTGGCCTCTGCAATCCCCCAATCTGCCACCAGAGGTCAGCACCATCTTGGCTGGCGCTCAATAGGTGGGGGGTGGGGGGGGCCTGGGGTTGTGGTCGCGCTGCCCGTGTGACCTCCCAGATCGAGACAAAAGTCCCCGCGGGTCTCCCATACTCCACTTCCGAGGCAGAGCAGTCCATGAGTGAAACGCGGACACCAGCATCTCTGGCGCTGCCTTCGGCCATTGAAGCTCCAGCTTGGGGGGCAGGCTGAAATGGGGCAGCTAGAGACACAGGCACTGGGACAGACGGCCTTAGGAGGTGGTCTAGCTGGAGGTGACAGTGGTCCCACCGCCCAGACGCATGAGCATCTGCTGGCAGTCCTGCAGCAGCCGGTGGTCACCGAGCTTCTCGAGCGTGCGCGCTGCCTCGGCTAGCATACCCACGCGCTGCCCGGGCGCCGAAAGGAAGCCAGGCGGCAGGTAGCAGGAGGCCAGCAGCAATGCCTCTGCATGCTCGCGCCTCGTGGGCTGTGGTTCCAGCTCTGCTATGGTGCCTGGGAACAACACAAGGGTGTCTGGGGGTCAGGGCCACATGGGGCGAGGTCCAGGGCTTGGTCACACCCCCTAGCACGCAGAAGCCACGCCCCACTTTCCCCCAACTCAGCATGCCAGGAGCGACATCCCTCCACAGGGCCTGTCCCCTAGAACACACCCGGCCATGCGTGCGTAGCCACGTGTCCTTCAAATGGCAGTAGCCCCAGTCTTCCCAAGCTTCCATCACTCCCTCCCTGGCATTTCACCCACATACACTCCTCACCTCCTTTGCTACAGGGTCCTGCCCTCCTCCTCAGACTGCGGTCCAGGAGCTGGTGTGTCCGTGTGGGGCTGGCCCCTGCCATCAGACGGGCGGTGGCCTCATGTAGGAACACCTGGGTAGGAAGAAGTCAGGAGAATTAGGGGTTCGGGCTTGGCCCCTACTCTTCCCTGACATCTGCTGCCACATGTCCCCATTGTGAGGTGAGAGGCCACGGGCACTCACCCTCCGCATAGCAGGTCGGAAACTCTGTGCCAGACGCCTCAGGCCACTCAGGTCCCGTTGGAAGCCACGCAGCTCCAGGGCTGAGGCCTGGGGCCCACTGCCTGCGCCCTGGGAGGTCTGAGCTGCTGCGGGTGGCTGCTGCCTCCGCCACAGGCTAGTGCGTGCCACCAGGAGCAGGTCACACAGGAGCAGCTGCATGGCCTGCGGGGGAGCAGGGTAAGGGGTCATGGGGGGGCTTCAGCTCTGGGAGGGCAAGGGTAGGGGCCCGCGGTGCCAGGGGCCGGCTCCGGGCTGCACTGCCGAGGCACTGCACCCGCCTCACACACATGCAATGCAACAGCAATGCACCGCGGGGCCGCCCGCCTTTCAGGCCCCCACGCCCGCCACCTGCCCAGGAAGCAGCCTCTAAAGAGGGCCCTGCCACACAGCTCACCCTACCCCCCCTCCTGTGATAGGGGAAACAGACCAGACAGAGGCAGCCACTCTCCCCAGAACCCTGAGTGAGAAAGCAAAATCAGCCAGGCGCCCAGTCCTATGCTGAAGGGCTAACCCCATAATCCTATGTAGTTCAAGGGGGAAACAATCAGGGAGTGGAATGTCCATGACCCTCCAGACCTGCCAGGTCCCAGCCCCGAACCCTCACCTTGTCAATGGGGCTGCCAGTTGAGGTGGCGGCCAGGCTGTCCCGCAGGTACCCGCTGGCCTTCTCACAGATGGCTAGGCTGGCTGGGCCACACTCTGCCTTCCCACGGCCCAGCAGGGCCCGGGCAGCCTTGAAGGAGTGTAGAGCTGCCCTGGGCAGGGGTCTCCTGTCAGAGGGAGGACAGAAGAGTGATGGTCAGACCATGGACAGTGAGGGCCCCAGGCCCTCACTGAGCTCCCGCTGCCCTGGTCTGGCTTCCTGGGGAAGGAAGGGTGGCAGTCTCCATCGCAGTTGGGCAGAACCTGGCCTGCACTCACTCGGACTCCAGCAGGGCGCGGGGCAGGTGCTCCACTAGCGGGTACAGCCGCTCAGCCGCCTCCTCGTCCCGCCGCAGCCAGTGCGTCACCACGGTCGTCAGCGAGGCCCACCACTTGGCCACCGGGTCCACGCCTAGAGAGGAGCAGGGTGGGTCCCTGAAACTCAGCTCCACTGCCCCTAAGGCTAAGCAGGGAGCCAGGGGATGGGGATTTGGGGGCTGACCGGTGGTGGTGGCCATGCTGGAGCTGATGGAGAAGCTGCAGGCTGGAGTCCCGGCAGCATCCGAACAGCTGTTCAGCAGCTGTAGGTACCCAAGGGCGTCCGAGAATTCCCTGTGGCAGGAGAGGACTGGCTATCAGGATGCGGGCAAGGGTCCTAGGCGGGCATGGGACCTCCTCCCCTCCCACCACAGCACAGCCTCCTGGCTCTACTGTGCCACTGTCTCCTGCAGGCTGGTGGGGAAGATGAGAGCCAGAGGGAACTCAGACACGCCCGCGGCCACACAGGCGTACCCAGTAACCTAGCTTTGGCTGCCTACACAGGTCTCTAGACAAAGTCATTCCCAGACTCCACCATGGAGGGCTCTGCCTGGTGGGGGGCACAGGGAAACTCACTTGTCCCCATCAGCTGATCCAGGGCTGGGGCTGGGTTGAGCCACACAGTTCAGTGCTCGCTCCAAGAGATGTTCACGGAACAGCTGGGTGACCTGGGCCAGGGGGTCCACTGTGGGAGGAGTGGGTAAGTGGGACTGGTGCTCCACCAGCGGGGACAGCCGCTCGGCTGCCTCCTGGTCGGCCTTCTTCCCATATCCACCTCTCCACCCCAACGGCTCTTTCCTGAGTGCACGAGCAGGCTCTGCTCTGGGACAGATGGAAGTTGGTGGATAAATGCCTCACCCTTGCCCTGGGAGAGGATAGCCTACCTTGGAGTGGTGTATTCTACTGAAAATATATCCCTAGCAGCTCTGTCCCTGCCCTATCTGACATCTTCCTCTGCAGTGGTATTGCCTGGGTCACCTCCCCAACAGCACCTGCCCTCAAATCCCTGTCTCCATGTTTGCTTTGAAAAAGCCCCAGATGGGGGCCTCCCTGGTGGCACAGCGGTTGAGCGCTGGGTTGCGAAGCTGCCCGCAGCCTCTGCAGCGCCGGTTCGATCCCCGGCCGCCAGGCAAGGGCCCCACATGGTGCGCAGACCTCTCCTGTTGCGCCCGCTGCTCCCCTCAGCAGTGTACTTCGTCGGTCTGCCTGTTCTGTTCCCTGCTCTGGCTCTGGTGAATTCTTTCACCACCACCCCCACCCCGAGCTTCTGACTGTACCCAGTGCTTGTATAAATAAATAAATCTTTAAAAAAAAAAGAAAAAGAAAAAGCCCCAGTTGACACAGAGCCCAGACCTTCCTGCAGCCCTCCACAGCAATGACAGAAAGTGGGGCAACAGACAGATGGACAGGGACAGCTAGAGATACAGGGGACATGGAATGGGACAGGAAGGAGGATGAGGGGCACCGAGGATGACCATGGGAACGGGAAAGGGATAGGGGGCAGGGGCGGGCATAGGGTGAGAGAGCACCTGGGTTCCCTGCCAAGCTGTACAGGCTCTCCCGCGGGGCACTGCACACAGCCCAGTCGCCATCCACGAAGAAACGGTGGCCCACAGGGTGGCAGAGCCACTGCATGGCAAGAGGAACTGAGCCACTCTGTGCCAAGCAGGCCTGGCGGGCACTACTCAGGAAGAAGCGCTGTAGGGGAGGGGAGCTGGGCTGTCACACTGGACCCAGGCAGGGGCTCACACCCACACCCCTGAGACTCCAGGTCAGACTGGAGCCCACCCCGTAACCCACTGTCGTATTCCGTGTAGCCCCTGCCTAGGGAGCCATAGTCAGAGATGCAAAGACAAGCCCCCAGCCTGTCCCCCACCCCGGCTCCGACCAACTCACTGTCAGAAAATGCAAGACCCGTGGGAGACTGGTCTTGACCCTTAGCGCAACTGCCACGTAGATCTCAGCCAGTGTGGCCACGGACACAGCATCTCCCGCACACTCTGCCAGGTTCAGGGCGCTCAGTGCAAGGTTGGTGGCAACAAGGTGGCCACCTATGTACTTCCCTAGAAAATGTGCAGGAATGAGGCTGGGGTATGGTGCAGGGCAATGGGGGTCCCTGGGGCCCTGCTCCATGCCCACCATACCCATAGTATGCAGCTGGTGCAGCTTGTGGTAGACGAGGGCCGCATCCCGGGCGCTGGCACGAGCATCCGCCTGCAGAGCGTGGTCCCTTCGCAGGCCTCCCGCCCGGCTTGCCAGCCAACGGCCCACCCAGAGACGTTGCAGCAGGTGGCGGATGAGGTTCCAGAGCAGACTACAGGCCAGGTCCAGGTGGGAGGTAGGCAAGGGCCGACCCAGGGCCCGCAGGGCCAGCCATAGCTGCTGGGCAGCCTGGGCAAAGTCGCCCTGGGGATGAAGGTTTTTCCAGGTGAGAAAAGTGGGGTCAGAGTATCCCAAGTACATAATAGCCCTAAATGGCTCTGAAGATTGTTCTACCTTAGGTTCCTCACTGTGACGCCCTGGGGCGCTGGGGGCCTAAGGGGTAGACTAGAGCAGGGAAGATGGGGTACATTTACGGTGTGCCCAGAAGATAAGGGAGATGGATTATGCCTATCAGTTGCCCAGGCGCTGCTTAAACCCCGACTTGGCCTACCCAACACATGCCCTGGCCTTACCCGCGCCAGGTCCAGGTCAGCCTGCTTTCGATGCCTCCAGAAGTGCACAGCAGGGCCTGAGTGGGGCCGTGTGACTGGCTCTCCATAGACAAAGAGAAGTGCCAAGGAGACCAGCACTAACAGCCCATTAGTCAGCCAGACCAGTGGGGGCAGCAGCCACGGGGCCCAGCCAGGGCCATCTGAGGGCAAAGAGAAGGGCTGGGGACACAGCTCCCAGGAAATTCAGGGCCCCAAACCTAGGTTTAGGATTTGCACCCATGTCCCCTTTCCCACCTCTCTCCCAAAGATGCCCAGGCTGACCTGTCGTACCTCTACTCTCCGTGTCCAGCATGTTGCGCCCGTGGTAGATGCTAGTGGCATATGAGGGGCCAGAGAGACCCCAGTTGCCCAGCAAGGAGGCCAAGGGGTTGCAGGAGAGACAGAGGAAGACAAGCATGCACAGGGCCAGGCGGGAACGGTCCAGCATGCCCCGGCTGTGGGGGGACAGCAGCTGCTCTGGCTTCACCTGGTGGGGGTGGGCATGGGCAGTGAGGACAGAGCAGCAGCGGCCCAGGGAGCATGGGCTCAAGTATTCCACGCAGCCTGACTGTGGGTCACTGCATGGCTCTAGGCCTCATTTTCTCTATGTATAAAATGGGAGGTAGACTGTGTTAAGGGCTTCTTCCTGACCAGTCCTGGGGCTCAGAGGGTATCACTAGGAGACAAGGAGGCAAAAAATTGCATCCAACCTGGCTGTCCTCAAAGACTGGGCTGTCTGGCTCCGAGTCACTGCCACTGCCTCCACTGCCACTGCTCCTGCTGCCAATCGACAAAGGGCTGCTCTGGGAGGGTGAGCCAGCGTCTGAGGGGGGTGGGCTCAGTGTGTCCACCACCTCAGGCTTCATGCCCTCCATGGACACATCTGTGTTTCTACCACTGCCACAATTGGACACCAGGTCTTTCAGAGATTCTGTAGGTGAGAAAGAAGCAAGGGGTTGAAGGCTACATACCCCAATCCACCCCAAATCAGCTTAGGGCCTAAGCCAGGGCTGGACTCTGGGCCAGAGCCAGGGGCTGAGTTAAGCCAGGACTCACTACTTTTATGGGCAGCACTGCGCAGACTCAGGTTCTCCTGCTTGAGTTTCTGGTTGCTTTGTTGTAGGAATCGGATGTAATCGATGGCCTTACGCAAGACAGCAGATTTATTCAGCTGCAAGGGGTAGGAGGGAGACAGGAGAAGTGGCCAGTGAGGCCTAGCAAATGAGTACTTGGCAAGAGCCAGGGCTGCTTTGCCACAAAACTCCCTCAGGACCTTTGCACTTGCTGTTTCATCTACAGGGAATGCTCCTCTCCTACTAGTACCTACCTTCCAGGATGGACATAAGGATTAATATGTAAAATGCAATCAGCAATTGTCTGACTAGCTGCTACTATTGTTATTAACATCTTCATGCCTCACTCCTCACCTCCTCTAAGTCTCTGGCAATATATCACCTTAGTGGGGCCTTCCCTGACCACTGGCTTGAGAGTCACAACTCTCACCAGTTCTCTCTGTTTGCTTTTCCTCCATAACACTTCGCACCATCAGGTGTACTCTAACACTCTCGTTTATTTTCATCCCCTCCCTCTGCTTCCCTTGCACTAGAACAGCAGTTCCTTCCTTGATGGCAGGATTTTTGTCTGCTTTTCACTACCATATCCCCAGTGCCTAGAATAGCCTCTGGCATACAGGACCCACCCCCCCCCCCCCGAGTTTAACTGAATAGACAAGGCTGCCCAGGCCTGAGGAGGGTGAAGTCCAAGGTTGTCTGTTCAGACTCAGTCCCAATCCCCTTTTCTTCTGCTCTGTCTCCCCCTTCCCTAGGGTTACCCTGGTCCATGCCTCTGCAGGCCTTGCCCGCACCTTGGCTTCGGTGCCCACCACCAGGTCCTTCAGCTCGACGATCTTGTCGTTGATGGAGGAGCGGTAGCGTTTCTCGATGGCGTTGTGGGCTGTGCGCTTCTCCCCACGGCTCTGGGCTGAACCCAGTGTCTTGCTGCCGGCTACCAGCCGGTTGATGGGCAACTTGTCAGTATCCACTACCAGTGGCACTGTTGCCAGGATGGTTCCACCACTCACCAAGGTCTGCAGGGCCAGGCACAGGTTACTAGGTGGGTATGCAAATGTGCAGACCCCACACCCTTCCACTCTGACCCTGCCACCCACCTGCAAGGGCCCTGTCTGCACAGTAGCACCAGGAGCCAAGGAGCTGATATTTGCTCCCTTCATGGTGGTTCCCAGGTCTGTTTTCATGGTTGTCAGGAGAAGCGAGTCTGTCTTGATAAAGTGGGGCTGTAGCAGGACCTGGGGATGGCAGAAGTCTTACGTAGGAGCTATATGTCTGGGCCAGGGGCTGCCACCTCTCCAATACCAGGCCCAATCCCCCTTACCGGGACCTGCTGGATCTGTGAGGTCACAGTTGTTGTTGCAGGGGCTGTTGCGGGGGTGGCTGTGGCTGCCAACATCTGCTGGGGTACTGCACTCTGGACCTGGGTGTGCAAGGAGACGGGCGGGACCCCTGGCAGGGAAGCCAGTGGCAGGCTAGGCAGCGGCTGTGGGGTGCTCCCTGGAGGGGTCCCTGCAGAGATAAAGGCTGTGGCTGTGGGCACAGGCTTCCCTAACTCACTTTAAACCCATCCCTCTGGTCCCTATAACTGTCTGATCTTGATGGCCTGTTTCCTGTCTGCACAGGCCCTGCCTCGGGCTCTGATGCAAATGTGCTAGCTTTCCATCCAGTTACTTGTCTTTGGAAGGGGAACATGGACGTAGACAACCAAGGTAGAATGGGAGGCAATGTTAATCCCAGAACAACAATACCAGTAAAGCTAGTAATGGGGGCAGCTCAAGCTGCAGAGTAGAGTCCTGATTTCCTAAGCCTGAAAAGTCCTCTAAGACCACAGCAGACCCTTCTCTGTACTCCTGCTTCCCGTCCCTCCACATGCTGCCTTACCTGTAGTGAAGCCTCCAGGAGGGCTGGGATAGCCCAAAACAGGGGCAGAGCTGAACTGTGACTGGGCTGGAACTGGAAAACTCTGGGGCAGGAGAGCCCCTGGTAGAGGCTGTGGGGTGGGGGGCTGCAGGATGGTCAGTGGCACTGGCTCCTCCTTGATACCAGGCCCAGGGGAAAAGGCAGGCACAGATGAGTACCTCTTCAGTGGGGTAGGCGCAGGCTGGGGAGGGGACATAGGTGGGGGTGTTGCCTTAGATCCCCCCAGGTAGCCTTCGAGTGGGGAGCTCATTGTGACCGGAGGTGGGGACAAGCTGCCCCGGGAGCTGGCATCTGGGCTGCCAGGATCTGTGTCACCTGTCCGGCCCCCCGCATAGGGTGGATCAAACAGGCCTGGAAAGTCGCTGTCTTGGTTGTTGATGAGCTGAAGCATGTCTGGAGAAAGAAGGAGAAGAGACTGTGTGAGCGACTAGGGGGCAGGGGCTCCCCCCAGACATCTGCATGCTCCTTATCCACACAATTGTACATGCAATGCCACGGAAACAGAAAACCACCCATGTGAACCTCTGCTCCCATACACACAGCCACTTCTGGGGCACCTGTGATATCTGGAACAATGCCTGTGGGTCACCTGTACGCAACAGCCCTTGCAACAACTGAACAAGGTCAGCACTGTGCAGGTGCCAGGGTCCCCCAAGGCCCATTAGCTAGACTGAGGCAGAACTGCCATCACCAACCCAATCTTCCATGGAACAGACAGAGCCTGGGGGGAGGAGGGAAGGGGTCAGCTGCTGGCCATGTGTGTGCCAGCCAGTGTGTCCCTGCATGCTCTGGGAATAAACCCAGATCCTTTCTGGAGCCAACTAGCCTCAGGACCTGGCCATTCAGGGCTTTGGTTTCTCCTCCGTAAAAGAGAATGCTGTCTGTCCTGACTCCTTCCTCCTCGTACAGACTGGGCCACACTCCCCGCCGCAGCCTGGCCAGTAGGACCTCTCCCCCAGCTGGCGGCCAGCAGCCTGGCTGGGTAGGCCTGGGGCGTTCTAACCCACTGGGTGAAAGAGCTCTGCAGGATCCATGAGCACAACACTGGGAGCCAAAGAATCCCCCAAATCCCCAGTGCTGCCCACAACTGACTTGGTGTGGACCAGTAAGTAGCCTTCTCTCACTGGACCTCAGTTTCCTTATCTGTACAACAAAAAAGATTGAGTTCCTTTTGGCAGCGGCTTTGAAGCTTTGCTGGGCAGGCAGCACAGAGTGAGCACTCCTTCCTACTGACAAGTGCACTGGCAGGAAGTTTACCACAGAAGGGGACCTTCCTAAGTCCTCCAACAGAGCAAAAGAAGGGTGCCAGGGTCCCTTCCTGGGTCCTCAGATACAGACAGTTTGTGGCCCTCCATGTATATGCAGGACATAAAGGCAAAACGTACTTTCACTTGTATGATATCTCATCCTTCATGAGCCCCTTTGACAGATAAGGAAACTGAGGCCAAAAAACAAAAACAAAACCCAGGCTGAATCCAGGGTTCCCACTATCTACCTGGGGAGTCTAAGACACCCCCAAAGGGGGGCTCCCGGGAGACAGTAGGACAAATGCCCCTCCTCCTTGCTTCCTTCCTATCTGCCCCAGAGGGGAAGCAGAGGGGAACCAAATGTTGGGCTGGGGGTTACTAGTGAGGTTGCTCCCCGAGAGCAGGGGCTGGTGCACCTCCCCGGGACCTGGCTCTTTCCATGTCAGAGTTCCACAGCCTCCACACACACACACACTCTCCCCACTCTGTGGGAACCGGGGTGGAGGTCCCGCAGCCGAGATGGAGGCTTTGTAATAAAGGGGTGGGGGTCCTCCAAAAATACCTTCAAAAGTGCAATCCATGGCTCCGCGGCCCAGGCCCGCCGCCCCCTAGGGGCGTCCAGGCGACTGGCCCTGCCGGTCTCCGCGCCGCGCCGACTTCACCTGTCAGGGCTCCGCCCGCTTTATAGCCCGCGCAGGCCCCGCCCCGCCCCGCGGGCCCCGCCCCCGCCCCGCCCCGCCCCGCCCCCCCGGGGCTGCGGGCCGGGCATGGGGTGAGCGCGCCTGGCCAATCAGCGACTACACCACCTCCTCCCCGGGGCCCGCCCCGCCCCCCGCCCCACCCCCGGGCTGTCGGGGCTAGAGTTTCAACCCAGGCGCTGAATGGGGCCGGGGTTACTCGCGGGCGCTGGCCCTTAACCGGCTCGGCACCGTTGTCTGCCGGGGTTACTGGCGGTCACCGCGCTCCCCCGCACCCCCAGTTCCCGCCACTGTTGTTATCACGAGGGAAAGGGGAGGACTCCAGCAGGGGTGCCCCAAACCCACAGAGTTCTGTTTTTTAAATCACTGTCCAGTGAGTCTGGACAGCCTCAGTTCACTCCTCTAGAAAACGGGACACTCATCTCCCCGGCCTGAATGGGAGAAGGGAGATGATGGTGCACGCTCAGTCCTAAAAAGCCCTTCAGTAAGGCCAAAGGCTGCCTGGTGGTAGGTACTGGGACTTCCTTCTCCTTAGGTAGCCCCAGCACCGTGTCATCCCCAGCCAGTGGGCCAAGGACAAGTGGTTGTCGCTGAGAAATGAAGCCTCCCCCAAATGACACATCCAGGTAATTCTCAAACCTGGTCTCCTGACTCCCAGCACAGACTTCCCTTTGCAGAATGGCCTGGGTCTGGGATGAAGTGTGGAGGGGCAGGGGTGTCCAGTGAGGTATGCCCTTCCTGCCAAGGTCTCACAGCGCACCCCACACCCACCCACAACCACCCCGACTGTCACTAGGTGAAGCCTGACTCTTTAGGGCTCTAGGAGGCGAAGAAGCGACCCAATCCCTGGGGCAGTGAAGACAGGGATACCTAGGCCTATCTCCTTCTGTTAAAGGTCAAAGTTCAAAACACACATGTGCACACACACACAAACAGAGCCTGGTCAGCAGCCAGGTTGACAGCTTTTGTGGCCAAGCAGACCATCACCAAGACTGACTCAGCCTCCAATCGCAGCCTCAGATCCTGGGCAGGCAGGTGGGCAGGAGAAGGTGTTCTGCCCCCATTGGCTCTACCTCTTCAGGAGCCTAAACAAGGAAACTCTCCTTCACACAAACCCAGTTCCCCCCTTTTCTTTTCTTTTTTCTTTTTTTAAAGATTTATTTATTTATTTATACAAGCACTGGGTACAGTCAGAAGCGCGGGAGGGTGAGAGAATTCACCAGAGCCAGAGCGGGGAACAGAACAGGCAGAATGACAAAACTCACTGCTGAGGGGAGCAGCAGGCACGGAAGGAGAGGTCTGTGTGCCATGTGGGACCCTTGCTGGCTGGCTGGGGATCGAACCGGCACTGCAGAGGCTGCAGGCAGCTTTGCAGCCCGGTGCTCAACCACTGCGCCACCAGGGAGGCCCTCCCCCCTTTTCTTTTCTTTTTTTTTTTTTTAATAGAGGCATGTTTTATTTATTTATTTATTTGTTTGTTTGTTTGTTTTTGTTTATACATGCACTGGTTACAGTCAGAAGCACGGGAGGGTGAGAAAATTCACCAGAGCCAGAGCGGGGAGCAGAGCAGGCAGAAGGACTGAAGTACACTGCTGAGGGGAGCAGCGGGCGGCAGGAGAGGTCTGCGCGCCATGTGGGACCCTCCTCCGGTGGCCGGGGAGCAGCCGGGGATTGAACCAGCGCTGCAGAGGCTGCGGCCAGCTTCGCAACCCAGCGCTCAACCGCTGCGCCACCGGGGAGGCCCCCTCCCCCCTTTTCTATAGCATCTAGAAGGTGTCAAGAAAACCTGCTCCACCTCCCTCTCTTCTCAGTCTGTGGGAGCTCACACATCACCCATATCTCCCCCAAAAGCAAAATAAAACATCAGTTTTGGAAAGATTCTGATTTCACCTGAAAAATGTAAGACACCCCAAAACTCTGTTCTTTCCTTACTTTGTTCCCCCTTCTTTTGAGCCTAGAATGTGGCAGGACTTGCCTGAGACTTAGCAAGGTCAGGCCAGGACCAGTTACCCCTGAGGGTGTCAACTCTGGTCCCTCCCCTTCCTGTTCAGTGGCAGGCTTCTATTCCCTTCGCCCACTTTCTTGCCTGTTTGTTTCCCATGTCTCACATTTCTGTGCTCTGCCCTATCCCAGTTCTGATTAAGGAGGTGGGAAGGAAAGGACAGTCACTTGCTGACCCCCTGAGGGTAGCAGGAGTCAGGAGGGGCTTCTGAGCCAGGATTTGGAAAGGCAGTGAAGGATCAGGGAACACAGCCTAAAGTGTGGGGGGCCTGCATGCCCCTCCACATGGAGGGGCTCCCTATCCCCTGAAACTCCTGGCTGACCAGCCCCCTATTTCACTTTCCCCTGAAACCAGATCGGCCAGCCAGTCTGTAGAAGTTGGAACCCAGGGGTAAGATTGGGGGTGGAGATTTTAAGGTCAGCCCTACAAACCCCACTCCCACCCCCCCCACCCCTCACCCCCCCTCCCTCCACACATCCTAACAGAGGGGATAGATCTTCCCTCTGCCCCTCTCTTGCTGTGTCTCCCCAAGCAGTTCACACCCTCTGAACCTCCACTTCTGATCTCTAGAGGTGGGGATTAGAGGAGAGTAAGGGTGTGAAGCACCCACCACTACACAAAGGTTAGTCTCTCCACAGCAACTAGAATCACAAAGTCAGCTGCCTGATACTTTCAATGTTGAAGTTGGAGCTCCACAACCATTCGACAGAAGTTGTTTTGTTTTTTTTTTTTTAATTTTTTTTTTATACAAGCACTGGGCACAGTCAGAAGCGCGGGAGGGTGAGAGAATTCACCAGAGCCAGAGCAGGGAGCAGAGCAGGCAGAATGATGAAGAAATACACTGCTGAGGGGAGCAGCGGGTGGCAGGAGAGGTCTGTGCACCATGTGGGACCCTCGCCAGGGACGGGATCGAACCGGCACTGCAGAGGCTGCGGGCAGCTTCGCAACCCAGCGCTCAACTGCTGTGCTACGGGGGAGGCCCTCCACAGAAGTTTTTAAGGAGAGTTAACAGGCCAGGACTAAGGTGAGGCAAGAGAGGCACCCAGAGTGCACCATTAAAGGACGCGCCTCTCCTGCCTGGGCTCGGACCCAGTCCTGGCAGCCAGGACTGCTGGTCCTGGAAGGTGGGCCAAGGCCCCTGTGTTGTAGACTGCCCTCCGGCAAGTTCAGCACTGGAGGCAAAGTGCTTTGGGCACTCTCAACCCATGGAAGAAGAGGAGGCATAGACTGAGCTCCCCTCACCCCCACCTCTCCCCTTTCCAATGCTCAACACCCCCTCCTCAAGCCTGGATTCCTCCTTTCTCCTCTCCTGATTCAGGACCAGACAGGAAACCTGAAACCCGACCCCCTCTCCACACTACCTCAATCCTCCTTCTTCTTCTTCTTTCTTTTTTTTTTTTTTTTTTTTTTTTAAAGATTTATTTAGGGCCTCCCCGGTGGCGCAGTGGTTGAGCGCTGGGTTGCGAAGCTGCCCGCAGCCTCAGCCTCAACGGTGCCGGTTCAATCCCCGGCTGCTCCCCGGCCACTGGAGCAGGGTCCCACATGGCACGCAGACCTCTCCTGCCGCCCGCTGCTCCCCTCAGCAGTGTACTTCAGTCCTTCTGCCTGTTCTGCTCCCCGCTCTGGCTCTGGTGAATTCTCTCACCCTCCCGCGCTTCTGACTGTACCCAGTGCTCGTATAAATAAATAAATAAATCTAAAAAAATAATAATAAAGATTTATTTACTGGGGTACAGGCCAAAGGTGCTGGGAGGGTAAGCGGATTCACCAGAGACAGAGTGGGGAGCAGAACAGGCAGATCTACTGAAATACACTGCTGAGGGGAGCAGTGGGTGAGTCAGGAGAGGTCTGCTGCGCCATGTGGGTCAGCTCCCTGGCTGGAGATCATGCTGCAGTGGCTGCAGGTAGTTTCATAGTGCTGAGACTTAACCCCTTGTGCTACCAGGGAGGCCCCCAAACCTCCTTCTGAAAGTAGATGTGGGGAAGCCTTTTTTTCTGACAGGTTTGTCCTGTGAGGCCATGATGGAAATCCTGGACCCACTCTTCAAACTTGCAAGAACCCAGCTCTAACCATAACAGTAGCCTATAGCCCATCCAACTTGCATAAGACCTTGAACTCCAAACAAATTCTGCTTGCTTGCCTCTAGGGACAGAGAGCTCACCACCTCCTCCACATAGCCCAGTACACAAAGCGCAGATCTGTCTCTCTGACAATATCTGCCGCCCTTTTCTGAGTCTCTAACTGTATGTCAGACCTGAGCCAGGCGCTGGAGGTACTGGGACACAGCACAAAGACCTCCACCCATGGAGCTTTGTTCCAATGAGAGAGACCAATAGTATGCAAGGGAGAAGGTGGTGATGATTTCCGTGAGGAAAATTAGGCAACGGAAAGGAAAGGGGAGGCACTAGCATAGTTGGGGTGGTAAGGGCAGGTCTGAATGAGGAAGTGTCATCTGAGCAGAGGCCTAAAGGGAAAAACGGACTTGGCCAGAAGGGAGAAAGAACAATCTGGGCAGAGGTACAAGTGCAAAGGCCCTGAGGTGGGAGCAAGCTTCCTATCATGGTTGAATAACAAGGAGGCCAGTGTGGCTGGAGCAGAGAGAGGCGGGGAGGGTAGAAATCATGAGACACCCAAAAAGTTGGGATTCTAACACAGGTTTGTCTGTCACCTGAGTCAAGGACACCGATTCTCCAGGGAATGAGCAGGTACAGGATTTACAAACTGTCCAGCGCAATAGAGATCAAAGGTTGCACTACCGTGAAGAACTGTAAATGGTGTGAGGCCACCCGACTGCACCGGGAAACGTGGGACAAGGCTCTCGGGACCCCTGAGCATTCCATCTCTGCTGGTTTGGTGGAAGCAAGACAGGCAGGGATGGAGCACTAACTCAATACTCCAGGGAGCTGGGGCCGCACCTGCCTGCCCTCTGTCCTGCTGCTCCCACCCAGTACCTCCTCGTTCTCCCAAAGACACAGGTCGGTAGGTTCGCGTGTCCTCAGCTGCTCACGTATAAGCAAAAGCACAGGCTGCCCTTTGTGTGCTCTGGGCTGCCCTGGGGGTACAGGTGCATGTGACTCTTCCTGGAATGGGCTGGGCTCAGGGCTGGAGCCCCAGGTGTACCTGGGGTGGGCCTCTAGATGGACAAGGAAGCACAGGCTCTGAGAGAGGCCAAGTAGCCAAGGTCCTACCGCCACCACGTGAAGAATCTGGGACTCAGATGCAGGTCCATCAAGCTCAGCCTGCCAAGGACAGGTGAGCCCCAGCTCCAGCCTGGCTCTGTCCACTTTGCTGTCACCCCTCATCTCAGGAAGGGTATACTGTGTGCAAGAACGAAGAGGAGGCAATAAGGAGTGCTTCAAGGCTCCACTCTGGGCCTGCCTCCTCTCTGTGCCTTCCTAACTTAATAGCACTAGAGACCAGGTCTTGTCTAGGAGCCCTGAAAGGCAGGCATGAGCCCTGAACCACCTCTGTTGACCCCAGCATTACTCAACACAGGGTTGAGCACAGAAGAGAACAGAGTCAGGGGTTACACAGACTGCCAGCACCACCCCACAGATGCTCTCCAGTCATCTGCGTGTCCCTGCCTGAGCTCTTGCCACACCTCATTTTCCTTGTCTGCTACCTGAACATATCGTACTATTTAAAGCTCCTGTGCATTTGCCAGGGCTGTTTCCTCTGCCAGGAATGCCTTTCTACTATCCTTTGTCCACCTAGCAACCTCCCGTTCCATCTTCAAAACTTGCTCTGATGTTACGGTCCCAGATTCTCCCCTAGTCTCTGCCACTCCACATACCAGCTCCCAGTTATATGGACCGAGTGACCGTGAACATAACTGGTAAGATGGGGGGCCTCTCTCGCGGCGCAGGGGTTAAAGACAGTGCTATCAAGCTATTGCCAGCCACTGCAGCATGAGTTTGATCCCCAGCCGGCCAGGGAGCTACCCACATGGCTCAGCAGACCTCTCCTGACTCACCGCTGCTCCCCTCAGCAGTGTATTTCAGTAGATCTGCCTGTTCTGCTCCTCACGCTCTCTGGTAAACTCTCTTACCGCCCCCACCACCCGCACCTCTGGCTTACACCCCAGTTCTTGTATGTATAAATACATAAATCTTAAAAAAAAAAAAAAAACTAGTAAGATGGTCGTTAAACAAGATGGTGGTTGGCGTAACCACCATCAGACACCTTTTCCTAGGTGGGGACTCGGAACATGTACTTCTTATTCTGGCAGTTGAAAACAACTCACTGGGGGCCTCCCCGGTGGCGCAGTGGTTGAGCGCTGGGTTGCGAAGCTGCCTGCGGCCTCTGCAGCAATGGTTCAATACCCAGCTGCTCCCTGGCCACTGGAGGAGGGTCCCGCATGGTGCGCAGACCTCTCCTGCCGCCCGCTGCTCCCTCAGCAGTGTACTTCGGTCCTTCTGCCTGTTCTGCTCCCCGCTCTGGCTCTGGTGAATTCTCTCACCCTCCCGCACTTCTGACTGTACCCAATGCATGTATAAACAAAACAAAACAAAACAAAACAAAACAAAACAAAACAAATAAATAAATAAATAAAACATGCCTCTATTAAAAAAAAAAAAAAAAAAAAAAGAAAACAACTCACTGGCCTGATGCAGTGGCAACTTGGGGTAGTTCCCACGCTGAGCAATTGTTCCCAGTCTAAATAGCAGTGCTGTGCATTTCTCTATATAAATTATATCTATTTCCCCCTTTTGGGTTGTTGCCTCGCAGCCGTATTCCCTGCAGTGGGTGTGTTGGTTCAAAGGCAGCATGTTTTAGAGCTGCTGAGCTGCTCTCTGGAAATGATAAACCCCTTTACAACCTCCCCTTTTCCTCCTAGCATCAGCAGCACTGGGTTTTATCATTTTTATTTACTTTTGGATGCTTTGTTTGTCCCAAGAGCTGTGTGACAGGAACCTCAAAGGTGCTTTAATTTGCATTTCTGAGGCGGCTTTGAGGTGTTTTGTGCAGCGAACCATCAACTGTAGCTGGAGACTCAGCAGTACAAGTGTGCTCCCTGCTTCTTCAGAAGATTCTTCTGCCTGGAAAGAACCTCCCTGCCGCTTCTCAGGGGGCTCCAGCTCCTCACCCCTCAGGAGCCACTGGGCCTGGTCCACAAGAGGCTCGGTGGACAGAGGGGTGAAGTATCTCAGGGCCTCCAGTCCCCATCAATACAGAGGGCAAGGAGGTAACTGGCATTTCCAAGATTCCTTCCAGTTCTGGACTCTTATCTTTTATAGCCGCTAAGGACAGGGTGCCTGTTCCCCAGGGGTGAGGTGGGAGGTGGGGGACGCCTAGTCTTGCCCTGTCCCACCTTGTCTCCTATGCAGAGACCCAGAACCACCAAATGGTGACTGTCAGAACCTGGACCCACAGTCCAGAACATCCTAGAAATTTCCAACACAGACTCCTTGGATAACTGCTGCTAACATTTATTCAGCTAAACAGTTGGCAGGTCCTGGTTAAATGCACTAAATGATGATAATAGTAATAACAAGCTGGCACTGGCTGAAGGCCTATATGTGCCATGTACTGCTCATGCCCTTGACCTAAATGAATTCATCTGATCCCCACAACTCCAAGAAGCTGGTTCTACTATTATTCCCATGATCATGATGAGGACCTGAAAGTCAGGAAGTTAAGCCACTTGTCTGTGTTTATACGACACAAAGACCCCTGGCCCCCAGTCATCCAACTGCAGGGAGAATGGGGACCCCAGAGACCTGGAAGGGGAGGGGTGGGTTGTGACTGTGAGGGACAAGGCTTGGTGGGAGAGAGCTGGTGGAGTCATTTGGTTCCAGGTTAGGGTAGGCCTCTCCAGGTCACATATTCTCTCAGGCAGAATGAACCCCCCACCCTGCCCCAACTCCCACAAGCTCCAAACCCAATGGAGGAAGCTTGCCTCAGTAGCCAGCTTCAAAGGCCCCTTCCCAAGAGCTTGCAGATCCATTTCTACGGTTTTCGCACCCCTGACATAACCAGATCTGTGGACCACGTGGGACGTGGGTTTTACACATGTACAGTCCCCGTTAGGTCCAGAAATCAAAGGACACATCTACAGCCCCGGTGGCTGGCAGGAGACACTTCCTCTGACTAGCAGTCATTTCTACCCTGGCTGTGCCCAGGTCATGACCCCCGCCTGGGGCTCACCGGGTCACTCAGGATGTTTGTGTTCAGCGAGGTGACCATCGGGCAGGAGATAACCCTCAGCCATTGCCTGCCTGCCTCCCTGGACCCACTCCTAGCTCACTTCTCTCCCTCCCCCCACACCTGTCCCGGCAGGATCCTTAAAGCAGAGCCTCCTGCGCTCAACAGCAGCACATCTCACAGCCTCCACCACCTATCTTCCTGTCAGCCCTTTCGGTTGAGAAGGCACAGCACTTTCCTCAAGGAAAACAGCAATTCCTGGCCACAATGGGAGGGCTTTTTGATGCCCGGTAGGACAGATCAGATGCCAAAGGGGCAGAAATAGGAACAGGAAGGGAAACCGAATAAGAGAGACCTCTGGCAGGCTCTACCCCTGGGGGCTCTGACTCGGGGTACCCTACCAGCACAGGGATGGGAAACGTCACGCACGGGAGAAGCAGGTTTGGCAAACCTTACAGGTCCTGAATGCTGAGGGAACTTTATCTTGGGGGGCCTGGGAAACCATGGGTGGTTTGGAAATGGGGAGTTTTGTGGCCTCAGCTGAGAGCTGGGCAATAAGCAGCCTTAAGCTGTGTTTTCTAAGGAGTTCCAGGGGATGGGCATGAGATGACATGGGGGGCACAGTGGCCCCCAGTGTGTCCTGTCCATCACGGCTGGACCCAGAGAACACATGGCTGAACATCAGTGCAAGGCCCCCTGTCGTTGATTTAGGTATCTTGGGAGGACCCAAAGCAGGAGAAAGCTCTGTCTGGGCAAGGTGGGGCAGAGAGGAGGTGAGGGAGTGGGGGAATGTGAGGGGGAGAAGGTTCAGGAAGCTTAGCAGACACCTGGGATGTGGAGGCAGCGTGAATGTGGAGATGCTGAGGGATAGGAGAGAAGGGACTAAGCCACCAAAGGCACTGGGCAACCAGTGCCCCCAGGACAACCCCTCAGTCAGGCCCAGTCCCCCATGGTGGACGAGAGACCCCTCCCCACCCCACACTGGATTGTCTCTATTTGGCTCTTCTGCACTTAGAAGCTTGTGCACATTCTCTGATAAAGTAATCCTAAGTGGGAAAGTGCAGACTGCCACAGGCTTAACGATAATCCCAGACATGTGTACAAGACTGCTCTCACCTTCTCTGCCCATAGCGACTCGGCGCCCTGAAGCTCTGAGTGAAAAGGGAGCTCCAGAGGGAGATAGGGTTCATCGGAGGTCACCGTGCACTGAGCCAAGGCAGTGCCTTCACTCAGAGAACCAAGGATTTGTAGAACCAAGGATTCCACCCCAAAACCCATTCACATGACAGAGGGTTTGGCAGAGACAGGTGTCAGGGGCAGGTGGGGCTCAAGGTCTGGGTTGGCTCCCCGGTGCCAAACCTTAGTCTCATGCTTCAAAGGTCACTGTTGGCTGGGAAGGGAAGATGGTCGCATAGCCCCTTTATTGCTCTATGACCCACTCCCAAACCCCAGCATAACCCCACATGAAACAGCCTTCTGGATTCCCTGCTCTATTGCCCTCACCCTATGCTTACTCTTAGAGCCCAGCAGTTAAGAGCTAAGAGCGCAGGCTCTGCAGCTCACAGCCTGAGTTTGAATCCTGGTTCTGCCATGTTTTAGCTGTGTGACCTTGGGCAAGTCACTTGACCTCTCTATTCCTCAAGACACTCATCTGTAAAATGATCATAAGTCTACCCACTTGGGATTGTTGGGATGACTCAATATTTAGTACAGTGCCTGGCATAAGTGCTCCGTTAATGTTCCCTCACTGTGCCTTGATCTGCCACCCCAGTCCCAGAAGGAACTCCTGACACACAACCCAAGCATGGCACTGCCCTGCTCCACTCCCACAAGACTCCTAACTGCTCCTAAATCCAGTCCACCTGGCCCACCTCTCAACCCTCTTAGGCCACATGGAGACCTGCCCTTCCCACTCCTAGTCACCAATCTCTAGACCTTCTTGAAACTGCCCAGCTCCAAGAGCAGAGTGAAAGCCTTGAAAGCAGGTCAGGCCTCTGACCAGCAGTACCCCATCCAGAGCCTCAGCCAATGGAACCAAATGAGGTCCATCCAGGCAAAGATTGGCCTCGGGTGTCCACTGCACTGAGTTCCTGAGAACAAAACAACCCAGCTCCATGGGGACAGGATGGCCAAACCAAGGAACCTGATTATTGTCCAGCTGTTGACATGGAACAAAGCAGGTTATGATCTGCTGTGAGCCAGCAGACCCAAGTCTAATTTATAAAAGTACAGATTAGTGGTGGCCCGGGGCTGAGCGTGGAACAAGGAGCAGTAGTAAATAAGCATGAGGGATCTTATTGGGGTGATGAAATATTCTGCAACTGGTAACGGTCACACAAATAGGTAAAAGTATTAAAACTCACTGAACTGTACACTGAAAAATGGGTAAATTTTATGATAGGTAAATGAGGCCTCAATAAAGTCGTTCTTAAAAAGTGGATTGAGAGTGTGCAGTCATTCCCAAGAATTACCTACATACACACACAGGAAATAATCCTACACATGACTAGCAGAACTTATCTCTGGGTGGTGGATTTAAGATTTTATTTGCTTCTTTTTGCTCACCTGCACTTTCTGATTTTTTCTACAATGAAAAAAGAGATCCATTGTTAAATGGGGGAAAAGACACAACGTATGGATAAAAAGCAAGCAAATCTTCCCCTCAGTGACCAAACATCATGCCCACCTGTTACAGTGCAGGGAGGTGGGCACCCCAAAACCCCCAAACCTGCCTCCTCTACATAGGTTCTGACATCCGCTGCATCAAGACAAAACATACTCTAGTGCATAAGAGCTCCAATGGAGAGGAACTTTAATACAGTTAGTGTGCAATACAGAAAAGGGAAAGAATAGGGCCTCCCTGGTGATGCAGGCTGTCGAGCGCCGCACTGTGAAGCTATCCACAGCCTCTGCAGCGCGGGTTCGATCCCAGCCGGCAAGAATCCCGCATGGCGAGGCAGACCTCTCCTGTCTCACCCGCTGCTCCCCTCAGCAGTGTATTTCGTCTGTCTGCCTATTCTGTTTCCCACTCTGTCTCTGGTGAATCCTCTCACCCTCCCGTGCATCTGGCCTGTACCCCAGTTCTTGTATAAATAAATAAATCTTTAAAAAAAAGAAAAAGAAAAGGGAAAGAATAGTTTCCAAATCAAGCACTTGAAGTTACCCATCCCCTTGTGAATAAATGCCCAGCCAAACAGGGCTGGCCCAAAGCAGGGCTTCTGAGGCCTGAAAGCCTGCCACAAGTCTAAGGCACATTCCATATTCTGGCCAGGACCCATAGAAAAGGATAAGAAACAGCCAGACAAGTCTGGGAGGAAAAGAGTAAAATCAAGATAAATGCTGCCATTGTTAACCTCCCCACGGTCTCTCACCCACGTCTGTTTCAACCAGTCCAGGACCAAGAAGCCAGTAGTTTCCTCATATGTCTCTCTCTCTCCATGTGCCTCCTCAGGTCTCCTCCTTGCTCTCCATCCTGCTTCCTTCCTTCCTCAGTTTCCTCTCCAGCTTCTTCTCCTCCCTGCTCAGCTCTCCCCTCCCTTGGGTGGAGCAGGGAACCTGGAACCTCCCCTTTTCCTGGGGACCACCCTCTTACACACCAGCAACAGGTCTCAGTTGTTCTCTTTCTCACAGACTAGAGTTGGGGCCTAGTCTGATCCCCAGTTGCCCCACCCCAATGCTGCCCATGCCTGGCACTGAGGCCTCTAACCAAGTTATACCTGTGGCCTGGATATACCTGCTCTGCTTCAGTAGCCCCAACTCCCCAGGAAATGAAAGCATCCAGAGGGGGAAACTGAGGCTCTGAGAGTGACAGGGCTTGGGCAGGATGGCAAAATGAGCTAGCAGTGTCCAGATCCGAGTGGTAACATCAAGGAGGTCCTCACTGGTCATGGTGCCTTTCACACCGCACCCACTGGGCCCAGTGAGTCTGTCTCAGATGAAGGGCCGGAGAAGGCTCCTTTGAAAAGCCCCACAGCCAGGGTATTTCTTCTCAGGTTCTCCCCTAGCCTGGCCTCAGGAAAAAGTTAATGACAATCTACTGGGCTTATCTGTAAGACTGCAGTTCAGCAGGAGTGAGCAGCTTAGATGTGTCTATTCTGTCAGGTCCACATGTGGCCACATGTCAAGTCCATGGATATGTTCATTCAGATTGTGGGAGGTCTGAGGAAGCTTTCTCCTATGCTCTTGGTCTCAATTTCCCCATCAACCACATGCAGTTCAGCTAATGTTGCTAAAACTGCACAGCAACCACGGAGGACAGTGCTGGGGGCTTCAGTTTGTCTGCCTACAAAGTCTACAGCCTCCTAACTGGTATTGGTTCCACCACTGTTCCAAACCCCTTCTCTTTAGAACCTGACTGACGCTTTAAAAGATTTTAGCAAGCTGGCTGCATTACTCTGCGCCAGTCCTTTCCTTGGCTGGCAAGTCCTCAACCTGGAAAACAACCTTCTCTTTGGTCACAGGACTGACTCTCAGATCTCAGCTCGACAGTCTGCAAAGACAGGTCTCACCCCACCGCTCCACCCAAAGTGACCCTACTCCTGCTCCACCCCAGAGACGCCCTTGGAGCACACCAGAGTGCAACTAAATATTCATTTGCAAGTTTCCTGCAATTTTTGTGGATTATTGTGGATTAACAATCCTGGATTATTTTCCTGGATTATTGTGCTTGCAGGTAGAGGGGGAGCCCACGTTTGTCTGTGAACCACCAGTGCCTACGAGGGCAACTGGTATTCAATAGGTGGTCACCCGCGAGATAACCGCAGCAGGCAAGAATCCGACCTAGGAGGGCAGCGGGGGCCGGAGGAGGCGCGCCGCGCCTGCGCAGAAGTTCCGGCGCTAAACTGAACTCTGCGGTCGGAGGGAATGACCGCGAGTAACCCCGCGTGACGTCACGGCCGGGGCAGGGGCGGGGCCTGGGCGACGCCTGGAGCCTGAGCTCCAGCCTGCGCCGCCCCGGGGAAGCCTCGCTGACCGCGCGGCGCGGGACCCCGGACGCCAAGAGGCGCCCCAAACCAGGGCCCCGAGCCTCCGAGGGACCCAGGGGGCGCGGGCCGGGAGTCCGCACCCTCGCGCGGCCCGAGACGCCACGACCGACAGGGAGGGTCCGCGCGGACTGCACGCCGCGGCCCGAACACGCAGCCCGGAGCCGGGGGAGGCGCGCGCGCCCGGCACCGCACCAGCCGGCGCCCCGCGCCCGCGCCCCGCGCGGCCGGTAAACAAAGGCCGGGCGCTGTCTGCGCGCCCCGCTCGCGCGGAGGCCGGTCGCCCTGACGCACCTTCGATGTCGGTCAGCAGCGCCGCGTCCAGCTCGCACGGCTCGGCCAGCGCCTGCTCCAAGGCCGCCTCGCTGAAGGGCGGCCCGTCCATGGCGCAGCCGCCTCCTCCGGGCGGCCCGCCGGGCCCGCCGCCGGGCAGGGACTGTCGCGCGGAGTGGCGCGCCCGAGGCCCGGCCCGCTGACCCGCGGCCGCCGCTGCCACGCACTTCACGTCCTGTCTTCGCCCCGGTGGCCGCTCGGTGCCCGCGAAAAGTTCCTCGGAAACTGGGTTCCCTGGCAGCGGCTCCGCAGGGCTGGCGGGGGTGGGGGCGAGGCGGGGCCACGCGCGGAGGCCCCGCCCCCCGGGAAGACCGTTCCGCCCCACCTAGAGAGCAGGGGCCGAGGGAAAACCACCCTGCAGCCCCTCTGCCACGGTGTCCCCAAGTCAGTCGTTTTTTCCAGCCTCCCGCGCAGCAGCCTCTGGTCCGGGGCTGAGGGAGCTCGGGCGGACCACTGACCCCTTTTTGACCTCAGTTTCTCCAGCCCCAAGCCAGAGGGCTGAGTGCAAGCCCCAGGACTGGGCCCATCCCCAGAGGCCTCTGGACTTGGGGCAGAACATTTCCCAACAAACCTCACTTTCTAGACTTGGCTCTTTAGACCAAGACAGACCCGATCCAAGTTGTAGCTCTGAGACAATGCAATGTGGCCTCGGGTCAGCTACATCACCACGGTGCCAAGGGTTCCTCAGCTGTAACAGGGGCCTGACGCCGCTCCAAAGGCTGGCTGGGACCACGTGTGACAACACGGAGTGGACTGGACCTGTGAGACCAACCTTTCCCTCCTCAGTCAGTTCAGATCAGCTCGCTTCCTGAGGATGGGGTGGCCCAAGGGTGGAAGGGTGGAATCATCCAACCTGTCTTAATCTGCTTTCCTCTCAGATGTGTCTGTGGCAGAGGGGCTTGGAAGCCCACAGACCCAGTTCAGTCCCTGAAGGAAGGATAGGAAGACCCACAGAGTTCTCAAGAGTCAACCTGTCCAAGACCACACAGCTTCTCAGGGATAACAGCAGTGCTGGGCCTCAGGGCTCTCTGATTATATGTGGTGATTTCCTGAGGGGCAGCTAGCTGGGGGGACTGCATGGGGGTGGACATGAGGAAAAGACAGATTGTGCCCTAGACCTGAGCTAGGTTGCCCTGGATCATGACAGGGCTGGGGCTGGGTCACATGAGGCAGTTTGGCTGGGAGGGTTGGAGACCAAAGCCCGTGTGCTGTGGCATGGAGCCAGAGCTAGGTTATAAAAGGGGGAGGGGGGTGTCCAGATAAAGTGGGTAGAAATGAACCAGAACTAACATCCAAGTATCTAACATCCAGCGGGAGGATGGTGAGTACCCTGGCCCTGGAAGTGTACAAACAGAGAAAGGCACCGATGGTGGAGGGCAATCAGAGATTTACCAGGTCCTCTGAGTCCCTAGGCTCAGTGAATCAGGCCATTCTGAAGACTGCTTTGCTCAGACTCCAGATATAGCCAGACTGGCCACACCTTAGGAGCAAATACAGTTAGTGGCACATTTTAAGGAATGGGGTGCACTGGATCAAGAGGCTGAGGAGGCTCAAGTCTCTGGGGTTCAGCCTGGACATGCAGCTCTCTTTGTTCCCTTCCCAGAAGTGGCTGCTGTGGAAAATTACCCAGAATAGTGGTGGCCAGGAGCTATGGGGTCTCAACCACAATTATACCCCTTCCCAAGTGGCCCTGCTCAGTGTCAGGTCCTGGCCCCTCCAGATGAACTTCTGCTGGGGAACACAGAGGGATCTGGCTTCTCCCCACCTTCTCCCCTCCCCCCACACCTGTCCAGCCCCACTTGGCCCTACCACCCCAGTTAGGAGCCAAGCACCCAGGAAGCCTTGGGAATCTGGTCACTTCCCTGAAAATTCTAACAGCCCTTTCCAGGGACAGGAGTGGGTGTGCGTGACGTCTAAACGCCGCTGTCTTCAGCCAGGAAACTGGTCTTGTTTTTCACCTGCTTCCTGAGATCTGCAACCACTTGCTTTCGCCTCTCTGAGGAGTTTGGCTGTAAGACCTGTTAAATGAGAGTAACCGTCTGCAGTGGCAGGAAAGCTGTACTGGAGTCATGGTCACAAGAGACCTGCCTCCTGGTTCTTTGAGCTTAAAACCACACGTGTCAAGAGCACGGCTCCATGTGCACTCCCCGGTGCAGGCGGCAGGGGGAAGAGGGTAGGGCAAGTGACAGGAGACCCACAGCCCAGACTAGAATGCCTGTTGAAACTGTCTCCCATGAACCAAGGGGCTGGGGGTGGGGGTAGGAGAGGGGGACTTTAAATCTTGGCACCGAAAGAGACAACACTTTGCTCCAAGGTCTGAGATTACCAGGCAAACCTCAAGGTGAGGGTGGGAATAGCCGGTAGGGGCTGCAGTTCCTTGAGACACCAGCTTCTTTTGGTGATTCCTTCCTGGTTGAGATCCGCAGACACCTACCTCCCCTCACCCCTCACCCCACCCCTCAGGGCTCTCTGGGCTTGGAAGATTTGAGTTCAGACAAGGAGCTTGTGCCAGTGACACAAGCCACGGTGGGGGCCCTCTGTCCTGGTGTGCCTCAGAGACGGCAGGGATCCTAGCCTGGCCAAGAGCGTGTGGGGACTGGCTGCCATCATGGGGGTTTATCTAGTATTAACCCATTTATTCACTCCAGCAGGCCTAGGACACCTGGGCAGTCACTCCCATTTTACAGATAAAGAAACCGAGGTGCAGGGAAGTGAAGCGACTTGCCCAGGGCCTCACAGTGCCTTTGCCTCTCATTTGGTCAGGGTCGGCCAGTCTTTGGAGTGGGGCTAGTGCTGCAGCTGGCTGGGCAGCCAGCTGGGCAGGGCCGCGGCTGGAGACCAGGGGGAGTTGGGGCGCAAAGCCAGACAAGCCCCGCCCCCGCGGTAGCAGGACAGCCAATGGGCGCCGGGCCTGGAGTGGGGTGACTCGGCGTCAGCGCGAAACTCCTGGGAGTCGGGCCCTGGGTCACATGCGCGCCGCACCCGTTGGACCGTGGGGAGGGGCCGCAGGGGCAGGACGGCGGGAGCGGGGCGCTGGCCGGGCCCAGGCCCCTGGGGGCCAGCGGGGCCTGCTCTTTCGCAGGGCCTCCAGGCCAGACACCTGGCTGGGACTGCCGCCAGGTGTGCGTCCGGGCACCTGGGCGGGGCAGACGCGGGGTGGCCCCGCCCTCCTTCCCGCGGCCCGGTTGTTGGCTCCTGGGACTGTGGGAAGCTCCTCGCATCTAGTTAGGGATGTCGCCCAGATCACCCAGCCCCTCTCCTGCCCGGCCTTGGTTTGCAAACCTCCCATCAGCCCCTTCTTCCCTGGGCTCTTAGCGACCGAGAGGCGTCTTTAATGTGTTCTGGGCCACTTGGGCAGGTGTCCAGCGTGGGCTAGGCCTCTGCCCATGCCGGTCATCATGCAGGGCCATGTTCTCAGTGCCTGAACTTAGTGGTGGTGGAGGGGCTGGCACAGAATTGCCAGGGCTACCTGCCCTGCAGTGGGAAGAAAGCTGGTTTTGATCACCCTGGGCATGTCTAGAAGGCTACCTAGGACACGCCCCCCTCCCCATCTTTTATTCCTATAGCGGCTAAACTGGGGCCTTCCTAGGTTATATATGAGGGGACCTGGAAGCACAGTCAGACCAGAAGCCTAGACCTCATACGCCTCTTTCTCTATTTGGATCTAAAGGAACCAGATGGCCATTGACATGGATGATTCTGGTGCTAGATGACCCTGTATTCTCATTCCAGTTTGGCCTCTGCTGTATGATGGGCAGGGCAAGTTGTTTCTAGCCTTCTCTGTAGCCTCTTTGGTCAGCTTTGCCAGGGAGGCTCACTCACTGTGGTCACCTCCACCTCTTCATGAATCACTCAATAGAACCTCCATAAAAGAGCTGGTTGAACCCCAAAGCTTGCACAGTGAGAGGTGAGGTACATGAGAATGAGAGGGGGGATCTGTCCCCTAAGGGGTAATTGGTTGTTTGGGGGGAGGCCAGGTGTAGTTAAGGGGGAATCAGAGTGTCAGGGAGAGTGGTGACCCCAGGTATCATCTAACCTCCCCACACCAACCGCAACTATAATACAACTGATTTTAGTTAATTCTCAAATGTAGATGATTTCACATGAAGGCTGGATTTCTGGCGTTTCTTGAAAAATGGGACCGTTGAGCAAGACTGGGTGCCCCTTTAGCCAGGGCTGTGAGCTTCCCCACAGTCCCCATCAGTCCCTGGGTATCAGACCCAGCCCACTTCACTCACTGATTAAGTAATGCAAAGGCCCTGTAAGCATGGTGTTTACCACCCACAATCTTATTTTACAGATCAGGAGAATAAAGACCCAAGAGTGGGCAGTGACTTGCTCAGGAACATACACTGAAGCCTGCGACCCTGGGAAGGATGGTCTTAGAGTGGGCATAGGGGTAGGGAGAAGACAGCACCAGACGGAGGAATTCAATCAGGTTTCTGGAAATGTCCCGCTGACTCCCTGCTGCTGAGAGCAGAGATTTTACTTCCAGGGATGTGAGGGTCCAAGCTTGGAAACTCCACCCAGACCCCTCTGAGGGGCACTCCTGCCAGGGCAACTGGCAGATCTTCTGAAATAATGGGATTTCTGGGTGACTTGCCTTTACAAGGCCTCTGGTGCTACCCACCTCATCCCTCTATTGGCTGTCGGGTTCTTCAGGGCAGAGTCTGGAACTTCTGCTCCAACAATTGGGAAAAAGACACCCTAGTAGGAACTCAGGTTACAGCAGCAAGCAGCCTTCAGTCACATGTAGAAAGGCTAATCCAGAGGAAGCTGAGCCAAGACAGAGGCAGATTCTGGACCAAATCCCCAAGCAGCTGGATCCAGCTATGCCTGAAGCTAACTACCTGAATTTTCAGTTACATAAGCCGTAAATCTCTCTTTCTGATTAAATCAAGTTTCTTTCTACCACTACCAAAAACGTTCCAACATACAATCTCTACATGAGGTGTTTGGTTCACAGCTACCCTCATGTAGGATAAAGGTCCTGATACTTAATTCTAGATTTCCCAAACTTTTCTCCACAGACCCCTTCTTTTTAGGAATAGCTAATGTATTGGGGAGCTGTGTCTTGGCACCTGTCCACCAGTGATCTTGACATACCTCTCAGGAGGCTGGTCAGTTGCGTGACCTCCCTCCTCCTCCCCCCTCCCCCCAGGCTGACCTGTCCACCGCATCTGCACTGCAAACAGCTTGAGTACTGTGGGGTGTGGCTGCTCTCCCAGAGCCTCCAACCCTGCAGGCCCTGGAAGAGGGCTCCAGTGCTTCCTGGCTGCAGATTACCCTTGATTCTGGGAACTCAGTCAGGGTATATGCTCCCCAAGGGCAGGACCGGAGCAGTCCCTCCCGTTTGGCATCTGGCAGAGTCTCAGGAACATTGACTGAAAGCACAAGTGAACTGGGTATCCTGGTGAATCTGCGGAGGTGTCTCAGAATTAATCTACTCTCCACAGGGTGAGGCCACAGCGCAGTGCCCAGGGCACCTCACACAGGGCTGGGGCACAGAATGGGCTTAGGACCCATGATGCCTATTCTTAGACACTGGAGACTATGGATCCCTCACACTTGAGGCCCATGCTCATGCTCCCCCTGGGGCCTTGCCACACTCCAATTGGCCAGAGACAGGACCTCCACGAGTTTCTATAGCCCAGGGAGACAACTGATCAAGGGGAGCTGGGTGCTGCTGCTTCTGACCCAGACTGATGGCTGGCCCAGTGTGGCCCCTGGGTCACAACCCCACCTGTCTCCTATCAGCAGGCAGGGCAGCCCCTTCCCCCACAGAAGGGCTGGTGTTCAGGGTGGTGGGCAGCCTCACCTGCTGGTCATGTGGTGGTACCCTTCCTGCCCACGTATTCATGGCTCTGACCTGGGAGGTCCGAGGTGGGGCTTCAGTGATGGTGCTGCTGGTGCTCCCTGGCCACCTTAGGCCAGAGGATGGCTCTTTCTAGAACTCAGTCTCTACCTACACATGAGAGGTTGAACAGATGAGTCTGCATTTGTCCCAGGTCTACCTGGGGGCTTGATGAGTCCACCACACCTGAGGCTCATCCTCATGCTCTGAGACTGAAGGGACTAAAAGGTTCTGGGCATCCCCTGAGCCAGTGTGAGAAGGTGCTGGCACCACAGCTCCCACAACCCAGCCCTCAAGGAGCCCGGTGCCTCAGGTCTGCTGAAGGCTACGGCCTTGCAGCCAGTGCCCTGGAGAGAATCTTTTCAAACAGGAGACAGGGCTGGCTGTGTGTGTGTGTGGGGGGGGGGGGTGACTGCCAAAGAGTAGGCTTTCTGGGTTGATGAAAATATTCTAAAATTGATTGTGGTGGTGTGTGCACAACTGGCAATATACTGAAACTCCTTAATTGTATACTTAGATGGGTGAAATCATATGCTATGTGGATTATATCTCAATAAAACTTTTTAAAAAGGGTGGCGGTAGAGGGGCGGGATGCTTAAAACAGCAGCTCTCAAATCCAGTGTCTAGCAGGAGCTCTGCAGATCTGATGCCTGGCCAAATTCAGGGAGCCCAGCTGAGGGGCTGCAGAAGAGGGGGCTTAGGCTTACTTGCATAAGGCCTGGGCTATTTTCAGGGAGGGTGAGTGCCTCCCCCACACAGGCCTGGGACCCAGGAGAAGACAGGAGGAACCACAGCTGCTGCTCCTGGAGCACTCAGGCAGGCCATGGCGGGTCTGCGACTGCTATAACCAATACCCCCAAATAACCCGGGTGGCCCCGATGGCCAAATGGGGACAGGTGCAGGGATTTTCCTCCAGCCCACTCCCCTGGACAGGCAAGGGTCTGTTGGCAGCCTGGTGTGGGGGCGGGGGGAGGGCATTGGGTTTCCCAGGCTGCCCCCCCAGCAGGGCCCACGGCAGCGTCTGCATAAAGCAAGCGGGTGGTCATATCAGGAAAGGCCTTTTGAAAGGCACAGACACAGTGGACAGAGATCACACAGGAACGGTTTGTTTGCTTGTTTATTTATCATGGAGTATTTTACATGCAAGAACCAAACTAGAGAGACGGTATCTGGAGGGAGAGCCAGTGGGTGATGGACACTGAGCCTTGAGTGCACTGACCTGTCCTCCAGAACTGACCGCTCTGCCTCAGAAACGCACGACAGTGACAGAACACCAGACTTTTGGGGACGACTGGACAACAAATTCAACACATTCCTTTTCTCAAAAGCCCCAACAATCCTGAGAAACCTTACAAATTAAGTGCAAACTTTAGGAAATAAATATTCATCCCCCTCTCCAGGAGAGCCTGGAGGGTTTATCCAGAGAAAAGCAGTGTGACTCCAGGGTTGACAGCTGTTCCCGGGGGGGGGGCTGGTGATGGCAAGGGAAGCCCGGCTTGGACCCCCATGGACAGGAAGGGCTGGAGATGGGCACTAGGAGAGGCAGGTACCTCAGGGGATATCTTTTGGGTGCACACACACTTGACCATGGGTGGCCCAGACACCCCAACAGCAGATGGAGGAGCTCATGGATGGGCTGGCTGCGAGCACAGCACTGCTCCATCGCTCTTTCCTCCTGCCAGGCCATAGGCCCATCAAGTCATCCAGAAGACAGGGCCGGACTGAGTTAGAAGTGTGTGTAGGCGAAGTGGAGGGTGTGGCTGCGGGAAGGAAGCAGAGGGGCAGGAATGTGGGTGGTAAGCAGGGCTGCCTGCATCATGATGCTGGAGGAGTCGGGCGCCTGCTCCTCTGGGCCATCCACAGCCCTAGCCTCCTCTCTCCCAGCTGGGGCCTCGAGTCACAGCCCAGGCCCCGGGCCTCTCCGGCCCCAAGACCCTTGCTCTGGACCTCTGGGTGGGGAAGGAGAAGGGCAGTGAGCCAAGGTATGGTCCAGGGCGGACAGCATGGTCACTCACACTGAGGGGACTGACACACAGAGAGACAGGAGGATAGACGACAGAGTGGAAGTCACCTTTCCTTCTGGCCCAGGGCGGCAACAAGCCCTTTCAGAGACCCCTGTCCCAGTCATGCTGATCAGTGAAGGAGTCATCTTAGCCAGGTCGCTGCTCGGTGCCTGGGGAGTGCCCAGGAAGGGACAGTTCTGGGGAGGTTGGCCGAAGGCCCATCAGAGCCCCAGGTCAAGCCACACATAGTGCCATTCTCACAGCCCACAGGCCAAAATGGCAGGTGAGAGGAAATGGTTAGTCTTCACATCTCAGCACACAATGAACACAGAAAAGGTTAAACACATCCCCAAGAAAATATTTTGACAAAATAAATATTTTAACCTATAATCAGGTATAATTAGTGCTTATAAGGAATCCCAGCAATAATTTAGTGTAATTAAGTACATACTGTATCTGTGATTTCTAACACTTGTGGAGAGACTGGTGGCTCAGAAGGGTCTCACTCTCCTAGGGGGCGGGGTGGGGGGGTCTGGCTGGTTTGCCCTAATCAGACAGCCTGAGCACTGTGCTCCCCAGACGGCAGGGGCAGTCAGAGGCCACGTGGGCCAAGGGGAGTCCTTACGGCCTCAGGACTGAGCAAGGCAGAACCCCCCCCCAAAGGCCTGTACTTGCTTCTGGTGCAGGACTCAATTGCCACCTCAGCCTGCAGGTAGGAGCCGGCTGCCTCTGGACATGATGTACTAGCAGGAAGTGCTGGAAAGCCACCGGAGGGGCGGCTCCAGGCCAGGAAGGCAGTTGACACTTCTCTGTGGGTTAGTGGTTTTGTCAGTCCACAGGAATCTACCGTCCCCTGCTGTACCAGGGACAGCCAGGTCTTTCGAAGCCATGTCTGACTGATCAGCTAGAGTTAGGGGGCCAGCTCTGGACCACAGTATTGAGAGCAGCTTGGCTGGGGTATCCTCAGGTAGGCGAATGTCTGAGCTTTACTCACCACCAGGAGCCTCCTCTCCCCTTAGGCCCTTCAGGTTCCTGGTCTTGTGGTGACTTCCCCTTCCATAAGGCAGGAGGCTGCTCTTCCCTCAGAGTACTCTGGCTGCCGGGTGCCACGGCTCCCACACCCAAGGTTCGCTGCCCACCACTGCAAGCCTGGCAGGCTAGCAGAGGCAGGTCCCTGCTCTTAGAACCCTTCCAAACTGCATCAAAGGGCTGGGGATATCAGCTGGGGTCTCTGGGTACAACCGAGCTTCTCTGCAGCTCACATCAAACCAGCTGACTTCAGAAGTCATAATGTCCAAGCTGGCCTCAGGGGACTCTGCCCTTGGGAAATGTTGAGGAGCGGGGCTTGAGCTGACCAAGGGTTGGGGAGAGGGGTGGAGGGAGCATAGGCATGGCACTTGCAGCCAGAGGGGACAGGACTGGAATCAGCCTGGCCAAGCTCCAGTGGGGAGGTTCCTATGAGGACCTGGAGTGTAATATCCCCAGCTGTTGCTGGCCCCAGCCAGAGTCCAGGGCCTTCCCTGGAGGACGCTGTGGTAGTGTGAGATGGGCATGGGGCCCTGGGGTGGCAGCAGCTCTCACTGCATTGTTAAGGTTCCTCTTACTGCTTCGCACAGCCCTCAGCTCCAGTCCCGGTCCTAACACTTCTCCTAGCGCCCACGGCACTGCTCTCAGCCCAAGACGAGCCCAGTGTCTTTTCCCTGCCTGGGCCAGTGCTGTGGCTTCTAGGCCATCCTGCCAGGTGCAAGGGCTGACCACACCGAATTGGGAAACTAGGTGGCAGGTTTTGCCCCCAACGCCCAGGCAGTGCATGCTGGAACCATGACATGGGCCCTGGAGGCTCCCGGGCTGGGATGAGCAGTTGCAGGGGCAGCACACAGGTAGGGCAGGCAGGACTCAGGCTGGGGCCCAGCGAGAATGCAGTGCCCGCAGCCAGGAGACACAGCGAGGAACCAGGACAGAGCAGGAGTCACCAGCCCCCAGCAGCTCAGCTCCAGGCTCTGTCTGCCTTTTAGGTTGGCTCGGAGAGGGAGCCATCATGGCCGGGGGAACTCTGAGGGGAGGAGGTGAGGCTGTTGGGAAAGTCTGTGGAGGAGGCTGAGACCCATGCCAAAGAACAGACCAGGGACCTCAGTGCTGCTCTGCTCTCTCGGTTGTGTGGCTCTCCAAGCATGGTGAGAAGCATCTACTGCTGGGCCTGGAGATAGAGGCTACCACAGGCCAGGCCAAAGCACAGCATGCTCAGAGCTTTCCCAAGCAAACCAGTCACTCCTCCCTGTGCAGGCCCCTCCACAGAAAGGCCCGGAGTGCAGTGTGCGCAGGGCAGTTTGGTCTGTGGTAGTGCTCTCTCTGCAGGAGCCAGCCAGCCTGCCCCTCGGCCCCTGCCCACAGGTGGTATGCTGCTCTCTCTCTGCCTTTTGGCTCTCTCTCTGCCCCCAGAACCTGCAGGTCTATGGGGCCCCTTGGTTCCAAGCTCAGCTGCTGCACCCGCTCAGGCATGGGGCTAGCAGCCGAGTGATGGAGAGAGCGCCGAGATGAGGGCACACATGGGCACCCCATGGAACCTTCTAAAGTGCTGAGCACGCCAAGTGCCACAAAGTGACACGCATCAGGGAGCAGCAGTAAAGGGAGGGAGACCAACCCACAGGCGCAGACAAATCCTTTCTGGGAGGACAAGCCAGCCCAAGGAGATTCACTGAGCCAGGCAGGGGAAGGGGCCTGACTCCCTTCTCTGGGCAGGTGATTGGAGGAAAGACCATCCTGGTGTCTGCTCAGAAGATAGTCCCAAGGGGACTGCCCTGCCTGGGCCTGGGCCCACTGCCCACTCTTCCTGGGAGGAAACATGGGCAGAGGGAGCCCGTGGGTGGGAGCGGGGAGGGAGGGCAGGGCCTCTGGCTGCAGCCCAACTGTCCCACCGCCGAGAGAAGAAGGTGGCTAAAGCTGGTCCTGACTAGTGGGAGGCCTGGGAGCAAACACAGTGGCATTTCCATGGAGACACAGCAGCGCAGGACCACGTGGGGCTGGGGATGAGAGGAGTGGCCAGTGCCTAGTGTGAACCGGGCAGCGAGAAGTGACCTGCCATCCCGGGGACCAAACCACAGAACAGCTCACAGGGCGAAGAGGGCATCCTCAGACCGCTCTGACTTCTTCCGGCCGGAGGGGTTGGAGGCTGGGGCCGGGGCCGGGGCCTCCACTGGGGGTGAGGGGAGGTTGGGAACCATTTCAGCAGCTTTGGCTCTTTCTTCAAGGAATTTATCAAACTCTGCAATACAAAAACCAAGGCAAGGACCAGGATTGGTAGGGGGCTAGGTCCACACTGAGGTTCAAATAACCACACTCCACCTGCACCCACGGGGTTGCCCCAGCATGAGTCCCCACCCTTGCCACACTGCCCTGGGCCACCTGCCAGGGAGGGAGGGCTCTGGCTCTGTCCCACTCAGGCCTCATGGGAATGAAGCAAGTGTCAGAAGATCTAGTGACTGCACATACTGACTCCATCCCTACAGCCCACAAACCTGCAGCCAGCCAGAGCCAGGGGTGATTCTGGGCATCCTGTTCCTGGGCATCCTGCCTCTGTTTCCACCTCTGCCACCTCTAGGATGGGTGGGCAGGACAGTGCAGCCCCACCACCTAGGGAGGCCCCCCACCACCTTGGGAAGCAGGGGGTTCCCTGCTGTGCCAGCTCATGGGTCCTGCTGGGAAAGGCCTGGGAAACCACAGAGCTGGGCACAGATTCCTGCCCCACTGCCCGGCTGACTGGAGCTATTCCATGCTTAGATCAGTGCTGGTACAGGGCAGGGAGAGCTGGAGGGTGAGTTCCCACTTGAACTTACCACAGACCGTTTCTCTTCTCCCACCTCCCTACCAGTAAGGATCTGCGCCCATGGAGGGGGTCTGAGCAGACAGTTTGGCAGAGAAGGAGGAGGCAGTGCAAGGAGAGACAGGCAGAGGCTGGGAGGCTGTGGAGGTAAGATGGGCGCAGGGAGGTGGGGGGCCGTGACAGAAACTTCCCCACCTAATCCATTAACTGACCCCCCCAGAGTGAGGTCACAGGATCTAGACCTGGAGAGGCGCCCTGTGTGTAGTTATGTGTCTTGTTCCTTGATTGAGCACCAGGGGGTGGGGACAAGCTGATTAGGGGTGCAGTTTTGGGGGCTGTGTTGCCATGGGATGGAGTCAGTGTGCATAGTCACTACATCAATGATCTTCCGACACTTGCTTCATCAGCACGAGGTCTGGTGGGACATAGCCAGAGCCCTGGCACAGGCCTAGCACCAGGAGATGCTCTGGCTATAGGTGCTCCAAGGTGGTTGGAGTGCCAACTCTGGGGCACCTCCAGAGCCTGGTGTAGAAGCAGTAAAAACAGGGGAGGGGGCATAAAGCTTCAGCCAGACCATACCTTCGCTCGTGACTCCCTCCTCCAGGTCATCACCCTTCTGTGGGAGGAGCAGAGAGAGGGCATTAGGGCCTACCCACCATGCTGCCACTCCCTGCCAGCTGCTACCCCAGGGTGGCACTGCTATCACAGCCTGAGCAGAACTCCCCCTTCCCAGAGATCAGCAATAGCAACATACTGACCATTAACTTTGTTTTTAAAAGCAAAAACAAAAAACTGATTTTGATCCTCCAGAAGGGCTGGAAAGGAAAATTTAAAAAAAAGGTGTGAGCTGGTTCTTTGAGCTGAGCTGCAGCGGCAGGACCTCAGCAGGCCTCTCCCCATCTAGGACACACTCCCAGAGGAGAGCTAAGTAGGATGGGCCCAAGGCATGCCCAGGGCCCCCTCAGACACCCTTCAACTTAGTGTTCCCTCGTTACCAGCCACAGGGCTGTGGTAAGTCACTGTCCATACCAACAGCTGGGGACTGCACAGGGCCTGGAGGGGCCGGAGCCGGAAGCCCTTGACACACAGCCTGCTACCAGGCAGTGCTGGAGTGCTGTCCCCAGAAGAACACCCCGCATTGTCCCAGGAGCAGGCTGGCTTCCTCCTGTGGCCCAGATGCTGTCATCTGTTGCCGGCTCCCGGGGAGCCATGGAGGCTCTTAACAATGAGAGTGATCAGACTGTATTTTGTCTGGAGAAGGAGGTAATCACTGGAGCTTCTAGGCTGCCTGGGGCCTGGGGACTCACTATACAGACAGTGACAGGGAAGCGGGCTGGCTGGGGAAGTGAACCGGGTCTTGGGATGGCCAGGAGACCGGGCTTACTTCTTGGTTTTGCCACTGCCCTGCTGTGTAGCCTTGTTGGGGCGGTGCCTCCCCCTTTCTGGACCACAGGGTCTGTCTTGCAAAGTGGGGGCCTTGGCCTCTATGATCGCAGTCAATTCCTTTCTAGGCATTCCCTTGGGAAAGATTTTCGTCCTCTCCTGGCACCTGGGTGGCTTCTTTGATAGGCAGTGAGTGTCTTGGGAGAGCCTGGCCTGATGGGAGGTGGCCCAGAGCAGTGAGAGCCCTTATGTAAGATCTCCTATCTCTGGGTGGGAGGGGACCAAGTCTGCAACAGGCCGCAGTCACCAGGCTAGAGACACTGTGGTTACAGACCTGTTCCTCTCCGGGGCAGGGCCCCCAGAAAAGGAGGTAGTGCGGAGCAAGAGATGAGGGGCTCTCCAGGTCTGAGGGAGACTCCCAATAGCCTATGACCTTGGGCAAGCCACTCCTCTAGCCCTGCAGCCAACAACCCCCACCCCACCTCCTGCCCAGGCTGCTGAGGGTGACAGGGCTTTGTAAGGGACAGAGGGTGACGAGGCCAGCCACTGCAGCTCTCACTTCTCAGGACCTGCTGCCGCCGGCAGATGCATGATGTCTTGCTTTCCTGCCTTATCTCTGAGGATAAAGACAATGGTTTCTGGGGCAGGAGTTCTTCTAAATCAAAGATACCACAAGATAGAAGCGATGACGGTGATTAAAAAACAAAACCAAAAAACACCAGACTCGTGTATGTTTCACAATTAGAAAAAAATCAAAATGAAAAACCTGAAAATCCTCAACTACATCCTCCTCTCCCCCCAAAAGCCCCAAGCGCGCACACATAACACATACACACCCGAAACTGAAAAGTAACAGGGGCAAGTGTATGTTTTAGGGCCAGCTAGAGCTGACTCACACCCCAGTTTGGCCTCTCACAGCAGCTTGGTGAGGGCGAGGGGGCTGAACCCAGGACAGGCCACCATCACTGCTGCCCTCCTGCACCCCAGTATGTTTTGTAGGGAAAGGCCCGATGTGAGGAGTTAGGGGCTACAGGAACCATACTGGCCCCCCACCCCCCTCCTCCAGCACCAGGGTGAGCAGCCCCTGTGGGTGTCCCAAGGCCCATCCTCAGAAGAGCCTCTGCCTCATCCCACCCCACACATGAATATAAAAGTCAAGTCTCACCAGGTCCGTCCTGAGCCACACCTCAATGTCGTCCATGACAGAGGGCTGAGCAACGGGGATCTATGGAGGCGGCAAGCAGCGGGCCAGGCAACCCACACAGCCAGGCAAGGGAAGACAGAACACCGGAACAAAGTAAATTGTCAAAACAACCCCCAAATGAAACCAAAATGTACACACAGCAAAAACAAAAACAAAAAAAAAAAACAATTGGCACAGCAGGCATGGGCAACATAAGGCAGCCACATGTGAAATGGCAGGCGAGGAAAGCAATGAGGCCAATTCTAAGAAGCAAGGCTGACCGGCAGGGCTGGGAAGGGAAGGGAGGCAGCAGTACGAGTTCTTGAAATGGAGAACTTTTTGACTCCATGTGTCAGCTCTCACCTCACGGGGATCTCTCAGTCTAGGGCAGTCAAATGCTTTCTAAGCCCAGGAACGCGCTGCTTCTGCAGGCTGATTTGGAAACTGTCAGTTTATGACAGTAGGAGCACGGCCCACCCGCCACTGAAATGCCCCCCTGTGGGCCCAGATGCTACCAGGGAGGCCGTCTGTCCAGATTCGGATGCAGGTGGCCGGGTGGGTATTGCAGTCAGCCCTGGGAGTGTAGGGCTGTTTGCTCATTGAAAGTATTTCAAAATGTATCCTGGAGCATTTCTGAGTGGGAGGAGGGTGGCTCCCGGGGCCTAGGTGTGGCCTGGCTGACAGAAGGCAGGCACATTTCACCACTAAGAGAAACATGAGCAAAAATCGAGGGCTTTGATGACAAAGGGACTGCAGGACTTTAGTCTTCTTTGTGTCTCTTTAGGGGAAAAATCCCAAAGCAACCCTGAATGCAATAGCCTCCTTTAATCTCACCCTTTCTTCCCAGCTTTCAATGGCTGTCTGTGCTTCAGTAGTCAAAGAAAAGAAGTTCAACTGATTGTGGCCAGTGGGAGTGTGTGTGTGTGTGTGTGTGTGTGTGTGTACTGGACCCCCCCACCCCAAGCAAAATGAACACACCTCAAGAATGCCTGGGCAGTCTCCAAGCCTGGGACATCTGTGCCCAGGGCCTTGGGAGGCAGGGATTGTGAAAACTGCATTTAGCTAGGAATATTTAAGCTCCTGTCAGAGAAACATGCTAAGAAGTAAAGGTAACCTTTAACCCCCCAGAAACCACATTAATGAAATGTTGGCTCCCAGCCTAGAGAAATGAGTTCACTGGTCTTAATCGAGGTGACCTGCCTCTTCACCTGGACTGACTTGGGAACTACCTTCCAGGGGATCACACAAAAGCCCACTCTGTCTAGAAAAATTGCCTATGTCTATAGTTGGCTCCATCCCAATATTGTAAACCAGAGTAAGAATGAATTTAAAATAAGTAGTACCTTAACTATTCGCCAAATCTAAAAAAATATCGAAGGGATTAACAAAGGAAAAGAATAAGAACTTCTTATCACCAGCTCTGACTTGGGGTGTGCACTGGAGCAAGGACTTCTTGGCCCAGACCAGCACACGATGAGCAGGTATCTGTATTCTACTGGAGCTTCACACGCTCGCTAGCTGAGTCCAGCAGCTCCCTGGCTCAAGCTAACCATGCTCTGTGCCTAAATACAGACCCATATGGGTAGGCCACACACATTTCATAAAGGTTCAAGCCAACCTGGATCCGATTACGAAGATTCTGTCAAGGTAGCTCTTTTATTATTTTGACTTATTGGGGACTTAAGAATGTTAAAATGAGAAAATACCAAGGAGCTCAAATCACCCTGAACTAACTAACACCTAAGGACAACTAGCCGGTGATTCTCACTCTGGAAGGTACAGATGACAATGCATGGCTAACAGCACTTAAAGCCAGAACTCACCTTCCCTGTCACAAAGAAAGCAGCTGGGCATGCTTGCTGGTGGACACTTCTGCTGTGACACATACCATGACAGGAGATGCCAATTTTCATGATCTCTATGCTTATAAGTCAGAATGCCTGGCCTCTGGGAAGATGCCTGCCATACCAGGTTCCCAGAACTAAAGCCTGGGATGTCAACTGCATCTCCAAAGAGAAAATATACCTACGTGGGCCTCCCCTGGTGGCGCAGGCAGTTGAATGCAGTGCTGTGAAACTGTCCGCAGCCTCTGCAGCGCAGGTTTGATCCCAGCTGGCCGGCAAGGGTCCCACATGGCGTGGCAGACCTCTCCTGTCTTGCCCACTGCTCCCCTCAGCAGTGTATTTCGTCAGTCTGCCTGTTCTGCTCCCTGCTCTGTCTCTGGTGAATCCTCTCACCCTCCCACACATCTGGCCTATACCCTGGTTCTTGTATAAATAAATAAATCTTTAAAAAAATATATATACCGAAGCACAGTTGCTGGAGTGCACGCTGGGCTTTTTACCTACCCAGCTTTAGTCTACCTCAGAGAAATGGAGATTAAATGGACAGAGCTTTTCAATGCACTGCAAAAGCTTAAGAAAAGCCATTAAGGGGTCATGGGCCTTACGCCTTCAGATTTTGCTCATAATTTTTTGGTTACTGTTCAAAAACAAGTCCCTTGTGGCCTGGAATCATGCTCCAATTTTCTTCTTGGAGGATTACTCTTGAGAACCAGCACGCTCAGAAAATAAACACTCAGATATTTGAGAAACTCTTCAGGCTTTGGAGAAAAAACGTCTCCAGAAGCTGGATCATGGGAACACTTTTCTTCCCTCTCTTAAACTTCTCCAAATAAGTAGTGTGCCGAAGGGCCAGCTTCCTCCAGACAAAGCCCAAAGCCCAGGAGTCAAGCTGGGGAGGAGAAAGAATGGTCAGAGATCCCAAGTGCTTGGTGGGTCAGGAAGTGGGGCAAAAGGATTCTTTCTGGACTTGCTTCTTCCCCAGCAGGTCCCGAGCCTCTGCTATCCTAAGAAGTCTCAGAGCTTCGAGAGGAGAGGCAGGGACAGGGACATGGGCAATTCTTGGCCTCGGGGTGGCAGACTGAAATAGGGTGATGGCTAGGTTATATTTAGCTTTCACCCTGCAGGGCTCCCAACCCCTTAACTCCCAGTCGGTGTGTTTCTCTTTTCTATTTCAGAAGTCTAGTGATGTCAGAAATTATTGAAACTTTCATCTTCCTTACGGTAGATGAAAGGTACTTGGGCCTCAGAGTGGGAGTCATGTGGCTAGGGTGTGACTAACTGTACAGTTTACATAACATAAGGCTTACCAGACCTTGGCTATGGAAACCTCCTACCCTGGTAAATCAGTGCCTTGAGTACTGCACCAGGGTAAAGTTCCTTCCAGTAAATGAAGGTGCTATCAGACACAGACTGAACATGGACACAGCGGGAAGGAACTAAAGAAACTGAGGGAGGGCCTCCCCTGGTGGTACAGCGGTTGAGCGCTGGGTTGCAAGGCTGCCCGCAGCCTCTGCAGCGCCGGTTCGATCCCCAGCCACCGGGCGAAGGCCCCACAAAAAACAAAACAAAAAACAAAAAAAAAAACAAAAACTGAGGGAGAAAGAGGAAGCGCTTAGTCCCACTGATGGGAAGGAAGGGACAGGCCTTGACTGGAGAAGATGGCACTGGACTCTGTCACTGCCTTGTGGCTTAAGGCATATCACCAGGCCCCCACGAGACCTCAGTGTTCTCATCCGTCAAATAAGGGCTGGCCCAGCTGATTCCCAAGAGACTGTGGGCTCTGACATGCCAGGATTTTAGCATCTTCTTGGGAAATGGTCCAAGCTGAAGGATGGTCCAAGGGGGCTGAAGACGAGTGTGAGTTGGAGGAGGGAGACAGAAAGGGAAAGAGACGTACATTAAGAAAAACAAAGGCAGCTAGTGCGGGCACAACTTCCAATAAAGACCACTGCCTAAAACTAACTCCCTCTGGGGAATGGCTAGATGGGGTTAGTTGGGCTGAGGCAATGGCTAGATCATCTCTGCCATTTTCAGTCTAAAGAGAAACTGGCCTTTTGGGTAGCAGAAGTGGTAGATTTTGATGTGAGTGGTAGGTGAGCTGATCCTCCTTCGGCTGCCAGCAGGGGCAGCTCTGCCTTGGGGGAGTGGCAGGGTCACTTGCCCAACGGGAGATGCTGTTGCTGATGCTGCCACAACCAGCACGCTGTGGTCTCAGGCTTGCGTGTCTGGGGACACTTCTAGGCTTTGGGCTCCTCCTTCTCCATAGACCCAAACCTGGGCTTTGGCAGCAGCAGATTTTTGACTAACCTACTTCTGTTCTTGTTGAGACTACCATTTGTTTACAGCAGGACATTCCCCTGCTTTGCCCTGCATGTGGGAGACAGTCCTTTCTGACCACCAGGCAGGAGAGGCAAAAAAGAATGGAGAGGGCAGGGGAGGGAGAGCACATGCACCAGCAGGTCCAGGCAGGCTGGCTCAAGATGGTTCTGTGTTTTCTTTGGTTGGTCATGAACCTGCTCCTGTTAACAGTGGTGTGGGACAGCTAAACACCTAAAGTCCCAGGAGAGCAAGGGTCAGTCTTCCACAGCCCCGATCCCACAAGGAAACCTAACTGTGCTGTCTCCAGTGCCACAGGCACCACTCCTGTAGCTCAGTGTGCTATTTCCAGCACCATGGCCTGAGGTATAGTCTTAAAGCCCTTTGGTCTCACTCAATAGCACAAAAAGTTTCCACATAAAGAATTTGTACTTGGGAGGCTTGGGAAGATTCAGGGTTTCTAGCTATGGGAAATAAGGCAAAGCAATTAATACACATTATTTAGAAGGAAAAACACTACAGTCAGGCAGGTGAGATACCAGGTTAGCTGTTAGTTGGGCTTGTTTCTGGGGAGTCGGAGACTGGAGCTCTCAGTGGGGAAAGGGCAGTGGGGGAGCAGTCTGTGTGGTCAGAGGCAGGTGTGACCACCAGCTGCCAAGGCCACACTCAGGAGAGTTTGTGGGCAGTATCCTTTTTTGCAGGATTAAATAGGCACAAGGACACATGGCTGGATTCTCCCAATTTTGACAATGGAGTGGACATGTTCTCCAGGGGTCCTGCTCTAAGGCCGCACACATGTGGGCTGGAGCCCCAGCATGTCCCTATAGGAGCAAATGAGGGGCCCAGACAGCCCATGTCACTAAGAATGGCCTTGGGGTCTGGTGCAGAAACACAACGGGACAGAGCTGCCTGCGGCTGTGACAGGTGGAGGCTAGCCCCACCTGAGTGTGGCTGTGCAAAGGTCACCAGCTCCATGCCAGGTGGCAGGGAGATACCCCTCGCCCCATAGTTCTGATAGCCCTGTGCGGCCTACATGCTTGCCGGCCAGTCATGCCTTGCTTGGGCAGGAGACCCTCTGTGCTGCCTGCAGTCTTGGCCATGCTGGCTCAGCCTCAGCTCTCTGCCACAGCCAGGCATGGCTCCCAGGAGTCAGTTTCGCCTCTCCCTGGTGTGTCTAGCTCACCCCCACCCCACCCTGGGGGCTAATGCTTTCTCTGCTTTGCTCACCTTTCTTTCTCTGTACCCTCTTTTCTCCAGCCCCACCACTCACACAGACCTTTGGTCTCCACGTCAGGGGTGCTCAGTGAGAGATGTGGCTTCACTGGAGGTGAACTCATCGCTCCAAGGTAAGAAGAAGCCTGGAATGAGGTGACTTTCTCTCTATGCATCTGACTCAGGGCTACCCGATCAGAATGAACTAATGGTATTCATATTAAGTTCCCCCAACTTGTCTTCCTTAATTTTGTTCCTGTTGTGTTTTTTTATGTTTCTTTAAGAGGTCTCAAATCTGTCTGGGGGTCTCAGTGGACATAGATAACTACCTTGTAATAACCCCACCAGCACAGGACTGCCAATTTCACAGGTCCAGGGCTGGAGGGGACTTCTCCGACCAGTCAGATTGTTGAGTCTATTCTTTTAGAAATGTCCCCTCCCAAGCAAAAGCCACAGTAACTTGTGCTCATCCTGGAAAAGGGAATACTGCCGAGAGCTCCGGAGACAGTAAAAGGAGGGAAGGGGCCTCCCCTCACTCTTGCAGGTGTTCCAGACTCTTAAGGTCCAGGGGCACAGTCCTCAGCAGAAAACCAGAGAAGGTGTTTCTGGGGCTGGAAGTCTGTGGATTAAGGCGACTGTACAAAGACAGGAGGGGGAAATTTGGCACCCACTCAGAAGGGAAGAGTGGCCTTGTACTGTCTGACTCACAAGGGCTCAGCAGGTGACAAAGGTAAGTGCTGGGGTGGACAGGGGACTTGGCTCAGCTGGTGACTTCTCACCATTCCTTGGGTCATGAGCCAGCTGTCTATGGGCTCCAGGTCAGAGTCCCGACCTCTACCTCTCTTCTGGGCCGAGGACAGAAAAGTCCCAGAAAGAAAAGTCACAGCGAGACCCATGACAGAGAAGGCAGTAGTACATATCATGGAAGCAGAAAGGCAACTATTCAGAGTTGACTCTCCTATAAGGAAACGTGACCCAATGCCCCCCACCCAGGCCCCTTCCAGCATGTCCCCCTTACCTGCCTGAGAAGAGAAGAGAAGTTTAGTAACCAAGAATCCCAACAGGATAACATTGCTTATACCAACCAGCCCCACACACTTGGAAAACCACATGAGGTCACAGGTTGATCAGCGCTGCTTCTCCCTATTAGGGCTCTCAGGGCGAGAGACTATCAACTTTTCAAAGAACCATCTTTTACCCACCATTTTTACTTTTTTTTACTTACTTCTGCTTCCCAGTTACCTGTGTGTTCTCTTCCTAAGCTCTTGACTGGAATGCAAATTTAGGAATATTGCTATACAAGTATTCAAAGTTAAGAATACCAATCTGTGGGCCTCCCTTGTGGCTCGGGGGTTAAGTCTCAGCACTATCAAGTTATTGGCAGCCACTGTAGCATGAGTTCGATCCCCAGCCAGGAAGCTACCCACATGGTACAGCAAACCTCTCCTGATTCTCCTGCTGCTCCCCTCAGCAGTGTATTTCAGTAGATCCATCTGTTCTGCTCCCCACTCTGTCTCTGGCGAATCCTCTCATTCCCCGCACCTCTGGCCTACATGCCAGTTCTTGTATGCATAAATAAATAAATCTTTTTTTTTTTTTTTTAAAGAATACCAATCTTGTTATACTGCAGAGATTGGCTTCTTATTTTCTTCTTTGGCCCAATTTTGATTTCCAGGTCAGGGAGACTTAGGATATGGAACAATGTAACCTGAAGTGCTGGCCTGAAGATGCATGTAAGTCTGTGCACACAGATACATACATAAACATACACAGACAGACACACAGAGAAACACATACAGACACACCACACGTACACACACACACACACACACACACACACACACCCCTGCTGTGTTCCCCCAGTGGGGGCCCCATTGGACAGCAAACACAAAAAGCTATCTGCCTACCACCACATGGAAAATATGCTGGAGTCATCAAGACCTTTGAAAACAGGAGAAGGGCCAAGCCACACACCCAAAGGGTGAAGGGCAGGAAGCCAGCCACATCTCCTGGGCTTGGACCCAGGCCTGGGCATTGATAAGAGCAGAGGTGAAGCAGGACACGCCCAGCATAGACAGGGGCAGTCCCTGGGGGCAGGGTGGACAGCAAAGGCGGTCAGCTGGTTGCAGCCCAGTCTCTCAGTCAGGCCCAGGGAGGCCATTGTGGGCCAAGAGGGGATGTCCTCATCAGGTGTCCCTAATACCTTCCCTCAGAGGCCATCCTAAATGATAGGGGAAACAGGATCATGGCCACTACTTTGATTTGGGGAGACTCTGTCTCAGGGGTGGGGCACTGCCCACCCTTCTGGGGAAAGGCAAGGGTGCTGAGAGCCCAAGGTAGCTGGGTCAGCTCTTCTGTGCCCCCTGGTGGCCTATGTGGAGGGCTGCGGAGTCCTCATATCAAGTTGGCTGAAGCAAATGAAGAGTCCCTTCCAAGGAGAGGAATCCTTCCCATGAGCGTTCCCTCGGAAACCAGGCTATAGCACTCCCCCGCCAGTGCCCACTTGGACAGGGGCTCCAGGTGGCTAAGAAGTGGCATTCAAGAAGGAATCGTAGTGACAGATGGGCACTGCCCCTTTCTGGCCCAGCTGGGGGACCCTGAAAGGAGTTCTAGCTGTTTTGGTGTCTGCTGCCCCAACAGCCCTTATCCTCCCTGCCCCTACAAACAGACTTTCTTTCACACACTGCCACATGCTGTTTAGGCAAAAAGGGAAACAATCTTGTTAGAGGCATCAAGACACCAATCCTTTCCCCTGCAGTGATCTGAAATCTTACAGAATCCATAGCTACAGTTCAGTGCTCCAATCAGCACCACACTCACCTCAAAGTACCCCCACCTTTAATTAATTTAGTTCTGCTTCTTCCAGACATGGAGCTTCCCAGAACATCCTCTTAGTCACCACCTACTGCTCCTCCCATCCTTCTAACCCCAGCTCCCCAAACAAATACAGCCCATCAACTACCTGCTAATGGGGTTGGAACTGCCTTGCTGGGCCAGTTGCAAAGAAGCAACAGAGATGCAGCTCAGATGGACATTTTCCTTCTTTGCAAGAGTCAGTATTTTGTCAGAGCACTACCCAGCCCAGGGCACTGTAACCTTTGAGGAGAGACCCTACATGGCCATGCAGGGAGTGGACACTTGCTGCTATCTGCTCTCTGGGTGCCCTAGACACAATCCACCAATCTGGGTCTGCTTTGGATACAGTGTCATTGGAAAGCTGATCTGGGTCGTCACCCCCTATTGGGATGAGGACTCAGTGAGGTGACAGAACTATCATCCCGATCTGCCCTCTATGCAAGCCAGCTTCTGTTTAATTGTCCAGCCATTTTTGCCAAACAACCCATTTTTTCCCTTCAGAGGACTCAAGGTAGAAAAACAGGGTTAAACACCTACCACTTCGGAGTTCTGTTTTCGACTGTCTAGTGCAGAAGCCAGTCCACCGACTGCCTGAGGATCCTCATAGGTCACTCTGGAAATGAAGCAGCATAGGGAGAGTTAGCTCGCCCGGCAGGCACAGGACGAGGGCAGTGACCTGTAATCACTTTCTATACATAGCACCTTCTCCCAGATACTAGGAACCATGTTTCCCGCAGACTTGGCATCTGGGTAGAGGCGAAGGACTCACATAGCCTGTCAGACAGCAGCTGAAGTGAGGAGACCCAGGTTCTAGCATTGGTTCAGCCTCTCATTTCCTCTGAGGCCTCAGGCACCATGGCCCTCCCCGACCCTCTTTAGTGACATTACTGAGGTCTCTCTAAGCTCAGTGATGAGATATCAAGAGCCCAAAAACTGCTGGAGGGAGGGACTATAGATAAAGGCAAAGTAATATTAATTCTTATTTTAAAACCTGCAGCCTTCATGGCATTTGCCAAGAAGGTAGTCTCACGTCTGGGATCAGGATCTGGCACTGATTACAGGGGTTACCTTCCTCTGTGCTCTCAGGTCTCCTGCCACATCTGTTTTAAAGGCAATTTCTGCTGGTGAAGGGTGCAAGGGCCTTCACTTTGTGGTCAATTTGTTCAATCTTGAGCACGGGACTCTGAAGTTAGAGGCATCCTGGTGCTGCGTCCCTGTGGGACGAGGGGGAAGTGTTCCTGGCTTGCTTTTAGACTGAACATGCTCAAATCATGTTCTGGCACCAACCTGAGAGGCACGGGCTTGTCTATGCTGGGATCAACTCCCCTAGCTCCATGTGGCTCATCTGGGCCAAAGCTGCTGTCAGGGAAGGCTCTGTCCCCACCCCTGGGCAAGAAAGAAAATCCTACTAGAAACCAATTTCAGTCCCTGCTTGGCTATATCCTCCTAACCCCAGCCCCTCCCACACAAGAGGTGGTTTTTGCAGCAGCAGTGGCAGCACCAGGGGAGCAAAGAGAACAGCAAAGCATCTTTTGTGACTGACAGGAGAAATCAAACAACAATCAACCCCAAGGTGGTGGTTGGTGGGGGGACAGGACTGGCGTTCATTCAACATCTGTATCCACTGCCAAGTCCTCACAGCCATATTTTAAAGTTCTTGGCAGTCCTGGACCTGGCAAATAAAAGGCTTCTTTGTGTTGGCTTGTGACCAGGCCTGGATCAATTCTCCCCCAATATCTTCCCAGAGCCACTGCAAGGGTCCCCACATACGTCTTGCGTTGCTCGGCCAAGGAGTTCCCTCTCGTCTGAGCAAACATGTCAAAGCCGTCACGGGAATTACACTGCTGGAGTGAACTGAGGGTGCCACTGACACTGTCTGTCCCCAGGTCTGTGGCAACAAAACAAACAAGGAAAGGATGAAACAGAATGTGGACTGTGGACTTAAATGTCCCCAAAGTTAGGATGCCAGCTAGGGTGGTTAGTTTTAGGGGGAGGGTTCAGGGAGACACAGGAATTTCCTTAGCATTCCCCGCTCACCACACGTAGGATGAGCCAGACGAGGGAGAGAACAGTCACTGACCCCCAAGCTATTCAAGGTGGGGAAAGATTCATTATGAATGGAAGGGAGCTCGCCAGCACTGAGAAGACAAGGACAGGGTCCGTGCCCTGTAGATTTCTCATAATGCCCTTATCAGTGTGCTCCTCATGAACTCAATTACAACGTTGAAGGATGCAGTCACCTATTTATTTGACAAACATTTCATAGGCATCCACCACATTCAGAGATAGATCTTTAGCGGAGCAAATTGAATCTGACATGGTCCTTGGCCTCAAGGAAGGCAGAGTAGATGGGAGTCAGGCAACAGCAATACTGAACTTGAGATACCAGGAAAGACTTGAAACTGACACAGGTGTGCATCCTTACAGCTGAGTGGGCTATGTTGCAGAAAGAAGGGTTAAAAGGCAGGGACAAAGGCATAGGGCCTGGAAGATCAGGGTGTAGAAGTGAACAGTACTCATGGACAGAGATTAATAGAGAAGGCTGGAAAGACAGGTGGGAGGCGGCAGGTGATGAGCCAATATGCCAGGTGAAAGAGTTGATGGAAAAATACTGGATCTTTTTGAAGATGGAGATAGAATTCAATTTGAATTTTAGGTATTAAATCTGGTGGTCGTATGCTGGATGGACTGAAGGCAGAGAAATCAGTTCTAAGAGAAACAGTGGCTACAGATACATGAAATATTAGAAGCTAGAATTAGCAACTGACAAGCCACTAAATAAAGTTCAATTCGACTGAAATGAAATGAAGGTATAAAGATAAATATTAAGAAAAAAAGAAACCGGAAAAGCAGGGAATAAATTTTGAGAGGGCTTATTAATTAGTTTAGTACTATAAGTGCATCTATTATAAATTGGTATCATCCATTGTATATGTAGCATCTAGAGTCATATACACCCTCTTAAACAATGAACTATGACAATACAGTGAGCTTTTTATTTTAGGTTTCAGACAATGGAGCACTTTAGGTAGATGATAATTCAAGGATAATAAAACGCCAAAGTCACCACTTTCTATTTCCAAGCCTGTGGCAGACATCACCAATCAATCAACAAATCATCTTCTAAATCCTAATATAGCTTCAGTATCCTTCCTAGACCTGTGTCCCAAAGCATCCAATGAGCTGAAACCTGCTGGTCAGTTGATACTGAAAAAGGAATATTCCAGATAAAATACAGCAGTGACCTTTCTTAAAAAAGCAAACAACTCTTAGTTTCTTAAAACTTCTCCCACCCCTGCTTTTCTACCACTTTAAAGTTTCCTAAACTTTAAGTTTAGGGAAAGAAGTTATGAAGTGAAGCTGGTACAATTGGCCAGGACTCAGAAAAACTCTCCAATAAAGAAAAAGAAAAGAGCCTTCAGTCCAGATTCATACCCAGGAAGTGACCTGCAAAGGAGGCCCTTTACACCCCTGCGAGACACTCACCCAAGCCTGCAAGCTGGGAGGAGAGGGAAGATGGGGGTGCCGTGTTCCCCACCATTGGGCTCACCACCGCTGGAGACCCCGGCCCCAGGTCTATTAAGTTGTCTTCCGTTACTTCATTCAGTACCTGTCAGAGCATGAGATAGTGGTGAGCCCCAGGGTGCTTGTGTCAGGCTTCGAGGTAAAATGAGCAGGTGCCATTCGGGGTTCCAGAGGAAAGACATCACCACTGAGCCAGTGCAGGAGCAAGGTGGTTTCCCTCACCCCACATTTGGGGGTTTTAGTGTGCCTCCCCGCAGTGGCCTCCCCACACCCCAATTTAAAGGAGGCAGGGTTGAATCAGTGACCATTCTGGGGGCTGTAACTTGGGGTTTCCTTGTCATCCTCCCTTTAGGGATGTCCTTGCTAGCTCTGCCTCAGTATCCCACTAACCAGAGCTTGCTCTTCAATTACCCAAGTATCTTAAGCCCAGTTAGAAAAACTGGAGGCGAGGTCAAAGTGAAGCAGTTTCCTAGCCTCTACAGAGGAAAGAATTCTGTAAGAATACTTACTCCATTACTGGCATTTTGAACTGATCGGCCCGACCTGTATCGTTCGAACCTGAAAGGGGAAGGGAGAGAATAGTAAGGAGAGAGACAGATGTCCATGACGCGACTCCAAGATGTTCACTCGTCCTGGGAAGAGTTCCCATGGACTGAGGATCTTGGGGGGACAGTAGAAACTGAGGCCCTGGGAAAGGAGATCAACCAGGCCCACCTGGGGGCCAGAAGTGAAACGCCACATACACAACTTTGCCGCATCTTCCTCTAGGTGGGGCTCTCCCAGAGGAGGATCAGCCTGCAGAGAGGGAGGAGAATACTGGCTGGCACATGCAGGAGTCCATTATGAGCAGCCCCAGTCATCCACCCCCACCCCCCCACGCACACACACCAGGTCCAAGAGTGCTCCTCTTGTGCCTGGTGGGGAGGCTGGGTCAACCACTACTGTTTCTAACGTCTATCTACAAAGCCAGGCCAGAACTGCAGCCCCTCCCTATTTCAGAGCTGTGCTGGGGGTAATTAGCTGTTGATTTGTTAACACGACCCAGGCTCCAATTGCTGGAGGGAAGTGGGTGGGACTTGCACAGGGCAGGTATTGGCCCCTGCTGTGGTGCAAAGGCTCTCCAGAGGCTGCTGGAAGAGCACAGGCAGGTCCCCACCAGTGAGGAGCTGCCAGTCAGGCTACTCTCCCAGTCAGTTGGGAGCAGATGGATTGAAGATGAATGAGACTTGGCGTGGAGCAACAGCATTCTCACACCAGGTGGGGAACAGAAGAGCTACTGTGAGGTATGCACAGGGTCTGCCATGGTATTTAAGAGCCCCAAAGAGCCAAGGCCAAAGAGGTAGCTAACAGACTTTCCCCAGCTGAAGCGTGGAGAAACCAGGCTTTACAGAGATGCACGGCTCCACACTGGTCTCCCCACTGCTGGGTTAGTTCCTGGAGAGCAGGGATCATCAGCAGGGCAACCAGATAGATTTATGTTAACTATGGTTTTAAGAAAGACCTTTGGGAGGGCCTCCCCGGTGGCGCAGCGGTTGAGTGCTGGGTTGCGAAGCTGCCCGCAGCCTCTGCAGCGCAGGCTCGATCCCCGGCTGCTCACCAGCCACTGGAGGAGGGTCCCACATGGCGTGCAGACCTCTCCTGCCGCCCGCTGCTCCCCTCAGCGGTGTGCTTCGGTCCTTCTGCCTGTTCTGCTCCCCACTCTGGCTCTGGTGAATTCTCTCACCCTCCCGCGCTTCTGACTGTACCCAGTGCATGTATAAACAAAATAAATAAATAAATAAATAAAACCATGCCTCTATTTAAAAAAAAAAAAAAAGACCTGTGGGGTTGTTTATTGTTTTTTCAAAGTCTCGTGTGGTCTGTAAGAATAGGAATATTAACCTGAAAAGTTTCTAACCCTGGAGTACTTTTCCCACACTCTTTGGAGGGGCAATATTCTTATCAAAGGTACTCTGACCAGAATGGAACTTCAGGGCTGCTGATCCACGCTTTGTCTCCGAATTTGTTGTAACACAGGGCCTGGCAGACTCTGGTGAAAATGCCCACATTGTTTCCCGGAATCCTACTCTAGAAGGAACTTAGATGAGTTCAGCAGGTTAAAAGCCAAGCTCATTTAAAGCGGAAAATCTGGAGTTACATGGTAAAATCAAGGGTCTCCGGCTGGGAGCCGAGGCACCTCAGACCTGCTCCTGTTCTCCAACTGACAAGGGAGGGGTGCTGGGGGGAAACCTGGGTATACCGTATTGGGTATACAGTAAGAATACCCATATTCTTACTGCAGATGTCTCTTTATCCATCAGAAGGATATAGGACCACCCATCCCCCTTTGCCACAACTGAAGCTGAAACAAAACCCAGAGCTGTGCCAATCACAGCAAAATTTCCTCAAAGCCCCCCAGATGCAAGCAGCTGTCACAACGACCCTACCTGATGCCAGATTACGGTGTCACGAGCCAGCACAGGGGCCAGGCCCCAAGTTTCCAGGGAAAAGGCTGGCCTGGTCAACGTATTTTCTGGAGCCAACACTGGGTGATTCAGGAAAGCTCAAGGCACACTCCTCAGAGTGATGCCAGAGGAGCCCTGCTGCCATCGCAACTCCTATTGAAAACTGTGTCTGAATAAGACATTTGCACTTTTTTCCCTGGGGAAGGCTTTGGAAAAGGAAAGGAATTTGCAAATTTGTTACCTCAAACCCAAAAATGATTTGGCTGTGGAAGGAACTGAAATGAGTGTGTGTGCGTTTCCCTGAGCGCTGCACGCCAGCACTTACACCACGCCTGCTTCTCCTGAGCTCTCTAGACACGCTGACATTTGCAAAGGGAGGGAAAAATCTTTTTTCTCTTTTTTAAAGATGGCAAAGAGGAAATCTTTTTTCCTTAGTAGAGTTCTCCCCCCTTTAATCCTTTTCAAATTCAAAGGCTCTTCAAAGGAGCAGGTGCAAAAACTCCAGAGCCCCCCCAGCCCCCCAGTGCTCCCCCTCCTGGGACTGGGGGGAGTGGGGGAAGGGCGAGCAGCCTGAGGCTTACAAAGGGCAGAGTCTAATCTGCACGTCAACTTCCTGCTGCTTGGTTCCCAGGAGAACAAGAGGCATTTTCTCCTGTCATCTGGGAACAAATTAGCATCTCTGATGAGTATTTTCCAACTCTAATAACTCTCTCTCTCTCCCCTTTGTTTATGAAAGAAACCCCTCTGTTATGGCAACAGTCTTTTCAAGGGGGAGAAAACCCACAGCCCCACCTCTCATATCTGAGGAAGACATTGTTGAGGTCGTCGTTGACGTGAAGCAGCTCCTCGGTGACCTCCTCGTTGGACACACGGGAGATGAGCTCCACGATGCGCTGCTGCATGGCCCGGCAGGTCCTGTTCAGCTCCTAGGGAACACACACACCTCTGGCTTAGCCTGCTGGGAACGCTTTTGTCACATGCCACTTCCGTTGGAAAAATGTGTACTGAGTCTTAAAAGTCACAAAAGGAGCACATGTGCGTTGTCGCTAGAGCCAGACGTGTGTTGGGTGCCAAGTGGTAGGCCCCTCTCCCCTTGCCCCTTCTCCAGCCCAGAGAAAACAAGTGCTTTTTCAACAGGCAAATGTCCATCCCTTATACTGTTGTGTGTACTTATGTACATGTTTGTACAGAGCGTTTTTAAAATGTAATATGATTTTGGGCCTTCCCTGGTGGTGTAAGGGTTTAAGTCTCAGCACTATGAAACTATCCACAGCCACTGCAGCACGAGTTTGATCCCCGGCCAGAGAGCTACCCACATGGCACAGCAGACCTCTCCTGTCTCGCCCACTGCTCCCCTCAGCAGTGTATTTCAGGCAATCTGCCTGTTCTGCTCCCCACTCTGTCTCTGGTGAATCCTCTCACCTCCCCCACACACCTCTGCCCTGTACCCCAGTTCTTGTATGCATAAATAAATAAATCTTAAAAAAAAAAAAAAACATGATTCTTTGCAGCTTGCTTTTTCTCTTCAACAAAATTTTCCAGTCGCCTTGCTCCCACTTTGCATGACTGCCTCATCCTAAGCAGCTCACGGTTCTTCTACTGCTGGCCATTTAGGTTGTGGGCTCTTTCTCTGGTTAACCTAAATAACGCAGCAGTGGAGAATGGTGTGTATATACAGACACATTTATGCATTCATGCCAGCACTTCCATAGGACAAGCTCTCAGGAGTGGAATTTCTGAGTGAAGGGATATATATTTAGAACACTGGTTGTTTATAATAAAAGAATCCTCCAAAAAGGTGGTATCTGTCTTATATTTGTGGCAACAGTATGAGGGTATTTTTATGATGGCAAGAGGTACATTTCAGTGGCAGGCCTTGCACCTTACCAGGTCTCAGAAGCTCAGCAAGCTCCCACAAGGATTCCCAGTTGGCCAAAGATGACTCTCATGAATCCTCAGCCACCACAGCAGCCCTCTCTACCCTTGTTAGCAATGACCCCTGAAGACCAGCCCTTCTTACTTCCTGGTCTGGCCTCCACGGGCCTTCTCTGATCCAGCGGCAGCCTGAGTGATGCTCTTATAGAAACGTGCTTGTGCAGCCACCCAAATACCCACCAGGGCTCCTTGCCACCTTGTATGCCAGAGGGAGGTATTTGAGAGAATCAATGAATGAAGGCAAGTTGCATTACTTCCATCTACACTCACCCCAGGATATCCAAATCGCATGCCCTTGCACACACATGCACATGCATTCCCTCCTTCACTGCTAAAGGCTGAGTTTCTCAGCCTTGATCCTGCAGGAAAGAGGAAGGCAGGGACCTCAACAGACCTGTCCATCTCAGAGGAAGTCGAGTCAGCCAGACACCAGGCCTAGACACTGCTTCTGCTGCCACTCCTCGCAAGGCTGCTCAACCCGCAGAAGCTCCTTCCCCGAGCATGGGGGGAGCTGAGGAAAGAAGCCCAGTCCATGTGGACCAGCCCAGAATCACTCCAGCACAACTGCATTTATCCAGACAGAAGGGCCTAGATGTAGGCAGCTAGGCACAAAACAGTCTGGTGTTCACCTTTAGGAAAAAAGCTTTGTTGAACATCTCTGGCTTGCAGGGCCATCTATCCAGTTATGGAAACATTGCCCTTGATCACAGTTCTACCATCTTGCTAGCACTTGCAGTCAGAATGGTGCCCTCATTCTCTTTCAGTCAATGAGGACAGCAAGTCCCATGTGTGGACCTCCCTATTTTCACTATGAACACAGATTTCCTAAGACTCTAGAGGTTCTGGAGAATGCAGGATCATCCCTAGAAGTAGAGGGCTTTGAGCAAACCACTGGATATTCAAAACCCCTCTCTCCCTACCCACAAACTAGTGCCACAGGTGCCAGCTGCTCCTGGGCACCAGTGCAGATGATATCAGCCAGGCCTGGTACATTCTCACAGCCACCGCAGAGGATGTGGAGGATGCAGCGGGATGGGCTCACATTTAGGTGGGGGCTGATAGGGGGAAGGATGGGGACCTTGACTCTAAAGAATTCTGCACCTCTGGTCCCTCCAAACCTTGGCTCCCTGTCACTGTTCTCACTCAGTTATGCACTTAAGTCCAGACTTCTTCCCAGCACTCTTCACAGGGAAAATGGAGAATCCATGTTCATTCAGAACTAATATTCCCTATTTAGGATATATCCCAGGCCCTAATGAACCAGCAGTAAGCATTTATATACAGACACGTGTGCAAATTAATAACAAGAGGTGAATACCAAAAATTAACTTCAGAAGCCACTAATGTTCAGTAAAGAGTAAAACACCATAAAATGCCCGCTCTCTTCCACTGTAAATGGCTCATGTGCCCAGGCCCACCAGGAGACGGGCACTCGACTGCTTGGTCAGTGATGGCCACACAACCACCACCATGGGTGCCACAGACACTCACAAGTCAAGTCCAGTGGCCAGAGAGACAATCATAGTACACAAGAAAGTCTGAATAGAGAATAAAGGATGCTCATGAGCAATGGTAAAAGGAAGTCAGGCCCTCAATATTAAGAAATACACAAAAATAAAAAAGCCAAACTGATGAAAAAAGCAATCATATTAGATCATGCCCATGGAGGATTCCACCAGCCAGGACTGAAGTGAACAATGTAAGTAATCAAAGTATTTATAACACATCATCAGAACACAGCAAGCACCTAATTTGAGATAACAAGGGAGCATGAATTTAGGTTAACTGTAAAAGACCAGCCACCTACTCCTCCCCCAAAAAAGGTGCTTGGCAAACACTTAGGCAACAGATCTTGCCTAGTGCTTTAAAAGAACCGCAGGAGGAGGCCTGATCAAAGAGTGTAGGAATGGGAAAGCCAGACCCAGGGGACAGGAGGTTGGGTGGCAGGGCAAAGGAAAGAGCTGCAGCATCTGCCTTCTACAGTCTCCCATGGACCCTTCCGGGGCCACTGTGTATTAGCCCCTCATCCTTCTCAAGTGCAACGTGCTGGCTGCAGATGAGACCAGCGGTCTTAGGTGTCTACAAAAAATCTCTGATGAGCAAAAGGACCTTGGGTACCAGTCATGGACTCACTCCCTCCAGCAAAGGCAGCCGGGCAGGAAAGTGTGGCCCCATTTGGTGTTTGCAGCTAAGCAGCAAGCCCTGGAGCCCTGGGATGGGAGGGGAAAGGGAAGGCGTCACTCACGTCCCACCCAAACTGCAGGTCAATGACAAAATGCAGGATCTGTATGTCAGAGGAGTATGGCAGCATATAATGTGACACAGGTCTAAGGTCAGCTCTCCAGAAGCATGTGGCGTCACTCCCTAGAGCCTGTGGATCTTTTCCAAACACTTTTCAGACTGTTTAAAATAGCAGATGATTTCAGACACTGCTCAGGAGCCCCTATGAGTCAGCCTTCTGCCTCGCTAGCCTCCTCCCTTGCTACCAAACAAATTCCTACTTGTCCTCCAAGGTCCCAGGATGTTTCCCCACCCTAATAGTTCATGATGAAAATTTTCAAGCACAAAGCAAAGTTGAAGGAATTTTACAGTAGACACCATATAACCAGTACCTTGATTCTACCATTAACACTTTAATGTGCCAGCTTTACCAAATGTCTACCCAATTCTCCATCTTCCTACAAACTCCGAATTTTTGGTGAGGGAACTGCCACCAGCCTCCCTCAAGATGAGGGATGATGATGATGCTTGTCATCAGCTATCCCAGCAGAGCCTCCAGCTTGGACTACCTCTAAGAAGTGAAGACCAGCTCCAACCCAGGATCAAAGGCAGAAGCCCCAGGACAAAGTTCAAGCTTCAAGGATGATCCACCAAAGTCAAAGGAAACCAGACCCCTCATGATTGCAAGGAATCTGAAAAACATGGTTCCAGAGCACTGGAACCACCAGGCCAAGGAGGGCAGGGTTGGCTTAGGTCTCCCCACAGAGCCCAGCCCCTGTGGGTGCTGGAAACCAAGTGCAGGTAGCAAGCAGTTCATGTAAAGATCAGCCCTCCAGGGCCCCAGCACCTTCTGGGCCTATCCCTCCCTGGGGAAGTGGTGAAGCTCTCCACTGAGGGGCCCCTGAAGCACCCTGCCTATTTCAGCAGCTCACCTTTGCTTTCATCTAGCTCAAACACCAACCTTCTCTGTAGAACTTTATTTGTGGAGGAAAGGTTCTACTACTTTACAAAAAAATGTTTGGAAAGTGCTAGATGATTTGAGGCCTCTGCTAGCTCTAACATCATGACCTCAGCTTGGAGGGAGAATGAGACCCAAAGGCACAGGACACAGAACTCTCAAGGACTATAGCAGCAGAAACAGCCGCTTTGGCCTTGCCTCTGCTGCCTCTCTCTGTACTGTCTTCAGCTGGGGTGGCTGAGCCAGGCCTGACCCCACAGGCAGAACCTCATGGCTCCCACCCTGGACAGACAGGCCAACCCTGGGACTTCCGAATCAGGGATCTCAAGGGGTCTTGACAGAAAGCTTTACTACCTCCTCAAGTCAACCTTTTAAATGACTGTCTTAAAAAAAAATAGGAAAAATAAAGAAAAGAAAGCAAAAGAGAGAGGGGGATAATTAAGATTTTTGCCACCACAAATGTCAGCTGGCCACCCACATGGCCTCTGTAGGCCGTCCATAGCCAGAGCCACCTCAGGCTCAGCTGGGTGACCTTCCTCCACCTCCCCCACCTCCAAACCACCCAGACAGAGAGAGACTCACTCTGTCCTAACATACTGAGAGCCTCCAGCTTGCCCAGGTGGTCCTTCCCACTGTGCAGCAGCTGGGCTAGGAATTTCCTGAACACCGAAGATTTCAGTATTGGCCTCCTCCTATGTCTGATTCTCAACAGAGGGAAGAACAGCTGGCCACAGTTCTTCGTGCAAAAGCCCTCCATCTATCAGAACATCTTATTAAAATATCCTCTCTTTTCTAATTAATCCCAACGCCTTTATCTTTTCTTCAAGAGACATTCTCATCTCCACCTCGCAAAACAATCTTTTAATCATCTTTCTGGGCTTCCTCTCAACCCTCTCCAAGTTCTAAGGAGCATGGAATAAGGTCCTGAAAACCTGCTCTCTATAGCTACAAAGGAGAGGGGAGGGAGAAGAAATTCTTTGTTGAAGAGAAAGGAGGAATCATGAAACTAAACACGTAGAATAGACTATTTTTCTCTAGAGAAAGTGGTCCTGGCTATCCTGTTTTTTGTTGAAATGAGATGCAAGAAGCAAGAGGGATATACCGTCTGCTACTTGAAAAAGCACATGGAGGGGGCTTCTTTTATTATCTGATGGACGACCATGTAGGCATACCCATTTGGCATCACTGCATTAATTAAAAGTTACTATTAACTGAAGGCAAAGCTCAAGAGGCTAATTTGAGAGAGACAGAGATGATAGCATCAGGATCTTTAAAGACACTAAAAAGTTGGTTTCACTGCAGGAGCTCAGGACGCAAGCTTTAACACACAAAGGGGCAGAGTCTCCAATTACAAGTCTGGACCCAAGTGCCCATGCACAGGATGGGGAAGTCATGGATTTGCAGCCTCATGAGAAAGAGATGGAGAATTTTCAGTTGATGGAAGCTCTCGGTTTCATATCTGCCTCCTGCTGAGAGCTGCCTGGTCACCTACAGGGGGGCTGTCAACAGCCACATGTTGACCAGGTAGATACTGGGCTGTGGAGGGGCTTATGGCAATCTTAAAATATCTCAGGACCTACCATGTGAAAGAGGACTTTGTTTTGTTCTGTTGTTAAAGAAGACAGACCAGGGAGCAGTTACGGGAGGCTGACTTCAGCTCTGTGTGTGGGAGGGTGTGCCAATAATAATCCCAGAAGCTCCACCTTCAGGGTGACTTGCCAGTAACTGGCACTGTGCTGGGTCCTTGAGATAGATGACTCCCAGTCTTTCCAAGGTGAGAGTGACGACGCCAGCCTGAAGGGTACGTGACCTGCCGAGTGTCACCCAGCTTGTCAGCTGTCAGACTAGATGTGATCCAGTGATTCCTAAACCCTTGCTCTTTCTGCTGTGCTGCCTCCCAAAGTCTGAGCAAGCCGTGTGTTTGGAACAAAAGTGCTTCCGCAGCTGACACGAACAGCCTGTCATTGAAGATGTTAAGAAAAACGAGGCAAGCACCAGGCCAGCTGCCGGAGAGGGGATGAGAACACAGGTGTGGAGCTGGACGAGCTGTCTAGATCTCTCCCAACTTAGAGTGAGAAGGTTGCCACACACTGAGAAGAGTTGCTGTTCCCTCTGGGAGTCCTGCTTCACTTTCCCCGGGGGCTCCAGCTAAGCTGACAGCACAGCATGGTGGAGGGGCTCAGCCTCCACTCACCCACCCAATGGTCCTCAGACAAATGGCTCTCTCTGGCCAAGATTCCCTGCTGTTCTGAAGGACTGGGGTAAGGCTACACCTGAAAGTGCTTTGGACACACAGGAAGCCATCGGGACATAACCTGCCCATAATTATGGGCGGCTACACTGGTGCATCCTGGGGCTGACACCTCCCATTTCCTCCCCCCACCCCCACTATTTCCCCACCTCCTATCCAGCAATTTTCATGCAGGCGGGGGCAGCTTCTGTTGGCGTGAACATTTTGGGTGGGTGACAAATGTGTTTATTTCCATGGCCCTGGCCAGCACTGTGAGCTCTGGACAGCTTCTAAACTGAGCAATCTGGCTGCCCTCCAGCTCAACAGAGGGGTCCTCAGGGCACATTCTGACCCTATCAATTTCCAAACACATGGTGGCATTTTCCCAAGTGGAAGGCTCACCATCCGATGTGGCCCCAACCCTTGGGAGACCCTGTCCGGCTGACTTCCAAGCGCTGGGGGAAGAAGTGGGGACGGGAGGGGGATGATGTCAGGAATGACAGAAGAGGGAGGCCAGCAGCCAGGAGAGTTGTGTCTGTTCACACAGAGCTGCCCGACTACTGAACCTCCCGTGCTGAAAGGACAGCCTCCCACTGGCACCCAGAGCAGCTCTTTCTCTGTTTGATTTATAAGATAGCAGTGAGAGCTGGTAGGCTTGGAGTTGGAACAAAACAGAGGGAAGGAAAACGTCATGGGAAGCAACCTATTTTTGAAAACTGTGAGCTGACGCCAGGAGATTAGGTTCTGTTTGTCTTGGCTGATGGGCTTGTTTAAAACACACACAGACACATGCACACACACGCACACACACACACGCATGCACACACAGGGTATTCGTACTGTCTGGATCTGCTCTGGCTGTCTGGAAGCATGTTGGCTTTGTTCAGCCCACCCCCTGCTGCCGGGAGCTCAGTTCTGTCCACCACAAATCCCCTGTCAGCAGGAATCCTGATGCTGACACAGCACAAAGCTAGCAAGAGGCCCTCTCAGTTTCTGGACTAATCTCAGATTCCTGTGCGTTGGGTAATGCCTGGAAGAACCCCCTGCAGGCTGGGGATGGAGGCCAATAACACATTAGTGGGACGCTGGGCCCCACAGAGTGCGGCACATGGACAGCTGGGCCTGCTAAAATGAGGCAAGCCTGGTTTACTGCAGGTGGCAGGAGTGAGGACTGAGAACTGAGGAGGGGCCACTCGGGGGTCCTCACTCAGCTGGCCAAGGACACTCACCTCAGCCTCAAGAGCAGCCTGCTGTCCTGATTTCCTGCCTGCCTCCTGCATTAGGCTGTGAGCTCCTCAGGGCAGGAGCCATGGCTCTGGCATCTCTGTGCTTTGTTCTGTGTTAGGCTTGGAGCAGGCCTCCACCCGCCCTCATCCCAGGGAACTGACAGCTTCTGTGGAGGAAGGGGGCACCACAAGCAGCGGCTTGGTATCAGGCCCAGCCACTGAGGCTGTGTGCACTCCTGAAGGACTCATTAGAGTCCTCACTCATTAGATCTGAGCCTTCACAGACAGCAAGTGTGTGCCAACAGCAGGGTGGGAGGTGTGGCACTCAGGGGGCCAAGACAGACGACTCTGAGTGCCCAGACAAAAATAGCAGCAGAGCACGTCTAAGGCACTCACCCAGTTTGCCAAGCCAGTCTGGCTCCTGACCTGTTTACTCAAGCATCTCACCTCCTGCTGAAAAGATCTGGCGCTTGTAATTTCCAACATCCTTTCTCCACCCCTCCCAAAGGTCATTACTTCTAAGGACAGTGCTGCTGCCATTTCTATAAATGCAAGTTGTCTGAGATCAGGGTGGTCAGATCTGGCCTAGCTCTGGACCAGGCTGTCCTGGGAAACAGGCTTGAGACAGGATCTGACTCTAGTTTGAGGGCAGCCTTGTATGGGGGGGTGGGGGCTTTTCTGCCATGGCCTCAGGTACCAGGAGCAGAGGAGGCCAGCTGGCAACAGACCTTAGGAATCATAATATGGGCAACCCCCAGTCCAGGTATTCTTAGTGTTTGGGAAAAGAAAACGAACTTCAAACATCATCTCCGTCTCAGGAATGTCTCTGGGGTAAGGTGTGACCTAAAGGGCTCCTACCTTCAGGGGAAGGTGGAAAAGGTCCTGTTACAAACATTTATGATAGAACGCTGAGAGAACAAAGCAACACGTAATATCAAACACATAATACGATCTCAACTATTGAAATAGAAAAGAGTGAAAGAAAATATATCAAAACAGTGACAGTGGTTATGTGGGATTAAAGAAAATTATTTTCTTCTTTTCAATGGGCATGTATGCAACAGTTGGAGTTTCATAATGAGGGAAAAAGTGTTTTTAAGGAAAATAACAGCAAGCTTAGTACCAGCCACTGCTCATTCCTGGGAAGTGTGAGGGTGAGCTGGGCTAACATGGGCGCAGTCCCTTGCAACAGCAGTCTCCCCAAGCCCCATCTCTGCCTCCATATGTTGAATGCTTCATCCCTCACCCACAGCTTCCATGAGATGTGGTCCTCCTCACCTGTAGCAACTCCAGATCAGATGAATCTTCTTGCCCGGGGACCATTTCTGTTAACATCTCCGACATAACTTTTGTGTTTCCTCGAACAACATCCAGTTCACTCCGCAGCCTGGCAATCTGTTGGGGCCAGGGGAAGAGAGCGGGAAGGAGAGGTCAGTCAACCTGTACTTGGCTGGACAGTCCCATTCATTATGACATCCAGGTTACACCTCTGGTGGGTGTGGTAGAAGAAGCAGTCTTCTCTGACGAGGATCTGCCTGGGAGGGTGATAGCAGCTCTGAGAGAGTATGGAATGGGGGAGTGAGGCCACCCGAGGGCCCTGGTTATCAAGTTTGTCACTGGGGACTCTGCCCATGATACTGAGGCACACCGTATATAGAGAGAGAGCTCACGGGGTTTGGTGAGAATGGAGCTGATTTGCAGCCTCAACTGTCCCACTGTGGGATGTTGAGTAGAAAATTAACCTCTCAGGCCCTGGCTTCTTTCAAGTGAATGATCCCCAAGGTTCCTTCAGGATAGGCTCCTCACTGAGGAACCTCAACTCTTGCCTCTGGGAACTCTGGTCTTCTGAGAGGCTGAATGGCATTAACTGCACTTTTCTGGTGTGGCAAGAATGAAGGGGAGGGACCGAGAGAAAGACACAGGGGAGCCCCCCTCCCCACCCAGCTTCCTATCAAGGGATAACACGACCCTTGAAAACTACCCAACTTGCCCATTCAACATAGCTCCCCAAGGCCCGGACCTGGGCTGAGGCCTGACCCTCTCTCCTGCAGCAGGGACACTATAAATTTCCCCGTGGTCTCCAACCCAGCACATGCGCTCTCTAAGTCCCCTCAAGATGTCTATGGGGGCCACAGGACATTCTTTGCCCACAGAGAGGCATAAATAAGAATCTGCATAGAAATGCCTACTTGTCCCCTACAGAAAGGAGGATTACTCAGTCATGGGAGACCAACACGCTGGACGGAAGCCAAGAAATTCAGAGATACTTGAACGAGTGCTGGGAGATGCCCAAGAACACAGGCCCCCACAGCAGCAGCACTGACCAGTGGGTAGCAAGAATGAAGGAGATGGACCAAGAGAAGACACAGAGGAGCCCATCCCCCACCCAGCTTCCTACCAAGGGAAGGAGCCTCAGCTTCCTCATCCAGGGAAAGATGATGATAATACCACATCTCACAGGGCCACCGTGAATAACTGACATGAAAATCCTCATACAGTTCTGGCATGCAAGACCCAATACTGATTAGATCCTTTTCTGCTAGAACGTCCAGAGGGCTGGATTTTGCCATGACTCTTAACTGCACTGTGACCAAGCTCAACACCTCTGTTCAATGACACCTTTTCTAACTCTCCCCTGCCCTCCCCTGAGGTGGACCCCAGAGTTCCCAACCCCTACCCCTCCAGGTCCCTCCCGGTCCTATGCCAATCCTAGCAGTAGGGACTCTACCAGGTTGAGGCATGTACCCTCAGCACAGAGATAGGGACAGGAGGCCTCAACAACTGCTCATTGGATGGGGAGATGAAGAGATAAGTGGACAAATGTTTAATCAGGATGACAGGTGGGGTCTGTGGATGGGCTCTTTTTGCCTCTGGCTCTGCCTGGTAGATAGCCCAGGGAACCTCCTCCCAGATCTTCAGAGCAAGTTTCTGGTCTGGGATATCCAGGGATGTGACAATTAGAGATCATGTGGTCTCTGAAGTCCTGGGGTCCTCTAGGCCAGGCTGTCTCCACCTCTCCTAGGGGTAATACCTGTGCCCTCTGGCCCACTCTAGACCCTCCTCTCCACTGTTCTGGAGCGAGGTTGCTTCCTGTGCTCCCACGGCACTGACTGGGAGTCAGTAGAGGATCTCAATGGCCATCCAGCTTCCAAGATGTCTGTCTTGCTTCTGAGCAAAATGGGGGCACATTTCCGCCCTGAGGCATAGGAACCTAGAGCAAGACCTTCTTCCCCGGGTTCCCCTTTTGAGGCTAGGTCCTGGACATTGTGGGTAACAAGGGAGGGCAAAGTTCAATGAACCCAGGCCCACAGTTAATGTAAACCCTGAGCTTCAGTTGCAGGTTTCAACTTTCTCCCCTCAGCAGTGCCCACAGGACTTGGAGGATTATTCTAGGCCCACTCCAGCTGCCCTGTAAGCCAAAACCACCCTGTGGAATCAAAGGAAGGAATACTGCTGCATTCTATGGATCAGAAAACTGAGGCTAAATGACCTGACCAAAGCCTTGTGGTAAGTAGTCAAAGGGAACTCAAGGGTAGGCCTGACTACCAGTTCTGCTCCTCCTGCTCATGCCATGCTTCCTTGTTGGGAGTCTGCTTCCTCCTCAGAGCAGTAAGAGAACAAAAATGTGCATGGCCTGGCACAAAATGCCCATTAATTGGACCTAGTTGTTTGGCACCTCTGTTCAAATGAGGAGTCATTGAAATGACATTGTCACAAAGATTAAATAAGGATTTTAAAAATACAAACCTTGGATAGATTTTTTTTTTTCAAGAGTGACTGATTCTCAAATTTTAATGGAATTTTATAGATTCATCTATTAAATCATTCTACAACACAACCTACAAAAATCCAGTTTAGGGTTAAAATGGCATTAGTTTCTAGGAAATACCTCAGGGGAGGCTGGTAGATTTTGGGATAAAGGCAGAAAGGCCTCCCTGATCCTAGCCTCTGCCTCCATGGGCACCATGCGGACTGAGGCCCTGGCCTCTGATGACTGATACTTCTTTGAGGATAAATCTAAACCTGTCTGTGTAACACAGAAGGCTGTTCACAACTCACCGTGTTTCTGGCCTCACAGTCTGCCATGATTTCCTCCCTCCCAGACTGTGTACCTAGAGCTATCCTCCCAAACATCCACCTGCTCTCCCTGAGGGTGTGCAGGTCCCTCTGGGCCTCTGTTTCACACCTCACCTGATAAGGTTCCACTCCAGCCCTGAGCCCCGCAGAATGTCAGTTCACCAGCTGCCTCCCTGGTGGGGCTCAGCTTGGGGTTCACAGAGCAGTCAGGTCCTACTCCTGCCAGTGTGACCACGCATCCTGTCTTTGCACCTGTCTTCCCTCCTGGACTGTCAGGCGTCAATAGAGGGGGGCTGGGCCTTCCATCTCTGTGTTGCCGACACCTAGTCCTGGTCCTGGTAGGCCTGTCTGAATCCCCTGGAAGGGGAATGAGTACAGGTGGCTGGCCTGGAAGTATACAAGTACCTGTTCTGAATTGGCCGTGATGGGTCCAGTCACACTCAGAGCTGGGGCCTGCGGAGCAGAGTAAGGCGCAGGAGGAGGCGAGGAATAGGAGCTGGCACTCGTCCTCTGCTGCGACTGGGACCTGGGCATGGTTGAGGCTGGATCCACTTCAGGGACGCTCTGGCACGGCAACAACAAAGTCATCTGTTCACTTGGGCTGCCAGTGTGGCTGGGCCTGGCACCTACCCCACCCGGGCAGCAATTCCCGCCATAGCCACCTGCAGACAGGCGGGGGCCGAGATCTGCTGCTGACCTTCAAGGCTTGAGGCTCAAAGCAGCTCTCCGCCCCTCTGCACCTCACAGACAACCAAAGTGACTCAGAAAGGCAGCACAAGAGTGCCGATTGTGGGTCCCACTATTTGGATCACCTCAGGATCTGAATGGAGGGGGCTGCTCTTAAGTTTTGCTGACCATGAATACTTAGTAGATAGCAGATTACATTTGGCCTTTACAGGGAGACTAATATAAATAGTAATTATGCAATTTACCAAATGTTCTTTGTAATTATAGGAACAATGACATTGTTCTGTGTCATTATTAGAAGAAGAAAACAGGTTATGTTTATTCCACAAGGCACAGTGAGTGGTTGGGAGGGATCATAATGAGAATGATGCTTTGGAAAGAAACTCCTTGTGCTTTCCCTTTGCGAATCTCAGGTCATCTCTTATATTCAACTGTGTTCCCACAAGAGATCTGCACAGGCCTGCAGATCTGGCCCTCTCTGGCCCCCATTTCAGTGATGGGTAGCTGGGACCAGTAAGGCAGAGTGTGCTAGAATGAGGTTCCTCTTCTAGACCCTGGAGTTTTCTGGCTCTCCCTGGGTCAGGGGTTGATGACCAGCCAGTAGGGGTACTAGCTTCCATGAGAGAGGATGAATGGTGTCACCTGCAAGCTTTTAATTGTGAAGCACAGGGCTGCCCTACATTACAGAGCTTCAGTGGGAGGCTCCTAAATGGGCCTTCCCTGTGCTTTGAATCCCAAGGCTGACAGAACTCAAGCATTGAACGCTGATAGCTCAAAATAAATTTCTGATCCATTTTTATACAGTTCAAAAAATGGAAAGCTGCTCTTTGCCCCATGATAGTTGACACTGTCAGCCCCGCCACCCTGCCAACAATGAGGTGCTCTGGTGCTCTCAAAGGGAGATGCCGGCATCCCCACACCAGATTCCCTGGGGCCTCTGAAAAGCAGGTGCTAATGACCCTCCTAGGATGGCTCCACCCAAGCAGCTACTTCCATAAAAACGTCTGAACTGATCCCTCTATTATATTCTTCCCCAGTCAGTCTGAAAACTGGGGGAGACACTGCTGCCACTTAATCACCAGTCAACCAGCTGTCTCACTCCCGTACTTCCCTTGTTATTAAAAAGAAATGCCCTCAAGCTTTAAGAAAGCGTGATGACAAGCTGAATAATTCAAATGGAGCAGCAGAAGGGTGGTGGCAGTGGCTTGCCCATTCCGCAGTAGGTCTTTCTAGAAAATGCCAGCTGGAAGCTTACCCGCTGTGGTGTGTGTATGGGAGACAGAGCGTCCAAGTCTGCCATGGGAAACTCGACCCCTTTCCTCTTCAGCTCCTCGTATATGTGCACAACACCAGTAAGGTCAGGGCTGCTTCGAAAGGCATCAGCCCACGCCTGGGAGGAGAAACGAAGGCTGTTAGGGAGGGCTGTCACGGTGCCTGAAACTCCAAAGCCGCCCAGGGGCCTCTGGCAGAGGCTAAGCTCTCTCCTCCACTCGAGCACAAATCATGCTGCCAAACCTACTCCCTTCCTCTCCTACAGCAGAGCTGCCACAGTGCAGCTGGCGAAATCTTGGTTTTCAATGGTGCTGTTGTGCGTGAAGAAAAACACAAAACTTAATTCGGCATGTAGTATTTCCTTGGAGAAGAGACAGAGAAATAACACCTAAGCACCGTGGCGCATCCTAAAATGCAGGCATTTCCCTAATGGCAAGGAAATCGCGATTCCTGGGGATGTTGAGCTGAAGGGCATGAAGAGGCTGCCTCATCACTGCGCACGGAGGCTCCGATGGGACAGGAGCACTGAGGGTCTGTCCACGGTCATCTTTACACTTTGCTCTGCACAGCACTCGCCAGTGAAGGCAGGAACCGTAGGCAAATTGAGCAGAAAGGAAAGGAGAAATTGATGTGTGATGGGAAATAAAGGCTAACGCTAGGTTTCCTCAGTAGATCAGAGAATGCTACAGCTGAGAATGCCCAGCCCAGCCATCATCTGACAGGTGAGAAGGCTGAGGCTGGAGGGCGAGCCCCATGCTGCCCACACGGTCAACGGACACAAGCCCTCATCAAAAAATCTACTTGTTCCCTTAAATGAAAATACGACATAGAGAGGAAAGAAAAAGTATCTCAACAGACTACTACTTATCATTGGTTGATGAAACCTTTAAGATTTTTAAAAATCACATTCTGTTGTTTGGAAGTTAACAGAAAATATTAAAAAAGAAGTCTATCCGAAAGGCTGCCCAGAGTGAGGCCCAGTTCTTTGGGGCTGTCCTGTCATCATACGTACCCAGAAGAGGAGGCAGAGCGTCTTGCACCCACGGTTCTGCTGCCAATTCTGCTGTTGTCACAAACTGTAACTGCCTCCCTGGCTCCAGCAATGTGTTCCAACCAATCCCGAGGCAGCACAGAAACTCTATCTCTAACCAACAGACTCATTTGAAGTTAAAAGGTCAGTTTCTAAAAAGCCTTTTTTATTACAACCGATGCAGCTCGCTTACTACAAACACTGTCAGCCTGGCTTTCCTTGGTCCACTTATTTAATTTGCATACTCAGGGATTTAATGCCTATATCAGGACAACCCCTCTTGGCTAACACTTCCTTTAGCATTCTGAGGGAGGTTGGGGGGTGGGGGGGGGAAGGTGCCTGCAGAGGCCTGTCTGGAACTCACCAGCTGGAGAGCAGCATGGAAGACCTGTTCCCCACCCTCACCCCATGGAGTCCCCCAGAACCCTGTTCTCCACCAGCTGCTTTGGCTGCTACTGCTTGATTCAAAATTCAGCTGAGCCCTGTGACTCCAGCTTCAGAATGCAATAGCATTTTAATTTAGGATCTAAGCTTTAGAGGCTAAGATCAGTGTCACATCCTGCTGTGGGAGGCTGGGGAGAAAAAAGCATGGCTGTTCTTCCTGGCACCGTTTCCTGCCTCCATTTTTACAGGAGGACAAACAGCTCCAGGGACCCCTTTTAATTTATCTTGCTCTCCATTCCAGTAAAATCTGAGGGAAGAAGAATGAAGATCAAAGAATTATCACTGTTTCACATACACTGGCCCAAGTTGGGCCAATCAGATTCTCTTTCCAAGAGCTTAGCCTTGGGCCTGTCCTCTATAAATGTGAGTCCTGGGAAACAGCCATGTTGTCCCCCATGACCCAGGAACAGAGAGCCTGTGTGCTTGGACAGGTATAGCTGGTATGCTGAGGGGTGCAGACATACAGCCGAAAATTTGGAAAGTCTTCCTGCTCCTTCCTCAGGCCGTCACACCCCAAATCCTGCCCTGTCATGACAAACTTTCCTCTTTGCCTAGGCAAGCTGGAGTTGGCATCTGTTATTTGCAACCAAGCAGTCTTGATTAGTCCATTCCCTTCCCAGCTGCCACTATTTCAACCTCTGTGTGGGATCCTGTGCAGTTTGGGTGAGGCAGCTACTAACAGGCCATATGCCCATGGCAGCGTTCTCTACTGAACAAGATTCTGATGCCAACATGGAAATGGGTGGGGCACATTTCTGTGGCAATACAGAAGTGGGAGAAATCCAGAGCTGCTCTATGCCTCCAGCAACTTCCTGGCACAATACGTAAATACCTGTGCTTCTGTCTTCCCTACAAGTTTGCACACCTTTTGAAGGAAGGCACATACTAAGTGTCACTCTTGCACAGAGAAGGTGGTCAGTCAACATTTGTCTAGTTAGATTGAATTCAGTTCTAATGGTTACTAAAGTGTCCCTCTCGTCCCAGTTCAGAGAACAGAGGAAGATGGGCACTTAGGCTGTCAGCAGACTAAGTGACAATGATAAAGCAGGAGCCCCCTCCAGAAAGCTGATCCAGCTGAGAATGGAGAATCCACTCTAGGGGAGATGTGGCAAACCTCAGGAGGTCTGGTTCACTCTGGGTCCCGAAGCGGAAGCCCAGGAGTCACAGAGGTGATGTGGGGAGGCAGCCCCATCAGAAAGCAAAGTGATGTGGCAGTGCTGGCACCCTCTGAGGGTCCCTGTCACAGGAGCTGGCAGGTTAATTACCAAGCGGCCATCTCACCGTTCTCTATGTAATTGTCCATTTTCCTGTCTATTCCTACAGTGTAAGGAGGATAAAAGATCTAGGGGCAGGTCTAATGAGAGAGAGATACAAATCTGATTTTATCTCCTTTGGTCCTTTGGACTGTAAACCCCAGAATAAAACCTTATATAAACATGAGCCACATTCCATTTGTTTCTGCTTCCCTTAAGTTTTGACAAAGTTTCAAATCATCAAATTTCAGATCAATAAACGACTACTGGTTTAAACTATAAGCTCTGTGTTTCAGACAAAAGGAGTCTTCTGTCATGTTCTGCCTATGCCCCAGACATGTTGATGACAGCATCCCCAGGAGCTGCCCATCCATACAGAATCTGACCAAAGGCCCAGCCCCCAGGTCTCTGACACCTTCCAAGAACACAACACCTCAGGTTCCTCCTGCCTCCACACCCACCCCACCCCATACAGCTCACTTTCTTGAGTGGAAAGAAAAACCTTCAGTGGAAAGAGAGTATTTTTAGACTCCATTGCTAATTTACAGGCTGAGGTGGTGTTGGAGGGGGAAGGTTGCTAAAGGGGGGGCCAGGAGGTAGGTCAGGCATGATCATGGGGAGATTACTCTACTAGGATGCTATTTCTGTTCCTGCAAACAATTTCAAGGGAAAGGTTGAGGGGTGACAGAGGCAGGCATCTCCTTCTCGTCTTCGCAAATGGGACTAGCACAAGTACACAGAGAGGAACACAGTCAAAAGGCCAGCAAGGAACCACGTAAAAATGTAGGGCAAAAAGCTAAGAGTTGTGGGAAGTCCAGAGGCTGGGATGAGAGCGCTGGCAAGCTGCTCCACAGATGGCTCTGCTCTCAGCATCTCCCTACCCGTGCACCACATGGAGTGTCACATTCTGAAAGGGCAAAGCCCACTGAGCCCTCACTCCCAAGAAAGGTAAATGCTTCCAGAATGTACTGCCATAGACCTTACACACTGGACTTAGTCTGGGTCAACAAAAATGGTTTTCCTTGGGCATTCTGAAAGATTGGGTCTCTGGGGTACAGGAGCCTGAATGGATGGGTCTCTTTTGGGGGGTGGCTGTGGATGGCTCCAGGGCAGCTAGAGGCCATAGATGCCATGAAGAGAGGAGATACGTAGTGTGGGAGGCAAAGAGGGCTGATTCTCTTTGCATTTGGCCCAGAAGGCAGCTGGTGGCAAATATGCACCAATGGAAATGCCCTCTGCGGCCATCCTAGGTTGACAATGACTGTGCGCAGCATTCTAGGAGAGGAGGCAGAAGGGATGGAAGGCTGGGGCCAGGAAATGCAAGGAAAGTTCTATCGCTCATTTCTCTATACACACAGGAAGATATTAGAAAAGCTGGTTTGGAGACCAGCCCTTGGAGACCTTCCTACCCCTCAACAAGACTTTAGTCCTGTTTTGAGGGAGCAACCAAAGGGTCATTGGACTCAGGCCACAGGTTCCACTTCGTTTTTGTTTTTTTTTTTTTTTAGAGGCATGTTTTTATTTTATTTATTTATTTGTTTGTTCGTTTTGTTTATACATGCACTGGGTACAGTCAGAAGCACAGGAGGGTGAGAGAACTCACCAGAGCTACAGCAGGGAGCAGAGCAGGCAGAAGGACCAAGGTACACTGCTGAGGGGAGCAGCGGGTGGCAGGAGAAGTCTGCGCGCCATGTGGGACCCTCCTCTGGTGGCCGGGGAGCAGCCGGGGATCGAACCGGCGTTGCAGAGGCTGCGGGCAGCTTCGCAACCCAGCGCTCAACCGCTGCGCCACCGGGGAGGCCCCACAGGTTCCACTTCGGCCAGGAGACCCACCCATGCCTCATGGGCAGGAGGAAGGGTGGCGTTGATCTGTGTAGCCGCTTCATCTTAAAAGCATTTCAACTGCCAAGATGCTCAGAGTTTAGGATTCCCCTTCAATATTCCAAAGTCCTCCCTGACTAGGCCCTAGCACCTGCAAAACTCATCTCCTCTGCTAAATTGCCGGTTCCCTGAGGGCAGGGCCAGGACTCTGCTTCTTTGTAGTTGGGCTCAAAAGAAAAAAAAAAAAAAATCAAAGAGCACCAAGGAGATTCCAGACACCAAAGATAGTGAGGAAGAATGCACCGTGGCTCTGGTACCCACACAGTTAGCTGGACCTCTCTCCAGTATGGCTGGGGTCATATGGTAGCCTGCAACTCCATTACCGAGTCATAGGCTGATGAGAGTCAGTGAACTTCCCTCCCGTCCCCTTCCCCCATCCCTCATTCTTGTCTCACAGAGGTAACAGCATTTATTCTCCCAAGGGGGATCCTCAGACATGGGGGGTGGGGCTTATACGGTTTTTAAAAGTATGTTGAGTATGTAAGTAAAACCCCCTTTTCAAAGAGGTTAAAAAAAGGTTGACAAGATGTAATACTTCTATATACTCATCAAATGGCCATAATAAAGAAGATGAATACCTCAGGCTGGCGAGGACGTGAAACAACTAAAACTCTCACATGCTGGTAGGAGAATTGTTGGCATAACCATTAAACCCGAGCAAGGGCCTTCCCCTCTCCCAGCAATTTTACCCTTAGGTATTAGGTTGAACCATATGGGATGTGCAAATAGTCAACCATTTTTGACCAAAGATGGCAGTTTTACATATTCAAGTTAATAAATATCCAATAAAAAAGAATATATATATGCTGACCAGAAGACATGCTAGATGCTCATGGCAGCATTTTTCATAATGGTCCCAAACTGGTCTCACCAACAGTGGGAGGGACATGTAAACTGTGGTACATTTATCCAGTGGGACAGGCCTGCTGATGTGAGCAGGTAGAATAAAGGCTTACTTGGGCCTCCCTGGTGGCACAAGGGGTTAAGACGCAACCTATGAAACTGACCGCAGCCACTGAAGCATGAGTTCAATCCCTGGCCAGGGAGCAACCCAAACGGTGCAACAGACCTCTCCTGACTCACCTGCTGCTCCCCCAGCAATGTACTTCAGTCAATCTGCCTGTTCTGTTCCCCACTCTGTCTCTGGTGAATCCTCTCACCCCTTCCCCTCACCTCTGGTCTGTACCCCAGCTCTTGTATGCATAAAAATAAAATAAATCTTAAAAAAAAAAAAAAGAAGAAAGGCTAACGTCACATCCAATGACGTATGCGAGGCCCACACACAGAGGACCAAACACAACAGCGCTCCCATGCAGGAGTCCTCACAGAACGAGTTCAAGAACAGGAAAAACCCATCTACACTGTGAGAGGTCAGGCCGGTGGTCATCCCAGGGGTTGGGAGCACTTTTTGAGTTGTTTGGTCATATTCTGCTTCAGAGCTGGTTATATGGATACATTCCGTTTGTAAAAATTTATCAAGTTGAATATATTTTTTTGAAATGTGTGATTTCCTGTTTTATTTATTTCTTGTTTTATTATGATTCAATAAAAAGCAAAAAGGAACGAAAAAGTTGAGGATCCTGTTTTTCTGGTCCATCCCACCAGAAAAGCCAAGCCAGGTGTCAATTCTTAATGCTGCCTGCCATAACGAAGGCTGAAAGCTTTCAGGAACACTTCAAAACCTGAAGAGGAAGAACTGTCCCCATTTGGGTCGTCAAGCCCTCCAGATAGCACCCACACCTACAGCCTCTTGTGTTTCTCCAGCCCGGCACACAGGCCTAGAGGTTCTCTAAAGTTCTGCACATGCTGCTGCCAGGCCAGCAGGGGGAGCCCTCGGAACACGGTGCAAACCACAGAGTTGGCTCAGGGCTGAGCTCAGACTCAGGGCTGGGAGCAAGTTGGCAAGAATGGCAGCCTCTATTTTACACATAAGTAGGTAGAAACCCAGAGAAGTTAAAACATCTACCAAGGTCACACAGTCAAGTAGAAGTAGCAGTGAAAGGAGGTAGTGACATTATGGGAAAGCTTCAGAGGCCAGGGTGAGGTGTGCTGGCATTCCAGGGAGTGCCAGGGGCCATAGCCAGTGCAGGCTCCCTTTAGATCCTCTTGGCTAGGATCTACACACAGCAGAGGCAGCTGACCACTATGGGGCCTGGCCACAGGAAACACTCCTTCCAGATCTGACTCTGTAGAGACCTCACCTATGGCCACTGTGGGGCCTACCCAAGGGGTACAGGCTGGGGTGCTCCCTCCTTTGTGAGGAAAAGTCACTATGCACTTTCCTGACATCAATTACTAGAGGTGTTGCAGCACGGGAGTATAGTGGGACAGTCTGAGAATGAGGGGGCTGTGAGGGGCAGAGGTGGAGTGGGGAGAGCAGGGGTAAGGAGATATGCACATGTGCATGAGAAAGACACACACACAGACACAAACACACACACACACACACACACACACACACACACACACCACACACCCCAGGCAGAATGAAGGGATGGACAACCTAGGAAGCAAGGACAGGGGCATCATCTTCCTTCCTCAGAGCTTCAGTGAACTACATGGAGCCACTCGATGAGAAAACAACAAAGGACAGAACACCTGTCCTACACAGTCAATTGTTCTAGCCCCTGGGGATGCCGCATCCCTGAGCTCTCAGGGAACTCAGAATAGAGTAGATGATAGAAAAGTTAGCACAGAGGTACCCGAAGATCATAGAGGAAGTGAAGAGTGAGATGTATATTGTTAACCTGTCTGGTAGCAGGCCCCTGAGGGCTGTCTGCATGAAGGAAAGGAGTTACAGGGGAGGACTATCGTATCAGGCAGAGGGCACAGAAGACAGATCCAACAGACTCCTCGGCTTGGGCTGCTCTCTCCTCTCTGCCACCACCTTGAGAGCCCTATGCCCACCCCGATCACAGTGTCCCAAGTCTCAGCTCCACTTCCACTCTCATCTCCTCTTGGCTCCTGCAAGCTCTTATCTTTCCTGCACCGCAGCACTAATCACTCCACCTCCTTGTACGCGTTGACAAATGCGCTCTCCACCCTGTCGCCAGGGTGTTCTGTCTAAAATTCAGGTCTGATTGTGTATCCCCAGCTCAGAAACATTCAATGACTCCTTCCATGCCCCACTGCCCATAGACAAAGCACAAACTCCTCAGCATATATGGCCCACACACTCTTGACCTTCCTCTGGCCTCATCCCCTGCTCTCCCAGCAGCCACCAGCCTGGCTGCAGGGTCTTCACTGCACTCTGTCTCCATTAAAACATCCTATTCTCTTTACGAGGGCAGTTTCATCCCCTCCTCTTGAGTCTGGGGCTGGTGACTCCTTCTAACAAACAGAATATGACAGCAAAGATGGTGTGTGACCCAGACTCAGTCCTAAAAGGCACCACAGCTGCTTCTCTACCCTGTCTTGGATAACTTGATCTATGGAAAAACCAGTTGCTGTGTCATGGGGACACTCAAGAAGTTGACATTGCTGGCCGCCCACCAACAGTCAGCAAGGAGCTGAGGCCTTCTGCCAAGCCAGGTTGAGCCAGCAGAGCAGCCTCCAGCGCCAGTGGAGCCTTCATGAGGAAGCCCTGGTCAATAACACTGCAACTCTCCATGAGAGTTCCCCAGCCAGAGTGACTCAGTGAAGCTGCTCCTCAATTCCTGATCCACAGAAACTATGAGATAGTAAATGTGTTATTTGAAGTTGCTACGTTTGGGGTAACTTGTTACAGAGCAATGAATAATGAATGCATTCCAAAGCATCAGCTGTTCTCTTGGATGCTCACAGGCCTTTGCACATGCCATTCCCTTTGTGATGCATCCTATACCCATCATCCTTCAGAGTCCAACAGGAATCTTACCTCCTTAGTATCTCCCACTACCTCACTCACCTGGCCAGAAGCTGGCCCCAGCCATGGACTCGTAAGCCGGGCACACGGTCTAACGTGGCCCGATCTTTTCCATATTGCCTGATGGCTCAGAGGCCACTGTGGGCACCCAGAAAACTTCAGGAAGGTTCTGTCGAACAGCTAGAGCACCCACCACTTGGAGTTTCATTCCAGTAGGATGAGTGGATGAAAAGAAGCATCTTGTAACAAATACTTAAACCCAGAAGCTTCCACTCTTTCCTCCAAGTGATGGGAATGCACAAGGACTCAACTGATATGAGGCATATACCAAATACTCCATCCCAACAAGCCGGACAAGGGAAGCTAATCTACCTGGATCAGAGCAAGTACTTTGTCCTGTACAATGGTGGGAGGGTTGTTTTTGGGAGAAATGATCTTGACCAGAACACTGTCGATGAAGTCTCGGTTGGCCACAAGAATGTGGAAGCGGTGGCCACAGTTCTTTACACATGTCTCCAGCACCTGATGTGGAAGAAAAGAAAGAGAGGTTACCACAAGGGAGCCAGAGGAGACTGGAAACTGAAAAGCTGAATTTCCACTGCCCCTTCTTCCTTCTCCCAGATAGTTTTTCCAGCCAGTCTCCCCCAGAGCACAACCTAGACAGCACAGGCATCCCCCACACTCTAATTTAGCTCTTTCTCAAGGGAATGATGGCAGCCCCTTGCTGATGGAAGTCTCCTGTCCCTGCACAATAATCAGGCAATTAGTTGGTAATTGAGGCACCAGTTTTGCATGAGAAGGATGCTGGTGTTTTAATGGGATCAAAATGACTGAGCCGGTTCCTTAAAATTAGCATTCTAACTCCTCTCTCTGGGCCTCTGGGTGTGAGGTATTAGCCAATGGGATACAGGCTCTGTCACAGAGAAGGCTGCTGTGACAGGCTGAATTGCTTAGTGAGTTATTGGTCCTGGTACGTGAGGAAGCATACACACACACACACACACACACACACACAGCACAACCCACACAATCCTGCTTCTGCAACTAAAATGACAAAGAATTTTTCACCCTTGATAAGCGATTTGTGGGCCTCAGCTGCCAGTCAACTTTAAGGTTCAGGGTCACTGCAAGCCCTACAGACTCCTCCCCAGTCTGGAAAAAGGAGTTACAAGACCTAAGCCACACAGCAAAGTACAGAGTGTGTGGGTTCTGGGAGATGACCAGTGTGGGCCTGACTCTCTCACAGGTAACAACTAAAGAATCGCTCTGGCCTTACACACAGCTCTCTGAACTCTTCAGTTCTCTATAACCAACCCATATGATTACCTGGCCCCTCCCAGGCCAGCACCTACCCATGCCACAGCCCCCCAATGCCACAGGCAACTAGTGGGGAATTCTTCCTTAGAAGGGTGTCACCAGCAACAGGGGATATTTCTGACTGCCTCAGTTATCCTAATTTCCCCAAACTAACCATATATAACCTGCTCTCTTCCGCAGTTTCCTGCTCTCCCCTTTCCTGCCTATATGACCATCAAGACAATGATTGCCATCAAGCTCTGCTATAGGAAGGAAATAAAGGCAGAATCCACTTTAGAAAGATTTCCATCCGATACTGTCACCTTGAAGTTGGGCCATAAGAGGATAAATTTGGATACCAGGAAAATGCCCTGGCATGTTAAAGTACATTCCCTAGTGATTTTAGTTACTGAGAACAATTCATTTTCGGCATCACTCTGGGTTTAGCAAATGCCATGAATCAAATTCTGAGGGAAAAAAAAAAAAAAGCTCTCAACTCCCTATTTCTCTGCTAGTCTTTTTCCTCTTGATTATTCAAATCCCAATCCCCTGGCTGAGAGAAGTCTCTTAATAAGTCTTGGGTTTTCACTTGGGCAAAAAAGCCAAACAGTTTCTCTGCTTCAAGAGGAAACATGTTGTGGCTGTTTGGGATAAATAACCCACTATTCAAACCTACAGAGAGGTCCACATGCTGACCTGTTACAGTTTCTATTATAAGAACTCACTGTGGCCCAGTTTTTGCCACATCTGAAAAACTGGTAGCTTTTAAGACAGAAATAACACCTAAAGTTGTCCCTTTTAATTTCCTGACATGTGAAGGAAGGGCAGAAACCTGGTCTATTCCTTCCTGAAAGAATCCCTTGGCTGATTTTTTTTCTAGGAATCTGCAGGGATGAAGGGGTTTCACCCCGTACTCCAAGCTTGGTATGTCTAGCTAGCTGTAAAGTCTGGGCAAACGTCAAGACCTCTCTGAACTCAATTTCTTTATCCATAAAAGGGTGATGATGCAAAACCAATTTGGAAGGTTATAGAAAGCATTTGCATCAACACCTGAGAAGCTCAACCCAGTCTAGAGTTCTCTTCTGGTACTGGGTGAAAGTCAGCATTTTTATGAACAGGAAAATGATGACTAGGGAAGCAGCCAGCAAAGATGTCTCACAGCAGGCTGGGGCTCAAAAGGTAACCCACACTGAAGGCTTTGGCTTTCCACTCTTGGCTTCTGTGCCAGGTAGTGCTGCCCATGCCTCGTCTTCTGCTAGTATACATTTACAGATTAAAGCTCCCCCCATTTCACAGAAGGGTAGGAAAACCCAAGGGCACTACCAGAGGCCCTGCTGTCCCCCAGTGGCATATGCACCAAGCCAGCCACTGGATGTGTGTCCTGGAGGCTGTGCTAAGTGGAGGGTGGGAAGGCCCCATGAGTGGGGAGAGGCCAGGAGCATGGATTTTCCCAAGTGTTTTCCCACCCTGAGAAAGCAGCACTCACTGTTAATGCCAGCATCACTTCTCTGTAGTTCCGGTTCCCGTTGAGCCGCTTCTTCAGGGCTCGAATGGCATCCTTTGGCCTGGAAAAAAAGACATTATTAAGATCCTTGCATATTCCACTTTGGGGCACATCCTACAGATTCACTTCTACTTGTGTTAACTAGCAGACATACAAGGTTATACTGCAGCATGTCTGTAAATGTAAAAGATTGGAAATAAACTAAATCGCCATCAATGAAACAAGTTAAATTATTGATAAATCACATCTATCCACACCATGGCATACTATGCAGCTGCAAGAAAGAATAAAGACTCTTCTTATGCACCATGTGGAATAAACTCAAAGATATACGAAGAGTCACCTGCAGAGCAGTGCAGAAGGTATGCTCCAATTGGGGTTGTAATAAGACAACAACATACGAAGTACACAGGGAAGAACCTCTGGAAGGACCCAGGAAGCTGGTAGCTGGCGAGGGAACTAGGTGACAGAGTGAGGAAAGATGATTTTTCACTGATTGCCTATTTGCAATCTTTTTGAATTTTGTATTGCAGGCAAGTTATTATGTATTCAAAACAGCAACTTACCCACTGGGGTGTGGGTATACTGCAGAAGGTTTTTCCAGAGAAACCACACAGTGACACGGAGGAGAGTATGGCCAGGCTAGGCCTGGATCTTCATTTACTCCTCCCAGGGTACATGGAACTCCTTTTTCCCTGAGAAACTTAAGTAAGTCTCTAAAACCCCAAAACTGTGATTTTGTTAATGGATATGATACAGATTCCCAGAAAGAATCTTACAGAATTTTTGGCAGTCCCCAGGGTATAAGTGGGCCATGGTCAAAGCTCTTCCATAGGTTGACTGTTCCATTGTTATGGCTCTAAAATGTCTATTTTCTGTTTAGCAAACAAAAAAAGTTCTTTCAAATGTGTGTGAGGAAGTTAGGGGAAGGGAGGGTAGAAGCTCTGCTAATTAGCCCAATTTAGACAGAAATATACAGTAGCAAGGCAAGACTTCAGAAGAAATAAACAAACACCCTGAGTCCCCAATTTCCCATTCCCAATTTGAAGCATGGCTGCCCTGCAGGAATTCTTGGCTCCCGAGTTGATGGACTGATGGGATGAGGCTCTCTGGAGATTGGGTCCCTACCAAGTGTTGGCAGGATGGCTGCAATTTCCAAACAGGGATGCTGATTTTTGCAAATGCAGGATTTCACAAGTTCTCAGCTTTGTTTGTAGACTTGAGCTGGTGAAGGTCAGCGGCTGCAGGCCAGGGACATGGATTGATTTCTTCCCTCAAAGGCTCTGCCAAGCCATGGTTAGCTCTGACCCACTGCAGCCATCCCTCTCAATTCAGGCTCATTCCTCTCCTCTTGAACTTCCATGGAGCAGAAAAATGGGAACAGCCTCCAAGGACTGTGATCACTTCTAGCTCATAGAGCATCGCACACTCAGAGCTCCCCAGTGTGGGGTGATGGTGGTGGTGGTAAATCAGAGAGTCAGCAGGCTCCTGGGTTAGAGTTAAAATGAAAATTCATCTGCGGGAAGAACAGCCTGAGAGTGACTGGGTGAGCACAAAAGCAAGTATTTATCCCTCTCTCCAGGGGAGAAGCTTCACAGAGGAGGATCAAAGCCATGTCAGAGGGATTGCAAAGTTTCAAGAAGCAGCAGCAGATTAGACAGCATGGAGTTGGAAAGAGGGAGAAAGGAGAGAAGGAAGAGTCAAGTGCCCAGATGGAGCAGGAACAAGGGATCAGGAAGAAAAGGCAAATGTGTGATGCGTCAACAGTCAGGCAGGCTTCTGTGGAAAGGTCAGGCCCTCAGCGTGGCCACAGATCCTCACGATCTGGCCTCTGGGGCACTTTCCGCTTCCCAGGTATCTGGAACTCATCTCGTCCTTCAGCTCCTGAACTGCTACTTCTGAGATGCTTTCTCCTGGGTCCCCTCCAAGAGGGCCCAGCTGTCCTCCTCCACCACCCGAACACCTCTTCTTCCACCATTTCCTTCCCTCCCTCCCTCCCTCCCTGCCATTCTTTTGATTGTTTTGCTCTACTGCATGTATTCTCTCCGATGTTCCTTCCAGCTTAGAGGCAGGGCACAAAGACACACTGAGCTGGGGAAAGCCCCAGAGATGGTTATGAAAATGACCCAGCTAGGTGGATCCTCATCACAGTCACATTTCAGAATTGTCTGGGATGCAATTACCAAATACACATGTCTGTACCCTAAGTAGGTAGGTCTGGGCAAGGCCCTGTAAGTAGGGTCAAAAATTTATTCCTGGGGAGGTTATTGAGCCAGGCACTCCTGACCCAGGGTCCAGGACACCAGGGACTAGAAGTGATCTCAGTCATGGACATGAGGGAAACACCAGGAAGGGGTCTATGGGGTCAGCTCACCTGACCTGCACCCACTAGAATCACAGCCTCCCAGAGGTAAAACTTAGAATAAACAAAAGAGCCTCAGTCAGCACCTACGTGGCTGGAGCCAGCAGCCTAGGCTTGCATCCTGCATCTGCCCTTCTTAGCTATGCCACAAGACTTTTGGCAAGTGACCAAATACTTGGGGTGTCAATTTTCTCAATATTAAATTGGGCTGTCCCTACCTTATAGGGCTTTTGTGTGGGCTGCATGAGCTGGTGCAATGAAGGGCTTGGATGGGGGGCTCTGGGATGTGGCAAGTGCTCAGAGAATGGCAGACAGGGGTAAGGACAGTAGAACCCATAGTACAGGTACTACTGGTAACCCTCATTTTATAAACGAGCAAACTGATCTAAGAGAGATTAAGTGGGTAGAGGACCTAGGACTGCAGCCTGGACAGGTGTTAGAGATTTCATTTCCCTAACCGCACTACACTCCCCTATGCACGTGTTTCACACACTGCCCAGCAGCCTGGATGGACACCGTCCTCCCCTGCCATCTACCCTTTACCTGGCTAATGCCCTCGCATGTTGCAAGACTCCACTTGGGTGTCACCTCCTCCAAGAAAACCTTGCTCCCAACAGGCTGAGACTCTTAACTGCCACTGTTCTAGGCCCTCTCCTAGAGATACAGCTTCTTAGAGTCCTTGTCACACTGTGCTTTGATTATGTTCACATGCCTGCACGCCTCCTCACATTATTGAGTTGCTTAGGCACTTCATTTACTCACTTATTTAGCAAATATTTATCAAGGGTCAATTACATGCACACTGTGCTAGGTGCTGCAGACAAAGGAAAGCAAAATTCTTGCCCTCATGGAGCTCATCGTCTAAGAGGTGGTTGGGGGCAAGACACACCGTAACAAACATTACACAAATATGTAAGTTTAAACTGTGATGAGCCCAAGTATACTACATGAGGTCATTTAACAGGGGATTTGTCCAAATCAGGAAGGAGGGGTATCAGAGAAATGAGGTTCAAACTAAGGTCCAGAGAATGACAGAACGAATCAGTGAAAGGGAGAGGCAGACGGACACAGGAGGAAGGTAAGGTGTGGACTGGAAAAGCAGTGAACCACCCTCAAGGCCCCTGCCCTGCCTGGAGGCTCACCTGTCTCTCCTTCTGCATCTGCAGCAATGGGTATACCCCTGGGCATCTCCGCTCCAGGCCATCTAGTGCCACCTAGTGAGTGACTCAAGAACTGTCCACCTCCCTCCCATCTCCCTTCCAGTTCACTTCTCTGCATAGTCTTTTCACCACCTGAACACATTATAGGTGTTTAAATTATCTTGTCTGTAGCCTGACTCCCGTTCAGCACTAACAACTCCTTGTGGGAAGAAGATCTGTCTGTCCCGTCATTGCTGTGTCCTTAGGACTTCCACTAGGGCACAGTACAAGGCAGTTTCTCAGTAAATATATGTTGCCTGAAAAGCAGCATCAACCTTAAGAAGCTGGTGCCCAGTATATACACGGCTAGGCTGTAAATGATGGCACTGAGATGCAAGCCCAGGGTAGCCTGAACCCAAGCAGTTTTCATCATTCAGGAGATGGTTTAAGAGGGTAAGACTACAGAAAATATTTTCATATGGACAGAGGGTCAAATACAGGCTAATTTGGAAAAAGTATAAACAGAATGAAGCTCTAATGTAGAAGAGGATGCAGAGCCAACTACCAGAGCAGACCTGGTAGTGAGGGGTGGCTTGTAGGTCAAATCCACCCATGCCAGAAACACCTGCCTTGTGCTTTTGCAAGGATTTTCCCATGTCCTGCCTCCCCCATGGTCACCGTGGGGACCATGGCAAAGCAAAGCAGGGCAGAGACAGCCCCAGAAGGACAGGCTGAGGAGGAGGAGGGAAACAAAGGTAATGATTTGGTGCAGAGACTAACAAACACTGGGGGCCAAGTAACTAACCAACTGCATCTTCACTTGTGATTAAAAGCAGGTTATTAAAAGAGGTTGTCACTGCTCTAACTCAAGCACTGCCATTGGGAAAGTAGGGGTGGGAGGATGGATAGGAGGAGGAAAGATAATTAAGAGTGTCAGCTTATTAAATGCTAAAGCAAACAGACTAAAAGCACAACAAAATGTAAAACATCCGACACCCTTAATCCTGAAAGGTTTTGAGTGACACCGAGAGCTGACACGTTCACAGGATGGGAGTCTGGAGGACGAACATACCCTTCCTCTGTCTCATTGATGATGTCACAGATCTCCATGTTCAATGTCCAGTCCTCACTTTGCAGGGAGCCATCTGTTGCCTTTTCTGTAAATTCAGAAAGAAAATTGGTTTACTTTTCTCCTAGAATAAGGGGACCCTGGCAAGAAACAAGAAGGGACCAGAACCATCACACTTTCCTCCCATGCAGACGAACTGAGCCAAAAGAGCAGTTCTGGGGGTGCTGCTTTGACGAGGGAAAACCAAGCAGGAGGCCCAGGTCCAAGGGTTGATATCATAACATTGTCCTTCATTCAGTAAACTCCAGACAGAAAAGCTCATGATAGGTCTAAACCATCAAAAATCACCCCAAACAGGAAGATGATCAGTTTCCCAGTTCACAGATTCTGGAGCCAAACTACCCAGGTTCCAGTGCAAGCTCTATCACTTACTAGCAGTGTGAACTTGGGCCAATTACTTAACTCCTATGTACCCTGCTTTCCTCATTTGCAAATTAGTGAAAACAAGACTACCTACCCCATAGAGTTATGAATATTCAATGGGCTAATGATGAAATAGTCTGCAGCAGTCAGCCCTATTAGGTATTTGCTATGATAATTACTACAAATCAACTTTAGTCATGAAAAACTACATCTCAGAAAAAGGTAAAGAAGAGCGATCATCATTTTCTAAGTCACACCTGGCATGGCATTGGGTGTTTCACGTATATAGTATTTTATTTCATTCACAGGACAACTTCCTTAGAGTATAGTAGGAAAGGAGTCTTTTCGACAAATGGTGCTGGGCAAACTGGATATCCATATGTAAACGAATGAAGTTAGTAGACCCTTATCTCACACCCAAATACAAAAACTCCAAATGGATAAAAAATGTAGACCCAAGAGCCAAAACTCTGAGAAGAAAACACGAAGCAAAAGCTTCATGTCATTGGCTCTGGCGATGATTCTGCGGATACAACACCAAAGGCATAGGCAACAAAAGAAAAAATAAACAGGACTACATCAAAATGAAAATTTTCTGTCCATCAAAGGACACAATCAACACAATAAAAAGGAAAATTACAGAATGGGAGAAAGTATTTGCAAATCATATATGGAGTTAACATCCAAAATATCAAGAACTCTTACAACTCAACAATAAAAACCAAACCCAATTAAAAAATGGGCAAAATACCGGAACAAATATTTCTCCAGAGATATACTAATGGCCAATAAGCACGTGAAAAAAAATGTTTACTATTACTGATTAGAGAAATGCAAATCAAAATCACAATGAAATATCACCTCATACCCATTAGGATGGCTATTCTCAAACACCGGAAAACAGCAATAGTCGGTGAGGATGTGGAGAAACTAGAATCTTTGTATACTGTCCATGAGCCTTAAGATGATATAGCTGCTATGAAAAAACTGGATAGTAGTTCCTCCAAATATTTAGAATACCATATGATCCAGTAATTCTACTTCGGGTATATATCCCAAAGAATTGAAAGCAGGGTTTTAAAGAAATATTTGTATACCTATGCTCATAATAGCATTGTTTACAATAGCCAAAAGCTACAAGCAACACAATTGTCCTTTGGTAAGTGCACGGACAACAAAATGTGGTGCATGCACACACTGGAATATTATTCAACCTTAAAAAAGGAAATTCTGGTAAATGTTGCAACACGGGCAATCATGAGGATATTAGTCTAAGTGAGATAAGCCAGACACAAAAAGACAAAAACTGTATATTATTACTTATGTGAAGTAAATAGTAATCAGTTAGATCAGTGGAAACAGAGAGTAGAACGGTAGTTGCCTAGGGAAGGGGGAGAGAGAGTGGGAAGTTGGTTCATGGATATAGAGTTTCAGTTTTACAAGATGAAAACATTCTGGAGATTGGTTGTACAACAAAGTGAATGTATTGACACTTAAAACATGGATGAGAAGATAAGTTTTATGTTACGTGGATTTTAATACAATAACAATTTTTTTGAAAGATTTCCCAAGATATTTTTCCTCCCATATTTAAAAAGAAGAAGTTGAGGTTCAGATACATTGGGCACTCCCCCAGGATCACATAGGTGAACTGGTAGAGATATTGACTCTCAGGTCTGCCTTTATGGCCTAGGTATTTGCAAGATGCCACTTCACCTCTAGCAAAGGCAGAGTTGGGACCCGATGTTGGTATCTCAGGTGAATTTTAAACTTGCCCCAGTCTTACTGTACATTTCATAAAGGGAATAGGACACCATCACCATTTTAATGAAAACTTCAGAAAACCCACAACTTCCAATGACATTCAAATAATAAAACAAATGAACTCTGTACGTGCTAGAAGTGTCCTTGCTTTACTTGACACAGCTATGGAGAAGTGACACTTGTTTTTTACATAACACATTAGAACTCACACATCCAAACAAAGGCTGTACTTATAAGCAATGACAACACTCTCCAAAAATATAGCTATTGCTCAAAACATTCGTGCAACAGCCTTCAGTTTACATTAAAAAGCCTCATTGTTTTAATTTTTACCAGAAAGAATATAACCCAACTTTTGTATCCTCTTTATTCATCAGACTCTTAACCCTGAAAAAATAAATCTACCCAGAAATGGTGAGAGTCTGCCTCAGACAAAGGTCATAGGTACAGCAGATAGGGTGCTGGGAAGGTCCAAGATTTGGAAACCCTTAACCAGAGTCCTTAAATGGTGCCAATCTCAGGCACAGAGACACTGTTTGTTGTTTGCCTACAAGAAGAGGAACATGTGGTGAGTAAGGGGAAGGGGAAAAGGCATGAGAACCTGGGGCAGAGACTGTTCAGAGAGGGACAGGCCCCAGAGAGGCTTACTCCCTGCTCCAAATGCATGCATATGAAAGAGGGGCCGTGTCATTAAGACAGAAGGGGGCACCACTGGGCTGAGAACAGTAATTAGAGCTATCCAATGTGTGTTTATGTAGAGTCAGAGCAGGGTGATGCAGGGACAGCCAGGTGGGAAGGGTAGGGGGAGAGGTAGGCACACAAACAGAATGGCTCAAAGCACCAGTCAGTGTAGCCTAGAGAACAGAATGCGGGCAGAGGCAACAGGGAGGCTGAGGGGGCGGGGCAAAGTAGCATGGGGACAGCAGTGCATCTGGTCACAGGAGGGAAGCCACCATCAAGGTTCCTGGGCAGGTGAGGCATGTGGATGGAATGATTCTTACCTCCAGCCCACACCTTTGGTTGGTGAGGTGACTCCGTCCCGAGGTCACATACAGCAAGGGAGTGTCTGAGGCCACAAATCCAGCAACCTCTTTAGGAGGAGACTCTGCTATGGGCCTGGGCTTGTGATCCTCTGGGGCAACAAAGGGACTGGCTAGCTGGCCAAAGGGCCAGCATGAGTTGGTCATCTGTCCCTGTCATAGCACGAGCCAGGGTACGTACTCTCTTGGGAAGAAAGCACCATGATTGCACTTTGGTAGGGCCACAAGGGACAGTCTTGGGAGGCTTAATAGAGGAAATATTAAATCAATGAAACCTCATTTCCAAGTTCGGTTTAGCAGCAGAATCCATTAACCTTATATTCACCCTCTCCCTTCCTCTAATAATACCGGGAAGGGGTTCAAAGGCATGATAACTTATCCTCAGGGTCAGCGCATTCTATTCAATTACTGGGATTCTGAGTTTTCCAGCTAAAAAATATATACTCGTTTTGATTATAAAGGACCAACCCAAAGAGAATGCTTCTTTCTTTTCATTTAGCTGGAAATGCCGCACAAACAACCATAAGTATTTGGTTCTGCTGAACAGATGAGGGAAGTTAGTCTGACAAAGGAGCTCAAATCAGTTCTTATTTTTTCCTGCTCAAACACACACACAAAATTCCCAGCAAAGGGGAACAGAGTTGTATCTGATTATTCCTGGAAGTGCAGCTGCTCAAGGTGGGCCCCCTCACTCTGTTCTGTCCTCGAGCAAGAGGAAGCAAAGTTCATTCCCATTTACTTTGTCATGTACATCATCAAAATCTAAAATAAATCCTGGTGCAGCAGCAGAAACACAATGCTCCAGGGAGCAATGGGGCAAGTCCTTCCAAAGAGACAACCCTCTCCGGATGGGTAAAGATCAGAGCACGGGTGACCCTGGCTGCAAAAGGCTGGCCCTTCAGAGGTCTCTGGTGACATGCTAATGGTGAGGTGCCAGCTGGGCAGGACTGGCTGAGCTAGCCAGAGCAGGGTACAGCTGAGCAGTGCTGGGCAGGGCAGGGGCAGACACAGCTCCCATTAAATCTTCAGTGCAAGAAGCAGATCAGCCTGATGCTGTTGACGTGACATTTTCTCCATTCAGAAAAGGCTGCTTCCTCACCTGGTGCAGGCCCACCAGGTTGGGGTCAGGATGCCCTGAAGCCTCAACCCTGGCATCGACAATGCTCTCTTGGGTGTGTTTTCTGTCCCTTCACCCCTTCTATGCAGTCTGAAATCCAAGGCAGTCCTTCTGGGAGGAGCATCACGATCCAGTGGCTTGGTGTCTTAGCTGCTGTTTTCTACACTTTGATGTTAAATATAGTCACTTCAGAAGCAGTCAGGACCAGAAGGCAAACGAGAGCTGGTTTTAGCATTTTGCATTTAGCAATATCCTTTGGTGAGAATGGAGGTAAAAAAAGCCAAATGATCTGCCTCCCCAATAATCAAGAGTGTGAGTAGGAGCCCAGAGGTGCTGGCACAAAGGAACAGCATCCAGGCTGCTTCCTGCCAGGTGTGGAGAAAGAAGAAAGAGGGGTTTGGGAAGGCAGAAAGCTCATTTGATAATATGCACCAATAATCTGAGATGAACCTTCTGTATAACTATATGCTAGTGAGGCAGGATGGCATCTACCAGTCAGGTGGAAAGAAAAATCAATCCTGACACTCTACACAGAACCATTATTGCCTATTGCTTCAGATTCCTAACATGCTTTGTGAATGTTAATTGCAGCTGCTCCCCTTCACACTGGAGAGACAAGAGGATGAATTCCAAATACTCGTCCCTCCTTTATAGGATGTCCTTTCCTATGACAGCTGCCCTACGGAGAGGGCACTCCTCTAAATGGGAAGCTACCATCTAACCAGCCTGCAGATGACTATGAGGCAGTTCTCTCTGTTACTTTAAGGCAGTGTAAAGCCCGATGGTCCCCATGCTACTTACTCAAGATTAACAGGGTCTGAGACATGCCATGTACTGTCCTTGAAGTTGAGGAAAGGGAGGTGGTTAAGATCCTGCATTAAGAGGTCAGTATAATGGGAGAGGCAGATATGTAGCCGCCATGATTCAGTCCAGCCTGAGCTGAAACAGAGGATAACCACAGCTCTCTGGGTAGCTTTGTTACCTGTGCCCTGGGGTCAAGGAGCTTGAGAGGAAATTAATGACTCCCCACTACTGACTATGCCAATAGCCTGTCTCTCTTAGCAGAGCACATAAGAGGCAAGAACAGCAATGACAAGCCAAGCCAGAAAGAACCAGCATTGAGACTGTGAAGTCCCAGAGGAGTTTACTAAGCCTCCATCTTTTTCTCCAGCTGGAGAGCACACCTAGGGGTGGATGGTGGGCATGATCTACAGTAAGTGGCTTCCAACCTTGGCTGTAGGTGAGAACCACTGGGAAGCTTTTACAAAATATTCTTGTCTGGGTACCGCTCTCCACACCTTCTGATCAAAACTGCTGGTGCCTAGGCCCAAGTACTAATGTGCTCTAATAGCTCCCAATGGGGTTCTAATATGCAGCAGACTGAGAACCCAAACTCAGGAGAAGGAATGCCAACACAACCATCAGCTGACACAAATGGACCACACAGCTACCCATGGACACTGGGGACTCTGGAAGGCACAAAGCCCACAGTGTCTAGTGGACCTGGTCCAGGGCTGGCCCTGCCACTAATGACCATGAGCTCTTGGGCTATTTCCTCTTCTTCTCTGGTCGTTAGATTTCCTGTCAAAATAGCCCCAATGGTCTCCAATCCCCACCCACATAACCCCTCACTCTGCTCTGACAGGACACTAGCCTATGCATATGTTTTATCCTTTTTTGGTGATATTACTGTGTGGTAAGGTACATAACATAAAATTTATCATTTTAGCCATTTTTAAGTAGACAGTTCAGTGACTTTAAGTACATTCACCTTGTTATGTAATCATTACCACCATCTCCAGAACTTTTTCATCTTCCCAAACTAAGCCCCATACCCATTAAACACTAACTCCCCACTCAAATGATATAAGGGAAGGGTCCATTCTTTTGTATGTGACTATCCAGTTTTCCAGCACCGTTTGTTTAAAAAACTGTCCTTACTCAACTGAATGATCTTAACACTCTTGTTGCGCTTCAAAAATCAATTGATTATAGCTGGGAGGGATTATTTCTGGGCTCTCTACTCTATTCCACTGGTCTATACAGCTGTGCTATGCCACTTCCATACTATTTTAATAACTGTATGTATCAAAATGAGGAAATCTGAGTCCTCCGACTTGGTCCTCCTTTTTCAAGGTTGTTGTAGCTACTGAAAGTCCCTTGAGAGGCCATATGAATTTCACGGTGGATTTTTCTATTTCTGCCAAAAAAAAAAATGTCAGTGGGGTTTTGATTGGAATTGCATTAAACCTGTAGATCACCTTGGGTACAACTGTCATCTTAAAGATATTAAGTCTTCCAACCCATGAACATGGGGTGTCTTTCCATTTATTTCTCTAATTTCTTTCAGCAACGTTTGGTAGTTTTCAGTTTACAAGTCTTTCACCTCCCTTGATTACTTCCAAGGGACTATATTCTTTTTGCTATTAAATAGAATTGTTTTCTTAATTTCTTTTTCAGGTTACTCATTGTTAGTATATAGAAACATAGCTGATTTTCAAGTGCTGGTTTTGTATCCTGTGACTTTGTTGGCTTTATTAGTACCTAGGGGGCGTGTGTGTGTGTGTAGGGGGGCATGTATGGAGGGAGCTTATGCGAGGGGAGGGATTGAGGGCATGTCTTCATGGTTCTCTACATGTGAGAGCATGGTGTCTGTGACAGAGGTAATTCTACTTCCTCCTTTCCCACTTGGATACCCTTTATTTCTTTTTCCCTCCTTATTGCTCCAACTAGAACTTTCAGTACCGTGTTGAATAGAAGTGATAAAAGGATCCTTGGGCTTTCATATATTTTTACAAAACCCAATCATATTCTGTGAGAGCAAACAAAGCTGAAGAGAAAAACCCATCTGAATCCTCATCCCACAAAAAAGCAGGTCATCTGTTGGAGAGTAAAAGAAGGAACCACATCAGGATCCAGAGGCCTTTCCAAGTCAAGGGCCACAGATCTCTGTTTCCAGTGCTGAGGAAATCCACCTTAGACTTCTCCGAAGACACCTTCACTCCAGCCTACCTCCCCATGCTCAGCGCCAGTGCCAAGTCCTTGCCAGAGCCTCCTTCAATGCCATCCTCAAGCAAAGCCTTCTGGTGGGCATGTGTAGTCCAGCTGAGAACTGAGCTTTCAAGACCAGAACCTCTGTTCTGAGAGGTTCTTTTAACCTTATGGCTTAATAAGCCAGGAGGGTATTCTTGACTAGGCAGGACACCTTCACATCCCCAGAGCCTGACCTTATGCTGCAAGAGCCTTTTAGAGTAAAATCACTGTAAACCCTCCTGAGGCCCCCAGGAGAAAGGTACTGGGCAGTCTGGTGAGAATACAGTTGGGCTCCCCGTTGTGCTCCTGTCCGGCTTTTGTTTTGTTTTGTTTTGTTTTGCATAGGCGTAATTCACTTTATTTCCTGGTATAAAATCTATGTGGTGGCCACAGCTGCAGAAGAATGGCAAGGAGGAACAGGTCTGAGAACTCAGATTTTGGCAAATGCTAATTACTGCATGACCAAGGCAGTACTGTGACCTCTCCAAGCCTTTGTGTCATCTGTTAAATGTGATCACAATAGCGCGTTCTCACACAATTGTTGTGAGAGTAAGCTAAATAATGCACTTACTTGACAGACCCTCTAACACAGAGTAACATTCCTCCTCAGGCCATGGCCATTGCTGTTGCTTTTATTTCCACTACAGCTCCCCAGAAAGGGCTTTGCCAGCATTCCCCCTTCCTTCCGCATTCCTGTGTCACCACTGCCATCTACAGGTAAAGAGCCCAGCAGATGGAATGCCCCAGGATCTTGCAAATATCTGTCTTTCTGATCTCTTAGTTTCTGAGCCAGGAAATCTCCATACCCAGAAGCCACAGGGGCTCCTCCCTTCCAGAAGGAGCCCCCCAAATAGCTTGGCACACTTGCAAGGTGAAAGAACAGCCATGGCACAATTTCCTTAGGAATTCAAATATTACAACTCCATGGAGAAGATTCCTCCTTTCATCACTCAAAAGAAGCCACATTTCCTGGACGTGTAGAAATGGGATGTGGGGGGGAGTAGGGAGCACAGTGCTATTGCTAGCTCCCCTCTGGCAGCTTCTTGCCCTCCAAGCTTCCAACAGAACCACTGACTTCAAGACTTCAAAGAAACTGCACTCAGACCAGATCTGGCCTTGAACCCTGACCTACCCCCAAAGAGAAGGGGGAAGACTCTTGCCTCAAAACCAGACAGAGTGCCTGGATGTAGCCCAGCCTCCTGGTTTGGTAGGTGAAAGCTAAAGACCCTGGGGTAAGAAGTATAGAAGTATTGCTGGATAAGAATCAAGTTAATTTAGCTGCTGGATCAGCTTTACCCCCTCTTCTTTTAATTAAGAAAATTAATAAACCTTTTATTTTGGAATAGTTTTGGATTTACTGAGAAGTTGCAAAGATTGTTCAAAGGGTCCCCCTGGGCTTTCTCTTGGTTTCCTCTGATGTTGACATCTTACATAACCGTTGTTCATTTGTCAAAACTGAAATATCAACGCAGGTACAGTTTAGTATTACTAACTAAACTCCAGACTTTATTCGTATTTCTCCAGCTTTTTCACTAATGTCCTTTTTTTTTTTGGTCCAGGATCTAATCTAGAATACCACACTGCATTTAGTGTTCCTCTCTTTTTAATCTTCTATTTTCTTTAAAGATCCCCAAACTCACAAAATCAAAATCACTAACTTATTCTGTCTAGAGAGCTCAGTTCCAAAGGGCAGCTCTGTAGGAGCCACAATTCCACACCCTGGCCTAATTAGGACACCACATCCTCCCACTCCCCAAACAAAGGAGCCCTTCAGGCCAGCCAAACAACAGAGAAAATAGAAGCTTGTTAGCCACACAGGCCCGAGGCTGCTGATCCAAGTTCTTTTTTAACTGGAATTCCCTTGAGGGGGATCCACAGATTTAAAATGCATTTGGGGTGTGTTCTCGAGAAGCAGAGCCACTGGTTTGATGTATTCTCTCCTTTGTACTTAATGGAGTATTTGACGTGTGGAGTAAATGACTGCGTGAGAGAGGAGCTGTGGGAAGACACTGTTTTAGGGCTGGGATGCAATGGGCAACTAGGGGCGGAGGGCACTGCAGGTGCCAGGCCCAAGCCAGGAGGATAGTGCCAGCAGTTGTCCCAGCCCAGTCTGCTGCTCCCTAACAGCCAGGCAGGTGGGCTGGTTGACAGGGAAGATAAAAGGCCCTCTGGGAGCCAGTGCTCAGGGCAGAGCTTCTGTGGAAAGCAGAGAAGATGTGCTGCCAATTTCTCCTTCCCCGGAGTGCCTCTTGGGGGCTGTTCACCTTGCCCACGTGCACTCTGAGAGATGAGGTATGCCTGTGGATTTCTCTGTACGCTGCCTCCGTACCATCCCTGGTTCTAGCTCCTCCTGATTACAGAGACATACACACTCAGAGGAGACTTGAGTGACAGTCTTTAGGGAGGGAGACTATGCACGGCCATCCAGAGGTTTCTCAGTTTGTTTCAAGAATTTTAACTGAGAGGCCTCTCCTTGCCCGGCACTGTGCTAGAGTAGGACGGAAAATAAGCAAAATGGAGCCCCAGGAGCTCCTGCCTGCAAGAAGGTCACCAGCCAGGAGACCTGCAAACCAGCGCAAGTGCACAATGTGATGAGTGTTCTAACAGGAGTGTGCAGAAAAGAGAAGGACTCCAGGGCCAATGGAGGATGGAGAAGTGCTTAATCATGCTGAAGAGGGAATAGGTAGGATCTGTGAAAGCTAAGGAAAGGGCCTGGTAAAATGGAAGATCAGGAATTTGGAGGAAGGGAGGAGTAGGAATGGGTTGAGCAGAGATGTGAAGGCCTGTCAGAGCTGATTGTGAAGGGTGGCAGTGCAGGGAAGCAGTGAGAGAAAGCCAGCTGAGGAGAGTCCTTTCACTTTCTCTAAGGAGCGTGGGCTTTCCGCAGGAGGGGAGGGACTGGGCTTCTCAACAGGAGTGACAAGAATAATTGCTTTTGAGCCAGATCACTCTGGTAACAACACAGGAGCAGTACTGGAGGGGAGAGACTGCAGGCAGAAAGCAGGAGCTGTTACCATAACTGCTTAGTGTAAAAAGGACATAGGACAGCACTTAGCCAAGGGCATGGCTTTGAATTTGCTGTAAAGGAGGCAGAATGAATTTGAATTTAAGGGCCAGTCCTGGATCATTTGACCCTGGAAAAAATTTCTTTGCCTCTCTGAACTTCTGTTTCATCATCCAAAACATGGACAAAATAGTCATACCTCCTCTGAGAGAGTCTTGAAGATGAAACGAGTTAGTGATGTAAAACCCTAGACAGGAACCTGGCACGTAGAAAGTGTGCAAATCGATCTGAACTATAATTCTTAACACGTGCACTGTGGAGACACGACCTTGAGAAAGACTAAACTGAGGTGCAGACTGCAGAGGGGAGACTGACTCTTTCCAAGGCTCATAGGGCAGCATCCAGGCAGAGCATGGAGGCCACCCTAGAGCCCTCCAAGTGTGGGCAGAAGGACCTGACAGCTGCATTCTGTTGGCAAGGCACCAGTCAGCCTAAACAACCTGCCAGGGACCACAGGTATCACCATGAGCGAGGCTAAAAAGCTAGGTCTTCTTTCTGCCTCAAAGAGTGATGACAAAATCCCAAGCCAGGAGAAAGACTCCCCAAACTTCCCCAGGGCTCATGCCTGCTGTGCTCAGTAAAGCTAGAGTGCTTTGATTAACTCTTGCAAAGAGTTGTCCTTCAGAACAGGGTGGAGAGAAACACTCTCCATGGCACCATCACAGCATTTGCAGTTTTCAAAGGCAATTGTGGGGAGCAGTCACAGGCAACCTAGCACAATAAGGCTCAAATATTAGCTGCTTTTTCCACCCAGGGACCTCATCTTAGGAGGACTAGCAGCTAATTATAAAAAACACCCATGTTAAAACAATGAAGTTAAATTCTCACTCTGGGAAGATTACAGTGAGACCAGCGTATCCTATTATTGAAAGTAGCATACATTTAAGAACCCTTTAGCACAACTTGGGCAGTAGCTTACTGAGGGGCATGACGTAAAAGGCTCTTATACTTTGACCTAGTAATCTAGGACTCTTAGATTAAATAAATTATTCCAAAGAAAAAAACTACACACAACCCAGCAAAGTAACTCATATGTATATACACTCAAGAGACATGAAATGTATGTCTCCACAAAAACTTGTACATGAATATTCACAGCATTATTATTCATAGTAACCAAAAAGTCAAAATAACCCAAACGTCCATCAACAGATGGTAAAAAAAATATGGTATATCCATACGACAGAATTTGTCAACAAAAAGAAAATTCTAACACATGCTATAATGTGGATTAATCTTGAAAACATTATACTAAGAAGTTAGAAACAAAAGGAAAATTACCATACAACTCTACTTATATGAAGTACCTATAGCAGTCAGATTATAGAAACAGAGGGTCCTCCCTGCTGGCGCAGGGGTAAAAGTCTCAGCACTAGGAATGAGTTCGATCCCCAGCCAGGGAGCTAACACACATGGTGCAGCAGACCTCTCCTGTCTCGCCTGCTGCTCCCCTCAGCAGTGCATTTCAGTAGATCCGCCTGTTCTGCTCCCCACTCTGGTGAACCCTCTCATGACCCATACCTCTGACCTATACTCCAGTTCTTGTATGTATAAATAAATAAAAATAACTCTTTACACAAACAGAAACAGAAGGGTGCTTGACAGAGACTGTGAGGAGGAGGATGGGCAGTTCTTAGTGCCTGGCATGGAGTTTCAGTTTGGGAAGACGAAAGAGTTCTGGGGGTGGAGGGTGGTGATGGTTGCACAACAATGTGAATGTGCTTATTGCCACTGAACTATACACTTAAAAATGACTAATGTGGTAAATTTTATGTAGCTATATTTTATCACAATCATTTTAATGGGAAAAAAAGACCACAGGATGAATGATTCCATTTATATGAAACGTCCAGAATAGGTAAATCTATAGAGACAGAAAGTATATTAGTGGTTGCCTAGGGTTGGGGGGAATGGGAAGTGACTGCTAATGGGGGAATGATGAAAATGTTCTAAAATTGATTGTGGTAATCGTTGCATAACTCTGAGAATATACTAAAAACTTTAAATGGAAGAACAGCAAGGTATGTGAATTATATCTCAATAAATCTGTTGATAAAAGGGGAGAAAAACTACAGAGAGAAACATGTTCATTTAAAAGAAATTTTTTCCCCAGCAGCACATACCAAGTTTATTAAGGACAAAGATGTTTGCATAGACACAAAGGGATAAAGAGCCACACTTTTAAAGAGGCAGATTTATTAAGAAAAAAAGATGCCTGCATAGACACAGGCTGGCAAAGAGCTGTCCATTTAAAATTCATAAAACTTCTCAAATATGAAATAGAAAAGTGATGGCTAAGTAAAAATATATACATATATTTTTATATATGTACATATACACACATACACCACACAACCAAATAAAAAATGGCCATTGTAAGTAACCATTATTAGAACCATATACAGTCATTTGATAACACTATAAAGAAAACAAAATACACAAAAAAATTTTTTTAAAGGATGCATAAAGATAATGGCTGGAGGAAAAATGGGAAATAGTGAACATAATGTATTAAAATATTTGGTTTAAAGGCAAATTTTTTAAAAAAATGTGCTGTTATTAGTATTTTATAAAGACAGAGAGGGAATATTATACCACAAACTCATAATCAAAACTAAAATGCAATTATGTAGTCTTTCCATCAAAAATAGCTAGGTATAGGGGCATACACTGCCCTGAACACAAGTAAATCTTTTTTTATTCTTATAAAGACAATTTTCCCTAAGGATAAAGCCCTGTAACCCAAATATCTTTTAAAAGGTATCACCCTGACCAGGCCTCCCTGTTAATTCCCCCTTTTCCTAGAGGGGTTACCCATGACTTATCTTTTTCACCCTCCCCTCAAGTGCCCAGCTAGTCAAGGAAGACCAAACTGAGGGCCAGTCTGAGCTGGCACAGAGGGGAGATGCAGACATAACATGCACATGTGATTTGCATTCCAAAGTCAAATACATCAGGGCTCTGAATCATCGGGGAAATTGCTCCTATCCATCAACATAGAAAAATCAGGAATACCAACAGTGAGAACAAACAGGAAGATTATGTTTCAATGTGACCACATTTAAATATGAAGAAGAGACCCAACACAAGCACGTATTCCTACTTGTACAATATTCAGAGCTAACAGACTTATCACACACAGGTTGTATAACTTATTAATGACAATGTGACTTTAAACAGTAGTTCTAACTGGGTCACCTTGAATAATACCAAACAAAGCTTGCTAAGGGAAACATGCAAATAAGATGATCAAAATCTAGCAGGTAACAGGCATTTTCCTAGCATCTTGGAATTTTTATTGTAGAAAAAGAAACATAATCTCTAGCTAGTTTAGCACTGAAGAAACAGCATCACGATATTTCATTCTTTAAAAGGCTGAAGCCCAAGGGGAGGAGTGTGCCGTTTTCCTCGAGTGGCACCAAGTCAAGCTGATATGTGGATACAGAGGCACAGCCAAGGGGGACAGTAAAGGGGAGACGCCATGCAGGGGGATGCTATGTGCAGCACAAACCACACAGGGAAAGTAGCAGAGGCCAGGGAAAGAGAAGCCTCTCTCTCTCTCTGCTCTCTGAGACCAGGACCTGTGGGCAGAGCACCCTTCTCAGTAAACAATTTCCAGCCTCAGGCTGATGTGTCAGGTGAAACTTTCCCGAAAGAACACGCTTGACCTCATGAGAATGACCACAGAAAATATTGGGAAATCTTAAACTTTTCAATTGGATCACTAGATATTTTATATTAAGAATGAAGGTTAATTTTTTAAGAAGTGATAAGGAAACTGTGGTTATATTTTTAAAGATTCCTTGTCCTTTAGAAATATACTTAGGTATTTATAGATGAAATGACATTATGTCTGGGCTTTGCCACAAAATAATCTGGGGCTGGGAGAGGTGTGTGGGTTGTAGATGAACCAGAATTGCCAGGGGTTCATCATTGTTGAAACCCGCTGATAAATACATGAAAATTCATCATAATAGTCCTCCTTTTGTATATGCCGGAAATTTTCCATAGTAAAAAGAAAAAAATCAGTAGGAAAAGCACAAAACCATTCATAACTTTGACCCAGCTATAAACCCCAAAGGAAATAAGTTGGCGGGTGGGGGGGAGGGAGGAGCTGATTCTGCAAAGATGCCTAATTGAGAAAAACTCTGTTGCTCCCAATAAATGCGAGGATGCTACACAACGAGGGTACATCAATACGGCAAGGGAGGAAAAAAAGCTACGTGGCTTTTAAAAATGATAAATATTTCGGCCTAGTCACTAAGTAGAAATCGGTAGAGGAATGCTAAGTGAAAAACAGGCAGCATAAAATATTATGTGCATACTAATCACCACAAGGTAAAAATGCGTGCTCACATAATGAAAAGGGTCAAAAGAGAACACAGAAGGCTGCATCCTTCTTTTACCTCCCAGCTCCAGGCCTCCTCTCAGCGAGGTCCCTGGCTGCCCCCGCGTGCAGGCGCACACACCAACAGAATTAATTGCGTTCTTCTGGGACCCACAGCCCCGGCTTCCCAACCCTCCCGCCCAGTCACTGTGTGATGGCTCCTCCAGGACCTGCCTTCCGCCATAGAGAATTCTACCAGCACATAGTAGGTAGTCAATAAATGCCTCTCAAGTGGAACAGAATATAAATAGCTGTCTATGTCTCTCTCTGTCTCTCTTTTTTTGGTGTTTTTTCTGTAGCTCTATTCACGCCCACGGTAACCATTCAGGAAAGGCATTCCTCGATAATTACCAGAGAACAATGCTTCCATTTCTGATTCACAAAGTGCTTCTGCAACTGGGGGCTTGTGAAAGGAGCAAGACAAAACAAAATCAAGTGACTTCTGGTCCAGATCCTCCCTGGACCAGAGAAAAATCCCATTTTGTTTTGCAAGCGTGTCATAAGTCTCACTGCTATGGTTCCCAATAGCCAGTCTGGAGCTATTCCCCAAGCACAGCTTGGAGAACTGGCTTTCCTCGGTCACTTAAAGGAAAACAACTGCAAGGCTATCCTGGCCCACCACTGGTGCAGTGGTGAAGGGCAAAGGCAAGAGCATAGCGGGGAAACATAACAGCCACAATCGCTCAGCAGCTCTAGGCTGGGAGGACAAGAACTGTCCATCCAGACTGCACGCTGCACTTGAGTTCAAGGGCTCCTGCAGGCAGCTGCACAGCCAGCACCACACTCCTCCAGTGCCAGCCTCTATCCAGCCTGGAGGCTCCACCAGCCCTTCTGTTTGGAGCTGCTTTAAGCAGCAGGTTTGGGGGGGAATGGTTTGATATGGATATTCAAGAACGTTGGGAGGAAATCCACAGAAGGCCACTTTCAGAGCAGTGGTTCTTAACTTCTTTTGGATAAAATGTTAAAGGGAGAATATATTTCCTTTGTGAATCTGATAAGATCTTTCCAGAAAAATGGACACATATACCCAATTCTGCACACGCTTTCAGTAGGCTCTTCATGAATTCCTGACTCCAGTCAGATACTACTCCTGCCCGGAAGAATCTCAGGTGCTTTAGCTGCTGCTGTTAATAGGAACACAACAGCAAGGTGACGGTAACTTGTGACAGATAGTGAGGTGCACCAGGAGTCTGGGAGCACCCTTGACTTCATGAAATCCACCTTATGAAGACTACCAGCAAAGACACACAGAGCCCATGCCTGGGGACACAGCAGAAGGCAAGTGCACCACAGCTAAGACACACCTCTGATCTTCAAAAATGAGACCACCAAGGGGCCCCCCTGGTGGCGAAGGGGTTAAAGTCTTAGCACTGTCAAGCTACAGCCAGCCTCTATGGCCTGAGTTCGATCCCAGCCAGGGAGCTAAGCCACATGGCACAGCAGACCTCTCCTGTATCTCTTGCTGCTCCCTTCAGCAGTGTATTTCAGTAGATTCGCCTGTTCTCCCCACTCTGTCTCTGGTGAATCTTCTCACCCCCTCTCTCTGCACCTCTGGCCTACATCCCAGTTCTTGTATGCATAAATAAAAATAAATCTTTAAAAAAACATAAACAAAAAACAAAAATGAGACCACCAAGCCTGACTTCCTCAAAGCCAACAGAGCATGAGACAGCCTCTTTTTTGTTGGATTGGGATGTTGTAATTTTATTCATTATGCAGAGTTATTTTACTGAGTGCTTCCTTAAGTGTTCCAGAAAGTAGGGTATACACAATTGCCAACATACAAGCTCCATTCCCCTGGTAAGAACCAAATAAATTAATCCAGGTAGTCCTAGGGAATGAACAAATCACACTACTATGAAAATGGAAGAAAAGGTAGTCCAGGTATGCAAAGGACATGACCTCAAACTGGGTAGGGGCAAGGAGGGCTGCAGAGAGCCCCCATGGCATGTACACACCTAGCAGGTCCTTCTTGACAACCGGAGATTCCTGAGGTTTTCACGGACTAATTCTATCCCTTGTCCAAGAGGTAAAATGGGGCGTCCCCTGGTGGCGCAGGCAGTTGAGTGCAGTGCTGTGAAGCTGTCCGCAGCCTCTGCAGCACCAGTTCGATCCCGGCAGGCCGGCGAGGGTCCCACATGGTGGGGCAGACCTCTCCTGTCTTGCCCGCTGATCCCCTCAGCAGTGTATTTCGTCAGTCTGCCTGTTCTGTTTCCCACTGTGTCTCTAGTGAATCCTCTCACCCTCCCACGCATCTGGTCTGTACCCCAGTTCTTTTATAAAATAAATAAATCTTTAAAAAAGTGAAAAAAGAGGTAAAATGCCCTTCCTAGAAGCCTCTTCCAAGCAGCTTCTCAATATGGCACAAAAGCTCTGATCACCTTATTGCCTTGATCCAGCTCTTTACTTGCCTCTTTCTATGGGAATGCAAGAAAGTCAGTCTAAGTTTCTTTTTACTTAGCATTAAAACATATGTAAAGAATGTGTTCTTTCTGGGCCTCCCTGGTGGCACAAGGTGTTAAGATGCAACCTACAAAGCTATCCACAGCCACTGCAGCACTGGATTGATCCCCGGCCAGGGAGCTACCCACATGGCACAGCAGACCTCTCCTGACTCACCCACTGCTCTCCTCAGCAGTGTATTTCAGTCGATCTGCCTGTTCTGTTCTGTCTCTGGTGAATTCTCTCATGCCCCCCCATACCTCTGGCCTATACCCCAGTTCTTGCATGCATAAATAAATCTTTAAAAAAGAAATGTGTTCTTCCTGCTTCTGAAAGGAATTTAAGGCAGCTTAAATAATAATTTATACCCAAGACAAAGAAAATAAAAGACTGGAAACCACATGGAATGACAGATAAAATCTTTTACCAAGAACTGGAGAGATAAGACAGTTACTACAATTAGACACTGAGTCAGGTCTGGGCTTCCTGGTAGCCTGGACAAAAAGGGAAAGACAATGAGTTCTACAGTCCTCACTTTCTGACTAAAGGCAATATAAGGAGAGGAAGGAATGTTTTTTCCTGACACTAAGTTTTGAGGTGAATTTATTGTAGTTATTCTGATATTATGGAATAATGAATAGCATAATATATAACATCTTAACAATTATTTGTAAAATACAAAATGTTCTTCCCATAACTGAGTCAAGCACTGAGTGTCCTTCATACTTTGTCCAGCTGAATTTCCTACTTCCTGCCCCTCCCCATCCCAAGGAACTACACATTTCAATGAAGCCAGACTCCTCTTTATCCCCAGGACACACGGCTACCTTCTCATTACTTATCTTTACTCCCCCTAAGCTCTTTAAATCCTGCTTCTTCTACAAAGATTTCTTCAGTTCTCCCAGCCAAAAGAGGTTTCCTCCCACCACACTTCCTACACCCCTGCCGCCACCAGGGCTAGTCACAGAGAGGCACCAGCAGGCAAGTTCTGTGGCATCAGGCGGACCTGAGCTCCAATCTCATTTTGTTGTTTTTGGCTGTGTGGCTGTGAGCAAGCAACTAAATCTCTCTGAACCTTAGTTTCCACATCTATAGAAAAGAACTTGGTTACTTGTCTTCTCTTCCTACCAGAAAAGGAGTTCCCTGAAGGCAAGACAGTGAAGCATCTTTCAAAATGTCTTCCTATAAAATATAGGCGAAACACTACGTGATTTGCACATCAAAGACATCTTTACAGACACATCACCCAAAGCAGTGATAGTGAAGGCGAAGATAAACAGCTGGGACTACATCAAATTAAAGAGCTTCTGCACAGCAAAAGAGACAATAACAAAAACAAAGAGAAACCCCACCAACTGGGAGAACATTTTTGCACCCAACACTAATGATAAAGGACTGATCACAAAAATCTGCAAAGAGCTGATGAGACTCAACAACAACAAAGAAAATAATCCAGTCCAAAAATGGGCAGAAGAGCTAAAAAGAAACTTCTCTGAAGAGGAAATGCAAATGGCCAACAGGCATATGAAAAAATGTTCAACATCACTTGTCATCAGGGAAATGCAAATCAAAACTACCATGAGATACCATCTCACACCAGTGAGAATGGCACATATTAAAAAAACTAGCAACAACAAATGTTGGCGAGGGTGTGGAGAAAAAGGAACTCTTCTGCACTGTTGGTGGGAGTGCAAACTGGTCCAACCACTGTGGAAAGCTGTGTGGAGATTTCTGGACCTACTAAACATAGAGCTTCCATATGATCCAGCAATTCCACTCCTAGGTATTTACCCAAAGGACACAGAAACATCAATTCCAAAGAACACCTGCACCCCTATGTTTATAGCAGCACTGTTTACAATAGCTAAGCTTTGGAAACAACCCAAATGCCCAAAAATAGATGACTGGATCAAGAAGATGTGGTACATATATACCATGGAATATTACTCAGCATTCAAAAAAGATAAACACATGCAATTTGCAGCAACATGGATGGCGCTGGAAGGGATCATGCTCAGCGAAATAAGCCAAAAAGAAAAAGAAAAATACCGGATGGTCTCACTCATAGCAGGAATCTAGAAAACTTAAATAAGGGACCAGGAAAATGAATAACTATAAGAAAGTGAAAATCAAAATCAACAAAAAACTATGAACCAGAGACACTTTTAGGGGGGCAGGGGCGGGAGGGGAGGGATTGGGGTCAGAATGGGGGCGCTGCAATTGTATGGGGAATATAACAATAAAATTTATTATCTAATAAAAAAAAAAAAATGTCTTCCTATAGGAGAACCTCAACAGTGAAGTGCTTTTGGAAGTCTGACTGTTTGGCATTAAGTCAGAGACCCTGATATGCTAACGGTTCATGCCAGACCCAGGTCTGGAACACAAATACCCTAACTCCTAGGCCACGCCTTAGCCACATAATGTTGCGAGCTGCTCAAGGGCCTCAAGTATACCCACCTCCTGTCTCACACAGTGAAGAGCCTCTTTCCCATCAGAAAAATCATTCTTGGGCCTCCCCTGGTGGCGCAGGGGGTTGAGCGCAGTGCTGCAAAGCTGTCCGCAGCCTCTGCAATGCGGGTTTGATCCCGGCTGGCAGTAAGAATCCCAAATGGCACAGCAGACTTCTGTCTCGCCCACTGCTCCCCTCAGCAGTGTATTTCGTCAGTCTGCCTGTTCTGTTACCCGCCCTGTCTCTGGTGAATCCTCTCACGCTCCTGCGCATCTGGCCTGTACCCCGGTTCTTGTATGCATGGATAAATAAATCTTTAAAAAAAAAATCATTCTTACCATGTATGTCCCGCCAAACACCCATGCAAATCACATTACTCCAACCTGAGGTGGCCACCTTCCTTAAGGTTCTATTTGAGGGGAATCGTTATATATTTAATAGTTATGAATGTATAGCAGTGACCAATGCCTTGATGAACTACAGCTAAAATCTATCAGCCCTTGATGGCTAATTTGGTATAACATGAACACTGTGAGTTCTAATAACTCACAGGAGACCACTCCAGCACTTACAAGCTATATGTCTTCTACACTCATAAAACAACCATAATTACCTTTCACGGGTGAGATGTTCTAGTAATTCTTAAGTGACTTAACCCTAGAAAGTCTAAGGAAAAGGCTTAATTTCAAAGAATTTTTGTCTCAAAAGCAGAAGACGATACTATGAACTTATGAGTCTGCTTTTTAATGAACATGCCAGAAACCACACATTCTTTCCTTTCCTGCAGGGATGCTGTGTCCAAAGCAGTTTTGAATCTTCTACTTTGGAAGTTCTCTTCAGAAGTAGTGTAGCTTGTCGTGGGAGGAAAAAACAGGCCTCCCAGGGTGAGCAGGGGATGGTGGGTTGGGCAGAGGGTGATAGGGTGAGCAAGCGATAGGCAAGGAGTGAGAAGGTGGGGCGCAAACATTGGAACCAGACAAGTCTGGGTGCAAATCTCACTTCCAAATATTGAGAGGCATTGTTTGACCACCTTGGGCCTCAACGTTCTCATGTATTAAATGGGGATAATAGTGTTAACAAATACAGAATTAATTCTCTTCTTTTATTGGACATCAAAATCATTGGGATTGCAGTCAAAAAATGGGCAGAAGAGCTAAAAAGAAACTTCTCTGAAGAGGAAATGCAAATGGCCAACAGACATATGAAAAAATGTTCAACATCACTTGTAATCAGGGAAATGCAAATCAAAACTACCATGAGATACCATCTTACACCAGTGAGAATGGCACATATTAAAAAAACTAGCAACAACAAATGTTGGTGAGGGTGTGGAGAAAAAGGAACTCTTCTGCACTGTTGGTGGGAGTGCAAACTGGTCCAACCACTATGGAGAGCTGTGTGGAGATTTCTGGACCTACTAAACATAGAGCTTCCATATGATCCAGCAATTCCACTCCTAGGTATTTACCCAAAGGACACAGAAACATCAATTCCAAAGAGCACCTGCACCCCTATGTTTATAGCAGCACTGTTTACAATAGCTAAGCTTTGGAAACAACCCAAATGCCCAAAAATAGATGACTGGATCAAGAAGATGTGGTACATATATACCATGGAATATTACTCAGCATTCAAAAAAGATAAACACATGCAATTTGCAGCAACATGGATGGCACTGGAAGGGATCATGCTCAGCGAAATAAGCCAAAAAGAAAAAGAAAAATACCGGATGGTCTCACTCATAGCAGGAATCTAGAAAACTTAAATAAGGGACCAGGAAAATGAATATAAGAAAGTGAAAATCAAAATCAACAAAAAACTATGAACCAGAGACACTTTTTGGGGGGTGGGTGCGGGAGGGGAAGGATTGGGGTCAGAATGGGGCGTTTGCAATTGTATGGGGGAATATAAAAATAAAATTTATTATTTAAAAAAAAAATCATTGGGATTGTTCATTAAAAATCTAGCAACAGGAGTCCCATCCCCAAAGATTCTGTTTCAGTGTGTCTGATGTGGGAGCCCAGAAATCTGTGGGGATTTAAATTATTTTTCATTTTTAATTACACAATATGTAAATACATTTCCCCCTTGTAAAATATTAAAACATTACCTTATCAGTTATGATTGCATTCAGCTGCAAGCAATTAAAAAACCTCACAGTCGCTTAAACAGATGGGGGGTTATTTTTCTCATGGAACAAGAAGAAATCTAGAAGCAGGGAGCACAGAGCTAGAGCCGCCACTGAAGGATTATATGAAGGACCAGGAGTTTTTTGTCTTGCTGTTCTGCCATCACTGGCTGTGACTCCCATCCCTATAACTGCAAGGCTGCTGTTCCAGCAGGCAGGGTACACAAAACAGGGAGGAAGGAGGCTCTAGGGTCAAAGGGTGTTGTCGCTTTATTTATGAAGTGTGAGCTCCCTAGGAGCTTTTGCTTCCATCTCAAAGGCTAGAATAGGTAAGACAATGCTTTAGCTGGACACAAAGTGGTCACAAAAAAAATCAAGGTTCTGTCAGTAAAAGAGAAATGAAGAAAGGGGGCCTCTCTGGTGGCACAAGGGGTTATGTCTCAGCATGATGAAGCTATAGGCAGCCACTGCAGCATGAGTTCGATCCCCCACCAGGGAGCTACCCACATGGCGCAGCAGACCTCTCCTGTCTCGCCCACTGCTCCCCTCAGCAGTGTATTTCAGTCCGTCTGTCTGTTCTGCTCCCCACTCTGTTGCTGGTGAATCCTCTCACCCCGGCCCCGCACCTCTGGCCTTGACCCCAGCTCTTATATGCATAAATAAATAAAATAAATTTTTTTAAAAAAAGAAATTAGGAAAGGTATTGGGTAGGAAATGAGCAGCATCTACTACAATTACAGATAAGGTTCAAGTCTCCTGTGACCCTCTCTCCTGGGAATCCCACTTAATCCTGGCCTAGATATTTTCCCCACCTCCTCAGGAGATTCTGATACCCTCCCAAAGGTCTGAGGACTGCCGCCTCGCTTATAATGCTCATGCGGAGGTTTCGATCTGGATTTAAAGTGCTCAGCCTAGTGGAGCCATCACATTTACTCTCTTCCTTCCCTCCTCGACAAGTCCCCAAATCTCATCTCATTTGTTAGAGCCACATCTCAAGGTTGGCCTTGCCCTGCATATGACACTGGGGTGTGGACGATTATTGGCTTGTTTTCAAAATCAAAGCTATCCTTCAAAGGAGGACAATGTGCCATTTCTGACAACATTTAAAGAATGAGAATTGGATGCCAAGACCTAACTGAATCCATGAGACCTTGACTAAGATGACAGCATCGCCATCAGGTAACTCACTGCCCGGAAAGGCTTATCTGCACTCTAGAGACACTTCTGGCTACTGGTTAGGGGAAGAGTCTGATGGTGAGCACATGTTCATCACACATCAAGTGGGGATAAATAAAGATGAAAACAGTACATACAGTCTTGTATTTAGTAGAATATGCTTATGCAAAGGAGAAAAGGCTGGAAAGTTAATGTCCAATATGGTAACAGAACGTATCTTAGTGGTGAGAGTAATTATGTCTTATTCCATTTTGGTTCTGGAAGAGGCAGAGTAATTTTCCAAAATTTTCTTTGGATATCACACATCTCTTTTGTAAATAAATACATGGTTTTTTTCTTTTTTTTTTTTTTCTTAAATTGTCAATCTATACAGTCATCAGGAATCACAGAATAATTTCTGGAAGGTCTCTCTGATAGGTCAGCTCTTCCAGCTCCATGCCATATCTTATCTTATTTGGTCTTTGTGGACAATTAAGTGGCAAATAAGGAAGAGTTAAGCTAAAGCAAGTGCATGGCCACATATGTCGGGCAGCATGACAAGGCTGCCAGCTACAATGGGAGTGTTTTAACAATCTAAAACCATTCAGATTTAATAGGGAAAAACACTCCAGAATGAAACACAGGCTCAAGGTCCCTGTGATTTCCTAATCGAGATGCTGCACAGAGAAATACAGGTTCATTACTCAGCCACCATGCTGCACTCAGCTTCCCTGCACATAGCAATTAGGGAGGAATTGGGGGTGCCATGTGCACTGCATACAAAGACAGCCACCCTCTGGGAGGAACCAAAATGCACAAGACCCCACAGCATAGCAAGCAGCCAGCTATTAAGAAAAGTTTTTCTAATTACGGTACATTCTTGGTAAACCCCTGCCTGCAATTTCCTCAGGAAGCTTCTGTGGCTATCAAACAAGCAAACTAATATATAAATAGGCAAGATCTACAAGTTGAATGCTGTTAACTTTGGGGAAGCAGCTGAACCATGAGTCAGGTCTGAGGGGGTAACTTCACACCCAAGGCTCTATTTTCTACTTCTCTTTCCACTTCAACGAATGTTTCTGGCCTACTAGCAACAAATAGCCTTAGCTGGGCTTTTTCTGAAACAAAGCTGCCCCCAATCACTAAGGACTCCCTGATGTAAATTGGGTTTGCTGCATTCTGAGCATCTTCCTCCAAATCTGATGGCAGAAAAGCAACCTTCTTCAAGGCTACTCATACTGCTTTTTCCAGTCAGTAGCTCCTGTGCTCGCTGAACTGTGCATTCCAAGACGCAGGTGATAGCGCCTGCTTTAGGACTGGATGTGCTTGGAAGCCAAAATCCTGGTCCCAGAGACCCAGAGTGTCAACTCTCCTCACTGGGTCTCCAAAGGCTCTTGTGCAAAGCTGAATTATGCATCTAACCACACTACTTCTAAAGTCTACGAATACAGTGACTAAGTTCTGAGAACATTTAGGACATACCAATTCAAGTCACAAATGATGAGATACAGTTAGCAAATCAATAGAAAAATATCCAACCTCAGCAGGAATTAAAGAAATGGAAATTTAAATGAAATGCACTTTCTCCATCAATTTAGCAAATTCTGAAGGACTTCTCTTGTGTAAACAGCCCTAACTGGTGGTCCAGCATCCCTTCCTACCCTGTTCAAGTCACCCTCTACCCAGCAGCCAGTGGCATTCCTAGAATGCAAGTCTCATCATGTCACTGGCTTGTGTAAAGCCCCTTTAGGGTTCCCCACTGCTGTTAAGAATAAAGTCTACATTCTGTCACCAGGCTCTGTTTGCTCCTGCCTGCTTTGCCCCCACACATTCACTCCACCCTCCCCTTATCCTTTGGCCTCAGCAATTCCAGGCCTCATTAGCAGCTCTGGGATGTTTGCACTTTCTGTCCTCTCTGCCTGGATCCCTAGGACAGTCTCTCCCCTCCCTCTCTCTCTCTGCTTCCACCCTAGCTAAAGTTCAACACCTTTAGAACAATGCCTATAAATGCTTCTTCAAGGAAGGTTTTCCCAGCATCATTCCACATACTAGTTCCTTCACCCCAACCTGGGCCAGGGTATACAATGGGTCCTACTAAAGGTTGAGCAAACAGAAGGCCGTACATTCTTTTTTCCCCCAAGAGTAAGAATCTTAAAAATGAGCCTGTGGTCATGGTCAAATCTGACTTGGTCATTCTATTTAAAGGAATCTGTTATAAGTAAATAATCTAAAATTCAGGCCAGGGTTTAAGCCCTACCATGTTTGTCACTGCACTAATTATAATAGCAAGGAAAAAAGAAAAGAATAACATAAATGCTCAACATTAAGAGAATGGTAAATTATAGTCTATCTGCATGATGGAATATGTGGTCATTTTTAAATGATACATATAAGCTGCTTTTTAATTAAGATTGCTTTTTGTATGTTAAGTAAAAAAAGACAGGCACAAAATTGTATTCACAACATAATCTCTGTAAAAAAAAAAAAATGCATTAACAGTACCAGAAGGAAACATGTCAAGGTCACAGTGTTTGAAGTTGTGATCTCTGGTCAGTTAGGATAATGAATATTTTTCTCTACTTTACTCATCTCTTCACAGTTTCAAATTTTCAGAGGTAGAGGGTGGGAGAAGGAAGCTTTCTTAATTAGGAGCCTAAATTCAACCTCTTCAGTTCTACCACCTGGCTCTAACACTGCCGGGTGCCATGCTGGGCCAGTCAGAACCAACAGACCTTTTGTCCCCTGCAGCGCTGACCACCCGTGACCCTCCCACTCAGGGCCTCCATGTTGTCACAAATGCCAGGGGAGCAGAAAGAAAAGCTGAGACCATCTGTCCCTGCACCCCAAAGACAGAGGACAGCAATCCCTGTAAATTGTCCCTACTGCAGTGATACATATTCCCAGAGTTATCCAGTCACCTCAAAGCAGGCTGCTCAATGTGACCTTTTCCTCCCACAAAAATGTCACAAAAGTCTAACCAATTCATTGACCCGGTTTTGGAATAGGCATTCTACTATAATCTCATACTAAAAATTTTTCCTTTTATCTTTGATGACAGGAGTCAGACGACAAGGAAATAGCAGCCTGGGTTGGGTGTCAATATCCACCCCGATGAATAACTAGCAGCGTTCAATGCATCTGGCACCACTGCACTGGGATTAGGGGATTTCACAGGTAAGGTTGGTGAAGGCCCAATATCTGTAGCAAGCAGGCGGCTGATAACACACCAACCAGATGAAACAAAGATTCCTTCCTGCTTTTCTGTGTCACCGTTGTGGGAGGGCCTTCTCCAGTGCGGGAGGAGTGCAGGGCGCGCAGGCTCTGCATCAGCGCCGATGTCATGGCTCTCAGCGCACTAGCAGCTTTCTGAGGCTGACAAACTGCCCAGCATTGACACACAGCCCACATGCTGCAGTCTCCTTTCCTGCGGGCTGTAGAAATGGGAAAGTGCGAGGATAAATGGCACTAAATAATGCAGGGTGAATACCACTCACACAGGAGCGTAACAAAGGACATTCGAGAGAGCTGCACAGTGGAGGGGGCATGTGGAAAGGTTAACTCCCCACATCAGGCTCCAAATCATAGCTCTGAAGCTGAAAGGTAGTTCCCACACTGGTTCCTTCATGTCTCACCAATCCACCTTCATCTCACACAGCCTTATAGAGAATTATGCTCCGAATTATGCTCCATTCCTGATACACACAGAAAGGTCTCCACCGAGAGACATATAAAGGCAATGCCACATGCTTGCCTGGGATTTTGCCACCCGGCATGCCTGCTTGAGGGGGCTCTCTCCCCAGCACAATGCCACTAAGAATAGAGACCCCCTCTCTTGCTCCCTCACACCCAAGTCACCCCCTTCCACAGAAGCCTGGTATAATGGAAAGAACATCAAGGACTAGCAGGTGGAAATGAGAGGGAGGCAGATTTCACATAAAATGAGGAAAGGCTTTTTGGTTTAACTGGGAAAGAGGCCAACAGTGGGAGGTGGTGCCTGTGAGAGGATGAGTTTCCCATCACGGGGTTAAGCAAGCCGGTACTGGTAGCCCCCTGGCAGGACTCTCTAGAAGGGATGAGTGCTTTACTGGAGGTGGTGTCCTCAGTAACCCACAGGGCTTCTTCTACCTCTGACACCCTGGATGCTTTGATTTCAAAGGAGTAGCCCAAAGCTGCCTTCTTCATTTCAAGCATAAGGTTGACAACATTTTTTCACATGACAGGATGTTCCGCACAAGAAATGACCGCCCATGGGGAAGAGTGAAGGAGCCATCCAACCCTCCACTAGGGAACAGTAACAGGCCACACTGGAGAAGGCCTGGGAGACTCGAGACAGCCTGGAGATCTCCCGACTCCACTTCTACCCACATACACATATACATAAATGTATAGATCCCATAGACAGATGACTACAAAACTCCACCACCTAACCTTGCTGATTTCTTATAATACCCTAGATACGCTACCTTATTGTTTTTTTAAAGTCCTTATCATAACACTAAGGGGGAAATTTTTTATTCTCACACTTTGCATACCAGGGAGGTGAGGCTCAGAGAAGCTCAGAGAAGCCAGACACACACAAAGCAAGCAGCAGGACCTGGACTAGAATTCAGTTCTGTCTGACTTCTGAACACAAATGTTTTATATGTAGTTGCTCAGGAATAGGATGAAAAAGATAAAATTAAGAACCCTGATAGGCAGATAGCCTCTAAATGATTTGTTGGCAGATAGGCAGATAGCCTCTAAATGTCATCCAACACAGAAGTATGCCCCCTCTGATCTAAACCTTTCCTAGGGGCTGTACAGAGAGTCCAGTCCTCTCTATTTTGGACCTTTCCTTCCCTAATTTTTACTGCCTTTTGGGCTTGAAACTAATACCAGGTAAAAAGTCGGCAGCCAGTTTTTAGAGCTAAAAGGAACCTTAACTAGCACCTGGGTAGAGGCTTCCAAGACAGACTGAGCAGTGGCTGCCTGCAGTCACCACACTGTACTCATGACAGATGCCAGGTTAGTGCCCAGGTCGCCTGATGCCTCCTCGGTGTTATTCCTGTCATGCAACTCACCCAGTGCCCTTGGAATAAGGAACAAGGGTGGAAAGGAAAAATGTAGAGTACTGAGCCCAAGATCGGGTCTCCAAGTGAAAGGGACAATTTAATTCCTCTTCCCAGGGAGGGCCATTTCTTTTAACCAATGAATGGCAAGAATATTTAGGAGTGGTAAGTACTCCTTAATTGGTACTAACTCTTATTAAACTCTTTTTTGTGCCTAGCTCTGGGATAGGCATCACGAGGAATAAGTCCTCAAGGTCATTAAAATCCAGTTTGGAAACCATTTTATAATCCCTAAAGATCAATGGATCTAGACACTGATCATCCATGGCTGTGAACATCACAGAGACAACCAGACATCATGAGCCTCCCAAGAGAAAGTGTCACCTCTGAAATCTTCTTGTCAAAAATTAAACCTGAATCTGGTCAAAATGCAGATCCAACTTCCAGCTTATATGAAATATATAGAGGACAGAGGAACTTGTGAACAAGTTAAATGACAGGATGGAGATACAATCAGCAAAATCCAGACTATGGGAAATTCTATAGGATAAAGGACCCAGTTTCTTCAACATGGAAATTGCAAGGAAAAGGATATGGAGGGGTGGCTGAGAGGTTATAAGAGACATGTCAATCGATGGGGATGCCAGACCTTATTAGATCCTATTCAAACAAACTTTTAAAAATATATGGTATTTTGGGGCCTCCCTGGTGATGCAAGAGTTAGAGTCTCAGTGTTATCAAGCTATCACCAGCTTCTACAGCATAAGTTCAATTCCTGGCCAGGGAGCTGACCCACATGGCACAGCAGACTTCTCCTGTCTCACTGACTGCTCCCCTCAGCAGTGTATTTCAGTAGATCTGCCTGTTCTGCTCTCCACGCTGTCTCTGGTGAATCCTCTCACTCATGGCACCTCTAGCCTACACCCCAGTTTTGTATGCATAAATAAATAAAATAAATCTTCAAAATATATATGTGTGGTATTTTGAAACAACTATAAATTTGAATACTAACTGAGAATGCAATACACTTTTTGGGTTTTTAAAGTTTTTTTTTTTAAGGATTATTTATTTATATAAGAACTGGGGTAAGGCCAGATGTGCGGGAGGGTGAGCGGATTCACCAGAGAAAGAGTGGAGAACAGAACAGACAGACAGACCGAAAATACACTGCTGAGGGGAGCAGCAGGTGAGACAGGAGATGTCTGCTAGCCACGTGGGTATCTCCATGGCCGATAGGGGTCAAACCCGCACTGCAGAGGCTGCAGACAGCTTCACAGCGCTGCGCTCAACCACCTGTGCCACCAGGAAGGCCCCAATACTACTTTCTGAAGTATAATAATAGTGGCATGGTTATTTTCATAAAGAGTATGATTTTTGGAATTTATTTCAAAATAATATGGGTCAGAAGACAGGGTAGGTAGACATATTGAAAAAATATAATAGATCAAGGATGCTGAGACATAATACCATTACATTATTCTCTTTATTTTTGTACATGTTTAAAAGTTTCCATATCACATAATTTAAAAAGTAAACCCAGATTAGAAGATAAGATTGATACAGCAAAGATTATAAATGTAACAGACTTTTAGTTGAGGGAGACATTCAGATTCAATAAATGTTGATTGAGTCTCTACTATAAAGGAGACGATAGAGTAGAAATTTTATTTGCTGTGATCACTGCACCTCAACTTCCACATCTAGAATGCTGCTTCATTTGTTCATTACTAAGATGAGACAAGCTTAGGGTTGTCAAGCACTGAGAATATGCCTGGCGCACAGCAAAGGTAAGCAGTCAACTGTCACTTTACACAACCACATGCAATAAAGATTATTAGACCCATTTTATAGCTGAGGAGACTATGGCTCAAAAAGTAGGGAAATGTCAAAAAAAATTCACTCTCTCAGCAAGAGGAGAGCTTAGAAATCAGAAGTAGTCCCCACATCCCCAGCCTGGACTCCCTTGGGCAAGCCACAGGCAGGAGAGAGAGCTGTGATGACTCTGGAGAAGGAAGGTGTTAAAGGGAGAAATGAGCTGCGATTCTTAGAACAAAAGTAAGACTAAAGTAGGCTAAAAGAAGTAAGGAAGAAAAACACTCAAGACCCTCAGAAATGCTACTCTGATGAAGTTCAGGGCAAATTCTTCTCCTAATTAAAGACTGGTCTCCACAGTTGTCATTGAGGTGACCTCACTAATTCAAATAAATAGCCACAGGGTTTCAGAGGGAACAATTTTAACTCTGCTTTCCATAATAAGATTCTGGATTACAGCCCAAAGCTTTAGCTAGTTAAGTGTGTGGGTCAGGCTCATAAATTGTTTTCTTGGCTGGATCCCAAGAAAGCCAGGCTGTCATTCTAGCAATGAGGTGATCGGTTTTGCATTCTTACCCAAAAGAGAAGCTTCTGCACAGAGCTTGCAAATCATACCTGTACAAGCTATTCCACTGGACTCTCAAACTCTCACTAAAATCTGTTCTAGGCTTCCCTGGTGGCGCATGGGTTAAGACACAACCTATGGGGCTGTCCGCAGCCACTGCAGCACGAGTTCGATTCCCAGCCAGCCAGGGAACAACCCACATGGCACAGCAGACCTCTCCTGACTCACCCGCTGCTCCCCTCAGCAGTGTACTTTGGTCAATCTGCCTGTTCTGTTCCCCACTCTGTCTCTGGTGAATCCTCTCACCCTCCACACCTCTGGCCTGTACCCCAGCTCTTGTATGCATAAATAAATAAATCTTAAAAAAAAATAAAATCTGTTCTAGCAGGTTTATGTGAGGGAAACTACACTGTTGAAGATGGCTGTCCAGACATGACACCCCGAAATACACTCACACCCACAGATCATTTCTCCAAAACAGGCAAAGGTCACCTCAATCACAAAGCCGTCTTGTTTGCTAACTGCCACTTCTCCCACCAGGGCTTGACAATCTCCTGGGGTTGGAACTACTGGCCCCTGAAGTTGGTGTTCTGACCTGGCAATTCTGCTCTTCACACAACAGATAGGGCACCAGTAAGGAGAACATTCCAGAGGTCTTTGTGGCATAGGAGGAGGACTGGTCGTGGTCTCAACATGCTTTCAAGTCCTTGTTCTACCCTCCAATGACACTGGACAACTCACTTATCTGCTTTGTTTCCTGGTTTACCAAAGTGGATAACAGAGACCCTCACTGCACCATGAAAATGAAACATGATAAAAGCTAGACAAAATTTTGAAGACTGGTACATGATGCTGACTCCCAATAAGCCAGAACCAGACTAGATCTTTCTGATACGGATTCCTTCTGAGTCAATGGGCTATCTCCATGCCTTTCCCTGTGTGTCTCTGACCCATCTGCCCCAAAGGCAGTGTGAAACAATGGAACCTGCCAGGCCGAGTTTTGGCCAGGCCTGCATTTGATTTCCAGCTCTGTCACATTATCTTCAAATTTTCCATTCCCAGCAATTCTATAGCTGAAGCAGATAAATAAGCTCTGCCCACTACTCATTATTTTGGCTGAGTGGAAAACATAAATCCACAGATAACCTATGAACCTCATTTTGTTTTAAGAGTTTCAGTCCTTTCCACTAAAAACTTAGCACAAAAGGGCTGATGCATACTTTCTGTATTTGAATTTTCTTCCTCATCCTGCTCTCTCTTTTTCTCTATTGCAGGTGCTGACGAACACTAACAAGATCCTAAAAAGAGAATCAGGAAGAAGACAGGAGAGGTAGACAAAGGAATCTGTTGCAGACAAAAATCTGCAACACAGATCATCAGTTTCTATCTACAAAACCAATACTGGCTTAAAACATCAACAACAGGTAAGGACCACACGAGCGCCTACAAAACCAGCCAGAGTTAAAAGCCACATGACCTTGGTCTGCCTGACCCAAGGTAAGCATGTTCTTTTTCACAAACTGCATAGCAAGGTTCAATAAGAACAGCCAGAATGAAAGTGGGGGCTTTGGGGGGAGTGAGACCAGGACTCAGATTCCTGACTCTGCAATGTATTAGTCCCAAGACCTCAGGCAAGTTATTTAATCTTGGTTTTAAGCCTATGTCATTTAATTTGTAAAATGGAGATAGAACTAATACTCTGCAGGATTGCTAAGAGAATCAGAAATTATATATACATATAAAGGATATTTATAATAATAGCTACCATGTGTTAAGAGCTGATTATTATGTACTGATACATACTTGTCTAACTTAAACCATAAAACCACCTTATAAGAAACTATTACTGGCCCCATTTTTATTTTATTTATTTATTTTTTAACAATTTTTTTTTTAAAGAGGCACGTATTTTATTTATTTATTTGGTTGTTTGTTTGTTTGTTTGTTTGTTTGTTTGTTTGTTTATACATGCACTGGGTACAGTCAGAAGCACGGGAGGGCGAGAGAATTCACCAGAGCCAGAGTGGGGAGCAGAGCAGGCAGAAGGACCGAAGCACACTGCTGAGGGGAGCAGCGGGCAGCAGGAGAGGTCTGCGCGCCATGTGGGACCCTCCTCTGGTGGGTGGGGAGCAGCTGGGGATCGAACCAGCGCCGCAGAGGCCGCGGGGAGCCTCGCAACCCAGCACTCAACCGCTGCGCCACCGGGGAGGCCCCATAGCCCCATTTTTAAAGACAAGGACAGTGAGGTTCAGACTAAGCAATGTGCCCCAAAGACACAGTGGTGAGTGTTGGGGCTGAGATTGGGACCTGGGTTCATGTGCCCTCAAGGTTGTGTTGTTTGTGCTATTACAGTGCCTGGTACATAGCAGGTACTAAAGAAAAGGCAATTATTAGGCTTCCAGCGAAGCCCCTCACGAGTCTTACTCATGGTAGCCCTGGGATGAGGGCATCATTGTTCCCATTTTACAGATGAGAAGCCTGGGGCGCAAACAGATTCAGATTCCCAGAGATCCACATAAATACCTTATCTTTCAGAGGCATATACTTGAATATTTATTGATAAAATTACATGAAGTCTGGAATTTGATGCAAAATAATATGGGAGAAGGCAGGGGAGGGATGATTAGATGGATATTCTAACCATCTAATCAATTTGACTTGATTGGTCAATACTGAGAATTGTTGAAGCTGAGTCACGGGTATATAGAAGTCCATTATACAACTCTCCCTATTCTCATTTATGCTTGAATTTTATCATAATCAAAAGCAAGGACAGGGCCTCCCCGGTGGCGCAGCGGTTGAGCGCTGGGTTGTGAAGCTGCCCGCAGTCTCTGTAGCGCTGGTTCGATCCCCAGCTGCTTCCCGGCCACCGAAGGAGGGTCCCACATAGCGTGTTTCTGACTGTACCCAGTGCTTGTATAAATAAATAAATAAGTCTTTAAAAAAAAAAAAAAAGCAAGGACAATAAAAATCACTTCATTCCCTAGAACATGTGTAAAACAGAGGTCAGTCTCAAACAGAGGTATAGTTTGTCCCCAAGTTCTGAGTCCCCTCCAACCTACTGCAAAGTACTCAGCCTGCCTTTCTTCCTTACCATATGGCCCAGCCCCACTGGGGGACTAGCATCCATTTAGAGCCCAAAGTATTGCTAATCCACACTGGGGAGTTCCAGGTGCAAGGCCACTAGAGGGTCAAGTGGCAACTATAATACTGCTATAGGGGTATAGGGGAAGGCTGAGCCCGCTGCTGGAGAGTTCAGGAAAGGCCTTAGAAAGGAAGCAGGACTTGGCTGTCGAGCAGATTGATGATCCAAAGAAGAATGTGGGACTAAAAAAGGAGGAAGGAAAGGGCAGTGAGTGCAAGTTCATGGACAGAGGGACACTGGCTGAGCTCCCCCTCAGCTCTCTTGCCATCGCTACTGCAGTCCCTCACTGGCACCACTGCTGCCAGACTCCCTTCCTACAGCTCACCCTCCACACCTCCACAGGATGATCTTCCCCAAATAGAAATCTGATCACATCTTCCTGCTGCACAGTGAAAACCTTCCCGAGCTCCCTGCTTGACTCTCAAGGTAATTGTCACTAACCAGCTCTCACTGCCACCACCTGCCTCCCCTGTTGGCAGGTTCCCACAGGGACACTCAGAGCCTGCAGTCTAGCTACCTCACACAGGCACTTTTTCTCCAATGTTCTCTCTTGCTAGCATGGCTTCCTAGCATGGCCTGATAAACTCCTTCAGGAGGCCAGCTCAGATGTCACCTCCTCATTCTGTCCCATCACAGTGCACACCTCCCTATTATCAGGAGCCTCCCTACAGCACTTGTTTATGGGTCTGCCTCCTAATGAGAATGTGGGACAAGGAGAGGCCAGGGAGATGCTCCCCATCTATACAATGGGTGATCAAAACAAGGAGGCTATTATCACTAGTGGTGATAAAAAATGCGACCCCTGGGCAGGCAGGCAAGGGACTGTGCCAGCCATCACAGTGCCAGGAGTGAAGTGGCTGCTCGGTAAATGGACAGGTGAGGACAGTAGGATGCTGAGCAGAGGGCTTTTTCTGACCTTGGCAGAGGCAGCCTTGCTGCAGTGCCCTTCATGTGTCTGTAAAGCCCACAGCTGCAGGAGGCTTATTTAGTACCTAAAAATGCTGTAACAGTTTCCTTCCAAAGGTTCCAGACAAACGGAAAATGGTAACGACAGCTTGATGCTCCCCTTACCTCCGTGGCCACAAACCTAAAGAATATTTATGATCCGTGGGATCAGAGATTTGATATCTTAGAAGCAGAGAAAGGTCACAAGATGAACTGACGCAAACCATCTGCTCCTGGGTAGGAAAAGGTTCTCCCCAACGCACCAGGCACCTGCTTCTCTTGCAAAAATCTAGGCGCCAACACGACGATTTTTATTTAACTTAGAATAAAACCAACATCTCCTACAAGGAGGGGTGAAAAGCTGAACACAAACATGCCGACTTGCAGGGAACTGAGGAACCTTCTGGCAGGGTAACAGAGACCCGCACACAAGGCTCACAGCCCTCTCAGGAAAGGGGCAATTGTGCTCTCCTTATTAAATTCTTAGCGACAAGGCTTAACGGAGGAGAACAAATGCTCCCGGAGATGTTTGCATGATTGCAAACGGAGAAAAACTCGTCAGGGGCGAGCGCTGGAGGAGCTACCCTCCTCCTACATTTTTCATGGGCCTGCTGCTCCTGCAATTCCCAACACCACGCTTCTGACATTACAGCAGATGCTGCCCGCCGCCGCTGCCGCCGCCACACTAATCCTTCATCCTCAGGGGCCAATGGAAATGTATGATTTCCCATTAATCAGGGCCATGGACACCAAAATAGCTCGTCTGACCTTTGCAAATACCAAAGGGTGGATTTAAAGCAGAAACTGGCAAAAGGTAATGCAAAAGTCTTTAGTTTTCCTTTCAAAGATGATTTTATGTCATTAGCCAAGAAACAGACTGCCTACAGGACCAACACGGTTTAAAATTGGGTAGAAATGGGCAAATTGGTAGCCACCAGCCATGATACACATGTGTGCGCATGCACGAGCACAAACATGCACGAGCACAAACTCCTTGATGAATTCTTCAATGTATATTAAAAATATATACCGCTCAGAAATCTCTTGGCAGTGGATTGAAGACCGTGTCAAACTGGAAGCTAGCAGTTTCTCAGAGAACACTCACCCGCTGGAATAAACATGGATATCTATGCCCCACACCAGTTGGGCTGCACCAGACAATAAACAGCTAATACTGTCACAAACCACAGACCTGCTATGGATGAGAATACAGCCTCTCTCTTAGGAGATCTACATCACAGCAGGTCAGAATCATTCTTAAGCTTCACCACATACATACTCATTTTTTCTCTATTTATAGGCCTGTAAATCTTAGTCAATGGTTGATACTTTAGGAGCAAAAGTGACCCCTTAATATTTCATGGAGATTTTCTTTGCTAGGCTATAATTCAGCTCCACACAAAGCTGGATCCCAAGTAATCTTCATAAAATGTGGGACTCTGGATTTTTCCACTTAAAAAAAGGACTTACAGAAAACTTGGGGACTAGAGAAATGAAGAAAAGCCACTCACATAATCCTGCCACCACCCTAATTCAATTTTTTAATAGTAGCTTTATTGAGATAATTTGTATTCCATAGAATTCACCTTTTAGAAGCATACATAATTAGGCGAGTTTAGTACATTCACAGCGTTCTGCAACCATTACCAAGATCTAATTCCAGAATACCTTCATCATCCCCCAAAGAAATCCTGCACCATTATAAGTCATTTCCCATTCCCTCCTCATCCCAGAGCCCTACACCCACTAATTTATGTTCCTTCTACAGTGATCTGCCTGTTCTGAGCATGTCATATCAATAGAATCCTATCATATGTGGCCTTTTGTGTCTATTTTCTTTCACTTAACATGAAGTTCTCATCTAACTCAACTTTCATCAGCGCTTTGTTAGTTTCCTTCATTTAAAGCTACTCCTTTGCTAACTAAATAAAGTCAAGCCTGAGTTTTGCTAAACAATGAGTTACTGGATACTTAGTTGGCTTTGTGGTTCAGAAGCTGAAGGAGACCTGTCTTGCTCTCTAAATGTGAGTCTATCATATTGGTCTAACTGTAACAGAAGGCACATGGGATTAGGAAGATACCCCAGTAGCAGCAGCCCCCAGGACAACCACACACACCATATACATCTGCGCAAAGGAGAGTCAAAACCACAAGAACATCAAGTGAAATAACAAGAGCTACCCACCATCTATTGAGTTCTCTGCTTTGTGAATGTTATAAAATATGTGTGCCCCCAAACCCCCTGCCAAACTCCTATGTTGATTATGGCTGTATTTGGAGATAGGCACTTTAATGAAGTGATTAAATTAAAATGAGACCATTGGAGTGGGCTTAAATCTGATCTGACTGGAGTCCTAATAAGAGGAGGAGATCTGGACAAAGACGCCAAGGATGCATGTGAACAGAGAAAGACCATGTAAGACACAGTAAGAAGGTAGCTGTTTGCAAACCAAGGAGAAAGGCCTCAGGAGAAACCAAATGTACCAACAGCTTAATCTTTGACTTCTAGACTCCAGATATGTGAGGAAATAAATGCTGTGTGCTTAAGCCAGTCTGTGGTATCCTGCTTACGGCAGTCCTAGCAAACATCACACACACAATTTTAAAAGTCAGACTGTTATACCCATTTCACAGGTGAGGAAGCTGAGGCTCAAACAGGTGAGTGGAACTGAAGTCTGTCTGATTTCAAGGTTTTTTCCAGAAGTACACATGTTGTAATTTACTTTTAACTTTTCTGCAATACCACAGGCCAGGCTATGAAATAAACAAATAAAAATTGTGTTATGTTTAAAAAAAATGTACTTTTCTCATCACATGCCTTCAAAATTCAAGATTCATTCATTTCAGAAGCATTTTGAGTGAGAAACTTGTGCTTTAAACAACCTTAAGAGAGTAGTAGTCACAATTAAGGAAACTGAGGCTCAGACATGGAATGCCTGCATCATTGCACTGTGTCTGTCTTTCATTAAGTTCCCCAGTCTAACAGTTGCATTTTGAAAACTAACTGAACTAAATTCAAGTCATCAACCTTTCATTGAGAACAGTGTCAGGTCCTCTGAATACCAAGATGAACGCGCCCCAGTCCCTACTTTGGAGTGGGTGTGAAGCCCAGCAGGAGAAGGACACAGCTCTCTAAAGCCACTGCTTTAGAGAAAATTTTAAAAAAGGAGCCCCTTTCTTAGACAGGAGCAGCCCAGGAACATAGCTGCTCAGCAGCCCTGCAGCTCTCCCTGCAGTCCACCGCTAACAGTGAGCGCAGCTAACAGTGAGCACAGCGTGAACGGAGAGCAGGGGAGCCCTAGAGAGTGTGCGGTTCTCCCCCCTCCATCAGCCACCTCCCTGTGCATGCACAACCTCTCTCCCTTCCCCCATGTATCAAAGCCTGCAAGGCCTTGAGACATGGGGCTTGCCGACTCTAGGAAGGGGACTGGAGTAGAGTTAGCCTGTCCACAGTGGGTATTGGGCCCAAAAGCCAAAAAGTGACTGACAAGCAGAGGCTTGAAACACCAAGCGTGTCACATGAGATGTATACTGTCCCAAAGACCAGATGAAGGGGGAGCTGGAAGCAGGAACATTGGGGCTGCTCCAGGGGCATCTCAGAAAACCTTCCTTTAATGCTGTGGAGACTTCCATGGGGGCTTAAGATCATGCGCTTCCCACACAGGTGCCTTCTACCCTAGACAGCTGCTCTTGCCACCTGCCCACCTCCTGCCGATGTGAGGAGCTACTCTGGAATGGGGAGTGGCAGTGGTGGAATGCCTGTCAGAAGACCCAGATCACCAGCGACATTCTGAGCTTGATGGCAGAACAGAGGGCTCAGTGCAGGGAATATCACATCCTGAGGCTTTAGCTCTGACAAGAGCCTGTCCCAGCCCCCAGGGGCTCCCGGAGAATAAACACTACAAAGCGCCCCTTCCAACAGCTGTCTCACAGGCTGAACACACATACCTACTCTACAATCTGATCTATGCCAAGATAGGTATATGAAAAAAGTTCCTGGGAAGCCATCAGGGCACCTGGGGTGAGGAAAACGGTGGCTCTGATCAGAGGCCACGTGAGCAAATGTGGCGCTGGAGCCTCTCCTGTCAGGAGGGCAGAATCTTCCCACCTGAACACGAGAGGCAGAGGAGAGAGCTATCATGACAGAGGGAAGGCAGAAGCAAAGGCCCCAAGGCAGGTGGTGTGCCCCCAAAAGGTACAAGGTCCAGGGTGTCCCAAAGCTGAAAGACTGTTCCTAAAGAGTGGGCCGTGACTACCAGTGGGTGGTTTCAGAGAAGTGGGGCTCAAGAACACGGAGTCAGTTCTCTTGAGACCCCCCCCCCAGCCTCTGCCCCAGTTTGGCTACTCCAATACTTCCGGGGCTTCCTGTCCTAACAGAGAAGTAGGTCTCAGCTGGGAACGCCAGGAAGGCAACAGGATCCAGCTAAAATGACCTTATTTTTGGTTTCACTGTATTTATGCATTTTAAAAAAAATTATTTTTGTTACTTTGGGTTACTGCCAAGTGAAGCTGATTTTCAATTTATAGTAGTCATAAAGATCATTTAAAAGTAAACTTACCCAAGTTAAAAAAGTGAGTCGTATAAATAAAATTTTCCATAAATAACTGCATAGGTGGCTTGTGGACACATGAGAATCATGAAGGTGGTTCCCAGGAATGCGATGCCTGGGAAGCCCCAGGTCAGCATCTAGCAATGCACGAAGGGAAGGAAGGGAAGCTACGGTTTCTTCTTCCAAGTGGCCAGTGGGCCCAGGAAGCGCCCCAGGAAGGAGGTGCTGGTTCATTCCTGCTTCTAGGGGAAGGCTCTCTAGGAGGGCACTGCTAGGGATCTACTCTGAGCCAACCGGGAGCAGGAGCAGGGCTGCAGGGTGGGGCTGACCTGGGTTCAAGTCTTGGCTCTGCTACTTACCTCCCTGGGAGGTCTTTGGCACCTGACTCAGCCTCACTGTAATAGCAGTGCCTTGGGTTGCTGGAAGAAGAATTACCAGCAACCCCCAATAAATGACACCTCCCCCTTCACCCATTTCCTTTCAACTCTCTTGTTGGGAATCGAATCAGAAATGCAATCTCTGAGAATGTTTGTTAGATTTGGGGAAAACAGAATTTTACTCCTCTGTCCTCGCCCTAATTAAAGGATGTACAAAATGTTTCTCTCACTGGGTCAGAGACAAGGAACAGCACATTTACTTGGGGGAGACTAAGGATTCTCGAGACTAACATATCAACAGTAAAATGTAGGGAATGTGAGTTTGAGCATCAAAGATGGCTACCCTGGAGCCCCAATAGAAAGATGTGGCTCGTTCACAGCTGGCAGGCAAACAGGGCAAAAAGTGAGGTCCTGACACACTTCATACGAAAGCAAACCCCAAAAGGCTTCTGAGGAAAAATGCTTTAACAAGAAAAGAAAAGGTCCTAGCTGGCCTGTTACACTGCAGAGAGAAGCCGAGGAAGCAGGAGGAGCAGTGCAGCACAGCAGCAAAGCCAAAGGGGCACTTTCCACTGCATCCCTCAGCAAGGAAGTGAGCAGAAGGCAGTGGGCTTTAACCCACAGGTCTCAAGATGGTTTTCCATCAGGGAGTGAGGACCGCCAACAACCAATGCCCGGTCCCTCCTTAGATGTGCAGAAATGTAGTGGCTACCTGGACTCTGTTGGTGAGTCTAATGCAGGACATCTTTTGGAGGGTAATTTGGCAGTTTGTCAAAGTTTGAAATGCTCCGGCAGACTGACCCAGGCATTTCACTTCTAAGAATCTAAACCACAGAAAGGTGTGCATGTAGAAAGATATGTTGCTACAGCATTGTTTATAAGGACAGAAACCCCACTGCCTCCCAGTGGGAGAAAGGTTGCATAAATTGTACCTCTATTCTGGAATGCTATGCCCAATGAGGTCGATCTATATATACTGCCATGGAAAGATCTCCAAAATATACAATGGCATGACAAAAGCCAATTGTGAAATGAAACCAGAGTAGGAGCCCATCACACAAGAGAAACTTCACAGAACAAGGACCATACACTAAGCAGTTGACGGGGTTATGTCTGGGGGACCGAGGAGGGGTTGGGAATGCGGGGACTTACACATTTTTCCAAAATATACTTCTTGCTGTCTAATTTTTAAATAAGAATGGGCATATCTATCAATACCCATTTCTGAAAGACAAACAGTTGGCACAAAAGACCAAAGAGAAGGCAGCCTCTGGGGCAGAGCAATGACACGAGAGGGGTATGAATGCTGGCCCCAATGAGGGAAGGTCCCGTAGGCACCCCAAGATGCCACTTCTTCCTTTGCCCACCCTCCAGGAAGGCTGGGAGTGTCGTGGGCACCTTTCTCAAGGCAGTCCACCAAGCCCTCCATTAGGGCTACAATGGGGCTTCTGGAAGGCCATGCCCAAAAGGGTCCATTACCCACCTCCACCCTGTCCCTCAGTAGAGCTGTTTAGCAGGGGCCATTTCATACCCTTTCCCTGAGTCCAACACACTGTTAAACTGAAGTCCTTGGGGCAATGTCTCAAATACATACATTTGACTAGTTCAGTAATAAGCTGAAGGGCTTGTTCCCTCCTCCAGTTCCCTTCTCTTTCTGGCCAACTCCTACTCATCCTTCAAAACCAGGCAGCACCAGCACTATTTACAATAGCTAAGCTATGGAAACAACCCAAATGCCTAAAAACAGATGACTGGATCAGGAAGATGTGGTACATATACACATTGGAATATTACGCAGCCATCAAAAAGATAAACTCATGCCATTTTCAGCAACATGGATGGAGCTGGAAGGGACCATGCTCAGCGAAATAAGCCAGAAAGAAAAACAAAACACTGGATGGTCTCACTTATAGCAGGAATGTAGAGGATCCAAATAAGGGATCAGGGGAAAAAACTAACTATAATAAAGTAAAAATAAAAACCAACAGGCAACCATAAATCAGAGACATACTACAGGGCGGGAGAAGGGAGTAGGATCAAAACAAGGGTGGGAAGAGCACAAGGGACCATGGGTGAATGGGTGGTGGGAATTTTACAGGGACTATAACCACGATGAAAATGCATACATTGTACAAAAATGGAAAATGATGTAAATATATATATATAATAATTTTAAAAAATAAATTAAAAAAAAAAACAGTCAGCACCTCTGAATCTCCAACAGGGCCCATCCCCACTTCTCTCCTGGACTCACGCTGGCACTGAAATGGTGCATTTACCTCCTCACTGGGAACTCCCTGGAGATGGTTGTTGTGTCTTACACACTCCCAGTCCCCAGGAGGCACTCAGAGACCCTGGGGACTGTGCTCTCCACCTCAGTCACACTGTACTCCACCTGACTGTGGGCCCAGGGCAGTGACATGACCCCAGGACAGGAGGCATTTCTTCCTGGAGGACGTCTACTCGCAAAAATGCCAAGAAAATACTACCAGCCCAAAGGGGGCTTTGCCCTGTCACTCAGCCACAAGTGATCCATCAAGCTCCTCTGTTCCATCATTGCCTCGAAATCCCTAAGACTAGGCGACCACCCTCCCTGCCAGCAAGCAATTCTGTATACAACAATAACTATACATCATCATCTAGCAAATATGAAATGCTGAAAAATGAACGCACTCCCCATGGGACAGAGGCTCTGCCTTCCCCCAGATAAACACCCATATCTTGGGCTCTGAAGATTTCTAAATTCATGTGGGTTCTTAACAATACACCCCCCAAAGGTATGCAACCACCTCACACCCTCTATTATGGCTACTATCAATAAAATGACAATGACAAGGATCTGTGAGGATATTAGCAATGGGAACTCATGTGCACTGTCGGTGGGAATGTAAAATGCTGCAGCCACTGTGAGTTCAGTATGGCAGGTCCTCAAAAAAATTAAAATCAGAATTATCATTTCTTCCAGCAATTCCACTTCTTGGTATATACCCCAAACAACTGAGAGAGGAACAGAAACATGTATTTGTATATCCGTGTCTATAGAGGTATTCTGCACAAAAGCCAAAAGGTCAGAGCAACTCAAGTGTCTAAAGATGGATGGGTGGACAAAATGTTGTATACATACAATGGAATATTATGCAGCTTTAAAGAGGCAGGAGATTGTGACACCTGGATGAAACTTGAAGATACTGTATCGTGAAATAGGCCAGACGTGAAAGTAGAAGTACTGTATGATTCCATTTATATGACGGACCCAGGACTGTCAAAAATCCAAGACAGAAAGTAGAAGGGTGATTACCAAGGGCTGGGGGTGAGGGTGTGGTGTGGAATGGGAGTTGTTGAATGGGAACAGAGTTTAGTTTTACAAGACAAAAAAAGTTCTGGAGATGGATGGTGCTGATGTTATACTGCAACGTAAATGTGTTTAATGTTAGTGAGTTGTACATTTTAAAATGGTTAAGATAGAAAATTTTGTGTTATATGTATTTTATGACAATTTTTTAAGTATATAGAGAGTTGTTCTGTGCCCTTGAGAGTGAATTAATCAGGGAGCAGGAATTTGGTTTTAGAAGTTTTCCTGAAAACTGCTGGCAACAAGCAGGTGGAAGAAAGAGGTGCAATTCCCCCAAAGGGGCTCACCACTATCTGTGGGCACAGCCCAAACAAGGACCTCCATGGAGGCAGAGTCTTAAGCGCCATCTGGCCTTGACTGAGGACGAAAGCTGCACCTACTAGCACCCAGGAGGTATCGAGAGAGTTAATACCTAACTCACTGGCCCCCCCAGCCCCCACTCAATGCCACAGGAGGTCAGGTGAGGCAGTGGGAAGCCTACAGTCTGTGCTGTGGATTCCACTGGCTCTCAATCCTATTGGTCATCAGATTCTGAGAGTCACAACAGAGGTAAAAATACCCAGCTCACAAGGTCAAGAGGGTTAAATGGGCTGAAACCTTAAAAGGCCCTGCACCCTTCCTGGCCCACACAGTGCTCCATAAATGTTACTTCCTTCTGCTCCCTCTTCCCCACATAGGGCTACCTGCCCCTGCCTGCTGTAGCCACAGCTCCTCTCAGGGCAGGCCTAGGGCATTTTTCATGTTTGAATTCAAAATCCTATCCTATCCTACACTGAATATTATTATTAAATACTAAACATTAATAGCAGTTAAATAATCATCACATTTAATTAATATTAAATACTAAATCATATTAAATAAAAATTATCAAATATTAAATAGTTATTAAAGATATAAAATATAAGTATCACTATGGTTATGGGGCTTCTGGGCCAGGTTCGTGGCAGTGGGAAATTATAAGTTAGGCCTGAAAGGATATATTCACCTAAACCATGAGCAAGGAAGAAGGGGAGAAGAGAAGTTCTTTCCCACTCAGAGGGAAAGACCATGATGAGTACAGGCCAGGAGGGGCAGAAATGGCAGAGTACAGCAAAGGCCTGAGAGTGGGCAGAGAGGAGAAGCCCACTTGGTGGGGCCTTCAACAATTATGCTGATGATTCCTTCTAAGGAGATACGGAGTCCAGGAGGGTTTTTGTAGATTTGTTGGAAGTATTCAGAGGCTACAGAGTAGAAAGGGCAGGAGAACTGAAGAAAGGAGACCAAAGCTGGCAGTTTCAATGGATCAGGACTGGGTAAGTTAGAAGAGATGAAAAGAAGAAGAAACAAAAGCTAAAAACATTATGTAGAAAGTAAACAAACCTTCCCCTTTGACACTAAGTTCCATAGGCAAGAGGCCCTCAGCACCTCCACCACAGTCTGGCTCCTCCATGCATCTACTCAGCCCCCCGTGGACCTCCTTCCTTTCACTGTTGCTCTCTGGAGCAATCTGCCTTTATGTTCAAAAAGTATTTATGAAACTGAAATGAGTGCATCTCATGGGCACCTTGTCAGAAACGTGCCATTACAAGTGACATTTTCGGGTGTCGGAGTTAGTCTCTGCTGGTGAATCCAATTTGCCCAGTTGACAAGTGAGAAGACTGTGACACCAACAATTATAGAAATGAACCCAACCTAGTATCTGGAAATCAAGCTGTTCTCCCATATCTTGAATCACACTCAGCAGACAACATGGTGGCCCACTGGCAGAGAGCCCTCACTTCTCAAACCAAAGCAGCGAAGAGGGACTAGGAGGACCCGAGACTACATGACCTTTCAAGATGGCAGGTAAAAAAAAAAGTAATATATATAATTTTCCAGGACTAGAGGAAGAAAGTAGAAAATCTTTTCAAAATACTGCATAAGAGAGTACATACTGTATGATTCCACTTATAAGAACTTTTAGAGCAGGCAAAAATAATCTCTGGTGATCGAGTTAAGGGGTGTGAAGGGGGAGGCTGACTGGGCAGAGACATGAGGGAACTTTCTGGGAATTTTTCTGGAAAGTTGGAAAATCTGTATCTTGATGAGGGGTATAGGTTACAACTGTGGATACATTTCTCAAAACTAAAACAATTAAGATTTATGCATTTTATGGTAAGTAAATCATACCTTAATGAAAACTATTAGGAGGTAAATATATATATTTATGTACACACATTTTTACCACATATATAAATTGGATTTAAAAGAAAGCAGTAGATTCTCCTATTCTCCTATAGAGGTTAAACATCTTAAGAAAAACTAAAAGCCACTCTGATCCTGACCTTAAGCTATAGGCAGGGAGATAAACTTGAAGAATCTTGTTCAATCCCCTCTTCAAATGAGCAAGCAAGTGAAACATTACCTGCCCAAAGTCACAACCAATCCCTTGAGTTCCAGTCTGGGATTAGCTCTCTCTGTTCTGGACCAGTGTGGCAAATGACCAAAGTTAATTTTATGAACTAATCTCATGTCAGCCATCAAATCTGGAATTAAATCAATAGTTACACACACATATAAAAGTATTTTACCTGCTAAATCTAAGAAACTACCCCTTCATTATGGCAGACTTACTACTACTTTACTTGGTTTCTTTGTCCATACACAACATCCAAATGGCTGGAAAGGGTCCTGAGGTGAGTAGAAAGGCATGTGGAAGCCATAAAACTGGATTCTTCCTCCAGTGTTACCACTGACTCACTAGGACTAGGCAATTCATCTGCTGTGATACAGTAAGAAATATATATTTGATCTTTCTCCCAGGTTCTTGGCACACAGCTCCTAAAACCCTTGGAATCTCCAGAACAATAATAGTGTCTTTAGTATGCTAATAAGACAACTGGTGGCAGGGAGCCCCTAACTAGCTTCAAAGTGGAGCCCATGAGCAAGGGACTACAGGATTGAGATCTTTCAGCACCCCCACTTCCAGGAGCAGTAGGGAATGGAAATTGAGTTAATCATCTATGGCAAATGATTTGAAACCTCCCTAAAAAAACCTATACATTGGGGTTCAGAGAGTACGGCATTCCCAGAGAGGACACCTTGTCCCACGCATCTTCTCCATTGGCTAGTCCTAAACTGATCCTTTTTAATAAATCAGTAAATACACGCAAAGGGTTTTCTGGTATTTTGTGAGCCTCTCAAGAAAATTATTGAACCTGCAAAGGGGGTCGTGGGAAGCCCTGATTTTTAGCCCTTTGGACAGAATTACCGGTGGCAACTGAGACTTGCAACTGTTGTCTGTCGGAAGTCTTGTGGAACTGAGCCTTTTTTTTTTTTAAATTTAAATATTTATTTTTATATGCCTCATACAATTACCTGAGGGGCCTGCAATAACTCCAGGGAGTTAGTGTGAGAAATGAATTGAATCATAGGACACCCAGTTGAATCACATGACACCCAGTTGGTGTCACAACTCTTTGGTGTCTAAAAAATAATCTACACATTCAGTGCCAGAAGTGTGGTCAGGGGAAAAACTGCCCAGATCTGCCTTCTCTGGGTTTCAATTTCCCCACCTATAAAAATGAGAGGGTTGGCCCAAATGCCACTAGGGCCCTTCAGCTACAGTTCTGCCATTCTTTGAATAGCTGGTTTAAGAATTTCTAGAGTTAACATGGAGGGATTCTTACTTTCTGGAAGTCACTAGCAAATTCCATTTCCCAAAGCCAAGCAGCATCATTTCTCAGGCCTCATTTCCTATTTTGACTAAAGACGTGCCAGAACTCTGTGTGATTTCTCCTTTGAGAAGCAGCAAAACACTCAACAGTGTCCTATTATAGAGTCCTGTCCTTGTCCCCAGCTTTCAAAGCCTTGCAGTTCAATTCTCTAGGATGAAAGAATCAGTCTCTCTTCATTACATTCAATTTTAAACCAAAACCTGAAACAGAATTTTTGACATGCCTCCCAGATTAGAAGGTTTGTGCTTTCTTGATGATTGAAACAACAACTGGTAATGTCTTAAAAGCAAGTTGGTCAGTTAGTCAACTTAATATCTGTTTAAATTCCCTCTTCTCCTCCATGCAACACTATCTTCCTAAAGCAAATCCGAAGAGAAAGTAAAACACAGAGATACTCCATTACCAAGAAGAGCATCAATGAGGTTATAAGAAAACACATCCTTTTACCAGATTCTTCCAAAACTTGCTGGGATAACAAGGATACTTGTACGCTGAATTACACTAGGAGGACTGAAAGGGTTAAATGATTCCTAATGCTAAGGTAGATCTGAAGTTGTGACAACTTCCAGATTGCTGGCTGTCTGATGAAAGCACACCTTAAAGATTCAATTTTGGGCCTCCCTGATAGCACACGAGGTTAAGTCTCAGCGCTATGAAGCTCTCTACAGCCACTCTAGCACGAATTGGATCCCCTGCCAGGGAGGTGACCCACATGGCACAGCAGACCTCTCCTGTCTCGCCCGCTGCTCCCCTCAGCAGTGTATTTCAGTCAGTCTGCCTGTTCTGTTCCCCACTCTGTCTCTGGTGAATCCTCTCACCCACACATCTATGGCCTGTACCCCAGTTCTTGTATGCATAAATAAATAAATTTTTAAAAAAATCAATTTATGTCTCTGCTTTATTGGCATTTGGTGGTGACAGGCAGCTTGAGTTCCAGACTTCCAGTTAAACTATTTGGAGAATTTCAGCCACCAAATTTATTCAGGTGTTTGTTCACCTAATTCCACAACTACTGAACTCTCCAGTTTAGTGGTAAGCACACTGGCTCTGGAGGACACAGACCTGGGTTCAAGTCCCTGCTATGCTGAGACTTAAAGTCAGTTTCCTACTTTATAAAACAGTTTCCTACTTTATAAAACTGCCTCACAGGCTGTTGGGAATTAAAAAGAAATGATGCATGCAAGGCATTCATGGTGAGGAGTCATGCTGACCAGTAACATGATCATTCTTGTCTTCAAGACATGTATTAGACTCTCCTGAACAATTAGAACATTAAACCAAAGGCACAGGCAACAGAAGAAAAAACATAAAAATTGGACTTCATCAAAATTAAAAACTTTTGTGCATCAACGGAACCAATCAACAGAGTAAAAAGGCAGCCCACAGAATGGGACAAAATACTTAACAAATCACACATGTAATAAAGATTAATATCTAAAATATAAAGAGAACTCCTAAAACTCAATAACAACAAGATCAGTCTGACTTATAAATGGGTAAAGGACTGGAATAGACATTTCTCTAAATATACAACGGTCAATAAACACATTAAAAGGTGTTAATATCACAGTAATTAAGGAAATGCAAGCCAAAACCACAATGAGGTATCACTGCACAGCCATTAGGATGGCTACTACAAAACACACACACACACACACACACACACACAAACCCACAGAAAATAAGTTTTGGCAAGGATGTGGAGAAATGAGTCCCTATGCACTACTGGTGGGACTACAGTGTACAGACACTGTGGCAGTTCTTCCTCCTAAACTGGGTAGAATTTCTACATGATCCAGTAAGTCAACTTCTGGATATATATCCAAAAGAAATGAAAGCAGAGACACTCACAGATATTTGTACACTCATGTTACAGCATCATTATACTTCACAATAGCTAAAAGGTAGAAGCCAGCCAAGTATTCAAAGATGGGTGAGGACCTCCCTGGTGGTGCACGGGCTTAAGCACTGCACTATGAAGCAATCTGCAGCCTCTGCAGCACAAGTTCGATCCCAGGCCGGCCAGAGAGAAACCCATGTGGCAAAGCAGGCCTCTCCTATCTCGCCCGCTGCTCCCCTCAGCAGTGTATTTCAATCTCTGCCTTTTCTGTTCCTCACTCTGTCTCTGGTGAATCCTCTCACCCCCTGCATATCTGGCCTGTACCCCAGCTCTTGTATGCATGAATAAATCTTTTTAAAAAAAAAACAACAAAGATGGGTGAAAGAGTAAAGAAAAGGTGGTAACACATACATGGAATATTTTTAAAATTTTTTTATTAATTTATTTTTTTACATCATTGTTCATTTTTGAACAATATTTGCTTCCCCCCACCCCCTCAGGTGTAGTCCCCATAGAGTTTCCTTCCCCAAGGCACCCGTGCACCAGCACCTCAGTCCCCTGTGCTCCTCCCTCCCTCCCTCTGATCCCTCTCCCACCTTCTCCCCTGCAGGATGTCTCTGATTTATAATTGTCTGTTTTTGTTTTGTTGTGTTTTGCACTGTTGTTATTTTTTTACACTGATGTCTTATTTGGTTCTCCTACATTCCTGCTATAAATGAAACCATCCGATATTTTCCTTTTCCTTCTGGCTTATTTCACCTAGCATAATTCCTTCTAGCTCCATCCACGTTGCTGCGAATGGCATGAGTTTATCTTTTTTGATTGCTGAATAATATTCCACTGTGCCTATATGCCACATCTTCTTGATCCAGTCATCGATTTTTGGGCATTTGGGTTGTTTCCAGGTTTAATCTATTGTAAGTAGTGCTTCATTAAACATAGGGGTATAGGTAGTCTTTTGAATCAATGTTTTTGTGTCCTTTGGGTGGATCCTTAGGACTGGAATTGCCTGGTCATAACGTACATGGAATATTATCCAGCCTTAAAAAGAAAGGAGATTTTGACACATGCTCCAACATGAATGAACCTTGAAGAATTATGCTAAGAGTAAAAGGGCAGACATGAAAGGTCAAATCCATTTATATGAGGTATCAGAGCTGTCAAATTCATAGAGACAGAAAGCTGAACGGTGGCTGCAGGAACTGGGGAGAGGGGAAATTGGAACTGGGGAGAGAGGAGTTTGTGTTCAATGGGGACAGTGTTTCAGCTCAGGAAGATGAAAACATTCTGGAGATAGATGGTAGGGATGGTTGCAAACCAGTGTGAATGTACTTAATGCCAATGAACTTAAAAATGGTTAAGATAATAAATTTTGTGTTATGTTTATTTTACCACAATTTTTTAAGTAAATAAATAAGTACAAATAAAAACAGGTGCTCTCCTCCAGGGTGGGTGGGGTGTGGTGGTGCACATGTGAGGAGTTATGAACCTATTTATTCCTCTGAATCACATACAGTGATGTCAACCAGTGTTACCTCAAATTAATTAATTAATTTAAAAAACAGGTGATCTCATGGAGCATTTAGTCTAAAGGATGCATGGGAAGAATAACAGCAGAATAATATAATATATTTTGCTTTTACATAGTTTTTCATGTAAGATGTAACAGAGCAAGTATTCTCGTCCAACACACTTCCTGTCCCTGTTCACATATCAGGAAGCTGCAGATTTGAGCAGTAAATGGATTCCCACAAGGGGTAGTCACACAGAAAGGCACAGACAAGACTGACTCGGGTCAAAATCAAAAGTGTCAAATATTGGATGAGAGCAAAGAGAGGGTCGTGAGGGTCCACATTCCTCTAAAATTCATTGGTGGAATTATGCTATCCTCATGGAATTTCCATTTGGAATTATTTAAGGCCCCTTCTTGTCTAAGCGGAAATAGACCGTGCCTGCTTTCTAAAAAGCAATATGAACAAAAGCTCTGGAGCTAGACTCCCTGGGTGTGGAACATAGTTCAGATTACAAGAGCCATTGAGCCACAGGCAAGTTTCTTATGTCCTCTAAGCCTCCATTTCTTCATCTGTAAAATGGAGATCATATCACTGACTTAACGGAGTTTTCAGAGAAAAAAAATTATTGGATAGTGTGTATAAAGCACTTAGTAAGATGCTGACATGTGATGGGGTAGTTAGTCAATGATGGCTAATATTTTGAGCTTTGAAAGAAGCTAAAAAATAAGTTCAACAGAAAGGAACCTTGGGTGTGACTAACTGTAGTTTACACTCTGTTACTGCTGTGAAGGTCACCAAAAAATGGAAAGTATGTAAACTGCCCTGAGGAGCCTCCAGTCTTATTAGGAGGATAGGGCAAGATATAAGGTAACAGGAAACAGCCCCAGGCAGAGAGAAAGGAATCAACAGGTTTGAGCATATTAAGACTTCACATACTCTCATTTAATCTTCACAAAAGCCTGGAGGGTAAGTAATATTCTTCTCTATGTTGTGAGGGAAAAGTCAACTAAATGAAATGGGTAACAAATACGGTGAGTTCAGAGAAGAGATTCAGCTCCAAAAACAGGGAAGTCTAGGAAGGCTGCCTAGAGGAGAAGGCAAGAACTGACAGACTGCAGGACTGATGAATGCATGGAAAAGATCAAAGAAAATCTAGGGCAGGAGGGTTGGAAGGAGCACTAAAATAGGCACCACACCGGAAAAAAGGCCCTTCTTACCACAAGCTGAGGCAGAAAAAAAAAAAAAAGAAAGAAAGAAAAAAAGCTTGAACCTGATTATATCTTTTTAGACTATAAGGTTAGCCTAAAAATTCTAAATGATGACTCTGCTAGTTCAAGAACAACCCTCGGGGAGAGGCAAGAACAAAGAGGGGTAGGAGAAAATGGACTGTGGTGGTGGACTATGGGTGCTTGGATGTTAGATGAGGTAACAACACCCAAAGGGGCAAATCTTATATCTCTAAAATACAAACAACATTGTAAATTAACGTCATCTCAATCAATAAAAAGAAAAAGGAATAACCCTTAACAGCTGTTCCTCTGAGAACTGTATTTATATGCCCTACTTCAGCTTGTGTCCCTCCCCAAAAGAAAAATCAAGTAAACTATATAGAAATATGCAAAGATTGGTCATACAATGTTGTATCTCCGAGGCTGAGAAAACTGAGCATCAAATACACAAGTATTTCACTTATTCCACTCAGGAGAAATGAGAAGAATCGCAATGAGTTTGTTTATAAGGAAGCACATTATGGTGACTTTTTTCCTCCTTTGCATTTTTCAAATTTTCAATATGAATATACATGGGTTTTGAAAAAACACCATTCGAAGAGAATTTTAATATCCCCAACAACCCACTATAAGCAGGGGCACCCCTCCAGGAAGGCCCTGTGAGGTCTCAGCTCCTGTTTATGTACATGGAAAGCAGATCAGGACAAGGAACAGGCTGACCCTCCACACGTGACTTTCGATGGCTGGTGTTTCATAAACAATCCTGGCAGTTAAGGACAAATGTTCTCAGAACCCCAGACTTCATCTTGTGTTCCACCAATTTACCTCAGCACCTCCTCATCTCTAATGGGGGCTCATAGGAAGTGACCTTTTCCCAAACCAAGGGGAATTCTCCTGCCTCAGTAATGATAATCCATCCCCTGTCCCTACAAATCTTTCATGGTTCCCCAGTGTCAAATGAATGAGTCCAAACTACCTGGTGAACATTTGAAGCCCTCCATATACGACCTTATCCTACCTTTCCCATCTCACCATTCACCGCTTGTTTCTTGCTAGGCAATAAAATTACTCCCACTACTCCCACTTAGCCCTTACATCTAGTCTTTGTTCAAGTTGCTCTGGCAAGAAAGTCCTCCAAGCCCCCTTTTCCATTTCTACATGAATTAAATCTTAACCATCTGTCAAGACCCTGCTCAGTAGCCACTACCTCCTAAGTCATCCCCAAGTTCTTCCTTCCCTCCTCCGTTGCTCTGCTTCACCTCCTTCCTTGCTGGAGGCAGCCCATCATATCAGATACCAGCTCTGAAGCAAGAATGCAAAGTTTCAGCTCCAGCTCCCTTATTGCTAGTTATGTGACGTTCTCTCTGCCTCAGTGTCCCCATCTGCAAAATGGAGATAATAACAGTACTTAATCACAGTATTGATTAAAGGACTGTAAGATATATAAAGCTCCCACCTTAATCTGTGGCACACAGTAATACAATACTGAACTTAAAACTCTCTAGCTATTATTGTGGTGATCAGCCTGTCCCTCCTCCATTCATTTACTTCAATTATCTATCCGATTTTGTGCCGCCACTTTCCATTATATCTGATTTAGTTACCTGTCTTAGCTCCCTTACTAAAGTAAACATCCTGGTAAATGCTTAGTTAGTATGGAGCCACTGAATGAATGAATGAATTCTAAATAATCATACTTACAGTCTGTCCACGGAAAACCTACATTTACTGTCCGAAGATTCAGACAAGATGAAAGAACTTTTCACCCAGCACAATGGTTCTCTAAGTGTGCCCTGGACCAGCAGCATCAGCACCATGGGGAACTTGTTAAAAATGGAGAACACTAGCCCCATCCCAGGTCTACTGAATCAGAAACTCTCAGAGTAGGGACCAGCGATCTAGCTTTAACAGCCTTCCAGGTGATTCCAATGACCCTGATTCATGGGAAGTCAGAAGAAACACCACAACACAGAATGAGCACTGGATCAGGCAGGGATTCTAGGCTTAACTCTGGCATTGACCCTGTACAAGTCTCTTAGCCTCTCAGAGCCTCAGCTTCCGCGTAAGCAATAAAGAGCCAATACCAGTCAGATAATTAAATATTGGGAGGATTAAATGAGATCCCATGTACAAAGTTTGCATATAGTAGATGCTTAATAAGTTGCATTCCATTTTCATCCTTGCAAGGTCGTGAAGACTAAATCAAATGACTAAAGCAAAAGAGCTTTGAGAATTGCCAACTGCCAAAGCAATTTGAGGGATGACTAATCATTCTCCCCACAAACAGGCTAAGGTCAAACACCTAGCATTGGCCAGCACTAGGAAGCAGTTTGTGTCCAAAGCCCTCAAATCTACAAACATAAACACTGCAACAGAATATCCACTTCATACAAGTTTATTAAAGCAAGCTGTGAAGAAACTAGATGGTCCTCCCTGTTCCCACCCACAACATTCTGGTCAGCTTTAACTAACTATCACTGATTTCTATCTAAATGAACTCAAACTTTACTGTCCGAAAGGATTATCTGAACACGTTTTCGACCAATATTTACAGTACTATGATCCTGGCTTGGGAAACTCCATAAGTATGACATCCAACTTCCAACACTGTGGAGGGTTGAGATTAAGATAGGAGCATTTGGAAACTAGTTTCAGAAGAGAAAATCAGGAAATAAAAGTAACTACTTCTACCTCCACACTTCTTAACCTCTCCCACTACTACTGGCTCCTTCTCTCAACCACACACACTCTCAGGAACCACCTTCCAGAAAGACAGGCAACACAGAGACAAGAAATGCAACAGCAGTTATGCAGACTGTGGACTTTGCTGCTGGCTCAGATGAGGAGACTATGGGTTCAGCCAAACAGCACCAGGTCAGAAAGTCTGAGTGAGGCCCAGGCACCAGACAGAATAATTACTCCACCAGGCCCTCAGACTTGTGCTTTACACTCCAGGACACTTTTGGTGAGCATGTTACCTCTCCTGAAGGCTCCCTGAGAGCAGCTTTTTAATATTTGTATCCCAGAATCTGGCACACAACAGGCACTCAAAATGCCTACTAAATTGTACTGATGCAATTAGGTAGGTACTAGCTACAAGCAGATGCTGAGAGGTATTCTTTTTTGAGTGAGGAAAATGAGTTCCAGGGACATTGAAAGTTGAAGTCAAGACTATTGCCTTTGATGTCACCTATACAGAACAGGAATGGACCCAAAATTTACTTGCTCCCATTCCCCAAACCATTTCTGTTCCACTCAGACCCAGACTCACAGGTGTGCCCAGAAACCTGCTCCCTGCATCATTTACCTGTCCCCAAGCACAGGGTACCCTCTTCTTAACTGTGGAGTTCCCACCCATCCTCATCAACAAGCTATTAGACTCAAAGCCAGCCAGGCCCATCATTCCAGATCTTCTGAATTCTTCTTGACTTCTAACAGCATTTAAAACCCGCACTACCCAACTGAGCATTTAATTACCGAGTGGCCTTCTGATAGTCATTGTTGTCCCACGGATCTCACTGCCTTCTCTCCTGACACCATAAATCCTCTTACCAACTGAACCTCAGTTTCCCTATCTCTAAAGTGGGATGGCCAATAAAGCTTACTTTACAGAGCAGCTTTAAGGAGCAGATAATGGTGGTAGAATTACTTTGTGTGAGCTAAAGCTGCTGCTTTTAATTGTTAGCTTTGTTCTTGTTTTATTTCTGTATCCCCATTCCTCCCACCAACCCCCTGGAACATACATTTTAAAAAATACCAAATGTCATGAAAATCATTTTTATCTTTTGTTTCAGTAGTACATTAGAACCTCATTCTGTCCTCTAATTATTTCTCTGAACGGAACTGTGAGATCACCTAGGGCTTGCCTGTTGACTGACTGCAGTGAGGCTTCATTCTCTTTATGGTCAAGTGCCTTTTATAAGGGATAGTGAATGCTGGGGTCTGGAAGCTTTACGTTATGAAGCCATCACACAAAAAAATCAACAAAAACAAAAAACTATAAAACTATTTTCCTTTGTTGGTTGTAGATAAGCCAGTTGTCCCACAAATACTCTCCAGATAGAAAATTCAACCCTACCTTAATTATTCTGTTATTCACAGTGACAACCACAATTTATGGAGCCTCTACTACAATGGCAGCGCTGTACTAAGTGTTTTACATCCATCAGCTCAGTTAATCCACTCTACTCCTTGAGTATGAACCTTTCTTTTCTCTTCTTTAAGGCTCAGGAAGGTTACACAATTTTGGTATCACAAGGCAATGTGTGGACATGTAAAATTCAACTCAGTTCTTTCTGAAAGAAACATCATGCTCTTTCCACTTGTTCTTTCCATCACTTATATTTGTATAATTTAAATCCCCTTTAACTTCTACCCCTCATCAACTACCTTGCCATTTCAAAGGACACAGAAAACAACAACCAACTGGAAACTAAGTTTTTGGAATACGGCTGCAGTGAAAGAGCACCTGAGGAAAAAAAATGAGGAAGAAGAAAGGGGAGTGGTTCTCTAGAGAGTCAGTAAAGGTGAGAAAGGACTACTCCAGGGCCCAGTGACCATCATCCCTTATCAAAGACTCCATACCACAAAGAAAGACCCCCAATTGCCAGCTAGCCAATAGGAGAGGCCTAGTTTCACAGTCCCTACTAAAGGCTGAAAAGTAAGCTGGAAATTCATAGTAAAGAAGAAAACAAATCACTATTGCCTAACCAGCCTGACCCATAAGGACATCGAAGATCCCTGTTCATGAAAGATGTTTTACCGGTCCTTCCACCAACAGGAGGAACCAGAAACTAATCAACATTCTCAACTGATCACTTGGCATAAGGTGAAAAGGCAAGTTGTTTTTTTTTTTTGTAAGAAAATTCCATATGGTGGCCACTCTGGTCTTCCTTCATATTCCCTTGTGCTTTCCTTACCCAGGATACAGATCATCTCTGGTGCCCTATTTCAGGTGCCCAGTGTCCTCCCATAGGATTTACAGGTATTGCTTAGTACCAATTTCTCTACACTCTGACCAGGAGACTTCAGCCTTGGAAAATCTAACACAGCAAGGAAGCACCATGTTTAATGTGCGAAGACTTCCACAAGGAACATCAAAATTTTAGAACTTGAAGGGACCTATCACATCTGATCTCCAAAAGTCTCATCTGATGGGAAACTTCAAAGCAGAAAAAGGCAGTGACTTGCACAAGGTCATAGGGAAAGTAACTAGCAAAGCCCCTACTGGAATCCAGGCTTCTTGATTCCCATTGCAAGGCTCTTATCATTAATTAACACAGCCTCCCTCCTTTCCCTTTCCCAGGAAGGAGAGCAGGCAAGCCATCCCCCTGCCAAGATAATCACCCTTTATAAACCCCTCCCCCCATCCCAGTCCCTCCTACAGCCTAGCAGAGTTACAGCTCTAATTAGCAAGTCTTAGGGAGCATTCTCTGGGAGGGTGCCCAGTCTGCGTGCTGCTGGTACTGAGAAGGTGGGACAAGGATGAAGGAAGAAGGGTCTGGGAGAACTGACTCCTGGTGGCGGTGGCAGCGAGCCCGTCAGGTTGGATAAAGGCGCACACAGTGGCATCTCCCAGTAGGCAAGAGGGTGGCACCACCTCTAGGAGACAGCAAGAGCTGGGCCCTGATGGGACCAGGGGAGCATCTCCCGGTCCAAACTGGGCCTCGAGGCGCCACAAGGCAGGGTGGTGCCGGCGTCGGTGGGCAGGCCCTGCCCGCCCGTGGGGCAACACAAGCGATCGGCCAGGGACCAGACGACCAGGATGCCCAGTGTGTACATGCGGTGGCACCGGTACCGGGCAGAGGCCCACCATCCTCACCAGCCTGCCAGCCGCCGCCGCCCACCCAGACGTCCAGCCCTCGCGCGGTCTTACCTAGGCACTGCCCCACCGGGGTGCTGAAAGGGTTCCCCAGGAGGAACTCCATCGTGGGCGGACGACACTGCAGAGGTCCCGGCCCCCTGTCAGTCGCCCCGGTCCCCGCTGTTCGCCGTAGCGATCCCGACCTGACTGACACTTGCCCCCGCCCCACCCTCAGGAACGCCGAACGCCCGGCCCCTGACCCCACCCCCTGCGGCGTCCCTATTGGCCTACGCCTGCCCAGCCTTCTTTCGATTGGCCCGTTAACCTCCCTCCCTGAAACCCCCACCCACCCCGCGGCGTCCGATTGGGCGGAGGAGCGAGCTAGGTCACAGGAATCTCCGTCAGGCGTTGCGGCCCCTCCCTTGGCCCGCCCCCGAACGAGTCTGTGCATTTTGATTCATCCTTATATTGGTCCATCTGGTGAATTCTTACTGTTATTGGACAATAGACAGGTCAATCATACAATAAAGGGGCGGGGAAGAGGAAGGGCTAGAAAAGTCCCCGCCCCAAAAGGGGCTGATTGGAGAAACATTTGTTTTCTCTCCCGCTGGTTGGTGGTCGTTTTTCCCCACCCAGCAATGTGGTCACGTGGTGCATCAACTTTCACACAGGATGTCTGCCTCCCGACTTCCCCTTAGCAACGGAGTGGCGGCGCTTGGTTTCCCTAGCTACCAGGCAAAGCATCTGATGCGTGGACCCGGCACCGAAAACCTCTCTTGAGAAGGTGAGACCCGGGAGCTGCAATTGTGGGAGGACTCGCTGAGGCAGACAACTCCCTGACTTAACTCTTTAATCTGATTTTTTTTTTTCCCCTCTGAGGAGTCCCACCCAACTCCTCTCATCTGTAAAATGAGCACATAGGTCTTCTGTTAGCCACTTTACAACCGCGCTGGGACCTTCAAAACTCTAGTCCTGGACTTTCAGGCCTTCAGATAAGCAATGCTAGTAAGCATTTCCTCAGGGAGCAGAGCCCGAAGAGTTTTTCAAGGGATTCCATCCCCCATCCTCCTGGCCTGATTCCTTTTAAAGGAAAGAAAGGTACCTGATCCACTGATAACTTCTTAAAAAATTTAACCCTCATAATCCACCTCTTTACTGACAGTAAATTTCTCCTCTTCTTAAGTTTCTTCTTCTTCATTTATTATTTGATCGCCATCAAAATATAACGTGCCTTGGATGGATCTATGGATATCAGAGATCAGTGTCTGTCTCTTCAGTAGCTCGTATATTAAGATCCCTTCCAGGTCTCAAGTTTCCCTATCTGGGAGACTAAGGCCTTAACACACTCCCTTCCCTAATGGCTTACAGAGCTGACATGCAATTAAATAATGCACGTGCACTTAGTACACAGTAAGCATTCCATAAATGGTTGCTTTTCTTTTGTAATTCATAACTAGTGGGGCTACATTTTTGAGATCCAGTTGATCCTAATTGTTGTTTCCTAGGACAATTCTGAATCTGTTTCTCAGGAGTTTTCTCTCCGCTGCTTCCCCTGCCCTCCTACCGTTGGTCTTCATCAACAACATTATCATCAGACAAGTCAACAAAACCTACATTGGGTGGTAAATTGCTGATAAAATTCCCTTTTTCATCTGCAAATGTTGGGTTCTTGACCCTGATCCAGAACAACTGTGAGAAATCTTGTGCACTATGACAAAGATAGTCCATAGTGCCCTGGGCCCATTTGAGTCATGATCAAGAAAATGGGTTCTGGATTCATGTTCTCTTGCCTCTGTGTAGATGTGTAAACTTGCACATATTACTTAACCTTTCTAACCAGTTTCCATTTTCTTATCTGAAAACTGCAAGTGAGCAGTCCTACATATAAATGAAGCCCCTACATCTTGCCAGCATGCTGGTCGTCTCTTGCAGTTCTCAAAACTGTGGGCAGAATGAGCCTCTTAAAATTAAAATCTGATCACATAACTGCCCTTATTAAGCTCCAGGATCTTCCCAAGGATCTTAGGGTAATAAAACCAAGGCCCTTCTATCTTGCATCACTTTGGCCAAAGTGGAACATGCCCTGTTCTCTCCCACATCAGGGCCCTTACTCTGCAGTTTCCTCTCCCTTCTTTTCTACTCATCCTTCAGATCTCAGTCATACCTCCCCTGGACAAGCCAGGTCCCCCTAATGTATGCTCTCCTAGTTTTCAACACCTACAAATATGGCCATGGTATGTACTGATAATTAAATATTTGTATGATTAGTTGACTCATGTCTGAAACAGAGGAAAGATCTATTTTATTCACAGCATATATATTACACATGTGTGGTGTCAATAAATGATCTTAAACAAATGTGGGTTTGAGGAGTCATCCATCTTTTACAGATGGGAAATCAAAGGCTTACACAGGTGAAGTGAGTTGCCAAAGGGTACACAGTCAGGATCCACATCCTTCCTTCGTGTGTATAACAGTGTGCATAACAACTATTGCATGTTGCTTAGCAATTGTTGGGCTTGATTGAAAGCAGCTTGATCTGTTACAGGCACCAGGCCTTGGTGACGTGCATAAGAAGTAGAAGATTTGAAATCAGAATTAAGAATCATTTCCCAAAGTACAGCACCTTTCTTTGAAAAAGTACAAACACTTTACAGGTAATGTCTGCCAAATACATCACGTTAAAATTCCCTCAAAGGCAAGTTGATGTCAAGTTATAGAAAATCTTAGAAAAAGTTATTTTAGAAGAGCAGGGAGATGGAGACAGGTGGAGGGCTAGAAATGTCTTTGGAGTTGAATCAATCACTCTAAGGTGATGGAGTCAATGACAAGAGGTAGGGGAGACTGGGGAGTCGGAGGCCCCAGATTAAGAAGGTACATGGGGCTGTGAGAGAGGGCAGGATGTACCTCCCCTGGGGGCACAAGGGGAGGACACATGACAGAGTCACTGGGACATTTGATCATGGACTTTTCAGAAACAGAAGATGAGTATTTGAATAAGCTGAATCCAAATGGATGGTGGCAGAGGAGGGATGAAGGACACTCAGGCAGCGGCCTGGTGACAGGACCAGATGACAGGATCACCAGGCACACCTTGGTTTGCAGTAGATACCATCAGCCCAACACTCAGTGGATTTAAAAGCAGAGCACAAGTGTTCCTGGCTCCTGGCAGAGGATCCCATCATCAGGGGTTAGCAAGGCAGGGAGGACAAGAGGTTCAGGGAGACATGCGCAGACAAAGGTAGAAGGTGAAACTTGTAGGTTAGAAACAGGGGTGGAAGTACCAAGGAAAGTTGAGTTTCTGGAGGACTGGGGAGGCAGAATCTAGGCGTTTCCAGTAGAGCATATCTTCTTGTAGAGTCTAGCCCATCTGGATGTTCTCACCAAGAGAATTGGTTATGAGAATGAGATAAGGATCCCAAGGATTAGGATCCCAATGACTTCCCAAGGCTGTGCAATATTGTCAGTCTCACAGTGTAACTGGCCAAATCCACAGACCTCAGCTCACTGAGTCACAATTGTGGTTGTGGAACTGAGGGGTGCACCCCTGTGGACAGGAACAGATGGTTGCCAGGGAAGCTCGGGAGCAACCTTGGAGCAAATGTACTAGCCCCTAGATATAATCGGTCAAGGGGTAGGGTGAGGGGAAGATTTCAGAGTGTCTGTGACTGTCACAGTGTTCCATGATTGCTTAAAAGGACCTCAGGGAGAACCAGGTTATAGGGGAGGAATGTGCTGTTTTTCAGGGAAGATGAACCAGCCGTGCAACTCGTTGGAGCTGAGAGTGATGGACGAGGACATGCTCAAGCAGGCGGTGGTGGAGCAGGGTCCACAGGAAGAGGCCGGGCAGCTGGCCAAGCAGGAGGGCATCCTCTTCAAGGACGTCCTGTCCCTGCGGCTGGACTTCCAGAGTGTGTATCCTGGGGTGGGTCAAGGCAGCCTCATGAAGCCCATGGATCTGCCCATAGTCTGGCCTCTGCAGGAGCTCACTGGCCACCCAGAACAACAAGGGTCATGAGACTCAGTCCCTCGGTAGCAAAAAGGTTAAAGTCATTGCAGAATGATGGGGGGGAAAGGGAGATGGGTTTGACATTGACTGCTTTCCCTTTACTTCCCCACCCCCATCTAAGATCAGTACTTCATTCATTCAATATCAAGTGCCTATTATATGTCAGGTGCTGTCATAGGCATTAGGGATTCAACTGTGAGCAAAAATGGCAAAAATCCCTGTCCTCATGGACATTCAAGCGAGGGAGACAAATAAAATGAAAAGGGGAAACAGAGTATATACTACAGGTAATATGTGCTATGGAAAAAATAAAGCAAGGAGAGGCGCAAAGGAGAGCTGAGGTCTGAATCTTATCAGGTGTCAGAGGCTTCATAACAAGTAGGTGAAAACTGAGCAAAGACTAAAGGAGGTAAGAGTGAGCCAAGTACAGATCTGGAGAAAGTGGTAGAGGCAGAGGGAACATCCAGTGCAAGGCCCTGAGGCAGGGAGCTGTGTAGAGACAGGTCACAGAGCTCTTGGAGTTCAGCTGGCATCAGTGTGGGGGTCAAGCGAAAGTGTTTGACTTTTATAGTGAATGAGGTGGGAGCCCTGGGAGAGTCCAGAGCAGGGGAAGGGCAGGATGGGACTTACATTTCCATAGGATGCTACTGGCTATAGAAGAGGACACTGGGGACCAGTGGCTATCGCAGTGAGATGGCTGCTGCTGTGGTCCAGGGAGCAATGATGATGGTGGTGGCAGTAGCAGCAGATTCTGTGTCTGTATTAAAGGACTAAGTTGGCTTTGGGGACAGTCCTGTCTCACTAGTAACTCATTTAGCACAACAAATGCATCCTGCTTTTATTGTGTTGGAGTGGTTTTTCCACATAAACTGCTGATGCTGAGGAAAGCAGCACACAGGTGTGCAGTGAGTGCTCCCAGGAGGAGTGCTGGGCATTGCCCTCCCCACCTCAGGGAGACTCAGATATCAGTGCTCAGCCCACAGTCCCAGGGCACCCACACACTCCAGGGCAAGACAGCAAACTGTGGGCCTTTTGTGGGATTAGCCTTAGTCATCTGGATGTCCCTTGCACAAGTATTAAACTCTAACCCTACCCTAATGCAGGAACAAGCCAGAGCAACTTATTTGATCATTTCAGACATCCTCCATATAGACAACCTCTGGCAGTTTGAGAACTTGAGGAAGCTGCAGCTGGACAATAACTTCATTGAGAGGATAGAGGGCCTGGAGAAACTCACACAGCTGGTCTGGCTAGGTAAGTCTCCTTCCTGGGGCTGTTCACCCTCATGAGAGGGAGAGTCCTGCTATGGTTATTGCTTCCCGCAGGCAATATTCAGCTGCCAGCATGGTCCTGTACAGCAGACTCTCCTTAACAAATGATGCTGGGAAAAAATGTAAAAGAATGAAGTTGGATCACTCTCTAACTTCATGCACAAAAAGAAATTCAAAATGGATTAAAAACTTAGACATAAGACTTGCAATGGAGGCTTGACTCCCGCGTCAAGAGAAAAGCAAAAACAAACAATTGGGATCGCCTCAAATTAAAAGCTTTTTTCATAGCAAAAGAAAATGAAGTCAATTAAAAAGACATGCTACTAAATAAGAAAAATATTCACATATTATGTAACTGGTAAGGGGTTAATTTCCAAAATATACTAAAAATGTGTTCCATTTAACAAGAACAAGAAAACAACCTAATTAACAAATGGGCAGCAGATCTGAACAAATAATTCTCCAAAGAGGATACCCAGAAGGCCAATAGATGTATGGGAAAATGCTCATCATCATTTTAAATAAGGGAGATGCAGGTTCAAGCCATGACAAGCTATCATCTCACACCCATGAGAATGGCACATATTAAAAAGACTGCCAACTACAATTGCTGGGGAGGATGCAGAGAAACAGGAACCCTATTATCCTGTTGGTGGAAATGTACCTGGAGCAGCCATGTTAGAAAGCGATCTGGATTTACCTTAAAACACTGAAAATGGAAATACCGTATGACCCAGCAGTGCTACTCTTGGGCATCTATCTGAAGAACATGAAACCATCAACTCAAAAAATGATATGATATGCTCTGCAATGTTTATTACAGCATTATTTATAATAGGTAGGACATGGAAACAACCTCAGTGCCTACTGATAGAGGATTGGATCAAGCAGATGTGCTATAGCCACACAATGGAATATTATTCAGCCATAAGGAAAGAGGAAATGTTGCCATTTACAGCAAAATGGAGGGAGTTCAAAGGAATTATGTGAAATAATACAAGTCAGAAGACAAATATCGATTTTCATAGCAGACAGCAAAGGAAAATACTTATAAAAACTAGCAACCACTGATAAATGAAGCGATGCTTCTGAGTTAAGGATGGGGGAGAGAAAAAGAGTCAAAAGGATTTCAGAGGTGGTGGAGGGGGAAGAAAATGAAAAGAAAAAGAAGATAAAAGAAAATGCTCTTAAAACTCTTAAAATTTAAACTCTTAAAATAAGTTTCATGGATAGGAATGGGGCAGAGAAGTGTGTCAGGCAGGGGGAGCAGCGTGTGTAAAGTTTAGGAACCTGAGCGATGACAGCCTTGACTGGGCTGTTCTACCCAAGAAAAAGTACTAAAGGCAGTGCCAAGGGCTTGTGAGCTTTCAAAGGCAGTCAAAAAGAAGGTCAGAGAGACAGAAGTCAGCCTTTATCCAGCCACCACACTAGTCACCCAGGCACCCAACCATTGCTGTCCCCACCTCAGAGATACTCAGATCCTCAGTGCTCAGCCTACAGTTACAGGGTACCCACACACTTCAGGGCAAGACAGCAAATTGTGGGCTCAGCCCAGGACGGGCTGGGTCCTTGGGATGCAGGAGGTGGGGGTGGAGAGGAAAGGCTCTCAGATGGTTCAGCCCCCCACCAGCATGCCAGGCCCTGTTGGTAGCCCACCAGTCAGCTACCCCAGGGCTGAGGGCATGCTGGAGCTGGCTAGTACTGGTCATGCTCACTCCAGATCTGATTGTGCACATCTCCTCCCAGCTTTGCAGTCATGATGTCATGTTGATAGCTTGTAATGGGCTGCTGGGAGCCTTTACACCACAGAAATCAGCAAAGACTACTAATCTGGGCTTCCCATCTCCCATCCCATTGTTAAACGTTCATGGGCACATTGCTAGTTCTAGTGGAATAGGGCTGGGCCTTCAAAGAACAGACGCTGGTGGCATGGTGGGGAAGGAAGTAGGCAGTCTTGGCATTTGACAAACCCCACTTAAATCCCAGCTCTACCAATGTGCCAAGCAGTTTTGCACAAGTTATTTCAGCCCTTCTAAAGGCAATTTCTTATTTGTTGTGTGGGCATACAACCACCACCTTTGGATGGTGGTCTCCTTTTCCATAAAATGTCGGAGATAATACCTATGCAGTCAGCATTAAATAAGGTAATGCACTTAAAGAGCCAACATAGAGAAAGGGACAATAAATTATCATTTGTCCCAATTGTCAAAGGTGAGTATCCCCTGATACACCAAGGAGCCTAAGTTAAGATGTTGATAAACTCACTTCCCAAGTCACCTTTTACATGTGATCACTTGTGGTGATTATGATCATATTAACAGGCTCATGAATATTTCCCAGGTTAGGCCCTCGTTGTTACAGGACAGATTTGCAGTCCCAACCCCAGTCAACCCCCAAAAGTACTTTTATTCTCAAAGATATGACTATGGACCAGAGAGGATCCTGACATCCCTGTTGTGGCTGGAGGAAGCCTGGGTCAGCAGTAACATAGCTGGAAGAATCCAACCTGTTCCGAAGCCAAGAAAGTAGTCCCCAGTAAACTCTGGCGCCACTGTGGCCAGCTGTGTGGCTATGAGGAAATCACTGAGCTTTTCTGAACTTCAACTTGATAAGCTGGTAGATACTAAGCTGATGGGAGGTATTATAACTAAGACACCTATCGATGTGAGGGAAGGGGACACTACAATCATGTCTCCACCCCAAGATGCACTGCTAGTAAGCGTTTCTACCCCAGAACAATGACACAACATGGACTTGAATTTCACCCGTGTGTCTCCAGTCTGGAAGATGAGTGACAGAACTGGAGAGTGTGGGGAAAGTTTGAGGCCATAGGAAACCCACACCAGGTTCTAGATGACCTTAAGCTGTCAGAGAGTCAGTGCCCACTGGCCCAACAACTTGGTGCTGGCTCACAGAACACTAAGTTACCCTGAAGGATTCTTTTCAAGATGGTTACCCTCCTCCCTTGTCACCAGACTTTCACAGCCCTCTTGCCTTCCAGACCTGTCCTTCAACAACATAGAGGTCATTGAGGGATTGGACACATTGGTCAACTTGGAGGACTTGAGTTTGTTCAACAACCGGATCTCCAAGATCGACTCTCTAGATGCCCTTGTCAAGCTGCAGATGCTGTCCCTGGGCAACAATGACATCGGAAACATGATGAACGTGAGGGCTGGTGTGGTGGGGCGGGGCAGGCAGGTTGCACTTCTAGATCATCCCCTTTTCCCTGAAAAGTCAGAAATCCAGATAGTCCCCAAGAGATCTGAAAATGTTTAAACACCATTCTTAACCCATCAAAAGCCCATCTGTGGGTGCCAAATTGCACCTCTGCCTTGGTAGGATCTCTTTCCTTCGCTGAGCCCCACACTCATGTAACATTTGCTGAGTCAAGGTCCTATTGGATATGGGACATTTATCCTGTGCTCAGTGGGCACAGAGGCCCACAAGTAAGGTCCATTTGGGGACCTTACACAGTCACACACCTACATAGTCACAGCTCAAGGTGATGAGAAGCCAGTATCCAGTACCTGCCATGGGGTACCAGGGGTAGGTACCTATGGTTACTGGTCATTTAGGGAAAGGCAGGCTGCTCCCTGCATACCCCCACAATGGTTTGCAGCAGCAAGCTAGGGCTGTGACCCCAGTAGCTAAGGATGTGGTAACATCCATAAGGTCCTGTGTCAAAGATGACATTACCAAACAACCTGTGGCAGGATCATGGCTTTGACTTGTTTTTCCAGCCTGCTTGCCTGTCCCAGAAGTTCCCTTTCAAAATTTCTTTTCTGTTTAGGTCAGTCAGATAACCTGGATCCAATTCCTAGCTGCACACCCTGAGGCTTGAACTTTCTCTGCCTCAGTTTCCTTACCTGTAATATGGAGATAATTGCTCTACTACCTACCAGCAATCCTAAGAGGTAATGAGTGTAAGGTACCGTGTTCCATGTAGGGCTGCAGTACATTCTTAACAAAGGGAGGCACTGTCACATCTGAGATCCTTCCTCAGAGAGTGGGGAGAGGTGACTTTTGATTCAGACTCATTAAAGGATTATTAGAGTTTTGCCATCCATTTCCCAGGAGGCAGGAATTGAGTGAGCAAAAGCCTCAGGTGTGCTTGGGATGCTGCCTGGGGATGCACAGCACCGTGAAGGAGCCAAGGGCACTGGAAGAGGTCGGTGTGGTACAGGGCAGCACCCAGTGTGGCTGGCCAAAGCAGAGAGGGGAGCTGTGGAGGCTGTCATGCTGTAGTGTGTCCAGGCCAGGTCTGCAGTTTGGAAGGAAACTGAGGGTGGTTGTGGGGATGGGTTAAGTGATCAGAAAGGGCTTTGCCTAAAGAACAGAGAAACTTATTCCAGGGGTGCTGAAAGCAGAGATAAGAACTTGGGTGGTGTGGTGGGGAAAGGACCTCAGTGTGGAAGCTGAAAAAACTGACATGTCAGTATGTCACTGGAATGGTTGCTGTGTGTGATGTGAATCTTGATCCCCAGGACCCTTGGAATGTCCAGAATGCCTCTAAGAAGTGATCACCTGAATGTCTGAAGCCTGAGCATTTATGCCCCAGTTCTGTCTCTCCACAGATAAGGGGCACTCCAGGGAAATTAACTCCCTTCCACCTTGCTCCTGGGCTGAAGGGTGGGGAGCTTAGAGAGCCACGTTAGAGAATAGGGACACTCAGAGTCCATCTCACTGAGAGACCATCGCAGTGGGCTGAGGCCAGAGGTAAGCTGAGCTCCTCTATGAACAATGAGGACATTTAGTGGCACGATTATTAGTGCTGCAAGGATATACAGGCTATTCAGGGCTTCAGGGACACAGGTCAGTTCTGCCTCATGGCTCTGCCATCCTCAGCATCTCCCTGGGCTGATGCTCCTCATGGCTGGAGTCAAGCAGTCAGGTCACAGGCTTCCTTGTCTACATGTAGTAGGACAGAGAGCTTGAGCGATCTCTCCCCCACAGTGAACCTCTAGTTTGATCAAGAGCTGCACCCCACTTTACATCATTCTCAGAGCTTAGTGGATGGCCAGACTGATTGACTTGTTTCATTGGCCTGGAGTGGGTCAAGCACTCAATCCTTAGTTGTTTTTAAAACTGTCCACCAGGGTCAGGTGAGACCCCAGGGGCTGTGTAATCTCCAAGATTGCCTTCCACACCAGACAGGACAGGAGACTCTAAACCCTACCAGTGCTTTTCAGAGTTGAAGTCCCAATTGCTCAATAAACCTGACCTTTGTGGAGGTAGCACCAACAAATGCTGGCTAGAAGGTCTGCATGGAGGACCAAAGGTAAACTGAGTCAAGATCTGAGCTTTAGCCAGCTACAAATGGTCTGATGTTGGGGCAGTGACTTAGCATTCTGGGCCCATTTGCCCATCTGTAAAATGAGAATAACAATAGTTATGATGAGGGTTGAATCCATTAGAAGTTGGTGGCTAATTCAGGACCTGGCACATAGTAGGTACATGGAAAGTGATGGTTATTTAGGAACTTTCAGATTAAGAATAAAACCTTAACAGCTCCAAATCTTGCTGTTTGAAACATTTCTGAGCATTTAGAACTGTCCCTGCCTACGTAAATCCAATCTTTCTGGCCTACATGTGAAATAGCTCTCTTCTGACTTGATATCCCTTGGACATTTGGAGACTTTAATGAACCTGAGGCCCTGTGCCTACAAAAGTCCAAACTAGGTGTAGAGGTGGACACTGACTCAGTTCATGCCGCAGCCCTGCTGAAGATCCCTACACCCCCTACCCTGGCCTTGGGCATTCTCCCATCCCATCCCTTTGCACACTGGGCGTAAACTCACGTTATTCCCCTTTCCCACTGGGGAGCTGGGTGCCAGATGGCTCCTTGTACATAGGAGAAGCAGGCAAAGCTGTCCCCAGAGGGAACTCAGAAGATGGCACATGGAGAGAAGCTGCCAGGGAGTGCTGAGGTATCGGAATCCAGATTGTATTATTCTCAGGCCTGGTTGCATCCCAGAGGCCCTGGGGTCCCTGGATCCTCTTTTCCTAATCAGATGTCAGTCTTCTCAATGACTTGACCCAGAAAACCCTGGCTCAATAACCAGCAAAGCCTGAGCATCTTTGATTTTAGCCCTTAACTCCACCATGAATCTGACATCTAATTATATTCTTTCCTGTTATTTATTTACTAGGTTTATTTTAGTATCTGTTTATCCCATTGAAAGCAAACAGATGTTTCAGCAGAAGAGCTGCTCTCACTCCTATCCTCAGTTCCCGCTTCCCCTCCTAGAGCCCACAGCTACTTCTAAGTGACATATGTGTTTTTCCAGATCTCTTTTGAAATGTTTCAAGTGGTTGTCATGTCTGTCCAGCTACCCTCCAAGCACCTGCCTTCAATCGACCCTTCTCCTCCAGAGTCATCGGCTCCCCCTCTGCTGGACCGTGCCATCGCTTAGATGTGGCATGATCAATTTCTCCAGTGTCCCATGTGAAGGCTGAGGTTTTTTCCAACTTCAAGCCATTGCACATAGACTGTAACGAATGTCCTTGAACAGGGTTTGCTCTGTCCCTTGATAAGCGCATCTGTAAGATAAATTCCTAAAGGTGGAACTGCTGGATCTGAGGGCATGAGCATTTTTTATTCTGATGGATCTTGCCAAATTGCCATCTGTAGGAGAGGAGCTATTTACAAACCCAGCAGCGATTTTGAAAAGGCCTGGTTCCTCTCACCTTCCAGAACACATGGCATGGTCAAACCTTTCTCTCATTAACAATCTAAAAGATCAAAAATGGAATCTTGTTACAAGAGCTCTTAAAAATTAAATCAGATCCTGTCTTCCTGCCCTACATACATTTAAAACTCCAGTGGCTTCCTTTGTCCTTAGAACAAATTCTTGACCAAAACTAGAAGGTCTTACGTGAGTCAGCTGCTGATCTTGTCTCTAACTTACCAACCATGTCCTCCCCTCAGCCTCCTCTCTGACCATCCATAGTGACGTTGGCCTTGCTTAGTTCCCATCTTGCTTCTGGGCTGAAGGGTGGGGAGCTTAGAGAGCCATGTTAGAGAATAGGGACACGACAGTCACTTCACTGAAGAGTCCAGCACAGTGGGCTGAGGCCAGAGGTAAGCTGAGCCCCTCTATGAACAATGAGGACATTTAGTGGCGTGATTACTAGTGCTGCGAGGAGATATGGGCTATTCAGGGCTTCAGGGACACAGGTCAGTTCTGCCTCATGGCTCTGCCATCCTCAGCATTTCCCTGGGCTGATGCTCCTCGTGGCTGGAGGCAAGCAGTCAGGTCACAGGCTTCCTTGTCTGCATGTAGACACCATTTTCTTTCCTGTCCCAGGCCTTTACTTGTGCCATATCTGTTTCTGGGATTGTGCTCTCCTTGCTCTTCCATGGCTTCTGAACCCCCTAAGAAGACTTCCCTATTATTTTCACTCATGACCCATCTTTATGTTCTTATAGCTATTACTCCAAATGGTAATGATTTTATTTACTTTTAAAAAACGTTCTTATCTGCAGCCCTGAGAATGTAGCCTCTTCCTATGAGGGCAGGAGCCATGTAGACTTGGTTCCCACTGTATTCCCAGGCCTAGTGTGTGCCTGAGGCCTGGCTGACACTTAATGTTTGTTGAAAAAATTAACAAATAACTGAAAGAAAATTCCTTCAGAAAAGCTTTCTAGGTTTCTTTTGTCTCTTTTGCGTAGTATAGGATTTAGGTATTCAGAAGATACTATCAGATGAAATATTAGCTCTCCAGTTCACTTGTTCCATATTTTACTAAAAAAATAGAATATAGGAAGAATAAATAGTGGTTAGAATGTTTCACTAGCTGTCACCCAGCTAATCCAAGGTTAACTACAAATTAGGTTCCATTTAATGTAAGAGATTTAGGGGCTTCTCTGGTGGCCTAGGGGTTAAGTCTCAGCGTTACCACCAAAATGGCCCCACTGCAATGGCCTGAGTTCTATCCTGGGCCAGGGAGCTAACTCACTTGGCGTAGCAGACCTCTCCTGTCTCGCCCGCTGCTCCCTCAGCAGTGTATTTCAGTCAGTCTGCCTGTTCTTCTCCCCACTCTGTCTCTGGTGAATCCTCTAACCCCCACCCCCCACCCCTCTGGCCTACACCCTCGTTCTTCTACGCAAAATAAATAAAATCTTTTTAAAAATCTTAAGAAAAATAAAAAAATAATAAGTTAAGAGATTTAGACTTTTCACAGAACTTGACAATCGAAGAAGGCGTGCCTATCCTCAGTCACCAATGATAATGACTAGCACCATTTACTGACTAGAGAGAGGCGCTATACTAAATACTTTTCATGACTCAATTCACTTGTTTTTTATAACACCTAATGACACCCATAACATCCTTGTACCTTGTTACAAATACGGAGATGGCGGCCCATAGATGTTAGGTAACTTACCCAAGGCCCCACAGCTAGCATTTGAACTCAGGTTTACTCTGGTTCCTTGGAAAGTTTGTGACTGAATGAAGGAAGGCCTCAGTGCAGCTGTGAATCTGGCATCTCCCAGCCCTTCCTCATCTGCGGCTCCACCCAGTGCTGAGGGCACTAAGGCCAGACTGCAAGCTCCAGCAGAGTGCCAAGGAAGGAGGCTACCAGGGTTGTTTTCAGCTCTAGGCAACCAAGAAAACAGGTCTCTCTCCCCAGATCATCTACCTGAGGCGGTTCAAGAACCTGCGGACACTCAGACTCTCTGGGAACCCCATTGCTAATGAGGAGGAGTACAAGTTGTTCATCTGTGCCTACCTGCCTGACCTTGTCTACCTGGACTTCCAGCGCATCGATGAGCACACGGCAAGTGTCTCCCTCTGGTTTTCCAGCTATGTGAGACAGTCAGCAGGCCCCAGGTGTTGTGGGAAGTGGCACTGAGGTGTAGCTCTCTGTCCACCTGAGGAGGAGAGAAAGCACGACTCTCTCTCCACATTCCTGGTCACTGCCTCTCAGAACCGTTCCAGCAGAACCCTCAAGGTAAGTGTTCAGTGCTCCTTTCTTTGTAGGCACCTTTCACATGTTGCCTTCTGGTCACCTGCACTGTCTGGATTTCCAGATGGAGAAGTTGAGGAACACAAATGAGGATGGCGGACAGATAACCAGGGGCTCAGGACAAAGCCAGAATCCCTCCACTCTCTGACCCTGGCAGTGATAGTAACAGTTAACTGTAGCTGTGATATCTCCGTACCCATCACACACATGGCATCAGGTCACATTGTTTTCACCACAACCTGTGAGGCAAACCCTTCTCTTGTCCCCAGCTTGCAGCCACAATGAGATGTCCCTCCCAGGGTCTCACAGCCGGGGTGGGCGAGCTAGGAGTTGGCCCCTGGCAGTCCCTCAGCAGAGCCAGTGCTTTCAGCCTCTGTGCAGTGTTCACACTGATGAGAAGGCCCTTCCCTGACCTCTGGCTGGTCTGTCCTCTGCCACCTCTGTCCACTGGCTGGTCTGTCCACCACCTACCTCTGTCCACTACCCCTGCGATGAGTTGTTCCCCTTTCACTCTTTGTAGTTCTATCAGTTTATGGGTACTTTTCCCACTGGAAAAAAAAAAGAACCCAACCCGGACCAATTTATGGGACCTTTGGTGGCAGGACGGGGAAGCCGGTCCTCCCTTCAGTGCAAACCTGTGGGTCAGAAGGCAGTCACAGTAAATCACACAAAGTTAAGGGGCTATGTGTGGGGAGGGGTGAGATAGATAGGGGGGCAAGGCAAGCAACAGGGTCCTACTGGGATGTGGGATTTGTCCTGTTGAAGATGGAGGCCTCTGGAGAATTCTGAGCAATTTTTGGCAAAACTCACGATGTGATCAGTCATTTAGGGATGTAGAAGAAAAGATAAAGGGCAGAGAAGGGAGGGGCCATGGTCCTGGTGGCAGGAGGAAGAGTTGGCCTGACTGAGGGTAGGGCTATGTGGATGGGGCGGCAAGGAGAAGCAGGATATGAGAGATTTTTACATTTTTAAATATATTTATTGAACTATAAATATGTAAGGAAACAGAATAAAAGCATACACTTCAGTGAATAACAAGAGATCTTTAAAAGATTTCAACTCTGTGCAATATAAACTATTTGTAGCCAATGCCCAAGATAAGGCATAAAACTACAATAAAACATGTATGACATCACATTCATGAGTGAAGCTGGGCTCGGCCTTAAGCAGCCCAAGACACTGGAAGGGAAGCCAAGGATCTGGAATTGTACAGACCCCAGAGGAGCCCCTGTCTTCCTTTCTGGAGCCACCGGAGGGCTGGAGCTTAGTTAGAGATGGAGAAAGAGGAAACCGACAGGGCTGTACTGGCCATGCAGGAACTTGTCATTATCCTACGCCCAAGAGGAAGCCATAAAGTCTGCTTTTAACAGTGATTGCTCTGGTCACTTTCTGGGGAGGGGTGGACAGAATAGAGACCAGTTGAGGCAGGGGTCCTGAAGGGGAGATGGTGTGACAGATCACAAAGGTGTAAGGAGGCAGCTTGGATCTGAGTGAGGGGAGGGTCCAGGGTGCCTCCTGGGGCATTGGCTTGGGTGCTGGCTAGCTGGGGTTGGTGGGGCACTCACCTAGGCAGGACTTTGGGAGGACAGAGGTCTGTCTTGGACCTGGTGAACTAGAAGTGCTTTTGAGGTATGGGAGTAAGGTTGTTAGATGATCAGGTCTGGCACTCAGAGGTGGGGCTGGGCTGGAGGTAGAGACCAAGTGTTGTCTGAGGATGGAGGGGAATCAGTGGTGCTTGTACTTGCAGTCTTAGCACAGGTGAGATTGCTTTGGTGGGTCGAGGGAACTGACCTAGGGGCTCTGCATTCCCTGGTGGGGTGAGGGAGCTGAGCAGAGCAGTGGAGGGGAGCAAGAAGGTGGCAGGGCATAGGGCCAAGGGCAGAGACTTGTGAACAGGACTGTTGCCACCTCTCTCCCACTGGGCATCCCTAAAAGAGGGTCAGACACCTGCCATGCAGCTGTGAGGAGTGAGTGAGTCTGGATGTGCCCCCACCCACAGTGCTGCCCCACAGATCCTCAGCCCTGATGCCTTCTGCTATCCTCTTGGTATGCCCTTTGCCCCAATCACCCCCCACCCCCAAGGTTTTCCTGAATACTTGAAAAGGGCCATGAGGAAATAAGCCATTCTCACACATACAGCCTTCATAAGGGACCCATTCAACAACCTCACCCACACTTGACTGGGAGACAGAGGCCAGTGTGACTGGGAGGGACCCCCTGGTGACTGTGCCACTTCCTGTTCTTCCATTAGAAAGAGCTGGCAGAGACCAAGTACCAGTACAGCATTGATGAGCTGAAGCACCGGGAGGACATGATACAGACCCGGCAGGAGGAAGAGCAGGCCCTGCAGGATTTGCTGGCGGAACACAAGGTAGCAGCCAGGGGGAAACTCTGCTCTCCACCTCTCCCTACCCCAGCTCTAGGACTGCTCACAGGGCATCAGTCCAATTCAATGAAAGTCAGCAGGCCCCAGGCCCCCAACTTGTCTTTTGATTGAAAACCAATGCTGTGCAGCCACTTCTGGCTCTGATGAAGGATGTAAATCATCTGCACGGCCTGTCCCCTTGCTCTGCCACCATCTGCCCCCAAGACCAGTGGGTACCCACCTTGTCTCCTCATATACACCTCCCACCCCCAGTCCATGGGGTTGGGGAGGTTGTGCTGAAGTAATCAGAACCTGTCCCTTTATTAAAACCCTAGGTGTTCCCCATGGCAGCCTGGAAGGTTCAAGTCCCTTACTCAGTATAGCCCTGGATTCAAGATGGGGCCCCTGTTGTCCTTCTTCCCACAATTCCCACCTGCCTCCAGCATGACTGAGACATATATAACTTTCAGTTTTGTGCCTCTGGACCTCCACATGTGCCATTGCCTAGCATATCCTTGCCTGGCATACACTGGCCCTGACTTCCTCAGAGGACTGAAACTCAAGTCCCCTCCTCCAGAAAGTCTCCCCACACTCCTGTGCTAGCCCTGGCCCACCACCGTGAACAAATCAGAGTTCCCCTAGCCTGGCTGTTTGACTGCAGGCCGCATTCGTGGAACACATGAACGGCTCCTTCCTGTTTGACAGCATGTACACAGAAGACGTGGAGGGCAGCAAGCTGGCCTACCTGCCCGGCGTCAGTGATCTCCTGGAGACATATCCTTCCACTTTCATAGCTGCCTTCTCTGGCAGAGCCTGGGCCTGGGGCAAGTCTCCTTCTGCTCTGGGCCTCAGTTTTCCCATCTCTCTTGTGAGGCCTACAAGGTAAAACCCCCATTTCAGAGCAATGGACCAGAAAAGGCAGCACAGAGCCAGGTTGACTGCAGCTGCTTGGGGAAATGCTGTCGAGACCTCAGAGGACACAGCGAGTGTCAATCCTCATTAGCAATATTTCCTTGTTCCCACTGTGCACTCTTTGTACAGTATTGGTAATTTTCTCAACCACACCAATAGATGGGTGCTATTGTTAATCCCATTTTGTATTTGGGGAAGTTAAACTTAGAGAGGTTGACTTGTCCAAGGTCACACAGTTAAAAACTATAGGGCTAAGAGCCAGCATCCTTTCTCCTAGCCAGTCAGAGCCCAGAGGATGTGATCAGCATTTGTCATCATGGCCGTGCTGTGTGGACCTGTAAGTGTGCTAAAACTGTCAGTGGAGGGGCTCAGGATACACTGAGAGAGCTGAGATGAGGCAGCAAGTCAGAGGGGGTCCATGGAGCTGGGTAGAAAGAAACTCACTTGTAAACACCCAACCTTCTGAAAAAATTGGGGAGGGACTAGATGTTGTGGGTTAGAGGCGGTACAGAGGTGAAAAACACGGGTCAGAGAGATGAGGCTTCCAGCCTGGCCCTGCCACCCACCAACTAGTTTTCAGGATTTGAATCTTGGCTTGTTTGCATCCTGCCTGACCTCAAGGACCCGTCCCACGGGCTCCATGGGGCAGGATCTGTCATGCCCTCAGGCTGCAGAGGAGGAAACGGAGGCCCAGAAAGATGACGTGGCTTGCAAGGAACAGCAGCAGCAGAGCCAGGGCTGGAACTTGATCTCTCTGCTTCAGGCCTGTGAATCCCCTTTTCTGCAGGCTGTCAACATCCTGTGGCAGCTGAGCGCAAAAGTAGGCCCCCTATAAAGGTGCCTTCTAGATAACGTACCAAAGGCAAAAACAAACATGGTTAGCCAGGACTGACTTCTCTTGGGTTCCCAGCCCCTTCCTGGCCCTTTCACTACCCCCAAAAATCACTTCTAGGACCCTTTCTTAGCATGATCCTCCTCCAGAGTCTCTTCCTGTGGCCCCTGTCTCCTCCCCTACGCAGGGCCTATTTCTGAATTCCTCGGGTGGAGTTACCCCAACCACCACATTATTCTCCAAATCTCAACCTCCAGCTCTGCGTGGGTTACCACCAACCTTGTCCTGTGCCTTCCCAGCAGCCTGCCCTCGAGACAGCCATAACCTTCCTTAACTGCCACTCACCTTCAAGGACAAATTCGTCATCATCTGCATAGACATTTTTGAATATGGACTGAGCCAGCAGGAGAAGAGGAAACTGGAGCTTGAAACCTTCAATGAGGGTATCTATGAGGCCATCCAGGAAAACCAGGAGCAAGGCAAACAAATGATTGCCAAGTTTGAGGAGAAGCACTTGCTGGTAGGCCCTGCCACTCCCTGCCTCCTGCTCCAGATCCCCACCTTCTCTCCCCTCCATGGCCCTGGCCCCACCAGAGGGAAGGGATTGCAGCCCCTCTACCTCTTATGACCCCTGAGGCTCATGGTCATTGCCCCTTTGCCGGAGATCGCACAGCTAGGTGACAGAGCTGAGGTTCAGCCTTCAACTGGCAGCACCAAGCACAGCTCCTCCATCATACCATGGCTGAGCTGAGCCTGTGCATAGTGCCTCTGAGTCTCCTTTACCCAAAATGTCCCTGCACTTCAAGGCTGCATCATCATTATGGTTAATGATGGTGTTACCATTACAACTACTATTAAAGTGAAGACTACAACTCCTTTCTTTTGCTTATTTGTTAATCTAGCAGACTTTCTGAGCCTCCACTCTGTGTCTGCCCTGGGAAACCAGAACCACACTGGACATGGTTCCTGCCCTTAAGGAGTCCCATCCGGTAAAGGACATAGACTCAGACCTTTCCCACAGGAGTCATCGTCCTATACTGGAAGGAAGTCCAGGAAGCTTGAGGGTAGCCAGGGGCACCTTAACTCAGCCTGAGGCCTAATTAATGGGCGTGATCCCAGGGAGGTGGAAGAAGGGCATTCCACCTGAGAGCCACAAAGGCCCTGTGTGTTGGGGGACCTGGCCTACCTTAGCCAGGCTCCTCGGTCCAGCCCAAGCAGGAACCACGTGTACTTGGTGGGAGTTGCCTCTTTGAGTTAGCATTACTTTTTTTTTTAATTTGAGTTAGCATTACTTTTAAAGAATATATTCTAAGTCACAAGTTATTGTGAGACTCTAAAGAAAGCTAAGGACCTTCTTTCTCCTCAAAAAACCGTTCACACAAACCAAGTACAGATACACTTGACTGCAGCTTCCGGGGTTTCAGGGAGCTCGTACAGTCACTCCAGGATAAGGACTCTTAGTCTAAAGTGAAGCAAACATAAGGTAAAGTAAAGTAAACGGAAGGTCAGCTATAATGGGGTTGAAGATGGGCTTTCCTGCTCCTCATCCCCAACAGACCTCACATTCTGTGTAACAACCCTGGAGACCCTCCTCGCTAGGTTAGAGGAGGGGTGTTACCATGTTCAACGGAAGTTCAAACCTGTCAGCAGAGGAATGCATTTGGCTCACAGATGTGTTTTGTTAGGCCCATAGAGGATTTGAAATGTTTTAAACATCCGTTGACATTAAAAATGGAAAGATCTCACAGACAGATTGTGGTTGCCAGCTTCTCTGGAGGCAGTTGTCATCAGGGCCTGAGCAGCACTTGTCCCCTCTAAACAGGCCACATCTCTAGTCCTCCAGTTCCTGTCTGGTGCGCCCCTCCCTGACATTTCTTATCTGGTCCCTGTTGCCACTGGATTTGGGACACCAGCTGGCTCCTCCTGAAGCTGGGCCAGGGCCACTCCCCTCAGCAACGAGTTCCCCTGGAGAAACAGGACATGGGCAGTCAGCATTGCACTCCTGCTGGCTCCAAGTCTGACTCCAGGCCTGACTCCTTAACTTGCTATTCCTCAGGCTTGGGGTATAAGTCTCAGAGTAGGCTGGCTTCTCCTGCTTCTGAGACACTGGTCTGCATGGCTGCTGTAACGGCGATGCCCTCAAAGGTCACCTCAGATGAACTGACTGACCTGTGTACTGCTTGTCCGGAGCCTAGAACAGTGTTGCTCATTCAGCCCACACACAGAACTTGGCGGCACCCGACAGTTTGGGGTGTGCCTGGCCCTGGGATTTTCCAGAACTCCCCAGGGACCCTGATGCTCAGGGAGCTCTCTCTCTTGGGAGTTCACAGACTGCACAGGCCTGAGGCTCCCAGTTCCTACTCACAGGATTATTTCCTGTCCTGTAACTGCAATCATGTCACCGAGCTCCATTAGACCAGGGCTCACACAGCGACCCCTCCTGGTTCCCAGGGGGCACAGCCTGAGGTCCATGGATTGGCAGAATGCTCACACTAACCACCCCCTGGGGACCCTCTCCTGGCCTGCATGTCCTCATTATGAAATGGAGAGAACCACTTTGCAGAACTGTAGTGGGGACCAGTGAGATTGAGTTGTCAGGGCAAAATACATGAAGGGCAGTGTGTGTAGTCGCAGTCACTCCTGGCTAGGTAACGCAAGTAGAAGCACAGACTCAGGATGAAAAATGTCTGCAGGCAGTACAGTCAGTTGGCCTCCATCTTGTGTACATGCATGTGTGTGTGTGTTTGTGTACATGATGAAAATATAGCATGCACTGTTCTGCACTTTGCTATTTTGTCTACGCAGCTTGGAGTGCCTTCCAAAACTTGAATTGCTTCATTGATTTCATAGCTGTAAATTGTCTCATTGCATGAATGAGCCATAATTTATTAAACTAATCCCTATTGGTGAACGATTAGGTTTTTCCAATTCTTTGCTCTTTCAAGTAGTGTTGCAATGAATAGCCTGGTGCAAGATTGATCTGTAAGGTGAAGTCCTACAAGTGGAACTGTGTGTCACTACTTTAAGTCATTGTCCAGCTGCAATTTGCCACAGACACTGTATCTCCTGCAGGCCTGCATTCTCTCTTGTCAGGCCACCATTATCCAGCATTCTCTGCTTTGCCAACTGGTACACCTGGTTCAGTGTTTATTTTCTTATAAGTGGTGGTAAGCATCACACATTTTATAAACAATTGTATTTCTTATTCTGGGAACTATTTTTTCTTATAATTTGCCCTTACCCATTTTTGTGGGTTTTTTTTTTTTTTTGTCTCTTGTTCTCTCTGTCTCTTTCTTTAAAAAAAAAATCATCATTTGTAGGGACTCTCTACAGATTGAGAAATTAGTCCTGTGTCAGTGAAATGAGCTGCAAATATTTTTCCCAGTTTGTTGCTTATCTTGTCATTTTGTCTATGGTGCTCTGGGCATTGGGAATTAATTTTTTTATGTATTGATAGTAGAATTTATCAGTCTTTCCTTCTGTTTATACTTAAAAAGGATTTCTTCTCTCTGAGCTTGTGTATTTAAAATCCCCCATTTGTCCTTCTAGTATTTTTATGGCCTATATTTTCACATTTAAATCTTTGCTCCATTGGGAATTTGTTTTTATATAGGGCTTGACAAGGCAGAGATCAAGCCTGATTTTTCTCTGAATGGAATATCCAAGATTCTATGTATCATTCATCCCACTGAATCGTACCATTATTCTGTCCTTCATAACTAATACCAAATATTAACAGAAACAAATTGACATCACATCTGTTGGCGACTGAATCCTCAGGCCCTTTTGTTTAAGTGAATGACTGGTAATCAGTGCCAAACTTGGACCCCAAGGTACTCCCCAGGCTTCCCCGTCCAGTAGGGCTAGCATCTGTTTACCACTGGCTCCCACTGAACCATAGCGTTTTGTGTGGGTTCAACTAGTTTCCTCAAAGATTGGAACTGTCTTCTATCTCAGTGTCTCTCCCTGTCTATGCCTGCTATAGGCCTTTTATGGGTGCCTCTTTAGTTGAGCCCCCACAGTAAGCCAAGCACCTCATATACACTGTTTAATCCCCAGACTTTGTGAAGCATAGATTCTGTCCTCCTTACAGTGAGGAAACTAAAACATAAAGAATGAAAGTGGTGCACTCAAGATCATACTACCGGTAAGTGACCCAGACAGTATTCAAATTCAGGTTCACCTGACTCTGCTGTTATTGCTCCTTCCACCTGTCCTGGCACACCTCTAATAAAAACCTGCGCTGATGTATACTGAGCACTTGGTAGTGCTCTACCTGCTATAAGAGCCTAGAGGCATGGAGAGGGCAAGTAGTTCATTAAGCTCACAGAGCTGGCAAGTGGTGGAGCTGACACCTGAACTTGGGCAGGTCCACCCAAGAATGCAAATTGCCACCTGTCACTAACTAATCACACATAGCTGTGGATTTCTAAGTCACAGGCTTTTGTTTCCAGAGTTTAAATGCCATTCGCCATGAGTCTGATCTGACCAGCATTGAGACAAAGATCACAGAATCCTCTGAGGCCATCAACGAACTGTTTGACACGCTCATGACACTGGAGATGCAGTTGGTAGAACAGCTGGAGGTGAGGCCGGGTCCCTGGGCACAGACATGATGCAACTGTGCCCAGTCAGACTCATTTGCAAGAACTGGTGATGCAGCTGCAAAACCACACGTGAGCAGGTGTCTTTTCTTCTAGAAATGTCCAGTGCAACTCAGAGTGTCAAACTAACGCTGTCTTTCTCATCAGTTCTATGTTTGCTTTTAATTCATTTTGATCATTTCAGTTGCAAGTAATTCTATGCAAAATGAGGTGAGCTCATTCTTCTAGAATGTTCTCTCCCCCTACCTCTCCTCCAAGATCCCAGAGACACTTTAGGGAGGTTTTTTATTAGACCCAAGGAGCTGTCTGGGTGCTGGCAAAACAAAATAGACCCCCAGTCAGGGACAAAACAAAGGCTCCTCCACACAGCTCTGCATGCTCAGCAATGCAGCCTGTGGTTGCAGCATCAGGGGCATGCAGGAGCCTGCAATTCAGCGCTAAGTAGTGGATGTGAAGAGCTCTGCTATCTAAAATCCCTTAGCAGCCAGAATGACTTGTGTGTTCACGAGGCAGCCAAGGCCAGGAGTCTGAAGTGCTGCGATGAATTGAACCTCATTGGATGCTGCTGTGGCTGGGCCAAGAGATAGCGCCTAATCAATTCCGCACATGTCAAGTGACACCTCAGACATGGAATAGATTTCCCCATCACATCACATAGCAGCTGCTTGCTCCCCGCTGGGGAATACTCAAGCACTGCAAAAGCAGCCCACGGAGCACCAGGGGAGGTTAGGCAGTGGCTCCTAACCTTTTCGAGCAGGGAGATCCCCTTTCCAAGATCCAAAAACTCTCCAAGATCCAAAAACGAACCCATGCAGGGTCATATTTGTATTACCAATAGCCAGAAAGCTGTAAATGCAGTTGTGCTTTTCAGTGACCCTGTTTTTATTCATGACAAGTGTTTACACACTTCTGAAAAATGTATAATTAGCTTAGCTCATCAACAGTTCTCAGGCTTATGTAAGTTCCCCCATCAGCTCAGCCCTCCCTGTGGGCTATGTAGGTCTACAGTAGATCTGGTGCTGACAGACCCTGGGGGCTCTCAGAGTAGTGGCCCATGCCACTGCATCTTCAGTTGTTCCCTCAGTCACATGAAGTCCCCTGGGTGCCTTGCTAAGCTTGGGACTCAGCAATGCAGGAGTGCCCTCAGGGAGGAGGTGGAGGCTGTGCAGACAGCCTTGCTGATGGTGACAGGTCTGAGGCAACAGCCAGCATTACTGAGGGCTCCCTCTCTGCCAGGCACCTTGCAAAGAATTCATGTGAAGTAACTCATTTAAGCTTCAGGGCAACTCCATGAGACAGGTATTGCACCGGAAACCCAATTCATAGATGAGGAAGTGGAGGCCCAGAGAGGTTCAATGACATTCGCAGAGTTCCATACAGTGGTGGAGCTGCCACACTGACCGAGGAGTCTGGCTTTTAGTGACTACCTGCGCTGTCTCTCTGGAGGTGATGGACAGATGTCCCTGAGAAGCCCAAATGAAGGGGGTTAGTTCTGTGGGTATATGGAGACCAGGACAGGCATTCTTGGCAGAGGGACAAGCACATGCAAAGGCCTGAAGAAAGCACTGCTTTAAGCATTCAGGCCGTGGTGAGTGACTTGAAATATCTGGAGAGTAGCAGAGCTGTGAGAAAGAGGAGGAGGAGGGAAGCAGATCCCAAACATCCTCCCAGGGAGAGTGTTGTGGTTGGTTTCACCCAGAAGATCTGTGACAAGAGGAAGCACCAGGTGAGTGCTAAGGAGTGCCTCCTGCTGTGACACTAGGCTAGTCGGGTTCCTATCTAAATATATGTGTTAACTGTGTTTTTTTTTTATCATTTCTAGGAAACGATAAACATGTTTGAAAGGAATATCATTGACTTAATGGGAACCTTCATCGAAAATGTTCAAAGCCTATATCCTTTCCTTGATGACCCTCCATGGGAACGGGCTCCTGAGCCTTGGGTTTATTCTGGTCTAGACCAGCGCTCTGCCTGCCTCCAGGAGAGCTACATGGAGGAGCCGCCATCTTTAAAATGGCAGGTAAAACTTCACAAACAGCAGGATGCAAATAAGTGGGGCTTCCAGGTGACGGCCTCCCACTGCCACTAGCAGCCTAAACATGTCGGCAGAGACAGTAAAAAGTCAGCACTTTATAATCCTACTTTGCTTTCTACCAGAAGTACCTACACCCCATTTGATTTACAAAAAGGTCTGTACCTCCACCAAGATGATATTAAATTTATTAGAGGATTCTGCTTAGTGGGACTCTCTACCTTTGAAATTGGAGGAATATAAAACTGCCAGTTTTTCACCAAGGAAAAAGCTCCATCAAAGGACTGAGTCTTGGCAACCACTTGGAATGTTTGAAAAATGTTCTCTGGGGTCTGAGGGAGTTTCCCGACCTCAGAACAATGGCAGCCTTGTTAGAGTAAAGGTTTGGCTGTTCACTGGGGTCGCTGTGTAGGTCCCATTATTTGCAGAAGTCCCTCCTTGTTCTTGAATGTGTGGTACTCAGGGAACTACCACACCCCAGAGTCCCTGCCTTTCCCACTGTGTTGCATATCCACACACCTGGGGTGGGGGGAAATCTTCATGTTGAAGACACTGACATATTATTTTTAATGGGCTTGTCAGGTTAAATGTCAGGGTTGGGAGCTGACATTTGGGCATGACTAATGCTTCTGCCAACTGAAATCATGTGGGGGGCAAACTATTGCACTACACCCCAGAAGCAACCTCCTGGTCCTGCCCTTTTGGGCCCATAGTCCCACAGAGATACAGAATTATGGAGACAGTGAGTGGCCAAAAGTACAAGGTGCTTGCTGGTGGGCCTCAGAAAGCTTCCTGAGGGAGGGCCCACTAAATGAGGACCTGAGGGTGGGCCAGAGAGACAGGTGGAAAGGTAGGAAAGACATTCCAGGCAAGGAGACAACTGAGGGTGGGCCAAAGAGGTCTGGTTCCAAGAGGAAGCCTCTGGATCACATTAGGGAGTGGGAAGCTCCCAGAGAGTTATAAGCCCAGGCAGGAGGAGGTCCCTTTATTTGAAGCCTTAAGAGTTTATTCTGGCAGCTGTTGGGAGACAGGGCTAGACTGGGGGGGGGGGCAGGGGGGGGCAGGGGGGGCGGGGGGACGGGACACCAGATTGTAGTTTCCTGCCCAATCAGAAGGTGGTGGCATGCAGAGAAGTGGATTATGGAGGACCACTGAGGGAGGAACATGATGGAGGAACACTGAGGGAGCCCAGCACCAAGCGTCAGTGATGACCAACTGTGAAGGTGGGGGCTGCAGTCAGGACAGCCCTGGGGTTTGGTGTGTGTGGGCAGATGGTCACGTGGTGGTGATGCACCAGCACCTCACAGTTTGCCCTGCTGCCCTAAAAGTCTGCTAGTGTCTGGTAGGGAGTGTCCAGGACCTCTGAGTGCTTGCACAGGCCCCAGGCATGGGTCATGGTGTGGGGGCCCTGCTCTGCCCTTTTGCTTAACTCGTGGCTGCACAATGGCTCAGTGCCGGGACCTGGAGAACCACCATCATGAGAGGCTCCTGGAGATCTCCATCAACACCCTCGAGAAGATACTCAAGGGCGACCTTGACCAGGACCTGCCAGACGACTTGCGAGCAGTGAGTGTGATGGGCAGGGCAGTGAGAGGAGCTGGGGCATCACAAGCAAGCGTTGTGTGTGGGGTGGACACCAGAGCCAGCCCAGCGCTGAGACTCCAATAGCCTGAAAACCTCTTGGTGCCTCAGTTTACTCATCTTCGAAAGGGAATAATAGCCGTCTTGGCAGAGTGGTTGACAGATGAACTATGCTGAAATAAAGCATCAGTGGGGCTCTCAGTAGGATCCAAGAGGATTTCATGATAATTATGTGGTTTCCACTTATTCACAGGTTGATTTCCAAAAGCTCGTTTCTGTGGGCTCTGGCACTTTCTAAGAGAGGCAGTTATAAGTAGAAGTCAAGGTCGGAGACCTCCCTGAAGGTCTTCATCCTTAATGCAGCACCTTCCACCAGTGATGAATCCTTATGGGTCAGCAGAGGTAGTCCAGGCTCTGTACACTGGGTCTGCACACTGAGAGGCTCTCCAGGGTTGCCTTGGGGTGGCAGTGTGTTATGTCTCAGGAAAGGGGTACGGGGGACAATGGAAGGGCCCAGCCCCAGGTACTCTCTGGTCAGGAGCCTGTTTTCATTCCTTCCTCATTCATTCTACTCCCGATTTCTCAGCTTCGTGCCATCTGCAGGTCACCACTAAATCAAGCCACTGTGTCCTCTGCTGGACAACTGATCTCTTTATGGCTCTCCTACTCTTGGTTCTCCATGCAGCACCAGAGATGCCTTTGAAAACCCAAACCACAGCACTTTGCGCTCTTGCACAACAACCTCTAATGGCTTTCCATGACTCAGCATGAGCTCTTCTCGTCCTCCCCGCCTGCCAACCTCAGCAGCCTCCTGTGGCCCTAGCCTCTGGGGACTCCCCAATCTCGCAGGCTTGCTCCTTTCTGTTGATGTTCTGCCTAGCAGACACCCTCTTCCCTCAGATCTCGTGTGTCTGGCTTGTCCTTATCATTTAGGTCTCAGCTCAAATGTCAGCTCCTTGGAGAGGCCTTCCCTCATCACCTTCCTGAAAAACCATTGTCTCTCTATCACACACCCCATTTCTCATTGTCAGAGCCCTATCACAATTTCAAACTCTCCTGTTTATGCTGATTTGCTTATGTGACTATTCACAGTCCACATAGGCTCATGGGGAAGGCAGAGATGGCCTCGTCACCACCTCACACCTCCCCCGCCAATGACACACAGCACAGCTGAGGTGCCAGGAGTCATTCGCCAAGCCCCGCTCTGCCAATTGCTGCCTAAGTACTGCAGACACGGAGACAGGCTGTCCCTGACGGCCACAGCTGCTGTCCAGACACCAAGCCCAGCTGTGTGGTAGCAGGGCCACGGTGTCACCAGCCTTCCCTCCCAAAACTCTTACCAAATGCTAATGTTGACCAGGCTCAGGGAGGTGCCTTGAGCCCTGAACTAAGGCTGCCACCAAAGGCCTACTTTGGAACCCTCCAGACAGGCCATGGAGTGGTGGGTAGAGTTTCCTCAGCACAACTCCCAGGTCTGTGACACCCAGTCTGCACATGACTGACACATGCTCCTTCCCTAACGCCTGGAACACACAGAAAGAGAGGGGCCCCAAAGGTCAATGGCAGACAAGCAGGTTAGGTGGGTCCTCTCTCTTGCAAGGATGCCAGGCACCATGACTCTTATTCCAGTGGTGCTGGGAACCCTGAGCACTGCTGCTTGGGGGCACAGTGGGTGCTGACCAGTGGCCTGGCCTCTTAGAGTGCCACCCACAGAAGGCTCCCCACTATCCAGGAGTTGACACCTGATGCGCTCACGTGATCTCGCTGACCTCACAGAGAATCCTACAGGCAATATTGTCATCATCTTCAGTTTACAGATGGGAAAACTGGGTAAGAGAGTTTTAGAGAAGTTTGGTAAAATGCCCAAGATGACCTGGCTTATGAGGACCTGAGTCTGGAGTTGAACTCTAGTCCCAAGACCCAGAACCAGGACCATTACCCAGAGTGGGCGCTGCGTCCCCCATTGTGCAAGACAAGTTGGTGTTCTGGGTTTGCCCATGGCTCCAGGAGTGAGGGGAGTGGGGCTCTGTCTCAGAGCTCTGGTGGGAGCAGCCTGCAGAGTCTCCTGGAGAGCTTTCTTCTGCGGACCAGTGTGTCTGGGTCCTTTGGGGAATGTCTGCAGTCGCAGCAGGGAATGCCAGGACTGGACAGTGCTGCAGCTGGTTTATGTCTCTTCACTTTAAAAGTGGTATGTCAGGCCTCCCTGGTGGCGCAGGGGTTAAGACGCAACCTATGAAGCTATCCAGCCACTGCAGCACAAGTTCGATCCCTGGCCAGGGAGATACCCACATGGCGCAGCAGACCTCTCCTGACTCGCCTGCTGCTCCCCTCAGCAGTGTATTTCGGTCAGTCTGCCTGTTCTGTTCCCCACTCTGTTCTGGTGAATCCTCTCACCCCCACACCTCTGGCCTGCACCCCAGTTCTTGTATGCATAAATAAAAATAAACCTTTAAAAAAAAAAGTGGCATGTGAGGGGTGGGGATGGGGAGTGGATTGCAGAGAAGCCATGCTCTGTAAAAAGTAATAATAACAACAAATAATGGATGCTTACTGAGGACCTCCTGAGGCCAACTGTATGAGTAGGTACCACTATGGCTCCCCTTTACAAATGAGGAAACTGAGGCACAGAGATTAGAGTAAACTGAGCAAAGATAGAGAGCATATGAACAATTGAGTCGCAATTTCAACCCAGGTTGCTTGACTCAAAGCCGAACATGTCTACTCAGCCTGTTGCAAGCCAGGGGAGTTCAGATGGGGGAATAGGTCCCTTGATGTAAAAAATTTGATTTCTGTTATCTGATAATGAGCATATCATGATAAAAAGGCACGTTGAGTTTCTCTATTTCGTTTTTATTAAGATTTATTTATTTATGCATACAAGAACTGGAGTACAGGCAAGAGATGTGGGAGGGTGAGAGGACTCTCCAGAGACAGACTGGGGAACAGAACAGGCAGATTGACTAAAATACACTGCTGAGGGGGGCAGTGGGTGAGTCAGGAGAGGTCTGCTGTGCCATGTGTGTTGCTCCCTGGCTGGGGATAGAACTTGTGCTGCAGTGGCTGCAGAGAAGCTTTGTAGGTTGCATCTTAACCCCTTGCAACCCCTTACAATACAGAGGCCCTCTGTATTTCTTTAAAGCGCCTTTTGTTCTCTATTTCTTTAAAGAGTGATTGTAGTCAGCCCATGCCAGTCTTAGAACCAAACTCATGTTTTAAAGTCTTCACAGCTTTGAAAGGAAAAACAGAATGCATGTGCTCAAGGAGGGACCCTGGAGCCTGCAGGGAGGGGGCCTGTGAGTGGCATTGGCAGCCAAAACTGCCCACAGTGAAGCCGGGCTACTGCTTCCCTCCACCAGGTCAAGGACACAAAGCCAGCCCCATGTTCCACATGTAGGTGGTAGTGGGTCAGACATGCTCCCTGGGTGCTCTGAACACCCAGGCGAGCACCCAGCTGCAAGGGCAGGGTCTGTGCTCTGGCCAAGGCCATTGAGAAGACCGGTAAGTCCCCCGATGGTCTGGCAGAGTGACGGGGGTAGGATTCCCCGCCATAATCACTGGTGGCATGGATGAGAGCCCAACTAGGATCTCTGCCCGATCAGCTGAGCAGGGACTGGGCTCTCTGTTGTTGTCTCTGGGGTGGAGGGAGCCACAGTGTCAGTTGTGCCTGGGCAAGTGTTTGACAGAATGATCTGATCCCACGCAGACATGAGGCAGCAAATCCTCAAGCCACCAGCATTGCGGTGGTCCTGGGTCCTTCTCAACAGTCCTTTCCCCTCCTCCCCCTAAAAAAAAAATCACTTTGAAATAAATGTATCTTTCCAGTTGCAAGAGCCCCCTGGGTGAAGTTCGGTAAGCCCGCAGGACAGGGTGGTACAGCTCAGGCAGCCAGGACCAGTCCCCGGATTCTGCATATCCCTGGACGCTGCATGGCTCCTGCCTCAGTGCTTTTGATCTGCAGAAACGAGAAGGGAATATGGAATGTTTTACCCACAAGAGCTGTTGAGAGGACAAACTGACGTAGCCACCACTCTAGGCCATCTGAAGTCCAGAAACAACTCGTAACTGGCATTTTAAAATAATTTCTTTAAGCCAGATTCCTTTCATTTGTATTTTACAAATGTCACGCAGATTTTCATGACCAATTCTAGCCTCATCTGGTTCTAAGAACACTTCACTCCCCACAGCTTCTGAAGCTGATTTCTACATATTCAAACTGGGGGGATGTTTTCTCTGCTTGGCTTAGGAGACTGTAATCCACTATTTAAAAATTGGGTTATTTTTTGTAGAGGTGACAATACTGTATATGATTTAGGGGTATAGGTTCACCCCTCTTCAAATGTGTATTACCATACCACACCCACCACCAAAGCACCCCTCCCCCAATTGCTCCCCATCCTCCCCCCTCTAGTAGCCTCAATTCTGCAGTCAGATTTCTAGGTCTTCTTCCTTTGTGACCCACTTTTTTAAATGAAAGAGGACCCTTTAGTAATGGGGTGATGTTATCAATGTAACTATTTATTTCTTAAATAACTAGGATGACCATTTCAGGGCATGCCGCTCGCGAACCCTTTCAGAGCCTGACCCAGGACCTTCTATGCAGGGGAAGTGCTTAATAATTTCTTGTCATTTCTCCTGGGCAGATGCTCCTACCTCCACATCAGCTAGCCTGGCTTTTCCATATGTGATTCTGTGACAAACCAGCACCCCCCGACGTACTGACAGCCATTACTCTGAAAAGAAGTTATGCCCAAATAAGTTGGAAAACAGAGACAAAGATTTATTTATTTATGCATACAAGAGCTGGGGTACAGGCCAGAGATGCGGGAGGGTGAGAGGATTCACCAGAGACAGAGTGGGAAGCACAACAGGCAGACTGACTGAAATATACTGCTGAGGGGAGCAGCAGGTGAGTCAGGAGAGGTCTGCTGTCATGTGGGTAACTCCTTGGCCGGGGATCGAACTCGAGCTGCAGAGGCTGTGGATTGCTTCATAGTGCGGTGCTTAACCCCTTGCTGCACCAGGGAGACCCAAGACAAAGTTAAGACTTTATTTTCCACAGGACTTACCAGAGCCTTCTCTGGAAACGTGCCTTATACTTGGTGCATCAAGAAAGGCCTGGGGTGTGCAGGCTCTCCCAAATGTATTTCACCAAAAAATACTTTTTTTTTTTTTTTGCAGAAATTTTAACATCTTAAGATTCCACATCACATATTTTGGAGACTGTTAAAGACTACTATAGGAAAGAAAATAGGACACATCCACTCCTGGCCCTCTCTATAATAGAGAACATTTGGGTCCTTGGCATGACAGAAAGCGCCTTCCTTCCAAGAGGAAGCAACCACTTAAGTGCTCCAGTAGCTGTCCTCACTCCGGGAAATGATTCCACTCAGTTTTCATCTGTGCTAGGCCCACAGTCTCAGCACAAACCCTTAGAACTGGCCATTTTTGACATTTTTCATGGCAGAAAACAATCAAGAACAGAGAAAGCAGGAGACCCCAAAATAATCTAAGGTTCAATTTGGTTAATGCGAGGGACAGTGGAGAAACAGCACAGGGTGAACACCATTGGTTTGCGGGTTCTCAGAACCACTGAGACAGGCCTCATGCTTCCTGGATGGCAGCTTTCAGGTCACTCAGTCTCAAGGGTACCCGAGAGAGAAATGTCACGAGAGCAGATGTCCTGCTTGAGGTGCCCTCTGGGGCCGCAATCTACCTTCTTCCTAGAGAGAATGTGCTCTCAACCAGGTCTGCAAAGGCAGCACCCAGGCTGGTCCTTTCCTGGGAGGTACGGTCACTGGGAGAGGAGCGCTAAGGAGAATGGGCTGACACAGCTAATGGAAAGGTGGGATCTTCACAGGGCTCTGGGCAGCGGGCCTGCTCGGCATGGCTCCTAACAGCCAGGGGGCTCGGGGGGTCCTTTTCTCACCAGCACTTTGGCTTTGTGCTCAGGGTGTGATGACACACAAGCTCATTTGGTCTTTCTCATGCATCAGCTTTTTGTCGACAAAGACACGATTGTGAATGCTGTGGGGGCCTCCCATGACATCCACCTCCTGAAGATCGACAATCGAGAAGACGAGTTGGTGACCAGGGTCAACTCTTGGTGCTCACAGTTAGTGGACAAGGTGAGTAAATGCCACGCGGCCTAGCAGGCTGCACCAGCTTCTCCAGCTACCAGCCAGAGAAAGTGGAAATCTTCCCTAGGAACCATGTACTATATGCATGAGAAATGATGAAAGAAGTAAAATTAAGGATTGTAGAATTCCATGCTGAAGATTGAGTCTTGTCCAGTCACTTTAAAACCCACTTTTAAAAATGGGCCTCCCTGGTGGTGCAAGGGGTTAATTACAGCACTGTGAAGCTATCCGCAGCCTCTGCAGCGAGTGCGAACCCTAGCCAGGGAGGTGACCCCCACGTCTTCCCCGCTGCTCCCCTCAGCAGTGGACTTCAGTCTATCTACCTGTTCTGTTCCCCACTCTGTCTCTGGTGAATCCTCTCACCCCCCACACCTCTGGCCTGTACCCCAGCTTTTGTAATCATAAATAAATCTTTAAAAATAAATAAATAAATAACAGTGCTTCATCTTTTTTCTAACCCCTACCTTAAGTGTGTGTAGAAGCGGAACACAGTGTAAATGAGGGACATGCCTATGCAGATTTCAAAGAATGATTGCCCTTTCCCTCAAACCAGACTCGGGAAAACATATTAACCAATTATCTGATGCTCGACACTGGGCTTTGGTTTCACCCTCAGGTTCACAAGGATGAGATCATGAGGAACCGCAAGCGAGTGAAGGAGATCAATCAATACATCGACCATGCGCAGAATGAACTGGACAACCTGGAATGTGGCTATATCATTGATTAGGCTATTAGCTGGGGTTGCCTTGGAAAACACAGCACCTGTGTGCTTTGACCAGCAGAGCACACATTTCACTGCCTCAGAAGAGAATTACTGGGAATTTCTCAACTCGTGAGTCCCTAATGCCATTCTTCCCCCACCTCCACCCTGGGAAAAAACCTCCAAATGTAAAGAAAAATAAAGGACTTATGTTAACATTTCTCCATTCTTTTTTTAATAAAAGATTTATTTATGCATATATGCAGGCCAGAGGTGCGGGGCTGAGAGGATTCACCAGAGACAGAGTGGGGAACAGAACAGGTGGATCTACTGAAATACACTGCAGAGGGGAGCAGTGGGCAAGGTCTGCTGCGTCATGTGGGTCAGCTCCCTGGCCGGGGATGGAACTCGTGCTGCAATGGCTGCCGATAGCTTCATAGTGCTGAGACCTAACCCCTTGCACCATTAGGGAGGCCCAATGTTTCTCCATTCTTTAAAAAAAAAAGAAACAGAATTCATGTTCATGTACGAGGAGGAAAAGACCATGACAGGCAGTTGACCATGCAGCTGTGAGCCTACTGACAGCAGTTCCCTAGGGGCTGCCAGTGGGCACATTCAGCGTTGTGCTGACCCCGTTTCTTATGCTCTCAGGGCAGGCTGCTGGCTGTAATAATCTCCTCTCACCTCTCCTCCAGGTGCTGAGGAGTGATGCAGAAGAGGCTGCAGCTCCCAGCACAGAACCAGGGCCTTGGCGGAGCCCTCAGCCCAAGGCTGAGGCTGCTGCTCCCTGTGGCTCTGAGCTTGGCTGCAGGAAGCTGGACCCTCCAGAGGTTAAGACATAGGCTGGGCATCACACATCACCTCTGCAGCCTGAGCTGCAGCTCTGAAGTGGGAATGTGACAATACACCCTTTGAGCATGGTCGAGGGATTCAGGGAGAACACATGGAAAATATGGAAAAGCCCCCAGGTGGCCAGTGCCCCACGTGAAGGAGATGGTGCCATTCATCACTCAGGTGGGCAAGGATAGGTGCTAGGAAAGCCTCTGCTGCCTGAGACTCTCAGACAACACCCACTTCTCTCTCACGGGGCCCTAGTGCTGGGAGATCAAGGCTGCCTCCTGCGGCCATGCAAGCAGCCAGCGGGAATACTCTTGGGACTCCCTGGGCTTTTAACCCAGAAACAATGCAGGTTTTCTAGTTGCAAAAGTAAATAATTCTTTCTAAAACAGTAGCAACACACACAAACTACTGGTTTAAGCAAAAAGGACTCACTCTCAAAAGATCATTTAACTAAAAACCAGGAGTAAAAAAGCTTGTGTGTTGCTGACTGATTGTCCCCAGTGTGGGGTTCCTGGCCATGGGCAGCAGACAGTGCAGCATGCTGGGGGAGGTGAGCTGTCACCCAGACATTATAAGAAGAATGGAGAAAAAAGGAGGTACAAATGAAAATGGCTTGACACTATTTCCAGGTTGTGGAAATATTTAATATTTAATATTTAAATCAGGGCTGAGAAAGTCATGCAGACAACTTGCCCCCCCGCTCACTGTTGGCCAGGTGGGGCACCTGGGTTGGACTTGAGTTGATCTACAGACAGCTGTGCATTGTCTCAAGGCATCTAGGGTGCTGCTGAGTAGGCACCAAGCCAGGGAGCCCTGTGGGCCAGGGGAGCCTGTGGCTGTACAGTCAATGTCCTACTGGTTGGTTGTGCACCTCCTGGGCCTCACTCCTGCAGGAGCTTGTGCTTTACTGTGGTGCTCTCAGAGCAGAGGTGGATGAAGAGGGTGCCAGCAGCAGTCCGTGCCCGCAGCTCCTGCAGCTCATAGTCATGGGCCCACTCAATGTTGCCCCACTTTTGGATCTAAGGGGAAGACAAGACATGCCATTGAGTGAGTGACTAGTGCCCAACTCCCTGCTCACCAGGGTCACATCCTATTCCTGTAGCTGGCTGAGGGCAGCAGGCTGAGTGCTACACAGGTGGCAGAGCTAGCACCCATGCTCCGAAGGGCACAGATGGTCTGGGAGTGTCTCCCAAGCACCCACCCAGTGTGCTGTCCTCCTACAAGAGTGCCAGCCTGAGACAGTCTATATAATGTCCTTGTCTAGAAGCTGCCTCACCACGTGGGCTGCAAGTGCTCCCCATGTTGGTGGGTGGGATAAATGATCACCAAGGCTGTAGGGTGGCTTCACTTCTGACTCCTGAGGTGCAGAGGCCTCTCTGCTCTGCACACGGGGCAAAGGTCATAGAATCTTCCTCTAGGGTTAACAACAAGAGAGGGTCCAAACACAGTGTGGCTGTCCAGATGTCAGTGTGACTCCAACCCAACACTGCCAACTCCTAGCCTGCTGCCCCAGCCCATCCAGGAACTCAATCTGCCACACCACACAAGCTACCTGTTTCTGGGTGGTCTGGTCTCAACCCCCATGTGACATGTCATGGGAAGAGCACTGCAGACTTTCCGAGAACTCACATACATAGTCCAGGTAACTCCCTTTTTATGGAGCATCAAACCTGAAGTTCAGAGAATGATGGCCTGGCTCTGGGCCCACTGTCAAAAGCTACAACCAGACCAGAAACCAGGCTTCATGGCTCCCATCCTCCCACAACCCTGAAGCCCCCGTGGGTCACCCCCTTCCCATTTAATTGTTTCTAACATCCAGAGAATATCCAGTCTCTTTGGTAATACAGAAACAGTTTCCCCCCCTGGCATTTTCCCAAGCAACTAAATGGACTTGGGAAATACTGACATTACAAAAGGGTTTTCATCATACTAGGAACCAATTTGTAATAGCAATTAACCTTCTGAGGTTGGAGAAAAAAACAACAAAAAGACTGCAAAGACCACCATAATTTTCAGTTTAAAAATGCGAAGGATGGTACAGCAAAACCTCATTAGTTTTGAGTCCACTAAATCAAACCTTGTGTATAAACAGCAGCTCCCTGTGCACGCTCTGCCAGCCAGATGAACCGCTATGTGAATGTCAGGGTGTAAAGGCTTAGCCTTCTAAAGGATACCGCAGCTGCCAGTCACTTGAACAGGCCCATTCTGCATATGTCAGCCCAAAAGATCCTGATCGAACCAAAACTCTGCTCCTGCAGTGGGGGTGAAGGCCTTAGTCCAGTGTTACCTGGATTTGGCTTGATACCTGGACTTCAGCATTTCCCAACAATGTGGCCCGTGCCACGAGAAGAGGAGGTGGGGCGATGAGGGGAGAGTAGAGCCAGTGCTGGGACACATAGTGGACTTTTTTATTACGATTACTTGGCAATACTTTCACTGGCCCTTAGTTTTTGTTTCTGTATGTATACAAAAATAATAAAGGCCAAGTTTGCATAAAACCATTTCAGATGGGTTAAAACCAGTTCCTCCCCTCTGGCTGCATAGTACCTGGTACTCCTCCTCCAGGCGTGACAGCAGGACGGCCTGCTCCACTGTCAGGTGCAGGTCAATCAGGCCCAATGTCAGCACCATGGACTTGAGCTGGGCCACGACAAATTCAATCCCTGCAGAGACATAAGCCAAGTCAGGCCCCAGCATGCCTCACTGTGAAACAGGGCAGTGCCTAGCCCCCCTGCCTTCGAGTCCATTGAGTCCTAGAAGAGGAGCAACACGAAGGCACCAGGAGATGGGAAACGGCCGCAGGGACCTCTTGCCTTTTGGCCCATTCTCTCTCTATATTCCCTATTCTTCTCAGAGATCATTCTGGCATTCCTTGGGGGTGATCCTTCCTCTGCCCTTACCAGGAGTGCACATATAACCTAAATCGGGCCAATCGACACATGCCATCCTTGGTCCAAGAGAATGACTGGTCCATGCATGGCTGGGCATGTGATCACAGCCAGGCCAATGAGATTTGATCTGAAGACTCCAGAAGAGAAAACCAACTTTCTACTGGAAGGGTATAAGCCTGTTGTCCTTTCAGAGCAAAAGGGTGAGCATCAAAATCACCACCTAGAGTGCTCCTCTGTTTCTCTGGATTTTGGACATCCATGCCTGACACTCACCCTCCCAGCCTGCAGGAAGTGCCATGCATACCTTGTAGGGCCCATGTGTTGTAAGATGCCAGGTGGCTGATGAGCACCTCTCGAGTCCTGGCTGGGATGCTGGGCCCCATTATGCTGGTGGAGGAGCCTATCTCCACACCATATCTGAAAGGAAAATGCTTTGGTGTATTCCTGTCATGCTGTGTAGCCCAGGAAGCAAAGCTCCAAACTGCTGAGCATGTGTGTGCCCTGTCAGGGAATGTGGCCAAGAGGCCAGTCTTGGGATTCTGAAGCAATTGCCACTGTAATCAGTTGCCTCCTGACCTAGTAATTTTCTGTCACCCAACAGCAAAGTCAGAGGACCAAGAAACTGCCCTAAATGAAGGCATGGGTGTCAAATCACACACACCTGGGGCTCTCTGGCAGCCCCCACTGTCAGGGCTGTCTGAAATTCTAATTCATTTGCCTGGAATCTCCATCAAAATCTGCTTTTCAAATCTTTTGTAGGAAATATGTTCACATTTGAAGTCATAAAAGATTTCTTTTAGGGGCCTCCCCTGATGGCGCAGGCGGTTCAGCGCCACGCTGTGAAGCTGTCCGCAGCCTCTGCAGTGCTGGTTTGATCCTGGCTGGCTGGCTAGGGTCCCACGTAGCGCAGCAGACCTCTCCTATCTCGCCCGCTGCTCCCCTCAGCAGTGTATTTCAGTCAGTCTGCCTGTTCTGTTCCCTGCTCTGTCTCTGGTGAATCCTCTCAACCTCCCACACATCTGGCCTGTACCCCAGTTCTTGTATAAATAAATAAATAAATCTTAAAAAAAATTTCTTTTAAAACTGTTTTCCTTACAATATTTTCCTATGTCCTGTATCATTCAATCATATAAAAATACACTTATCTCACCTTCACTATATACAGGCATTGTTTTTGCTCTGGAACATGAATTGGCTTCAAGAATGATACATTTTCAAGAACAATGTTAACTATGTAAAAACATAATAGCAATTTTTGTTTGTTTTTCCATGTATCTTTGCTCTTTCCCGTTGGTTTAGAAATAATCTTGCTGAAATTTCTAAGTTCAAATGGAACAGAGGAAACGGCTAAGTTTTTCTGTAAACTATTAAAGATAAGAAATCTCAACTGCCACAAAAAGCTAACAATTTTGTTCCTAGCAAAGACCTCCAGGCACCTAAATTATTGTTACATTTCAATTAGACTCCAAAATGACATTGTATCTCTATAGTGCTCACATAGTATTACAGTTACATTTGATCTGTTAGCACACTGGTTATGCCTTTTACTTTAAAACCCAAGGATGCCTGGCACACTCTGTGCACAGATGAGACAGATTGACATACACGACTTTTGTGAAAAATGCTACACCAAAACTACTCCATGTAAGGTGATAATACTGCAGTCAGGGTAACACTATGAAAGGCAATTCTTCCAAACTCTTCTTATAATGAAATATAATTGAATTTATTTTTCCATATCAATAGTCTGTTCACTTTTGCACAAGAATCTCCCTGCTAAGGAAAAGTATTAGGCATCATCAATTCCTAGAAACTGTACATCCATAGGATGAATATTACCTGTAATTTTAGAGGAAGCTGTCCAGACCTTTCTCCATGCATGTACATATACACACTGTTTTGTGATTTAATTAAATAATGTAGCAACTGTGACAATGATAAAGAAGGTAATGTAACAGGGTGGTCCCCAGGAAAGGGGGAGGTTCCCTGCCCCACCCAAGGGAGGGTGGAGCTGAGCAGGAAGAGGAGAAGCTGCAGAAGAGACTGAGGAAGGAAGCAGGATGGAGCCAGGAGACCTGGAAGAGGCGCATGGAGCCTAGAGACACGTGAAGAAACTGCGCTTGTCTTTTGGTCATGGACTGGGTGACACAGATGTGGGTGAGACCCGTGGGGAGGTGACAATGGCAGCTTTTATCTTGATGTTGATTTTGCTCTTTTCCTTCCGGGCTTGTCCAGTTGTTTGTGACCCTTTTCTGTGGGTCCCCACTGGAAGATGCTTTAGACTTTTAGCAGCTTTGGGGCCTTGCTCTGGGCCAATCCCATTTGGATGGACTTTCACCCACGAGGGGACGGGTAACTTTGGGTGCTTCATTTAGAAACTAGACTCTTTGCCTTACCTGTATTGTTTCCTAGTTGTATTAAAGTTCCTTCCCATTAAAGTCTCCTATGTTTTGTGTTGATGCGGCGGATGGCAGAACCCATGTAGAATAGGCAGGTTTGTGGGGTTTGGGCTGCCCCTCTCCCTGTCCTATAACAGTAACTGCCAAAATGTAAGCATTTACTGTGCACAGGCAGGATGCTAAGCACCACTTCATAACCTGCTATGTAGGGGTTATGAGCCCCACTCACAGACGAGGATGTTGAAGCTCAGAGAGGTGGAGTCACTAGACCAAGGTCACATACAGCCAATTGTGGCAGAAATAGGGCTTTGTGCCTACTCTCAACACCATGTGTACTGACAGCAGGTACTCAGTGCATGGTCCTGAAATGCCACTGAGGAGCACTTTTTCCAAGGTGGCCCTATCCCTCAACACCTGGGAGAGACTGAATCCCAAGGGGACTCTGAACTCAGGAAGCTCACTAGCAAGCTAGGGCTCTGGTTGTCCAATACGGCCCCCTTATCCCAAGAGCCTCCCCAACAGACTGTGCACCTTACCTTTTCTCAGCCCATTCTATGACTGGATCCCACTCGTTCTTTTGAAGTTCCACTAATGTCTCTGGCTCTTCCACCCTGTAGCTAATTCATTGCAAAAATCACCTTCATTAATAAAAAAGTACAATTCCTTCATTCAGTGACAGACAATGGAAAAACACAAAAAGCAACAGCAAAAAAATCCTCCTCCCAACCCAGCCCCACAAGTCTTTCCCTAAAGCAGTGGTTCTCAAACTGTGGCCTTGGGGCCACCCAAGAACACTGCGTGGGAACTTGTTAAAAATACAAATTCCCACCCCTAGCTATGAAAATCAGAATCTCTGGGGGTGGGAGCAGCAATTTGTTAAGTCCCACGGGATTCTAATGGAGGCTTGAATTTGAGAATCATTATACTAAAAGTCCCCAATTATTTGACAGGTCAAGGCTTGCAGCACTATATAAGTGCCATTCTAAACAATACTATACCCAAGGATCCCCGCCCACCTGACCCCAGATGCTGAACAAAGAGGCATGCTGTGTCAGAAGCTCAGCCACTGCATCCCTACCTCTCCTCACTCCTAAGACACCATGTCCCTGCCACAGACCATGCTACCTGATAGCACCTCATGCATGGATGCCCGATGCCATGTGACGACAGGCTACACCATTTGTTTTGACCAAAAGACACAAAGATGGAGTCAGCTGAGGGAACCCGGGGGGCACTTAGAAAGCCACATTCTGGTATGAAGAGAGGTCATGAGTTACACACTCAGCAGCAGAGGAAGTCAGCTCCTGAATATCAATATCTGACTACCTCATTGTCCAAGCTGACAAGTAATGACAGGGATGCCTACATGAGACTGTGGTGGTGAGCAGAGGCCCATTAGGGGCTGGCAATGACCCTCTTGGTCCCGGAGCCTACAAGGGCTGCACACACCACCATTCCACCCCAGACCAAGGGATAGCTACTGGACTGCAATGATGCAGCCTGGGAGTCCTCCCTTCTGGAGATCTCAGAGCAGCTAAATGCTGATGTCAAGTAGACTGCCTTTCCTGCCCTTCAAGATAAAGGAAAGGGTCTGCCTGATAACTGTCTGGACAAATGAGGCAAAAGAGCCCAAGGGATTTGCTCAGCCCAAGGGGAATGACCATCTAAATGTCAATTACCAGATGGTGTCAGTGTCCAGAAACTTCACAGCCGCCCGGATCAGCTGGTCCTTGTTTCGCTGGGTTGGGTTGTCTAGAGATGTGTTACACAATGTGGTCTGAATCAAAAAACAGAACCCCGTCACCACCTGCTGGACTCAGGCAAAAGCACTGATTTCCTGAGAACACTGCAGCAAAGCCACAGCTTTAGGAAGAAGCAGACAGTACCACCCAGGACTGGCAATTCCACCTCAGCAGCAGCACATCTACTGAGCGTTTACTACAGTCAGGTTTTGTGCCAGACACTGTAAGAGTGCTGGGGATCTAAGGGTAACCCTAGGATTAATGCAGTTCCCCAAGGTCTCATGTTCTTCACTACCTGCTTCTGCTGTATTTACCCTTTGAGTAGGTACTATTATTATACCCATTTCGGAGATGTGGAAACTGAGACCCAGAGAGGTCAAATTCAGGAATTAAGAACATAAGCATTATTGGAAAGCAGATATTACTGAAGATTACAAGCTGGCTCCCACGACACCTTAGAAGGCAGGGGAACAAATCAGCCAAAGCAAGAGAGGGATTATTTTTCCAGATTTGCCTTATCAATAGCAGGTTGGTTAGGTGACTCATCCGTAGCCCTGATCACCCTCATCAGAGTCAAAGGAGCAGACTGGTACTGCAGCAGGAGTTGAGGAAGTGTGCCTGGGTCTGTATATCAAGGCTGAGTGCAGTGGTGACCAGCATGACAGCACTAACTACAATATAGATAGTGTTGCTCTGTGCCAACGACCATACCAAGGACTTTCTATGCATCATCATATCCCATGTTGACCACTACTCCATGAGGTGGGTGTTGTTATTATGCATCTCTCGCAGTTGGGGAATATGGGGCTGGGAAGGGTAGTAATTTGCCCAAGGTTAACTTTTAGAAGCTGGATTCAAAGAGTGTAGCTAACCCCTTTTGCAGACTATAGTTCCTCAGTGAGTGTGGCTGGGGGGCTGGCTTCACAGCCAGTCATCCTCACCCCAACTACCTGCCCCTATGGGTCCTTGCACTCAATCAGCTAAACCTCTTTAACGGGACTATGTGCTGATGAGCAAGACAGACATGGCCCTGTCCTTCTGCATTTACAAGGTAGTGAAGGAGAGAGAGACAATAAGTGTACGATAGTAAAACCATTACAATCTATATAAATGCTGAGACAAAAGGCAGCTGTCTGATAGAAAATAAGAGAGCTAAGCCATCAGGGAAGGTGACAACTGTCCTGAGGCCAGAGGACAAACCAGCCATCAGCAAGGTGTTCTCAGCAGGGCAACTAAGGGAGGCCAGGCAATGAGGGGGAACACTGGCCACATTCATTCAAGGAGACGGAAACCCACCCCTGAGGACCCTTCTGGAATTTGGAAGGGAGTCTCTGTTTTTGGCAGGGGTTCTAGGAAGTCTGTGGCGGGCATTAGGATGTAGGCATGTGAACTTGTTACCAGATGCATGGTGTAGAACTTGATCGTGTCCTGCTGGGAGTCCCATTCAGTGGCCACTGCGATGGCCAGGGCCTCACTGGGGACGGTAAAGAGCTTGGCTTGGGGAGTTTTCAGCTTCCTGTGGTCCAGGTTTATCTCAAAGCCACCTTGAAAGATCAAATGAAAACCTCTCAGGGATTGTTAAGTGGAATCGAGTGACCATTCCTATATTTAGCTACCTGAATGGGTACAAAGACAACTCTGAGTCCCTTCACGGAGGGATTTCAGAAACATATCCGACAAAAGCGCAAAGGGTTACCTCACCACTGAACTGGCTGGAAATGAAAAATGTTTCTACCCATTCAGAGGAAAAAAAAGAAAAAGTAAAAGAGGGAGTCAAAATTTCAGACACTCACCTTCACCTTGTGTGATGCTGACATTCTGATAAAACCTCTTCCTTTCTGTGAGAAAGATTTTTCAAAAAGGCAGTTTAAAATAATGTCAAGACAGCTCAGTAAAAGACAAGACCAGCTTGTATCATTACTGCTAACGCTGATTGATTGGCTTGATTTTCATATCACCATTCAAGGTCTGCCCTAATCTACACAGCATAATCAGCGGCTTCTGATTAAAGCTGGGAGGAGGAGGCCACTCACTCTCCAAGGACGAGGAAGGAACAGGACATGCTGGTCATGCCCCCACCAGCCTCAAGCCCAGGGGTAGTCTAATGCAACGTCAAAAAAGCTGCAGATTGTCTGAGCCAGCACCTTCCGCTGTAACTTCTGCACACCCTCCCCGAGTGATGCCCCACCATCACACTGCCACACGCCAGCACAATGCGTGCAAATCTAGAGACATCTGAATGTGCTAAAGCCAGAGATCCACTTGGGCCAGCCTCTGACTCCTCTAAGAAGGCATGAGTGGAAAGCCAGTGTGAGCATGCACGTGTGTGGTGCACAGGCAGTAAGTAGAGATCCCAGGAGCATTTCCCATCCCCTCTATCCAATTAATTAGCCTAATTAACTAGCTTGCTTGTGCATTCAACAGGAACTCCAAACATTTCCTTTAAGAAGGAGGAAAATCTGTGTCCTATGTTTTCTTTTGAAAATAACTTGAATAAAATCTTAAATGAAAATGTAGACATAGTCTCTCTTACTTTTTTTCTCTGAAGGGATTTAAAACCAAGGGAGCCCCATAAGGGATTATGAAAATTCCTTCAACTAATAAAAAACAAATAGGTCAGATTTTGGAAGCTATAAACCATAACCCAGTCTGCATCATCTATGATAAACACAGAATCTTCATTCATTCACTCATCCTTTCATAGATCATTAGGTACTAAAAGTCTTCAGCATCCCTGACTGAAGTTACTCAATGAATGATGCAGCATGTAGATGAACAGGAAATTCATTAGTTTTTAGTGCTTTTAAAACAAGTTTAAGTTAAAATTTTACTAATTCAGACTGAAAATTAAGAGAACTTGGTATGTGTACACTGGGGTAGGAGGGGATGGAGAGAAGGTATTAGGCCAAACATTCTATCTTAATGTCTCCCACATGATGTTTGTTCCACAAATCTCACTTGCTATCATTAATGCACACGAGATCCCCAAACTGCACTTCTACAGCTGCACTTAATTAAGATCCAAACTTTTTTCCCACAAAAAAATATTTGTGGGTCTACTCTGTGCCAGGTACTATTCTATGTACTTGGTATAAAACAATGAATAAAACAGACAAAAATCCCTGTCTTCACAGAGTTCAATTTTTTTTAAAGTGACCAACTGTGGCCACCATGATGTTATTATATAATGGCACAATTTACCACCCATCTGAAGTCATAGTATTGGTTCTTTCACACATATGACACCAAAACAAGAGGTTCATATCATCCTTGGACTTCTAAATATTCCTATTCCACATGTCGTCCCAATCATTTATTTGCTGTGAGACAGGTTTAGAAGCCTCAGACACAATCCAGCATGTTCTCTAATGCTGTGATTGGGCAGCATGTGTAATGTCAGGTCAGGCAGGAAGTGGGAAGAACTCTAAAGCTCTGACTCACCACCATGGAAGGTTCTGACCCAGCAGCAGTAAGTGCCAGCAGAGAACATCCTAGCATGCTTCCACACACAGCCTCAGGAAAATGTACCCAAGAATCCTGGAGGAATGGACTTGGGGAAGAAACTGACAGCAGAGGACTGGACCTTCCAGAGGTGGCAGAATTGTGGGACTTCCCACAAAGGGGGTTTTTCCTCCCTCCGCTTTGCCGATCAGGTCTTGACCCCTCTGTTCAGTCAGGCCCACTTTTGTATCTGATTAAGAAGAAAAAACTGGAAGAGAGTGGGATGGATGGAGAGGCAACGAAATGACAACCAAAAATCTCTCAAAACAGGACAGAACCTGCAGATAAAGAGTTGACAGCCAGCAAAAGGAGCAGAAAAGCAGGGTCAAGCACGGGCAGTATAAATCCTCTCCTGAAAGGGGTAGATGTGTGGAGATGCAAACTTCAGTCTGGGAAGTTTTGGGACAAACTTTGGTGAGTACAGATCCCATTTCAGGAGTAGTAGCTGGGACACAAAACTCACTCCCGCTGTTAAGGCACTTAGTGTTCCCTGTGGAAGACAGACACTAAACCAGTCAAATAATAAAGAGAATGTGATGGTCAAGTACAAGAAACACTGGAAACACATGCCAGGGAAGCCCAGTCTCATCATGAGCTAAAGGAACAACTTCAAGCAGTTTGTTTCCACCTGAGACTTCAAGAGACAGGAGTTAGTTCACCTGTATTGGGGGATTCATTTTTGGAAAGTATGTAGCAGTTTCCAGCAGAAGAACTTGCTTACAAAAAGCTCATGGGCCTTAAGAAACTAGAGTTTTGTAAAAACAGAAAGATAGCCAGAAGAACAAGACCACAGGCATGTAGCAGAGAATGGCCAGAGATATCCAGAGACATCTGTGGAGGCCAGATCAGGTGAAGGGGGTCAAGTAGGTCACCAAGAAAGGGGTTCACATAGGCAAACAAGAACAGGATCTGGAGGTTTATTTGGTGGGATCCATGTTTCTCAACAATGTCAAAAGGTGAAGATTCTTTACCTGGGTCAAATTACAAGACCACTGAGAGTCCATGAAGTCCCCATGTTCTTAGTGAATATAGGGTTAGCTGACAGCAAAAAAACACCACCTTTAAAGACAAAAGACACAGTCTAGCCTTGCAGGATAGGGGTCTATTTTGACTATGAGTCACTTCCTTTACAGAACATATTTCCGTGGCAAAAACATACTCAGTGCCTTTTAAGGGACAATTTTGTGGACTATGTAGATACAGAAATGAGTATGTGAGAGCTTGCTTTGACAGCATATATACTAAAATCAGAAGGATACAGATGAAATTAGCATGGCTCCTGTGCAAGGATGGTATACTAATTTGTGAAGCATTCTGTTAAAAAAGAAAGAAAGAAATGCCCAGGTTAAAAAAAAAAAGTGTTGAATTTTAAAAGCCAGTCATAAGAAAACAGGCTATCTAAGCAAAGAAGAACTTAAAAAAACCTGCACATGTGAAGAGTGCTGAATTGGAAATTAATGTCCATTGGGTCTCTTTTCCCTGAGATGGTGCTTCAATCCATATAAAGAAACCAGCTGTTTTCTGTATTATTTCCCCCTACACTACTGCTTCTGTTCCAGATGTAAAGAATCCTGCATGTTCTTTCTACCAGTTTCAATTTCCGGGCTGGTCGCAGCTTTGAAAGACTCAAAGCCTCTGAACTACAATTCCCACAGTGCATTAAACAGAGGAAGCAGCTTCTCAGAGTAGTCCCAGCACCTTTATCTTTTTAAACAGTGCCATCTGGTGGACCTTAAACCTTAAAGCTGAAATTCTAGCCGAGGGCATTCCTCCTATTCCTATGGCAACTCAGACCAACAGTTTTCAGGTACCCAAGTTCTTCGGGTCACGTATATAAAGAACTCTTATAACAATAATAAAAAGATGAATAACCAAATTTAAAAAAGGTCAAATGTCTATTAGACATTTCTCCAAAGAAAATGGACAAATCCCCAATAAGCACACCAAAAAGCCTCGACCTCACTCATCATCAGGGAAATGCAAATCAAAACCAGGAGACAATACTTCTTACCCATTTAGGAGGCATTACTCAAAAAGACAATAGTAACAAGTGCTAGTAAGAATATGGAGGAATTGGAACCTTCACACACTGCTAGTGGAAAAGTAAAACTGCAGCCACCTTGGAAAGCAATTTGGCAGTGTTTCAAAAAGTTAAAAAGTTACCATTTGACCCATTAATCCTACCCTTAGATATATGAAAAATGAAAACATAGGCCCACATAAAAATTAGTACACAAATGTTTATAGCAGCATTATTCAGAATACCCAAAAGATGCCAATAACCCAAATAGTCATCAATGGATGGATAAATAGGATGTGGTATATCTATACAACAGAATATTATTCAGCAATAAAAAAATGAAGTACTGACATATACTGCAACATGGATAAACTTTGGAAACATGCTAAGTAAAGAAAGTCAGTAAAAAAAAAAAATTACATTCTATTTATATGAAAGGTCCAAACAGGAAAATCTACAGAGAAAGTAAAGCAGTGGTTGTAGAAGGCTAGAGGGTCAAGGGTAAGGAAGGGAGTACGACAGCTAAAGGTTACCAGGTTTCTTTTTGGGGTAATAAACATGTTCTATAATTGATTTTGGTGATGGTACACAATGTTGAATATAATAAAAACCACTGAATTGTACATGTTAAATAGTTGTAAGCGAATTTTATCTCAGTAAAAAAATCCTTCAGGCTAAAAGTTTCTGCTATAGCAACTAAAGTAAATGGGCTAAATGACTACACTGTTTCCCAGGTTTCTCCAGCAGTGAGCAGGGACTAGCAAATGTTTTTCTGTAGTGAGACAGTAAATTATTTCAGGTCATATAACCTCTGTTACAACTAAGTAATTCTATCACTATAATAACAGCAGCCCTAGACAATATGTAAATGAGTGTGGCTGAGTGCCAATTAAAATTTATTTACTAACAGGTCACAGGATAAATGCCTTATCTATAGAATCTCCCTCAATCCAGCACAATCACTCAATGAGGGAGATAGAGCAGATGTGGCAGACTCTTGAGAGGCAAAATGACTTATCCAGTCGACAATTTGCAAACAAAAGGGACAAAACCTGCAGCCTGGACTTCACAAGGCATTTGCAGACATTCTGTACACTTCTTCTCCAAGCAGGTGAGAAGTGGACCACAGGTCTCTTTGTTGTGGTATCTCCAACCCCAGATTACTCCTTTCTGACCTCTTCTCCTTCTGGTAACCTTCAATGGCCGACTATTCCTAAAGATCCAAGTTCAATCAGCCTGCCAATCAAAGACTTCACTGTAAGACTTCAGTCTTTTAGCATTTAGGGTTTAGTCTTTCAGCATTCCAAAGACTCAACAGAATCACACAGCCAGCAGTCATAAAGTGGGTTCATGTGCCTCCCTCCCACTGCGCCTCATTCCTTCATTCATTAATTTTTTTTATATTTGACTACTATCATGTGCCAGATACTTCCAAGAGACTCTATTCCTATTCATCTATCAAGACTCAGTTTAAATATCCTTTCATCATCCAGAAATAAACCCACAGATTTATGGTCAACTAATCTTTGACAAAGGAGCAAAGACTATGCATTGGAGCAAAGAAAGTTTGTTCAATAAATGGTGCTGGGAAAACTGGGTCGCTACATGCAAAAGAATGAAGCTTGACCACTACCTCACACCATACACAAAAATCAACTCAAAATGGATTAAAGAACTAGACATAAGACCTGAAACCATAAAATACATAGAAGGAAATATAGGCGAAACACTACGGGATTTGCACATCAAAGACATCTTTACAGACACATCACCCAAAGTAGTGATAGTGAAGGCAAAGATAAACAGCTGGGACTACATCAAATTAAAGAGCTTCTGCACAGCAAAAGAGACAATAACAAAAACAAAGAGAAACCCCACCAACTGGGAGAACATTTTTGCACCCAACACTAATGATAAAGGACTGATCACAAAAATCTGCAAAGAGCTGATGAGACTTAGCAACAACAAAGAAAATAATCCAGTCAAAAAATGGGCAGAAGAGCTAAAAAGAAACTTCTCTGAAGAGGAAATGCAAATGGCCAACAGGCATATGAAAATATGTTCAACATCACTTGTCATCAGGGAAATGCAAATCAAAACTACCATGAGATACCATCTCACACCAGTGAGAATGGCACATATTAAAAAAACTAGCAACAACAAATGTTGGCGAGGGTGTGGAGAAAAAGGAACTCTTCTGCACTGTTGGTGGGAGTGCAAACTGGTCCAACCACTATGGAGAGCTGTGTGGAGATTTCTGGACCTACTAAACATAGAGCTTCCATATGATCCAGCAATTCCACTCCTAGGTATTTACCCAAAGGACACAGAAACATCAATTCCAAAGAGCACCTGCACCCCTATGTTTATAGCAGCACTGTTTACAATAGCTAAGCTTTGGAAACAACCCAAATGCCCAAAAATAGATGACTGGATCAAGAAGATGTGGTACATATATACCATGGAATATTACTCAGCATTCAAAAAAGATAAACACATGCAATTTGCAGCAACATGGATGGCTCTGGAAGGGACCATGCTCAGCGAAATAAGCCAAAAAGAAAAAGAAAAATACCGGATGGTCTCACTCATAGCAGGAATCTAGAAAACTTAAATAAGGGACCAGGAAAATGAATATAAGAAAGTGAAAATCAAAATCAACAAAAAACTATGAACCAGAGACACTTTTTGGGGGGTGGGGGGCGGGAGGGGAAGGATTGGAGTCAGAATGGGGCGTTTGCAATTGTATGGGGGAATATAAAAATAAAATTTATTATTTAAAAAAAAAATAAAAATAAAATAAATATCCTTTCATCAAGATCCTTCTAGACCCCAAACACCCCCAAGATGGAAGTTAATGTTTGTGTTTTCAGTTTTTTTGTACTTCTTTTATCACTCTTACCACAGGATAGTATAAACAACCATTTATAGGATTTTATAACCTTGTGCACTTGACAGTGAACATCAGCCAGGTGAAGACCATGTGTGTGTCATAAAGACAACGGAGCCCCCTGTCCTTAGCACAGAAAAGTTAAATGAGTGGAATGAGAGTGTTATAGTTCTTTACTCATTTAAGTGAGCAACTCCCATTTTTTTTTTTTTTTTTTTTTTTTTAGCAACTCCCATTTTAACCCGAAAACCTCTCCCAGAAGCCATTTGGCTTCATCTTCTAGGCTCCATCAGAGTCGGTTGTGGAGGAAGGAGACAGAGGGTGTCAACTTCTTACCAGAGATGACAGGGGTTACGGTAAGGCAGTAGGAGGCTGAGTCAGGAAACCTGGGGGTGAAGCGGTCAGGATGGAAAACACAAAACCCAGGTTTTAGGCCCCTTCTATGTCTGGTTCTGGGAACACCGAAAGCAGTCGAACAGACGGATCTTTGCCCTCCACAAACTTCTCACAGAGTCTGCTCTGTGACCTTGACGTAGTCCTGACCCAGAACCCGACATTCCTTATCCGAAAATAAGCATGACATCTGCTTTCCTTCTTAAAGGGATGAAAGCCTACAAAGTTTGAGAAAAGCCACACGTGTCAAATGTCAACTACTATCTCGCGCAGTGCCCTCGGGTGGTCCCTAATTTGTCTGGGTTTCTTACCGGGTCTGCAACTGACCTGACTGACGTGCATAACCTCGGAAGCCTGAGTCTTGCCTCGGCTATAGCGCGCTGCATGACTGAATCCCTCAGCCCACCTTAGCCCGGCTCGGTCCCTAGTCGAAAGGTAACATGCCTGGCCTCCCTCACCTGTCGGTGGAGCGTAGGCCCGGGTCGGGGGTTGGGGGTTTGGCCCCAGCCCCACCGAGGCGGTGGGGCCACCCGGGGGCCGGTTCAGGAGGCGGCGCCCCCGGTCCCGCAGCCGGAGACAGTTTCTCCACATAGTAGCCGATGGCTTAGGAGGACGAGCGGCTTCAAATCTAACAGGAAAACACACAGCGAAAGGATCACCAAGCCGCACGGTCGGGCTGTACGGAACCCTCTCACCGCCTCCCCGGGGGCCCTCAGCCTCCCCTGAGCGCCGCCATCTTCCACATGACACCAACGGCGCGCCGTCGCTCCCGCGCACCTCTGGCGCACACCCCCCGTCAATCAGCATCACAAACGCACCTCGCCCCGCCCACTCAACGGCGCGCCTCAGGAAGACTACAAATCCCAGAAGGCTCCTCGCGCACCCCGCCACGTGTTTTCTCTGCCCGCCAATGGGTGGAAGCGCCGCGTGAGCCTGCTCCCACCCCGCCCGCACTCCCGGGCCAATCGGAAGGGGTGGTGTGTGTGCGAGGGCAAGTGGGGAGGGGACTCAGCTCAAGACGGGGAGGCCCTGCTCTCAGGTCCCCGGGTCCCGGTGGCGGCCCGAGCGCTAGGTCCGCAAGCAGCGGGCGGGTGGTCCCCCCTCCCGCCCCCACCTCGCGCGTGCGCGCCACGGCCCCTCCCTCCCTGCCACCCTCCTCGGCTCCCGCGCGGCGGCGGCGGTTCCTCTCCCCTCCCCCCAGCCCTGGCTCCGGGGGACCCCGCGATGCCGGTACGCACCGAGTGTCCCCTTCCGGCCGGTGCCTCGGCGGCCTCGGCGGCCTCGCTTATCCCGCCGCCGCCCATCAACACCCAGCAGCCCGGCGTGGCCACCAGCCTGCTCTACAGCGGCTCCAAGTTCCGCGGCCACCAGAAGAGCAAGGGGAACTCGTACGACGTAGAGGTGGTGCTGCAGGTGAGCGCCGGCCGGGTCGGGCCGGGGCCCGAGGGCCTCCTCGCGGCGCTCACGGGCCGTGCCCGGCCCCGGCTCCTCGAGCCTGCAGCCGCGGACCAGGCCCTCGCCGCCGGGCCTCCTGCTCCCGGCGCTTCACCCCCGGGACCTCCCCAGCTGGTGTCTCACACTCTCCGAACCCCAATCCTGACCTGCCCCTTCACACCTGGAGCTTGTCGTGAGCAGCTCCTGGTAGATCCTGAACACTCTCCTCGACTTGAAGCCCGGGACCGGAACCCCCCTTGACTGGCCCCTCTCAGACCCGGGTCCCTCCACCCCATGAACTGTCACCCCTAGATCAGTCTTCCCTCCAGTCCCTCTCAGGCCGTTTTGAACACTCCATTGATTTCGCCCGATTCTTCCCCGTGGCGGAGCCTATGTCAGATACTCCCAGACCTGAGCTATGTCTCCTCCCCACCTTTCCCAGGAACCTTAGGTCCTGGGGCCCTCCTCCTCCTAGGGTTTCCTCCTTGGAAGAACTTAATCATCGTCACAACTGGGAGCACCTTCTCTCCATCCTCCCCTGAGCCTGACAGCCCCCAGCCCATAACTGATTCCTGGCCCTGGCCTAGCCCCACCCCACACAAGGCACTCTCGCATCCCCTGCACTGCTGGGTGGGGCTCCTCAGTCTGTTAGGATCTTGCCTCCAGGAAGCCCCCACTGCTCTGGTCTCTTCCTGACCCAAGCACCCAACTCCCACACCACCTGGCTTCCTGCCCCGACTTCATATACTCCCTCCCCCCTTCTCTGGCCATTTCTAGGCTGCTCCCAGTCTCCCTGGCCTCTTTACACAGACATCCCCACCCCACTTAATCTTCCTCCTTCCTGGCTCCAGGGGACACTCTTTACATTTTGCTAACTTTCACCTTACAGCCAGGGCTTCCTTCCAGTCTCCAATACCCATGTACTGAGAAATCTAATGCACGCAGTTTTATTTCTCACACTGGTATTTCCTCCCCATGGCCATCCACCCCCATTTGACCTGAATTTCAGAGTACCTGCTTGGCTTTGGAACTGCAGCTATAGCTTTGGAACCACATCTTTACCTGCCCTGGCCCTCTCCTTTACCTTAACCCTCTCATGCAAAGGGTTTTACACCTGACTTTTTTCCTCCAGTCAAAGTACGCCAGCAGTGGTTAATACTCCTTTTATCTCCCTTCCTTATGAAATTGTTCCTCCTCTGTAGGGTACTTTTATCTGCCTCAGAACCCACTTTCCATCTCTTGTCCCTTTGTCCTTAGTCAGAGATCCCACTTCCTACGCTTTTCCCCAAAGCCCCTCCAAACATCTGTCCCCTCAAAAGATCTCGTAGAAGCTTTGAGGTCCTCGTGTACTCCTCCATGTGTGAGGTAGAATGTAGCCTGTCCCTTTTCCTTATGCTCGCCTGTTGGAAATTTTAAATGTTCTTGTGAACAAGGAGGTCTCCCAGCCAAAAGACAATGGAAGTACACTTTCTTTGCTACCTGCAGAGCATTCATCAACCTCCTTTTTTTTTTTTTTTTTTGGTGGGACCCTCACCTGTGGCTGGTGGCCGGGTATCTGGTGGCCGGGTATCGAGCCTCCCAACCCAGCGCTCAACTGCTGCGCCACCAGGGGAGGCCCTCATCAACCTCTTTTTTTTCTTACTATTTTGTGGGAATAAGTTTTTCCTTTTTTGGAGGGGAAAACTATATCTTCATGTTAATTGTATCTTTAGTCTGTATACTTTTTTGTCATGAGCCGTGATATTTATTGCAATTGTTCCTTTTGTTTTACTTTTTTCTTATTTTTTTAGTTACTATAATGGAAAAACTATTGTGACTGAGGCATTTCAGTCTTGATAATTATATGCCTAATGTGGTGACCCACCCTTTTCTTTTACTTAAAATATGGGAATTTAATATCGAGGGTATAGGCTGTGAGTGAGAGCAGCTAATCATAAAAATTTTGCATGTAAGATCCCTGGTATGGGTCATGATGTTGGATATGATCTTGAATTTATGCCCATTGTTTAATTTGATGGCTTCTGATATGGCAGGGAAGTTAAGTACCTAAGAGAAGCCTGCTTTGGTTACTGCAGCAAGTCCTCTCTTCTGCCATTAGTGTGTTGTTTCTGAATCCCTGTCAGGCACAGGCACTAGTTTCCTTGTGCACAGTGGAAGCAGTGACTGAATTGGTGTGTAATGACTAGGCCTTAGGACAGCCCAGAGCAGATACCTGGCTGATGACTGGGAGCCACTTGAGTAGAATGTCTGATGGTGTGGGGGCGGTGGTCATACCAAAGAATGCTGCTCTACATCTGGCCTGGTGAGTTGCTTGTCCAGCATTGAGACGAGTCATTGGCATGTGAATTGCCCCATCATCTGGTTTTTCAGCCAGGACTAGTTTCTGGGACTCAGCCTTCTTAGAATATTTTTGCCTCTTATAACTCAGTCTCTTTCTTCTTTGTTTTCTTTGTTTCTAGTAACTTTATTGCAATATAAGTCACATACCATACAATTGATCCACTTAAGGTATACAATTCAACCATTTTTAGTATATTCAGAATTGTATAGCCATCACTGCAGTCTAATTTTAGTACATTTTCATCACTCTGTAAAGAAGTCCTATATAGTCATCACCTCCTTCAAGCCTAGGCAACCCCTAATTTTTTCTAAAAGTTGCTTATTCTGGACATTTCACATAAATGGAATCATACAATATGTGACTTAGCTTCTTTCACTGAACATGTTTCCACGGTTCATCCATATTATAGCTTTTGTTGGTACTTTATTCCTTTTCATTGTTGTATAATAGTCCATGATGTGGCTAGACAACATTTTGATCATCTGTGGATGAATTGATGGATATTTAGGTCATTTCCACTTTTTGGCTATTGTGAATAATATTGCTATGAACATTCATGTACAAGTTTTTAGGTGGATATGTCTTCATTTCTTTTGGGTAGTTCCTAGGAGTAGACTTGCTGGGTCACTCAATTCTGAGTTTAGTTTAACATTTGAGGAATAGCCAGACTGATTTCCAGAGTGGCTGCTGCACTACTTTCATTTCCACCACCAATGCATGGGGGGTCCACTTTCTCTACATCCTCATTAACACTTGCTATTATCTGTCTTTTGATTGTCCATTGATTGTCGCCATTCTAGTGGGTGTGATACAGTATCGCATTGTGGTTTTGACTTGAATTTTCCTGATGACTAATGATGCTGTACATCTCTCAGTGTACTTTTTAGAGTACTTTTTTAAAAAAAATTTAAAGATTTGTAGCTTCTTACTCTTTCTTGTTGTTACTGTGACTACTCTGTTTCTCCTCTGCCATCCAAGAAGCCAAAGTAAAACAAAGGCTGGGGTCACTGTGAAAGGGGTATTAAAAAGAGCAGCTGTTGGACACAGCTGTGCTGTGAGACCTTCATGCTAAACATTTGCCTTGTTATCTTTTTCATTGAGATGCTGTCCTGTCATTTGGTTTAAGTTCTCTGCGTAGTAGTGTATTTGAGTTCACCAACCATCATCAAGATCAATTTGGGCAGAATGGAAGAAACACATGGTTGAATGGAGGCCAAACTGAAATTCTGATTCTTAAGCATGTGATAATCCATGCAAAATGTTAGCCAATTTGCAGTTCAATTTTTAATCTTATTAGCAAGTACCCTTGCCACCTGATCCCCTTTCTGGCAGCTATGAAATCCCAAACTGCATTGAATTCAGTGAGTAGTATATACATGAAATTTAAAGCCTCAGGTTAGAGGTATGTGCCCTTTAATAAAAGTTCTTTGCTGAACCATGTTAGTGTGGATCAGCTGTGTTAGATAACGTCCAATGCCAAGGTCAGCAGATGAGGATATTAAAAATGCTTTGGCAGTTTTCACATGGAATATCTTTGTCACTAGCACCGAACTGGGAGCAGTTTAGCTTCATTGAAGCCTGTTTGCTTCGGTGCTGACCTCATCTGGTCGACTAAATTCATTACAGTGTTTAAGGTTTGCCTTATAATGTGATTTATGGTGTAATTGGGAATAATTGAGTCCCCAAATATGATAACTTCCATAAAACATTTCTAGTTTCTTAAAATGAGACATCACTTAACATTAAAATCTCATGCTGTCATTCCACTGTACTTTGTTCTGCTTTGATTCCAGGGGTTCTACTTTGTATATGAATATAATTGTCATGAAATCTGGAAATTGGCCTATTCTGGATGAGTCTTTGTGGATTTGGGTGAAATATGCTTTCAGCTGCAAGTGACCATACATTTCAAAATAGCTTAAAGATGTGTGAATCTATCATCTTTAAGAAGTTTGGGGAGGAGCTTGTTTCCACATTGGCTCTTTCAGGGATTCATTTCCCCCATCTTTTAGTGCTTTCCTCCTTGGCATTTCCCAACCTATCTATCCTCGTGGTCTCTAGATGGCAGCCACAGGACTGGCTGTCACCACTAGAGGAAGAAAAAGAAACTCTTCAAAAGCTAGACTCCCAGAAGCACCTAGGAGACTTATACACCCATCTAAATGGCCAGAACTCATTTACTCTCCCCTAAACCGATGACTGGCAAACAGATGGGGCACATGTTTGCCTTAGAATCTTCGGGTTAACCTGGTATTGCTAGCAGCGTAGGGATAAGAATAAGAGCTAGACCCTGACAGCATGGAAAAGTAGGCAGTTGGTTGTTGGTTAGGCATCTGGCAATATCTCAGTAGCCAGTAATTGGTGGCTGCTAAACCTCAATATGTACCCCTATTTATTTTAGACCTGTAACTCTTTTCACCAAGAAATACAGGCATCCATATATGAAATGGGCAGTGCAGGTACTCAGAAAGTATAGTCTAATTTGGGGGAAGTATTTGGGTTCACACTGAAGTTTATACCATATAAGTCTTCATAAGATGCCTTTCCTGAGTATTCTGGTTCTTTCTTTCTTTTTTTTTTTTTTTAAGATTTTATTTACTTATGCATACAAGAGCTGGGGTGTAGGCCAGAGGTGGGGAGGAGGGGGTGAGAGGATTCACCAGAGACAGAGTGGGGAGTTGAACAGGCGCATTGACTGAGATACACTGCTGAGGGGAACAGCAGGTGAGACAGGAGAGGTCTGCTATGCCATGTGGGTCAGCTCTGTGGCCGGGGATCGAACTTGTGCTGAGGTGGCTGCAGATAGCTTCATAGTGCTGAGACTTAACCCCTTGTGCCACCAGGGAGGCCCTGTGCTGGTTATTTCATAAGGAAATAGTATGGAATCGTGCTTAGTATAAATATGAGAGGAGTAGACTTGTTAGACCAGAGATTAAGCAGCATGGACCTAGAATAAGTCAGAAAGACAGTGGAGAACAAATGAAGTCCAGGCTAGGGATAAGTCCGTGTATACAGGTAGAAATAGAGGCCCAGTACCCAACACAAAGAGACAGTCCGTAGACCCAAGGGAAACTTGTGATGAGGGCAAAAATGAATGAAAGAAGGCTTGAGTGGGCTCTGTTCTGTAAAGTTTCTTTAGCCTCGAGATACTTAACTGAAGAAAGTTGAAAGGGTCCTAGGATCTGTTTGTTTCATCAAATAGACATTCAGGTGTGGGGAGGTCTCATGAGGTCTCAAAAGGCCAGTGAGCCCTGGAGATGCAAGGACCTCCAGCCTTCCCTGCTTCTCATCACTGGCCTTGTAGTCACCTCTGCTAGGCGCATGGTGACTAAGCACCCCCAGCTTGTTCCCTAGTGGTTCTTCCATTTGTAATCAGGCTATGTGTGTCCTTTCTTTCTAGCATGTGGACACGGGGAACTCTTACCTTTGTGGGTACCTGAAGATTAAAGGCCTTACTGAGGTAAGCACTCATTCAAATGAACTAGAACGTGAAAGTGGGCGGTGTGTTCAGCAGTCTCAGATTGTTAAAAGCAGGCAATTTCAACACTTTGAGTCTTAATTAAAGTGTCCTATTTTGAAGTAATGTTATATATTGTTGTATACTTCAACATACAATTTTGAAGTATTCTATGGTGAACATAGAACATGCAGTTTTGATAGATGACGCTGGAAAATGTAGAGATTCACAAATGTTTATAAATAATATTAACATGGTGACCAACTATTGATTTTCTCTTTAATTCTTTTTGAGAAAAAAATATGGTAAGAATACAGCTACCATCGTCATTTTAAGTTTAACCATTTTTTTTTTTTAATAGAGGCATGTTTTTATTTATTTGTTTGCTTGCTTGTTTGTTTGTTTTGTTTATACATGCACTGGGTACAGTCAGAAGCGCGGGAGGGTGAGAGAATTCACCAGAGCCAGAGCGGGGAGCAGAGCAGGCAGAAGGACCGAAGTACACTGCTGAGGGGAGCAGCGGGCGGCAGGAGAGGTCTGCGCGCCCTGTGGGACCCTCCTCCGGTGGCCGGGGAGCAGCCGGGGACTGAACCCGCACCGCAGAGGCCGCGGGCAGCTTCGCAACCTGCGCCACCGGGGAGGCCCAAGTTTAACCATTTCTAAGATAAGCATCAGTTGTTGGAGAGCTGATGTCTTTGAAGGTCTTTAAGCCCCTAAGGTCATTGGAATAATGAAAACTTATCATCCAGTTTTTAACAGAAGTAGCTGCTTTGTTAGTGTGTTTTCCTTTGTTTAAACCCACTTTATAGACCTCAGAGCTCTCTGGAATTTAGAAAGCAAGAAAGAGCATCCTTTTCCCACTCATGAGTAAACAGGAAGAGGAAAAGGAGGTGACAGGACTGGCTGCCTAACCCTGCAGTGAGGGCCCAGACTTGACCTGGCTGTGGTGTCCTATTGGCCTTATCATTTCTCACTGTCTTTTGGCCTGGCAGTGTTCAGAAATACTGCTAAAGCGATAGAAAGGGGTTGGGGTTGCCTCGATCTGCCCCTTCCTGGTCCCGTGACCTTTAATTTCACTTCATTTCAGTTTTCTCTTCTGTAAAATTGGAATTAGAAAGACCTGCTGTCTCTCTCAGGGGACATGCTCTAGGAGGAAATAATGCAGAGTCAGTGTAGCTATGATGTGACACACATAGGGAACACTAACTTCAAGACTGTCCTCAGACTTGAACAATATTTCAGTCTCCTGCATTCAGCTGGTTATCCTCTTTCCCTATGAGAAGTTTGATTGAGAATTTCTTGTGAGGTCATCTCTGGGAACTTACCAATCAAGAAGGGGTAGAAAATGATTGCAAAATTAAGAGTTTAACCTTTGAATTTGTGGTAGTAGAAAACAAACCTATAGTAAATAGAATATGCTCAATTCTTAGGTAGCCAAACATATTTGTTAATTGATTGCAGAACATAAACATTTAACTTCATAAAGAAACCAGCAAACTTTGTAATGTGAGTGCAAATAATGGGTCCAAAACCAGTCATTCTGGTCATAGGAAGCCACGTGGAAATGGTAAGTAGCATTAAAAATCCTGGAAGAGTATAGAAATGCTGACGGCTGTAAACTTCCCACCAGGAGCAAGTAAGCCTCACCAAGGGGAGCACTTCTGGGTCCTGAACAACAGCTAGGCTCCCTTGTGGAGGGGCTGCTGGCACAACCTTCAACTGAGGCCAGTCCAGGGGAGCCTTAGAACTCAAACACCCCACCCCACCCCTATCAGTCTTTCCCACCTGCATGTGGAGTGGCCTCATGTACACACAGCCCTCTCCTACCCTAGAGGGGGCTACTCCTTGGTGAACAGTGGACTTGTTTGTGGCACCGAAATGGCATTTAGTTAGAAAAAGGCTGATGTGTTTCCTAACATTCCCAAGTCTTGCTCAAGCCACAGGATTCTTTTTAAGTTCCCCTTTTTTTCCTGTTAGCTTAGGAAGATATACAATTCACCCATGTATTGTGTACAATTCATTGACTTTTAGTATAACCACAGCATGGTACAATTAATGAACAATTTTTAAAATTTTAAATCTAATGCACAGTCACTGTAGCAAATTAGTAAAATAGAGAAAAGGGTGACAATTCCTTGAATGACTTTATACCTGTTATAAAATACAGTTGTCTGTTTTTGTCTGCTTTTCCATTTGTGGTTGGTAAAATGCCAACTATATAATTTATTTTAATAAAACCATTTCAATGGTTTGAGTTTTAATATTAATCTCTATGTTTAATATGGAAAATTATTAACTGTTGAAGATAATTTGCCTCATAGATGCCACACATTTACAAGCAAGCACAGCTTTAAAGTTTGTGTACCTTCTGGAAATGAAATCCAAGATTTGTGAAGACTGGGTGTCAAATAACATTGTCTTTTCAATTCTGAACCAGTCACAGTAGGAAGAAGGACATCAATAGGAAGTGTGGAAGCCCCTACTGTGTTTGTGCTAGACTTGCTTGGAACCAGGAAGACAGGTGATATTAACCAAATTCACAAGAGACTGATGTGTAACCAAGAGTGCTAGTTTATTCATTTACAAAATGAGGTGTATGGGTTTCAGAAGTTCTCATTAGCTTACTGACCAATTGAAAGTTAATCCCCTAGGAGGCAGGTCTACATGGAAAGGCATATCCATCACCAGCAGTTTTTGGTGAGCCAGTAATCAGTGAGGGGAGTAGATTGGACAATGTAAAAACCCAGAAATAGCCAGACCCACGGAAGGCCATGCCCCATGCCCGTTTGGGGGTGGTGCTGACTTTACCTCTCCCTGACAGACTTGTTTTCTGTTGTCCATCCTCGTGCTGACAGACATTTTTTTGTGACTCTGATTTACTTCGAGTTTGGCTCTAGTTGACTGCTTGAATTTCTTGTCTTATCAGAGATTTTGTCTTTTTGGTGACTTCCCTGTAGTCACCCTGATAAATTGCCTAAAACATTTTTAGAGGCAAGTCAACATAGAATCATTCATTAAAAAAACAAGTGATTGGGCCTTCCTGGTGGCGCAAGCAGTTAAGCACCACACTATGAAGCAATCCACAGCCTCTGCAGCACGAGTTTGATTTCCCCGGCCCGCCAGGGAGCAACCCACATGGCGAAGCAGACCTCTCCTGTCTCGCCCGCTGCTCCCCTCAGCAGTGTATTTCGGTTAATCTGCCTGTTCTGTTCCCTGCTCTGTCTCTGGTGAATCCTCTCACCCCCACACCTCTGGCCTGTACCCCGGCTCTTATATGCATAAATAAATAAATCTAAAAAAAACAAAAAACAAGTGATTTAAGAGATGAGTGTTTTTTGTGTTGTAATAGGATCACTTTATCACTTTTTTATCTTTCGTGGAAGTTTTGAAAAAATATTAAGGTTCAAAACTGGGAAAATCAATATAAATAATTTTTAATTTAAAATCTCAGGTCTGGTGCTAATTTACACAGAATTTTTTTCTTTAGTCCTCCCTAAAATAGAATAGTATAATGTGCTTTACTCCTTAAAAACTGGGTTCCCATTTTGGAAATTTTCTCCCTTTTACTTTTTCATTGTGTCTGAGGAGCCCAGCAACAGTGTTGGGACAAGGTTATCATGAATTGGTGGTGGGCTACATTTGTAATATTTCAAAGCTCACTTTTAAGAGAACAGAATGCCCTAGCATTAGGCCATAAAGCAGGCCTGAATAGTCACTACAGTGCTTTTTCTTGGGAGTTGCTGAGCTGGTGTAACAGCATCTCTAGAAAGTCCCATGCTACACAACAGGCCAGGTTGGGTGAAGTGGCAGAGTCATCAGAGTGGTTAGCTGTGTGATGATTTCATGAAAGTATTGATTTGGTTCTTCTTTGTAAAAGATTAAAACTCCTGTTCAATCTTGTTTTGATACTTGGGTTTTTACCATAGGAGTATCCAACCCTTACGACATTCTTTGAGGGAGAAATAATCAGCAAAAAACACCCTTTCTTAACTCGAAAGTGGGATGCGGATGAAGATGTCGATCGGAAACACTGGGTGAGTACATCTTTGATCTCTGGGTCACCAGGGACCACTGAATAACTAAGGAACTTAATTTGTAGGACGTTATCCCTATCCTCCTGTGCTTTCTACCTTTGTCCATCGCCATACTTGGGAGATGCAGTCCTGGATACCTACCCCACCTTTTGGCTTTTCTGTATGGGCAAAACCACAGGGTTTCTTCTCATCCAATCTAATAACACAGGGGTTAAGTACCATCAGGGCTCGCCACTAAAAAATCCAGTCTCCACTTCACCCAGCCCCTTAGCTGTCAAGTGGGGAGCATGCGGATATTTCATAATAACTTAGAGATATTGGACCTCGCTGGTGCCACGGGGGTTAAAGTCTCAGAGCTATCAAGCTGTCACCAGCCACTGTGGCATGAGTTTGATCCCCGGCCAGGGAGCTAATGCACATGGCGCAGTAGACAGGAGCACTCTCCTGTCTCACCCGCTGCTCCCCTCAGCAGTGTATTTCAGTAGATCTGCATGTTATGCTCCCTACTCTGTCTCTGGTGAATCCTCTTACCCTCTGGCCTGTACCCCAGTTCTTGTATGCATAAATAAATAAAAATAAATCCTTTTTTTAAAAAAAGACAACTTAGAGTTATTGTCCTCCAGTCTTTTCTGTGGTTGTCGCACAAGTCTTAGGTCTTCAAAGATTTACTTCTCAGTCCATCATAGTGTTGCCTTTGGGTATAGTTGATCATGGTCATGATGAATTTTTAATACTGAGGAAGTTCAGTGTGTTCCCCCTTTCTACCAACCAGAAATGATTGTGTTGTTAATGAAGATTCTAGAATTCCTTATTCTTCCCACTGCCACTCAGATCTGGTTGTTTAAGCTCTCTCCTGATTCTAGCACAACAATCTGTGAGCGAAATCATATTAAGATCTTTGAGTTAATTTTACTGTAGATTAACTGCTTTGCTTATTAATGTTTCTGACTTGCTTTAGGAAACTAAGACCATCTATTAAATACTGAATTTCAATTTCAATTTATTTTTTTTAAAGATTTATTTATTTATTTTAATTTTATTTATTTATTTATTTATACATGCATTGGGTACAGTCAGAAGCGCGGGAGGGTGAGAGGATTCACCAGAGCCAGAGCGGGGAGCAGAACAGGCAGAAGGACTGAAGTACACTGCTGAGGGGAGCAGCGGGCGGCAGGAGAGGTCTGTGCGCCATGCGGGACCCTCCTCCGGTGGCCGGGGAGCAGCCGGGGATCAAACTGGAGCTGCAGAGGCTGCGGGCAGCTTCGCAACCCAGCGCTCAACCGCTGTGCCACCAGGGGAGGCCCTCAATTTAAATTTAAACGAGCTTTTACAAACATTTTTTTGTCAGCTACATGTTTTGACTGATATAGCAAATACACACTAAAACTTCTTTTGTGTCTGTATATGAGAGACTGAACAAGATCCAAGTTTCCAAAAGGTTGGGGAGCCCAGTTGTGCATGTTGGTGCTGAAAGAAGCAGAGTTGGAGGGCTCCGTGCCACCTGGTCCCACCATGCCCGATGCCAGCCCTTCCTGAGTGACTCATTACCTCATGAGATGACTCTTATCCTCTCCTGTATAGTCCCATTGAGAAAGTTCTTCCTCCTACTCAACTTTGTTTCACATTTCAAATTTATCCTGCAAAAAGCAAGGTCTTTGAGGCCCAGTGAAAACTCCATTTTAGGCTAGGTTAACTATAAATTAAATATCTAGAAAGCGACTCTTAATTTTCTCACAACTTCCATAGGAGAATATCTGGTATGCTAGCCTTTGCTGGACTGGAGTGAAATATTTTGAGTGACAGAGGGGCTGAAAAGGCCCCCCCTTGGTGCTGGCATGCGAGGTGTGGTGGTACAAGGCAGTGTCTCCTTATCCTGCAGTTCAAGCTTCCTCTGCAGCTCTCAGCATCTCCCAAAGCTTCCCATGTCAGGATCCCAGAAATACATGTGGGACTCTTGGAGCTCTTTCTTGCACCTCCATTTATGGTGCTTTACAATGTTTAATAAGCTTCACCTGTAATATCATTCTTCCATTGTAAACTAGAACCAGAGACATTGTATTTTACCTGTACATTTCCCTGAGGGATATTTAAAGTTGCTATTGTGGGGTACTACAAAGTCATAATTCCCAGATCTTAATCAACTTAGAATAAAAAATCTGTGTGACAAATGATGACTTAATATCTCCTTCTTAAATTTTTATGTTGGGTAATTTCTTATGAAATTAATACACAATTATTTAAAAATATTTAAAAAACACAAAAAAGCAAAAGGGGAAAAATCTTAATGAGAACAGCTCAAGCTGACATAGGTGATAATTTTTTCTTGAATCTGCATCTACTTGGGATGTATTTGCTTTGCTGCCTGTTTTTTTGTTTTTTGGTTTTTTTTTTAAGTAGTGTTAAAACCTATGTCTACGCTCTTTTAGCTTGACTCTCCATTACCCATTCCAGTTTCTAGCTGGCCCCAAACCACTATATTGCATCAGGAACACCCCTCCACACACACCCCATAGCCTTACAAACTGTTTCTAAGTTGTTCTGCGTGCATCTTTTTCTTTTTCATTACTTATAGAGATCTAATCATTGTTGGCTTTGTCTATTTGTGGTAAGGTTCTGAAAAAAGGCTCCTGGAATTGTATCCATTGCCATCCTGTAGCCTTTTCCTCAGGCCGAGTTAACTAGGCAGGCGTGGCCCCTTGGTACCTGGCTGGAGTCCAGGTATCTGCCCCAGAGTCCAATCTGAGTTCACAAGGCTTGACCCAAGGCTCCCTTTCCAATACTCAGCCTTCACTGCTCTGGGTCAGCGCTGCACCTGCTAGCTGCCATGCCTTTGGAAAGGCATTGGACCTGGGCACGGAGGGTGTTTCTGACACCTGCCTCTCTGTTGATCACCTCTCATATTCTATTTTTTGCTTTCAGGGCAAGTTTCTGGCTTTTTATCAGTATGCAAAATCATTTAATTCAGATGACTTTGATTATGAGGAACTGAAGAATGGGGATTATGTCTTCATGAGGTGGAAGGTAAGGTCATCCCCCAGCCAGTCTTCCAAGCGTGCCAGTCCCTGTAGTGCCTCCACACCCCTCTGCTCCCCATGCCCAGTGCTTACTACAGTCCTTCCTGGCAGGTCTTTACATACTCGTAAATGTAGGCATAGCTCCACTAGTTAACTGCCGAGTCCCAGATGCTTTCTTTTTGGTTAAGCTGTTTAGTGGTTAGCAGATGAATTTGTTCCTGGTGTGGTCACCCTTGACACTGTTATTTATGTCTTTTCCTTTTGCTTTCTCCCATCCAAGAATCCTGTTGGCCCTCCAGGTTAAATCATTCTAAACATTCTGTGGACCCAGGAGAAAGCCAAAATCGATGACCCACTCCCTGTACTCAGCCACAGACTGAAATGCCTGTGATTCTCCCCTCTCTTTCCCCAAATGTCTTTACCCTGGGCTCAGGGCAGTCTCAGCTCCTCTGGTTCCCTCCAGCTCAGGAAATGAGGGACCAGGAATGGAATTTGGGTTTTCCAGCCCTCAGAGAACTTAATCTGGCGGACTCAATGGACTGGCTTTTGGCTGAGAAATCATCCGTGCTCCCTCTTTAACAGCATGTTATTTACTATGGTACAGCCATGAGCCAGCAGACTCATAAAGCGAGTATGTTAAATTACTTGTAAAAACACAACACCTCCAACCTAGTCCCTCATCCATAGGAAGAAGTTGTTTTATCTTGAACTCTTGTCAGCTTTCCTACAGACAAATCATTTAGAATATTCATGCCCAATCTTTATATACCACCAAATTTTGAGAGGTGGGGGACACTTTCACTAGACAGTTGCCAGGTATAGAGCATGAGCCCTATCCTCACGAGTTTGCCATCTAGTAGGAAATAAGCCAATTAAATAGACTCCCTTGCTATATCATGTGTCAATACTTCATTTTTATTGCTGAATAATTTTCCATTGTAGGAATATATACCATATTTTTTTTATCTGTTCATCAGTTGGTGGATACTTGGGTAGTTTCCACCCTTTCCTATTGTGAAAAATACTGCTACGAATGTGAATGTTCTGAGAGGGAGTGTCTTATGAGATTCTAATTTTAAAATTAATTTTTAAAACTACAATCTCAGAAGTTGAGAAAAGGTAAGGAGCGCATCTTAGAATCAAAAAAGCAATAGCATTGTTTTGCCCTCAAAGAATTTCTCAGGATGACTCACCGGTGGACCTTTAGTGGGCCTCATGAGGCCTCTAACCTCATTTCTCCAAGAAAGCAGGAACTGGGATGCAGTCTTTCATCTCTGCTCTAGAAGAGATAACAAAAATGTCTTTCTCATAAGGTGCCTGATCAAGACCTATGTACCATTCTGATTACTGTTAAAGAGAGGTAGAGATGTTTGAGGGGATATCACAGGGGCTACTGATGATTGGTCTGCCCTCAGAATGATCCACAGACCAACAGAAGTGATCCACCCTTCTGGAGGTGATCAGGATCCTAGTGAAAGTCCTTGGGGTGGAGCAGAAACTCTCTCCTGGGCTCTGAAAGGTAAGGCAGGCAGGCAGGTAGGTAGGTAGGTATTAATTTGAAATGCTTGAACCACAATCATACCTCCTCTTAGTTGCTGGTTCTGTTGAGCTCAAGACAGTTTGCCACATTAGTACGCACACTACTCAAGGGGCACATGAATGTTAGTCACAGTTGAGGCTGAACCACAAGATTGCCATCATCCTGGTAGTCATGGCTAGACCATGTGGTAGTCCAACCCTAGGGACACCTGAAGGAAACCCCAGAGGTGGCTGAAGTCTGCCCTCTGTTGCTGACCCTTTCCATCTATGCACAGGAGCAGTTCCTGGTCCCAGACCACACGATCAAAGACATCAGCGGTGCTTCCTTTGCCGGGTTCTACTACATCTGCTTCCAGAAGTCGGCAGCCTCCATAGAGGGCTACTATTACCATAGGAGTTCAGAATGGTAAGGAACCCATAGCCCTCTGTAGGGGCCAGCTGCCACAGCTCTCTTGTTGCTCACCAAATCCACAAGAAAGTCTCTCTGCCTATCTCTGCATAGATTTCATGCTTTATGTGGTTGCTGAGGGACTCTTTCAATCATTTCACTTGCTTATAATAGGCATCCATCCCTATCCACAGAGCAAACAAGATGAAAATGAAGTGTCAGATAAAGAATTCATTGCTAAATGCTCTCAAGCAGTACTATATTTTCTCAATCTTGCCGGTTTTGTATTATTCCTCTCAAATTTAATTGGCAACGAAAATATAAGATCCAGCTGTTGATAGTGTGAATTTTGCTGTCTGTAGCCTTTTAATGTGTGGTCTGTTCCTTAGATGCTGGTCCTACAAGCATCAAACTAATGACCTAGGGGCTCTGGGGAAGGGACAGCCCTGCCCTGTGTTTCACCCGAAGGAAAGGACTGCAAGCCACCTAAGTGCTCGCTCTTGTCCCTTCTGCCTCCGTGCTGCTTTTAAAAATATCTTAAGATTCTAGAAGGTCAAACCATATTATAAAATCCCCGATTCCCTCTCTGAACATAGAAACACTTATTTCAGATCTTTCACTTCGTGACCTGTGAGCAACTCGTATTCCTGGTGCAGCAGCAGCAAATGATCTCTGTGAATGTATGCCCTAGCGCTTCGTGAAGCCTCAACTCTGAGCGCCCCAGGCTTTAGGATTTTCAGTCATCTTTCTGTTTACAAGTGGTTTTAGAAACTTTTCATATCAGTCTTTAAATAACAGCTTTAAATGACATCTACCATACAATCAACTCATTTAAAGTATACAAGCCACTGATGTTTTTTTTTAAGAACCGGCGTACAGGCTAGATGTGCAGGAGGGTGAGAAGATTCACCAGAGACAGAGAGGGGAACAGAACAGGCAGACTGACTGAAGTACACTGCTGAGGGGAGCGGCGGGCAAGACAGGAGAGGTCCACCACGCCATGTGGGTATCTCCCTGGCTGGCCGGGAATCAAACCAGTGCTGCAGAGGCTGCAGACAGCTTCACAGTGCTGCGCTCAACCACCTGCACCTCCAGGGAGGCCTACAAGTCACTGATCTCTAGTATAAAGCAGAGTTGTGCAGCCATTACCATGAGCAATTTTAGCACATTTTCCCCACCACAGGAAAAAGCCCATACCCCTCACACTCAGCTCACCTTCCCCTCCCAGCCTAGGCAACCACTGATGTACATTTGCTCTGTGTAGAGTTGCCTATTCTGGATATTTTATGCAAATGGAATCATGCACTGTGCGGCCTTTGTGCCTGCTTCTTTCATTTAACATAGTGCTTTGAAGGTTCAGCCATGTAGCAAGTGTCAACACTTTTTTTCGAATAATTTTCCATTGTAAGAATACGTACCACATTTTACATATTTATTCATCAGGTGATGGACACTTAGGTTGTTTCCACCTTTTTGCTACTGTGAATTATACTGCTGTGAACTTGAGTGTACAAGTATGTGGTTGAGTTCCTGTTTCCTATTCCTTTGGGCATACACCTAGGAGTGGTGTTGCTGGGTTATATGGTAATTCTGTATTTAATTTTTATTTTTATTTATTTTAAAGATTATTTATGCATACAAGAGCTGGGGTACAGGCCAGAGGTGTTGGGGGTGAAAGGATTCACCAGAGACAGATGGGGGAACAGAACAGGCAGATTGACCAAAGTACACTGCTGAGGGGAACAGTGGGCGAGTCAGGAGCAGTCTGCTGTGCCATGTGGGTTGCTCCCTTGCTGGCCCAGGGATCAAACTCATGCTGCACAGGCTGCGGAAGCTTCATAGGTTGCGTCTTAACCCCTTGCGCCACCAGGGAAGCCCTGTATTTAACTTTTAGAGGAATCAGCAATCTCTTTGCCACAGCTGCCTTGCCATTTTACATATCCTACCAGTGATGCATGAGGGTTCCAATTTCTATAGTTTCTCCACATCCTCCCCAACACTTGTTTTTTTGCCATTGCACTTATATATGTTTTAGGGGTAGGAAGTGGTATCTTGTGGTTTTGATTTGCATCTTCTGGTGGCTAGTGCATGATCCATAAACTGCTTTTTCCTGCGTTCTTCCTCAGCGTGCTCTTCCTTACTGCTATATGAAATAAGGGGAGAGCTAGCACCTGACCCATCAATTCTGAATGTCCTTGTGGGTTATCCGACCCTGAATATGCATTGTCCTGGGCTCTCTATTCCTCATATGTTTGACTCCTAACACCTACCACCTGGGGGAAAACAAGTACCTCAGAGTTCTCAGTGTTCTCAAAGTCTGATAACCATATCTCAGAAAGCAAGAAAGTGAAGATGAGTGGCAAAATAAGGTTTAGAGTTAGCTGTGAAGTTCTCTTTTCCATGTTCTCTTTGGATTCTGTGAAAATTAGGATATGCTGGTGTTAAAGTTCTAAGGCTGTTACATCCTGACGTTACAGAAGTTGCTGAGATGCTGGAGGTCAGAGCAGGCAGAGCTAGAATGCGGGGAGGAGGATGGGCATGGAGGTCAGGCTTTTGGTCAGCATCTTCTCCTAGAATTTACTTAGGCACTCGCTTTATAAGACATAGTGCTTCATAATTAGAGCAGACGGCCTACAAACAGCTCATTTTAAGCATAGTTTGGGAGGATTAACTAAAGACATGAAAATAAAACCAAACTAGATTTGTCTGACGGTGCCTGAGATGAATTGGCATTCCGGTCCAAGTGTGGGCCTTGTTGGGTGCTCTGGTTGTAGGGCAGTTTTTTCTAACCTCCTTCTTTCCAGTTTCAGGATGCTTAGATGACTGCCTCCCATTTCTATCTTTTCCCCCATTATAGGTATCAGTCTCTCAATCTAACTCATGTTCCTGAACACAGTGCACCCATCTATGAGTTCCGGTGACAACGGTTCAGAAGAGCAACCAAATAAAACTGAACTTGGCAAAAAAGAACTTTGCCAAGAAAATTGTGTACCTGCCAGAACCAGGAGAACATGTGTTCCTGTTTCTTCACGTGCAGACTCGCATCAGAAAGCATGAATGTTAACCCACAGAATCCAAGGAGCATGGCCGACCAGCAGGGCAGGTGGAGGGAGTGGTGTCATTCTTCCTCCCTCTCTGGCAGTTTGGTCTTAATCTGTTTTTAAACTACCTTAAATGCACTTTTCCTTCCTGCACAGCTAACTTCTGTATCACTGAAATACCCATTCCTTCCTCTATCCCCACCTCCAGCCTAGGAGAAGGTTAGACGCTCCCCTCCCCCATCACCCTCAGCCTTGGTGCTCAGTGGTCCCCACCCAGGTCCTCGATTTCCTCCCCACCCTCCACCCCAGTTGCTTAGTCTGGTAGCTCAAGAGAAGGCAGAGGCCCAGCACACGCGTGCTCCCCAGAGCTCTGTGCGGGGAGTTGGCGAACTACAGCAGCATTCGCCAATGAAATGTGAGGCAGAGGCTGATTGCTTAACGGGGTCAGCTGGCACTGCCCAGCCCTGTGACGTTAACGCCAAGCTAGTCAGTGGCTGCCAGGTTCCCTGGGCCTGCCATTGGGGATCACTAAATTTAAGGCTTCCAGATCCCTGGCAGGAACAGATTCCAATCCTGCTTACTCAGCACGTTTGCTCCAAACTTTTGAACTTGAGGGCAATACTAAACTTAAAAAAAAAGAGTTTTTTTATTACAAAATTATTTTTATGGTCCCTTTAACAAGGACCCTATGGCAAATGCACAATTATTCAGAATTACATTTTATCGTTTTCACATTGAAAACAGCAAATGTTGACTTAGTAATTTTTATACCTATATCTATATGTAAATGTATATTTAATCAACCAGCAGTTTGAAACGAGTCATCTGGTACAAAGGTTTTACAGCATTGCATAAATTATAGTGCTAAACAGGAGAACTGTTTCTGGAGCCAGTTTAGCATTTGTACCTCCTCCTTTTGCTACTCAAAACAGCAGTGCTTCGAGGCCACCTTCTCCATCAGGCAGAAGGGGCCCTCATTCTAATATGGTGACTCTGATACAGGGGATGGGGGAGAGGCGGGAACATGAACACGCTCAAATAACTCGAGGCTCACGTGCCAAAGTGTGTGTGTGTGGTTTTTTGTTTTGTTCTGTTGTTAAATGTTTTTAAAAGCTTAGTAGGTTGGCACCAATTGTAGCCCGCAGACAGGGGCAGGGCTTTGGGGGAGATTGGCATTTTCTGGTGGTTTACAAGACTTACTCCCAATACAAGGGGGAAAGCTTTAAAAACAAGATAGCATTATGACCCACAGGAGCAAAACAAACTGAAAGTTGCATATCCATGGGCGGTATAAGAAAACAAAGCCTTTGGTCTAGATGCGCAGTGGGAAGGTTTTTTATTCTGAAAAAGTGACTTTCCTTTTAATGACATATGTACTGTATGTTACTGAGATTGAATGTTAGGGGAAGCCTTAAAAGGAGAAGTATTTGGGAAAGTAGTCAGTGGCACTTGGGACATCCAGGATATGTAGTCCTAAGCTTTGCACAGAGGTTGACCAACCCTTTCAGAAAGACCAGGGCCTTGGAACCAGAAAAAGTTGCCCCAGTGACTTAAGTGGAAGTGATTCACGTCCATTCTCAGAGATGAGTCAGAGTCTTTTCTAGATTTTACAGCTCAAAAAGGCAACAGAAAGGTTGGCTCTGGTCAAACCCAGCTGATTACGTACCGAAGAGGTGATGCTCTCTGTGGCTTCACTTACGTCAGAACAGGAGACTATGGAACTGTGTTGCTTGATGCAGCATGCGCTCAGCTCAGTTCTTTTGTGGCATGCTCGTGAGGTCTGCATTTGGCAAGCTCCTGAAGGATACAGGCCCCACTCAATACTGAGGGCTAAGGTCACCCTCTGGAGATTGTGGGGCCTCTATAGCCCTATGGGTTGAGTGCACAGGAAAAGATATTTGCAGACATTGCTGGTATTCATCTAGCCAGGCGGGCCAGGCTCTTGTAGGGTTCCTTTCTTTTTTAGCGAGGTAACAAAGTGCACAGTTTTATTGGGGAAAATGAAGTGACAACTTTACTAGATCTTTTGAACACTTCTGTGATGAAGTATTGTTCACATAAAAATCTGCCCATTGAGGATAGGGAAGGGATTATTTTCCACCTCCTCTTAGCAACTCCCAGGCAATCAACATCAACTCCTTTTCTTTCAGTTCCCAAAGGAACTCGAAGGATCATCTCCATCTGAAGTTATTCTTTCCTGAACTTTCTCAGTGGTTTACATACCTCTGGTACTATGTGCAATATTTTTGGTTGACGCTTGTGTTCATCATTAAGAATTTAGTGCAGATTGCAGATCTTCTACAGTCTTCCTCCACCCCAAACAAACCTGCTGTGAGGTGGGATCCTAGGGATTTGGCTGTTAATACTCCACTGCTCAGAAAGCTTCCATTCTGTGGTCCCGACCTCATCTCTCTTCTGTGCTGGAGTTATCCCATCCCACCCACCCAACCTCTCAAACTACAGCGTTTCAGCTGCAGTCCAAAAGTAACTAAGCAATGCCTGATATATTAAGTAGGACGTCAATCTACGTGCTGGTTCTGTTGGTAATGTTGAAATAGCAAATTCCAGGGGAGCAAAGGGGCTTTTCAATGTCTTTTGCTTTCAGAAACAGGGAATTTATATTCTCTCTAAGGCCTTGAATTGATTTTTTTTTTCCTCATAAATAGTCTGATAAGCTAATTTTTAAAAAGAAATGCCATTAAGTATGTTACATTGTGGTTTAAAAATTACTAACAAGTTTTGGGAAAAAATAATATTTGATTTTGAATCTTACATGTTTTTAAAAATTAGATTTGAATGGGCACGAAGTATGAATATTTTGTTTCTTTAGGGAGGACATGTGGAAGGGTTTGAGGGTTTGGGATGGGAAAAGTATTTTGCAGAGCTATCAATGTCCAAATAATTTTTAAAAAATAATAAAGGTATTTAAGCAGTGAGTTTGTCTTATTTTTAAATCGTAATTGTTCCATTGGAAGAAAGCAGCCAGCCATCTCAGGCCCTGTGGTTGTGGAGGGCCACCTGAGACCCCTGGACTGTGAATGGACAGAGGCTAACTTGGAGAACTAACGCAGAACTGCCCCTTTTCATTCTCTTCTCATTCCAGATGTTGTCAGTCAATACTTCTGTTTGAGCTCCTTTTTTGTAAATTTCTGCTTTCAGAAATGTGAAAGCATTTTTTTTTTTTTTTGCACATGTGCAGGATTTGGATTTTTTATTTAACACTGAAAATATGCAAATGAAGCTATTTACTGTCTGCTTGGCAGTCTGATGCTGCTGGCATGGGTGGTATGAATGGGACAGATTTCGGGCTACCTTCACCTCCTGACCTGGTCCTTGGAAGACATGCCTGAGTCCAAAAGCACCTCAGCTCCTGAATGGCATGCACCAGCAATGTCTTGAAGCCAGGTGTTGTTGGCATTCTGCCCTTGATCTGTCTGGACCCTGTGGCCGAGGCCTTCACCCAGCCCATTATGCTTGATTTTGATTTTGACAGACCACTCTTGGCTGTCTTGTTACAGTGTTAGGTTTCAGGCACTACCTGCCTCTGCAGTGCCAAGGACACAGCTGGAAACACGAATTTTTGAGGAAATGAATGTTTATATTGTTGAAAAGATTTAAATTTTAAGGAAGTTGAATGCGAAGGGAATTTACATTAATATCAAGGCAAAGTTTCCCTATGTAAGTATCATCTGATGTCATTTTAAAAGAATTATAAACTTTTCTCCTGAAATGGGGTATCAAGAAAGGAATGGACCATTCACAGTGCTGGCCTCCTGTGGACTAACATCATTTCTTGGTGGTTTTGTAGTGTGGAAAAAGCCTGCAAACACCTAGCTCTCCTGATCTACTTCAGTCTTAGTTTTCACTCCGGGGCTTCAGCTAAACTCTGAGCCCAAGCTCCTTCACCTGGAAAGTGAGGAGAACAAGTTCTACCTGGGTCAAAGACTTGCTGAGAACTGAATAAGGTGCTCCTGAAAGCACTTTGTAAACTGTAAAAAAAAAAAAAATACACATGTACAGTGTTGTTTAATAATGCTACAAAATGCTGAAGCTTGCGAAGGGCAATGTGCCATTCTAGGTATTGGGAGTAAGGCAGAAATAAGCTGTTCTCCCTGCCTTCATGGAACTAAGTATCTGGAATAGAATAGATGTTGGCATTTTTCTGATCCCCACAAGTAATAAGCCCTCTTTCACATCTCAATTCATAGATCCTCAATTTTTTACTTTTTAAGCCATTCATAGGAACAGTAGAAAATGTGTAGGTTGTGTTAAGTGTAAAAACAACTGCAAGGCAGGACACAGGAAATTATCAACGCTATCTCCTTGATGGGGACTGTACCCAGGAGAGTAGCATTAAAATTGCTCAGTAATGAAACAGGCAGCTGGCTTTGACATAGAAAAAAGTGTCTGGAAATTGGATTGCAATGGAGCAGCTTTTCCCTCCAGATTTTTTTCCAAAGCATCTAAAGACTGAAACTACCCATTTGTACTTAGCAAGAAAAACACATCTTTTCGTTTGTAGAGAAGCATAGACTGCAATTCATCTGTTTTGCCATTATTTCCTTCTGATTTTCCAGCTCGCCTCATCACTCAATGCCTTAGTCATCCTGCCTGTCCTTAAATGTTCAAGGGTTCCCCACCCCCTCCACACTGTCTCTAACCAGCCCCCACATGGAGTGATGATTCTCAAACCTGGGATTTATTTAAATCCTATGTCCAGCCACATTGGACAGGTCAGTTCTTGTATAACCTCCTGATTACCTTTTTCGGAGGTGATTCTCTGCAAGGGAAGTTTGAGTGAGGAAGGCTTTTCATGCATCTGATGTTGGTTCTCTGGGTATGGTCCCCACCAGATGGAGGCAATGCAGGTTTCCAATAGTGTGACATCAGAATAGCAAATGCCAGCCTGGTATTCTTGGCTGCTGTGCAGATGGAGCCAGTGAAAATTTCACCCCATCTAGAACTCCATATCCTTGGAAGATAGTTTGAAAAAAGCAAAAACTGTCAGTGCTCATGTTTGTCAGGGTTTTCGTTCATTCAACAAATACTTATGACCACTTACCATGTGCTAACCACTGTTACATGTGCTTGGGATGCATTCATGCATAACAGAAGTTTCCAAGAATGGCTTGTATTTTTGCTGGGGAGATACCTAATAATACATAACAATTCATATAATGTTAGCTGTTATGTTAAGTGAAAAACAGTACAAGAAAAAACAGACCATGGGGGTTAGTGGTAACTAACTGGGCCAGGGTATTGGGTGCAATTGTTAAAAAGATGGTTAGGCTGGGCTTCATTAAACGGAGACCTGGAGGGGAAGGAGAAAGTGAGCCAAGCAGATATGTAGGGACACGCATTCCAGCAAAAGGAACAGCCATTGCAGAGGTCCTAAGGGATGGTCCATTGTGCTAGAGGAGCAAGAAGGTGTTCCAGAAGTTGAGGGCAGCGGTGACAACAGAGGGGAAGGGTATAGGAGAGTCAAGTCCTGTGGGATCTCATTGGTCAATGTGACAAAGACTTTGGCTTTTAGTCAGAGATGAGTCATTGGAGGATGTGAGCAGAGGAAGGACATGATCCGATTTAGGCTTTAAAGGATCTTGCTTGGTGGTGAATAGACTGTAAAGGGGCAAACTGCCAGCAGGGAGACCAGTAAGGAGGCTGCAGCAAAACCTAGGATAAGGCAATGGTGGCCACAGCAGAGAACTGAAGTGCACATCTGCATAGGTTTTGAAGGCAAATCCAAAAGGATTTGCTGATAGACTGGATAGAACTTGTCCCAGAAAGCAATCCACAGTGATTCCAAGGTCTCTGGACTTGGCAATTAGGAAGATGGAGTGGCCATTGTGTTAAGGTTATTGTCTCATTTGTTGCTTATGAGATTTTAATTTATGGAAATGGTGAGTGATGACTTGGAGAGGCCAATGCCATTGAAATATTTTTATTGGTTATATTTCCTAAGCAGAGGGGCCATGCCATGCCACCCAGAGCCATTTGGGGAACACCAGGTTTTGACCAGGAAATGGAGTGAGGGGAAGGGAGACCCGAGTTTTTATTGGGGTTTCCAAGGGAAAGGCAAGGTATGGCATGGCACGCAGACTAGGACTGACTAGTTTGAATAATTCTGGTAGGCCCTGAGACATAAGGGCCTTGCCTGGTACTTGGCTCTGGGTTGTTTAGGACGGGGGGATACTTACTTGGCATGTGAAAATTTGAGGAGGAGGTAACTGGAAGTGTGGGCTCCCAATTGGTTGTTTGCTTTTGAAAGTCATGTGGTGGGCGGCAGGCATGGGGGGAGCCGTTTGCACTCTGAGAACTGCCTGGCCCTGGGAGGAGCAACATTTCTGTAATCAGCAAGCCTGCCAGAGCCAAGACATCAGGAATACAGAGCATGGAAACTAATATTATGTATAAGTTTTGTCTCATTTTTTAATTTTTTTAAAGATTTATTTATGCATACAAGAACTGGGGTACAGGCCAGAGGTGTGGGGGGTGAGAGGATTCACCAGGGAGAGTGAGGAACAGAATAGGCAGATTGACTAAAATACACTGCTAAGGAAAGTAGCAGGTGAGTTAGGAGAGGTCTGCTGTGCCATGTGGGTAGCTCCCTGTCCGGGGATGGAACTCATGCTGCAGTGGCTGGGGTATATCTCATTTTTCAAAAAAAAGATATAGTTAATACAGCCAGCCACATGCTGAATGATGCATAATGGACATACCCACAGTCTTCTTTAAGAAAGCACAGACAGTTATGTACACCAGCTGCTGGAGAGATATATCCTGAACTTTCAGTGGCTTGACCTAATGGAAATTCATTACTCATTCACATCTGGTTCAGTTGACACAAGTGGTGGTGGGGGGCACAGACTGAATCAGAGGTTGTGCCATCTCTAACCCTGCCTCTGCCATCTCCCTGGACAGTGGAGGATCAAGTGGTGCAGGATTCTGCAGGCCAGGTCTGAAAGGGTGACATTGCTTCTGCTCATTCACATGGCCAATTGCAAGAGGGAGATGTGGCCTACCTGGGTACCTAAAAAGACAGGTGAATAGATTTGGTGAACAACAGATTCATCTAGAGAGCTGTGGGATCCAAACAGTTCTAAGGGGAAGCGCAGCAGTACAGCTTTGGTCATGTTGAGTCTGAGAGAAATACATGTTAGACTTCCAAGTGGTGATGGATATATGAATCTGAAATTCAGGAAAGGCTAGAGGGAATCTTTAAAACCAAGAAACAGGATGAAATTACCAAAGGGGTGAGAGTCCCTCCAACATAAAGTTTCATGGACAAGAGGAAGAATCAGCAATGGAGACAGAAGGAAGAGTCAGGTTGGAGATGAGCCAGCAAGCTGGTATCCTAGAAACCACATGGCAGCGGTGGCCTTCAGGAGAAGGAGGGACCAACTGTGCTGATGGTGCTGAGGGTTGATCATGGGATACAGTTATATGAAGGTCATTTCTGACCTTTACAGGAGCGTCTTTCACACAACCATAGGGGCACATTATGATTAGAGAGGGTTTGGGAGAGAAGGGAACTGAAGTAGTTTATCCACTCGTGACATCTTGCAGAGTTGTTTGCTAAATAAGGAAAGCAAATAAATAGGAATTAGCTGGGAAGAAAGTGAGAAAGTGGTCAAGAAGAGTGTTTGGGGGCTTTTTTGGCAAATTATTTTGTACCACTATATGAAATGAGAGAAAAAATACCATAATATGAAATTTACCACTTTAACCATTTTTTAAGTGGACAACTTTGTGGCATTAAGTATGCTCATATTGTTGTACTATCATCACCGCCATCCAATTCCAGAACTTTTTCATAATCCCAAATAGAAATTCTATACTCATTAAATAATTCTTCCTCCTAGCCCCTGGGAACATCTATTTTCTGTGTCTATGAATTTGATGACTCTAAGTAACCCATATAAGTGGAATCACATAGTATTTGTCCTTTTCTGACTGGTTTATTTAACATACATCAGTATCCTTCCTTTTTAAGACTGAATAGAATTCCATTGAATGTATATACCTTATTTTGCTTATATATTCATCTGTTGGTGGACACTTATGTTGCTTCCACCTTTTGCCACTAGGAATGATGCTGCTATGAACATGGGTGTGCAGATATCTCTTTACTATCCTCTTCTTAATTCTTTTCAATATATACCCCAGAAATGGAATTCCTGGTTCATATAGTTCTATTTCTGAGGAACCTCCATATTGTTTTCCTCTTCAGCTATGCCATTTTATATTACCACCAGCAAAGGATTTCAGTTTCTCCACATCCTAGTCAGTAATTGTTTTTTTACTAAGTTTTTATTTTTTGTAAATAGCCATCCTAAGGGGTATGAAGTGGTAGCTCATAGTGGTTTTGATTTGCATTTCCCTAATGACTGGTGATACAGATTATCTTTTCATGTCCATTTGCATATCTTTGGAGGAATGTCTATTGAAGTCCTTTGCCTATTTTTAAATTGGATTGTTTTGTTGCTGGCTTGTAGGATTTCTTTACATAATTTGGATATTAACCCCTTACTAGATCTATGATTTGCAAATATGTTCTCCTATTTTCACTCTGTGGATAATATCATTTAATGTACAAATCAAACGTTTTTACAGTTCCAATATCAGCTTCTCCAGAAATTTACAATCTACTTCAAAGACTTTTTAGGTGGCATAAACAAACAAGATTCATAGTTGGCTTTCCAAATTTGGGTTTGAAGGACCCAGATCTTCCATGCAGAAAAAGCTATTACCTAGAGAAAGCTTGTTGTACAGGTTATCTCCCTTGACCTGTAAAGTGAGCTTGATACCCATATATTACATGCGAAGAAACAGGCTCACAGGGATTATGACTGAAGTAGGTGCAACAGCAGAGATGCCAGGACTCTTGGAAGGTGAGTCATTTTCCAGGATGCTTCCATTTCTCCAGATGTAAACTGGAAGTGAACACACCTCCCTGATCACGAGTGTGATGGAAAATGAAGCTCAGGGAGCCATGGCCCATTAAGCTTGGAGGCAAAGTGTTAGAGACCTACTCCTGGGCCAGGGCACTTACTAGCTTTCACATTTGTAAGTGCCTACCTAGTTCTCAAAGGCCTTCCATATCTTCTTTAAATCTCAATGAAACATTATATGTAGACATTCCTATTCACCGTCTATCACATTTTCTGGGTGTTACTGGACTGGAATTAAAACCCTGCTTTGAAAACTCAGCCTTGACATTGAAGAGCTTGAGCCAACAGGCTACACACTTAACATGATTTATAACCTTGATTTAGAAAATGTGGATGAGTATGTGGTTGGGACTTGTAAAATCCCCTTCCTATCCTGAACTTGGTGCATAATAGGCATTCATGCAGGTGAATCTGAGGAGGGATGTGAAGCCACAAAGGAGAAAGGACTTACAATGATCTGACATTCAAGGAGATCTTATGAGCAAGCAAGCTATGTGTAGGGTACTCTATACATCTATTATTTTGATAGCAACAATGTCTTCCTAATTTTTGAACATAGAAACCATCTCAGAGAGGCTAAGAAATTTAATCAAAATCCCAGAGTTATGAATCTCAGATTTGAACACTGATAGTAGCATTTCCAAATGCCTACCACCAACTTTTTAATTAAAAACACAGAAATTTTGAAAGACTTACTCAATACATACTCATCTACCCTTCCCCCAGGTTCAACAACTGTTAATATATTGAAACATTTACTTTAGCAAGCTTTCTCTATATACTTACATATTTTGAACTACTTGAAAATAAGCTACAAAACAAGTAAAAAAGATACATTGTGACCTTTCACCCCATTTTGGGGGTGTGTCCCCCCACCCTCCCAAATTCATATGTTGAAGTCCTACCCCCCCACCCCCCACAGTGTGCTGATGATATTTGAAGACAGGTCTTTACAAGGTGATTAGGGCCAGATGAGGTCATAAGGTAGAGTCCTCATGAAGAAATACTGTCCTGATAAGGAGAGACACCAAGAGCTACCCCCCCCACACACACACCAAAGAAGGCCAAGTAAGGAAGCAGTAAGAAGGTCATGTGCAAGCCAGCAAGCCATCTCTCTCCTGAATCCAACCATACTGTCACCCTAATCTTTGTTTTCAGCCTTTAGAATTGTGAGAAACTTGAATTCTGTTATTTGAATCACTCAGTGTATGGCAACCTGAGTGGACAAAGAAAACCCCTAAACATCACATTGTGCATCTACTAAGAATAAAGACATTTTCCTACATAATCACATCCAGGAAAATTAGTAGTAACTCCATAATATATCCCAATGAAAACCAACTTTCCCCCAGTTGTTCTAAAAATGTATTTTTATGGCTACTTTTAAAATCTTCAGCCAGAATCCAGGCAATGTATACACGTTATATTTAACGTCTTTTAATCTGGAACAGTCCCCCCTGCTTTGCACTCCATCTCCACTCCTACCATTGACAATTCTGAAGATCCTAGACCACTTGCCTTGTAAATAATGTATCACTTCTAGATTGTCTGATATTTCCTCGTGTGTAAACTCATAATAATACTATTTTTGGCAAGAATTCCACATAGGAGATGCTGTGTACTTTATACTGCATCATATCAAGATGCACAGGATGGCAGGTAATAAGGCTAAATGGGAACATTTGGTTAATGTGGCAGTGAGGACCCGCTGTTAACTTCTACACAAAATAAGGGCCGCCAATTTTCCAACTCAGCGTCTTTCCTTTAGAGCAGCAAAGTCAGTTGCATTCGGGAACTGCCGTTCAGGGTTTATCTCCCAAAATTCCCTTTCTGCCTCCCATGCGCTGCTCCTGCCCGCCTCAGCCCGGGTAAGATATAGCCCCGCCCTCCCTGCCTAGCCCCGCCCCACCCTTCCTAGCCCCGCCCCGCCCCATCCTAAGGGCAGCCCCCAACCCATCGGACCCAGTGGGCGGAACCAATAGTGTCAGGCACTCTGCTCCACGTCGCCCGCCCGGACTCTGAATCCCGGAACTCCGGGCGCACGAGGACGCTGTTCTCCGTGGGCTTCCGGGCGCGCGGTGTTCTGTCGCCGGCGCTGCCAGGCCGGAATTCCCGGTGCCACCGCTGCCTCTGTCGGTGCGCCCAGCTCAGCCGCCGCCATGGGGATCCTGGAGAAGATCTCCGAGATCGAAAAGGAGATCGCTCGGACGCAGAAGAACAAGGGTGAGGGCCGACCCGGCAGGGCCTTCCCTTCTGCCCGCCTCAGTTTTCCTGTCTGTTAAATGGGGGTACAACTCCCCTGGGTACAGCCAGCTCCCAGGCGGTGGAGAAGTACCGGGTTACCCAGCGCGTCTGAGGCCGGGCGGGGCAGGATGCGGGTCCCACGCCCGGGACTGACCGCAAGCGACCCTTGAGAGATTTGATCAGTGCCAAACTAGTTGACCCAGTAGAGAAATGCCAGTCCACAGTAAATATCTAATACAGAGACAGGGTCAGAATTTGAATTCTGATGTCCTGATGGCCCGGCCTGGGAATTTAGTGCACTGGTCCCTTTTGTGCTGGGAAGTTGGGAGGAGACCTTCACAGGTACAGCTCACCTAGCAGCCCGGAGCCCCAAGGTGGAATAGAGACAATCAAGACTTGGGTCTAGTGAACCTGGGTTTGAGCCCTGGCTCCTCCACTTAACTACAGGAAACCTTGGAAAGGCTCTTTGAACTTCAGTGCCCTCATCTGATCCGTCTTAGCTCACAACAAAGCTAAACTAGATAGCATTTGCAAAGCAGTAGGTACAAGATGAGCCTAGTACTTAAAGTAAACCCGGCAAAGTAGATAGCGTCTAATGAAGCAACAAATCTGGCCTTAAGATTGTAAGGGCTGGAGTTGCACAAAGAGAGTGAGGAGAGAATGGTGACACCCAAGAAGGCTTCTGGGAGGAGGTGGGACTTGCTGAGGCAAAGGCATGGGAGTTGATGTGAGCATGGTGTGTTTGTGGGGCAGTCAGGAAAACAATCCAGATCAGATGGGTCAGGAATAACAAAACGTTTGGTTGGCCAGTGTGTGTAAGGCCCACCACCTGGCCAGTTTTGCTGTGGGACTGCAGGAACAGAAAGCAAGGAATGGTAGGTGGCTGATCTCAGTGCCTTGCTTCCATTTAATTCTGAGGGCTAAGGAGTTAGGGACTTCTATCATTCATTCAATCTTTAAACATTTTCTGAGCCCTTTCTGTGTGTTAGGCATTGTGGTTAAAGCCAGTGAACACAGCAGGCACATTCCTGCCCTCATGGGGCTGACCTTCCAGTGGACAATCTGTAAACAAGCAACCAAATAAACAAGATCATTTCAGTCAGTGATAAATGCTATGAAGACAAACCAGGGTGATATAGCAGAGGTCAGGTGTGGGACATGAGCCTCTAAAGAGGAGTGATCAGAGAATACCATCAGGGGGCGCATTCGAACTGATAGTGGTATGAGAAAGAAGCAGCCACACAGATCTGGAGGAAGACTGTTCCTGGCAGAGAGGGCAGCTAGTGGAAAGGCCCTGAGGTAGAAATGAACTTGGTATGTTCAAAGACCAAAAGGTCTGTGGCTAGAGTGCAGTGATGGGAAAGTAAAGGGCCAATCATGTAGCCTTGTGGGTCAGGGGAAGGAGTCTGAGTTGTTTTCTTAGGACAATAGGTGTTAAGCAGGGAAGCAACACAGTCTGATTTCTGTTTTAAAAGTTCTCTCTGGCTGCCCTGTGTGTTATCATTACAGGCTTAAGGAAAATAGCAAGGTAGTTCAGGGAGACTAGAGATGCTGCCGCTTTGGAAGAGGTAGAGGAGAAGGATATAAAGATGATTAAGACCTTGTCCTTCCCTTCAGAGATACGCAGAATCTTGAGTTGAAATGACAAACATGTGGACCTGATTGTTGCTTAACTCACTCTTGACCATTTCTCACTGCCATCAATTCATTTATTTACTTACTAAAACATTTCCAGAGCACATACCCTGTGCTGGAAGCTGGGACGACAATGACAGTCCCAGTTATAGCACTCTTCAGGTGAGGGAAGTAAAGAAACACGATAACTTCAAATATTTATAAGTGATGAAAACAATAAACAGGATCATCAGACAGAAAGGGTTGGGGGTTAATGTAGAGAGTAATACTGAGTTAGTTATTGGGTGCCTACTATTTGCTAGTTATTGTTCTTAACATACTTTCTTTAATCCTTACAGAAATCCAGTGATGTAGTTAGTACTGTTAACATTCTTACTTCCCAGGCACAGGAAATTAAGTGACTTTTCCATAGTAAATTGGCCAGTAATAGCAGGGTAGAATTCCAACATAGGCTCTTACCACTGCGTGACACTGCACTCCAAGGCCAAGCAGGAGAGGCCTCTTTGAAGAGGTAGCATTTGAGCTGACCCTTGAATGTTGAAAAGATGCCAGCCCTGAGAAGATAAGGTTGAAATGGAGGGGACGTCAAGTGCAAAGGCCCTGGGGCAGAAATAAGGTCAGTGTGTTCTGAAGAAACAAACTTTGGCTGGAGTGGAACTAGAGAAGTAGCCAGGGATCAGGTCACCTAGAACTCTGGTTCTCAATCTTGACAGAGCCTGCTTTTATAGTGGAAGATGTTGTAACAACCCCCTTATGGTCCTTAGATGCAATTCCCCATCAATAACAACTTTCTTACACATAATTTGAAAAAAGATTAATTTCATGCCCTAATGGTAATATAAAGACAGAGAAGAAGGAAAGTATAATGAAAGTAGTGTTTATTTCAGTATGTAAGTATTGGGGCACAACCGAGATAAAATAAAGTGACAATGAAGAAGTTTGATGCTTGCACCCCCTGGTAGATCACTGGGGACATGATTTAGATCAGTGTGAGAGTGTTGTGTCGGTGACTCAGCCATTTCACAGTTGGTAGCCTGGGGTCCTAAGATGGTGAGCAGCAATAGGTAATGTTGCAAAGAAAACATGACAGTCTTCCCTTAACACACACAGTAGTTGCCTTCCTGGAAATTTCAGCATTTTGTTAACACCACACACACAAAAAACCACTCTGTTTATGTGTGAAATGGGATCTAGGCTCAAGTGACCCTAACTCAGATTTTCCCTCTGTGGATATCTTTGGAATATGAGAAAAGTCAGTGATGCATAAGACAATTGACTGTGCTGGACTGACTCGTGTCTTGTAGGGTAACTGGCTTCCCTCGTACCTGCCCTATAAATGCCATTGAGACTTCACCTTTGGAGTAATAACAGAAAACATTCCCCAGAATGTCTAGAATGTTCCCCCAGGGAGTGGTGCTGCCCCCATTGGGAACCACTGACCTAGGGTTTTAGATCTCAATAAGGAGATTTACTTTCATCCTAAATAAAGAAGCCAAGGGGACTTTTTTTTTTAAAGGTTTATTTATTTATACAAGCACTGGGTACAGTCAGAAGTGCGGGAGGGTGAGAGAATTCACCAGAGCCAGAGCGGGGAGCAGAGCAGGCAGAAGGACCGAAGTACACTGCTGAGGGGAGCAGTGGGCGGCAGGAGAGGTCTGCGCGCCATGTGGGACCCTCCTTTGGTGGCCAGGGAGCAGTCAGGGATTGAACCGGCGCTACAGAGGCTGTGGGCAGCTTCGCAACCCAGCGCTCAACCGCTGCGCCACCAGGGAGGGCCCAAGGGGACATTTTAAGCAGAAGGGTAGGTTTTTCTTTCCTGATCTTGGCAATATCTGCTGTCCAGTTCTGATATTCCTGACCAACACTTGCTTGTGTGGGGGACCCCTTCTGAACCAAGAGGCTTGGATACCCCAGGCACTTACCTTCCATTTTGCTTTATGTCCTTTAGCCACTGAGTATCACCTGGGCCTGCTGAAAGCAAAACTGGCCAAGTATAGGGCTCAGCTCCTGGAACCGTCCAAATCAGCCTCATCCAAAGGAGAAGGCTTCGATGTCATGAAGTCAGGCGATGCTCGTGTGGCACTGATTGGATTTCCCTCTGTGGGTAAGGTCAGTGACAGTGTGGGCCTTGGGGAGAAAGGCAGGTCATCTTCTTTCAAACATGACTGTTTTCGCCTCCTGTCACTGTCTTCTAGATTAGCTCCAGGATCAAAAAATCCCCCCTAGGAATCTGGTACAGTCCTTTTATCCTAACCTGGAGAACGTTTCTTTCTTCTTTCTAGCAGCAGTAACTTCATTTGTTTCTAACTCTTCTGGTGCACCAACTTTCTACCAAGTGCTGGAGATAGGCAGGGAATGAGACAGTTCTGGTCCTGTCCACATAGACCTCCCATTCTCCAGGAGACAGTAAGCAAACAGAGTAAGAGATCAAGTGGTGAGGGCAGCTCTGGAGGGGGTGCTGGGAGGGCCAAGCGCCTACCAACACATGTTATTAGGTCCAGGAAGGAAGGTCTTGTGGTGAGCAGAAGTCCGAAGGAAGTTCAGAAGCTTGGCAAGCCCTGGAGAGAGACCATTTTAGGCAGAGGAATCTGAGTACCAAGACCGGTAGGCGGGAGTTCACTTGGCATGTTCAAGGGAGCTAGGATGGCTAAGTCTGCAGGAGCAGCAGGATGAATAATAGGAAACAAATTAGAGATTGGGTGACCATCTAGGCCACTCTGTGACTTTGACTTTCAGTAAAGTGTGCAGTGGTGTCCACTGCAATTTTCTACATGGTTTCTTCTGTAAGCTCCAAAGATTAGTATAAAATACATATTACGGGATTTTGAGCCAAAAAGGAATTTTTTTTTTTTAAGATTTATTTTGTTTATTTATATATCAACTGGGGTACATGCCATATTTGCAGGAGGGTGAGAGGTTTCACCAGAGACAGAGCAGGGAACAGAACTGGCAGACTGACCAAAATACACTGCTGAGGGGAGCAGCGGGCGAGACAGGAGAGGTCTGCCGCGCCATGTGGGTAACTCTCTGGCTGGCCAGGATTGAACCCGCACCGCAGAACCTGTGGACAACCTCACAGCGCTGCGCTCAACCGCCTGCGCCACCAGGGAGGCCCCCAAAAGGGAATTTAATCTGAAATTTTGGAATAGTCTTGGACTTACAAAAAAAATTGCAAAGATAATACAGATAATTCCTGATACCCCATACCAGTTTCCCCTATTATTAACATCTTAGACTACTGGAGTATACTTGTCACAACTAATGAATCAATATCGATCTGTTGTTATTAACTAAAGTTAACACTTTATTCAGATTTCCTTTGTTTTTCTTTAATATCTTTAATATCCTTTTTCTGTACCAGTTGTCATGTCTCCTTACACTCCTCTAGACTATGACTGTTTCTTAGACTTGCTTTGAATTGATGATTTTGAGGGTTTTGACAAGTCCTAGTCAGGTGTTTTGGAAAAAGCCCCTCAGTTGGCCGTTATATGGTATTTTTCTCATTTTAGACTGGAGTCGTGGGTTTTGGGAGAAGACCACAGAGATGAAGTGCCATTTTTATCACATATCAAGGGTGTATACTATCAACATGATTTACCACTGTGGATGTTGACCTTGATCACCTGGCTGAGGGAGTGTTTGTCAGTTTCTCCACTGCAAACTTTCCAATTTCCTCCCCATTCACACTGTCCCCTTGGGAAGGAAATTACTATGTACAGCCCACAAATAAACAATGGGGTTAGTACCAGCTCCTACAGTGGGGAATATCTCTACAGATTATTTAGCGTTCTTCTGCACAGATTTGTCTCTTCCCTGTCCCATTTATTTTATTTAATTGTCTATTTATAGTATAGCAACTTATGGGAATTTATTTTATACTTTAGGTTATAGGCTGTGTTATTTTGTTGCTGAAATTATTCTAGCTTTTATGCTGCTTCATTTGGTTTCTTTGACATACTCTGTCTTGGTTTTTTAACACTTTCTGATACTGCGAGATGCTTCAGGCCCATCTCATACATTCCCTTCCCTAGTGATAGAATCAGCCAATTCTCTGACTAGTCCTAATTCCTTTTGTTGAATAATGGTAGCATTTAGAAACCAGGTGGGTACTGACTTTATGAGAGAATCACTCTGGCTGTGGTGCAGATGATAGGCTGGGACAGGACAGGGTGAAAGCAGGGAGGCCAGTGAAGAAGTTGCTCAGATGTAGGCCAAGTGAGCAACAACCAGGTGGCCTGGATTGGGGGCTGGTGGAGCAGCTTTTAAATCAATTCAGCTAAAAAGTGTTTTGAGCCCAGTATGTAGGCCACGCACAGGGAACGTTAATAACAGCTGCCACTTCTTGAGTGCTGGCTGCAGGCTGGGGAGTTTACCCTGTGTTTTGTTTTTCCTGCCACCTGTGTAATGGGTATGTGTCATTACATTGGGTATGTGTCATTACATGGGGGTGGTGAAGGTGGAAATTGAGCTCCTCTTTGACTCTCCCCTTTCTCCATGCACATACAATGAAAATTAGACACCAGCGTTTGTCACTGAAGTTTTCACTTCACTGCTGACACCAGTCATGTTCATACACTACAGTTCCCTCATCTCTTAACAGCTGCCTAAAACCCTGTGCTGTAGTCCAGTCGTCATCAGTAGTCTGTTCCATCCCTCCCGTACCAATGGATTACTAGGTTGTCCAGGCTTTGAGTGTGAATGTCCTTGTGCTAGATGTTTGTGCAGTAGAGCAGGTATTTCTGGAGGAAATATCCCTCAACGTGGGTTTGGTGGCTCAAGGATTTGTAGTTTTAAAAATGGCCCCAGCCCTGCCAATTACCCTCCACAGAAGGGCTAGTTGACTCCACCTGGGGACAGTTAGGAGCATTTCCCAGCATCTGCTCATGCCCCCCTACACGTGATGCTGTGTCAGGGCAAGGCTGTATGCTGGGGGCAGGCGCAGATTGGAGGAAGACTGCATTCTGCTTCACAGTCTACAGGATTCCTTCCTGGGATATGTACGTGCTTCTTAATCTTCAGGAACACTCTTAGGCCCCATCCAATTTTATGGTCGGTACCCAGCTGCATGCATGTTCTCCTTGTCTTCCATTGATGTGGGTTCAGGACGTACAATGTCATCCAAGCCACAGCCCCATTCCCACAGTGAACTGTGGCATAAGTGTGCACATCCAGGTCCTTCCAGCTCACGCTCCTTTCTTCACAGCATCTTTTTCCCCCCTCCTGACTCTGTCTTGGACTGGAAGGTTGCCATTCCATTGCACATCTTGCTGCTGTCTGGCTACGTAGCACCATGGAGTACTGTGGGGCTATCACTGCTTAAAGTTCTCTGCTACTCAGGAGGATCTGTGGGGTCTTGTGAAACTAGGGAAGGGCCCTGATTTACCTGGGGAACCACATAGAACCTGTGCTTGTACCCACCTGATATGGCCTTGAGGCTTCTGAGGAACCTAGGGGACCTCTAGTGCCTGATCCTCCAGGATGGGACCAGAGGTGGCTTTTCTAGCTATTGGTCCCTTCACGTCCACCCAAGATGAGAATAAGAGGGTGTCTCCTTGCTGCCTGCAGCCATGGGGATTCTCTGAGTAGATTGGGATAAGATTCCTCACTGCAGTGACCTCCTTTTTCTCCTAGTCCACCTTCTTGAGTCTAATGACCTCCACAGCCAGTGAAGCGGCATCCTATGAATTCACCACCCTGACATGTATCCCTGGAGTCATTGAGGTAAGTTGGGTTCATAGCATCCCAGAAAGGGAATGGGTGTGTGCTTGTGTTGGTGATTGTGTGTCACGTGTGCGTGCCCCTGCAAAAGGGACGTATACTGGGCTTCTTTGCCGTCAAGCCCTGGCATATCTGGGGATGTTGGCTTCTGGGGCTCCCGAGAACCTGGGGTCCTGGGATCATGGCTGATTCCCATGGTTCTTCTGGTGTCCTCTGTGCTCCATTCCCTCGCACCACTCAGCTCCAGTCACTCCTGGCTGGTGGCAGGATGCTCTAAAGTTTTGGGGTATTGGGTAGCCAGAGTTCTGTGACCTTGGGTCTCCCACAGTGAATCAGTTGACTTTTGAAAGCTGTTGCCATTAGCAGTGTGCTTTGTAGGTTCGTAAAAACTCAACAACCACTCCTGCTGTGGCTTCTCAGTGGACAGTGAGAGATAAGACTCAGACTTGGCCCTGGAGACTAATCCCTGGGTTTCCCACAGCTCCTGAGCCACAGGCCACTATAGGTGTCCTGGGTCCAGGCGAGCCCTTCCTCACCCATTCTCACCTTATTTTCTTTTCTTTGGCATCCCAGTACAAAGGAGCCAACATTCAGCTCCTGGACCTTCCTGGAATCATTGAAGGTGCAGCACAAGGTAAGAGAGGGGAGTGAGTAGGTAGGAGACAGGGTAGAGCTTGGCACCCAGCCTGCCCTCTCCCCCAGCAGATGTGGGAAGTGCTGGTGGATTAGACTCACTGTTGAAATTGGGTGTGATTAGTGAGGGTTGACAGGCGAGAGGTATACTCAACCCTTTGCACTGCTCAGTGTACTATATCTGAGGGCTTCTGGCCTCATAGAGTCCTTGGAATTCCCAATTGAAAACCAAGGAAACTGAGGCAGTGAAATGACTTGCCCAAGGTCACGCAACCACCAGACAAGCTTGAATGCCCACTTTGGTTCCAGGTATCTGCTGCACTGCTGGACAGGTCCCCAGTGAGGAGTGGATGCTTGTTAGTTGGCTAGTGTGGACCATGATCCTAGTCCTGGAGCCCTATCCTTGGTTGTTTTGGCTTTTTGTGGTAGGAACCTACCCTTGGCTTCTGGTGGCAGGTCACTACTGCAGCTGTTGATGATTGTCCAGTTCTTGCTCAGTGTCAGGCTCTGTGTTGACCTCATTATCTTGCATAATCCTCAGATAGCCCAGCAACTTAGGGACTATCATCATTTCCTTTTCATAACCCAGAGGAAACTTGGGGACAGAAAGGTAAAGGGTTTGCCCTAAATGACTATTCAGCTGTTAAGTGGCAGAGTTGGGGTTGGAGCTGGCCTCTCTTGACTCAACAGCCCAACCTGGCCTCCTCCCTAGGCGGGCCAGTTGCCACTTCTCCTCTGTACCTCCCATACCCCACCACCCTCACCTTTACCTCAGGGTAAAGTCTTGCCCACTTGAATTAGGGCAGCATATAGTGGTGGGGGATGGTTAAAGTCCCCGAGGAATGTTGTCCCAGCTAGCATGTCAGGGCCTGGAGGTAGTCCCGCCACTGTGGGGGAAGTCAAAGGCAGTCAAGAGAGACAGTCCAAGGCAGCTGGCCATAGAAATCACCTGGTCTCACCCCTCATTCCCTGAAGAGGAGGGTGGGTCATAGTTGAAACCCATACCCCCTGGATTCTGGTACTGCACTCCCAGCCCCCCAGCTCCTGTATGACTGGCACACAGTGCTTGACTCCTCTGGTCATCTGATAATAACGGGGTTTGGCCTTTATGTGGCAGTCCTAAAGTGCCTACCCCTGTGTGGTCCTGTCGCAGCCCTGGGTAGATCGGTCCTATCACCCCACACACAGACAAATTCAAATCCTGGCACTGTACTGCTTTGTGATCTTGGGACAAGTAATTGAGAATCTGTGAGCCAGGCTTCAGTTATCTGTGAAATGAGCGTGGTGACATTCATGGCACAGGGAGGGTAGTTTTCAAGAGTAAGGAAATGTCATGCAGCACTCAACAGGCCCTGTGCACAGTAGGGGCAAGGGAAGGACCTTGTTCCTCCTGAGGTTGTGCTGACAGGTCTTTTCAAAGAGTCTCTACGAGTAAAAGAACACATGGATTTAGGGAAAATGCCAAGGAAATCACAGCCCTGGGGAACAGCGTGTGGCAGAGACCATGATGGGTTTGTGAAGGACAGGAGTCTGGGTCCCAAGGACTGGGGGTAGGTCACACGTGTCCTACCTATTCACAGTATAACTTCATCCCTTCCACCTCTCCAGGGAAAGGCCGTGGCCGGCAGGTGATCGCTGTGGCTCGCACGGCTGACGTTGTCATCATGATGCTGGATGCCACCAAGGGAGAGGTGCAGAGGTCTGCAGGGTGGGGCAGAGGGCAGAGGACTGAGTTATTTGGGAAGGCACCCGAGTGTGGCACTGGAACACTGGCTCCATCTCTTGTGTCCCTGAGCTCATGCTGGGCAGTCCAAGGGGTGCTTGGCCTTATCCTGTGTCGGGGTAAGCGGCAGCACCGTACACAGGCTAAACCCAACACGACCACCCTGGAACCAACACTTCTTGAGGCTTGTGTCCAACTCAAAGCCATCTTGTGGTGGGGGGCCTTGGTCTCATGGACTGGTATAGCCCATGCAAGGAGCCCCCTGCAGCATAAGTTGGCTGGGGTCATCTGACCCTGGCTCCCACTTACACTCAGTCACTGTCCAGAACCTGCCTTGATCCCATCCCCCTGCAGCTGCGACCTGCCATCAGGCCTGCCTCTGCACACACCTGGTCAGTCACCCCTGACTAGGCAGAGGGCTCAAAGGTGTTTCCTCTGCAGTTTTGGGTGGCTGGGGGCAAGTAGAGGGGGACATTGGTCCTGGGTGGGCAGGTGCTTCCTGTGTAACATGGCACTGGGCACCCATGAAGGCTTGTGGGGTTCTGCCAGGTCTCTGCTGGAGAAGGAGCTAGAGTCGGTGGGCATCCGCCTCAACAAGCACAAGCCCAACATCTACTTCAAGGTGAGGCCCCTCGAGTGCGGGCTGCCCTGCAGGTGGAGGGGGGCTATTGCAGTTGCTCCTTCAATAGTTTTCCCTCTCTCTACTCTAGCCCAAGAAAGGCGGTGGCATCTCCTTTAACTCCACAGTCACGCTGACCCAGTGCTCAGAAAAGCTGGTACAGCTAATCCTGCATGAATACAGTATCCTTCCCAAAAGAGGGGTGCTTCCCAAAAGAGGAGTGCCCACAGTGCCCAGGGTGCGAGTGGGGAGGCTGCCTGAGACAGGAGGCCCTGGGGCCCAGGTGACAACAGACCACCCAAGCCTCTGGACCCACCTGAGCACCTCTAGGAAAGCTGCATCCAGTTAACATGAGGTATTTCCTGTCTCCTTGGCCTCTGTGCTCACTGAGCTTCAGGCTGGCCGGGTACAGCCATGCCCTCAACAGTGACTTCCTGGCTCTTGGGTGCTGTGGCAGCCCGCCAGATGAGGTGGAAGGAAGGAAAGAAGATTGATGATGGTGAGAGAAACAATCCCTGGGGACCAGAGATTTTTGGCATGGGGAAGCCTTGGCTTACGCACACCACTAGGTATTGCCAGGGGGCTGGGGCTTCTCCAGGCCCTGAAACACCAGACAGCGCCCCAGAGGCAGAGTCGAGTTAACAAAGGGAGACCCCTGATGGGACTGTTACCACTGCAGGTGTGTGAGTGGAGGTAGATGCTCCCACAGGAGCCGTCTGCGTGGGGAGAAGTTGGGTTGGATAGTGCTTTCAAACAGCACTCCTGGCAATGAAACCTGGGGTGCTTTGGGGATTTGGGGGATTTCCTTGCCTAAACGAAAATTTTAACTGTTGATTGAAACTTTTGTATTTTGTGGTTTCTTTGGGGTGGGGGTGGGGGGGGTGGCTGAAAGCAGTCCCTGAACTTTAAAATCTGCCCAGACCACACAAGCAGCTATCCTCCCACGTCCCTTTCAGCCAGCACATTTCAGGCCCTCCTCTTTTGGGGGACAAGGGGCTTCTGTCACACAGGTTGCCCTTAATCTGAGTCCCTCAGAAATCTTCAACGCAGAAGTGCTTTTCCGAGAAGACTGCTCCCCAGATGAGTTCATTGATGTGATCGTAGGCAACCGAGTATACATGCCCTGCTTGTATGTAAGTGGCACCAGCCCCCAGGTGCTCATATGTGGGAGCCCTCATCCCAGGCTGATTGAAGGGAGGCAGGCTTCTGAGAGGAATGGAAAGAGCCTGGAACTATCTCTAACCTACCCTTCTCTGCCTCCCAGTCACTGCTTAAGTCTTCCAGACATGTCTAGCTTGACATTGGGGCTCTAGCCCAGCCCTTACTTCGGGGGATGCCAGCAACCCAGTCCCCTTTGGCCTTTCTCTGTACTTGAGGCATTGCCAGAGGAGGACTCTTAGCACTCACCCCTCAGCCACAGCAGACAGAGGGAGGAGCCGTGGGCAGGGCCATGGCTTTTGGTGGGGCCTCTTCCTGCACTGCTTAGTTCCTTTCCATGCCTCATAACCACCTCCACCTTTTCAACCCCAGGTTTATAACAAAATTGACCAGATCTCGATGGAAGAAGTGGACCGCCTGGCCCGGAAACCAAACAGTGTGGTCATCAGGTGAGGCTCCTGGCATCTTGCTGCCCTGGTGTCCTTTCTCTGTAAGCCCATCAGTCAAAGCCTCCTTGGCACAGCCCGGGGCAGAGGAGACCCTCCTGATAGTTTCTGGTGACCTTTGCCCAGTCCCACCCTGAATCAACTTGGGCAGGGTGGGTAATGTTGGATGAGCTGTGGTTAAGAGAACAGCGATTCATTCCCCTGGGGAAATGGTTAAGAATATTAGGAGGATTCCTAGCTTAGTTAACCGCAGTTCCCCAGAAGGCCTTGGGGTATGAACCATTGACCTGTGTGGCTTCTCTCACCACAGTTGAGGGAAAACAGAACTGAAGTCCTTAGCAAGCGGGGCATCCTTAGCCACTGGCTCCTGCCCCTTCCTGCAGAATGTTCTGGGGGTTCCACCTGTGCTTTGATTGATGGCTGTTTTTTCACTCCCCACCAGCCCACGGGGTTGCACTTTGGGGACGGATCCTTTGCTGTTGTCTCAGCTCAAACTAGACACTATAACTTCACTTGTGGGGCTTGGCTTATGGGAGCAAGATGCTGAGGGGCCAAGTGGGGTTGACTGGTACAAATGTTGGGTGAGGATGCTGAACCCAAGTGTGAGGACTGTTGCCTGGGCATTGCTAGCTGCTACAAAATCAGCAGAGTGGCCTCTCCCTCAAGGATTGCTACAGCTCCTCCTGCTACTGCACCCAGGTTTCCTTAAGGAGCTGTCTGAGGACATGCCTGCCCTCAGGGCTTCAGAGCACCTCTGCCTGCCCAAGTCACAGCAGCTCTGTGGAAGTCGGGATACCTGCCCAGGCTCCTGCTGCTGCAGATGATTAGTCCTGGGTCCACCCCATGGCTAAAACGCCAGCTGGGTTGCCCTGGGCCCCTGGCAGCCCTCCTGCCTTCTATGGATGGCAAACTTCGAATTGGCAGCCTCTGCTCAGACTCCCACCCCAGCCCTGCCAGTCTCCTCACAGTAAAGCCAGGAGGCAAGCCTGACCTTCAGGCTCCCGCATCAATTACAGATGCCATGTGCCCTCCGCAGATCACAACCGTGGCCTCAGGAGAGGCTGAGTTCCGTTGGACGTGACTGTGATGGGTGACTAGAGGCTCGGGCAGCTGAAGTGTCAAGCCAGCATCAGAAATGCAGGCTTCATTTCCCCAGGCCCCGGTTGAGCCACACTGGTCTTGATGACTGTGCCCAGCCAGATGGAAATTGTCTACACAATAGTGAGAAAGCAGGCACTATCAGCCTCTGAGCCCACGGAGCTCCACTGATTGACTGCCTTCCTCCTTCACAGCTGCGGCATGAAGCTGAACCTGGACTACTTGCTTGAAATGCTCTGGGAGTACTTGGCCCTCACCTGCATCTATACCAAAAAGAGAGGACGTGAGTCGGGTAGCCTGAGACCTGTTAAATGGGCTGAGCCTCACCCTGCTAAGAGGTCTGCCAGGCTTTGCATGTGGTGCCCAGAGGGCCCAGTGCCCACCTAGCCCCTGCCCCTGGTCCAACTTGTCTTTATGTGCCCCAGCCTTTCCCCCATCTCAGAGCCTGCACTGTCCTCTACTCCAGGCTGATAAACCTCTGCCTGACCCATTATAGCAGAGAATGCTGAGTTTTGGGGCTACTGGTCTTGAGGCTACCCTGAGAAGTTGGAGAACTAGGGGTGGGGGCCAGAGAGATAGAGGCTGTCCTAGAGTTGCCCAGATGCTATAGCAGTAACCCACCTGTTGATCTCTCCCACCACTGACAGCCCCATGTCAGAACTTTAGGTGACTGCACAGCAGACATCCCTCATGTCCCCATACCTCACACCCACTGACCAAGTTCTAGCGATTTAACTTGGTCAAAAGTTGACCTTGACAGTAGGATGTGCCACCCCTGACTTAATAAAAGCAGCTGTCACATCTTGGCCAGTTCTGCTCAGATGCTCCCCATTCCTCATCTCAGTTCAGGCTCTCATGACTCAGAGGCAGTTTGATTCTGGACTTGGATTTACCTTGATTTTCTGCATTAAGGTCAAGGTCAGAAGATAGCACCGGATCTATGGCACGGGTATGCCGAATAGGGGAGAAAGAGTAGATGAAGTCTCAGGGCTAGAGGGCTTCTGTTTCCTTATATAAAGGAACCATAGAGCAGCATGTGGGCCGTGACTATGGTTGACCTACCCTTCCCCTACTCACCCCTCCCCCACCCCACCCTTTCCCCACCCAACCTTAACCTGTGCAGAGAGGCCAGACTTCACCGACGCCATCATCCTCCGGAAAGGAGCCTCTGTAGAGCATGTGGTGAGTTGATGAGACCTGCCTTGACGGGGGGTCAGGAATCTCTGTCCCCTCTCAGCTTCTACCTGGGGTTCTCCAGCCCTTGGCTACATACACTGCAATGGAGAATGGCTGAGGGCCACCTCGAACGACAGCTGGGGTTGTATCCCTTCCATACCACATGCTGAAACTCCATCCCTTTCCTGTAAGATAGTGGTGCTACTGCCCATCCCATTGGTATTTAGGGGGTGGTTGATTGAGGTCAAGCATGGGAATCTGTCGGCATGTTGTCTGGTACTGGGTAGGTGTCCAGCAAATAGTGGTCATCACTGTCCTGCCATATCCCAGAGCTGCAGACTCCTTGGGTATTCCATCAGGTATCTGCTGCCGGAGACACTTATGTATTGTATCCAAATCCGTTTCCCCAGTGCTGGCCTGGACTTTTGAGTTGTGGCCTCCCATGTCGCTTAATGTCTGCTGGCTTCCTGCCCCCAGTCAGCCCTCAGTGGTCCCATATCCCGCTCTCCACCTAGGGATGGTTTTGAATGTTTCCTGAAGCTAGCACAAACTGCCCTAGCTCATAACAAAAGCAGAAGCTAGCAGCAGGGGAAAGTGGTCTATACACTGGGAATAATAGGTACAAAGCCCCATCATTGGGCGCCAATATGAGGAATGCTAATTCCTAGCCATCAGCTGGCACAGAAGGTAAAAAACAGCAGATGCCAGACCCAAGGGTAAGGAAAGGCCTGCAGGTAGACACAGGAGCCAGGCAGTCCCATTGTCGCTCGCCCGTACTGCCATTGTCCTTGTGTCGTAGGGGTCACTGACGCTCAGGACCTATGTATTGCACCTAGCCCAGACCTAAAAAGATAGTCTTCCATTCTCCCCTGTTGCTGGTGACACAAGTGCCGAGAGAAGAACCAGAGCTAGAGGATGAATGGATCCTGCTTATAATGCTTGACCGTAGTGTCAGGGCATGATATGGGGCCTATAGCAAACTAGGGAGCACACACCCCATCTGCCTCAAAGGCCTGAGCACCAGCCCAGAACTCCCAAATCCCTCAGGGTCTCAGGAGAATCCCTGCAGCTATGATCCTGTTTTGTAAATTGGCCAGGAAGTTTGTTGTTGTTGGGCAAACTGAATAAAGCACAAAATCCATATGCAGACCATAGCTAAAATCTGGACATCAGAAAGTAGTGATTGTTGGAAGCGATTGTGTGATTATCTGCGCTTGTCACTTAGCAGACATTACAACCTCACTCACCTGGAGACTGGGTCAGGCTAGTATCCCATATACACTCAGGAAATGTTCTTACAGGCCTGATATCTGCCCTTCTCACAGAAGCTGGGCCATAGCATTTGGTTTCTGACTAGGGCCTGTAAGGTTTGTGGGCACACAGTACATACGTCTTCAGCCCACCTCCACCACGCCCACCCAGCACCGTACAACCAAGGGTCCATATTCTCAGGGAGAACTCACCACCCCTCCCAGTTTTCCTTCTGGCCTCCTCAGTGTACTGTGACTCCTGTGACCTTTGGCCCTACCTGGGCATTCCAGCGCATGAGAACTGGCCTGGGGGTGGGATGAATGAAGCTATGTGTGACCAGGAGGTCTGATGGACAGTGGCCAGACACAGTAACTCTAGGCTAAGGTGGGTGTTGCCCACCTAAAGGGATATCTGTCAGGTCTGATATTTGGGCAAGGTGGGTAGAGGGCGCGGACAGCCTGGTCCTGGACTTTGCTCTAGAACTAGGTCCCATAGCCCTTAGACAGACCTGGAAGTGGAGCATCAGAGTAACCTGTGATTTTGAGGCTGCATGTGGATTGACCACTTGTCCTTCCTTGACACAAGGCCAGTGCTATTTGAGTACCATCCTTGGGAATCGCTACTGTTTAGCATATGCCCAAAGCTTGGTAGTGTGACCAAGCTTGGGGTGGGGCTGGAGGAGCCTTATCTTGTCTGACTCTCTCCATTCACCAGTGCCACCGCATCCACCGGTCACTCGCCAGCCAGTTCAAGTACGCATTGGTGTGGGTAAGTGTCTGGATGAGAGGCAGGCTTGGGGTCAGCCCAACACAGTCATTGCGTTAGGCGGGAACCAGGCACTCACACTTCTCTGCGTGGTGTCCCTGTCCCGTGTGTGGGCCGGCATGTCTGAGTGTCTGTCCCAATCCATGGGGTGTGCATGCTGACTCGGTCCTTTCCACCTATGGGATCCAGGGATGGTCAGACGCCTGAAGAGTCCTGCTATATGAGGCCTGTGGGTTTTGCGAGTGCGGGGACCTCTCCTTCAGAGCCTGGCATTAACACATACCTTCCCCTACTGGTAGCCCCATCAGCTTTGGCCTTGGTCAGTATGGAAGCTTATATGGTCCTTCTATCATCCCCCTCTCCCTGGCCAGGGCACCAGCACCAAGTATAGCCCACAGCGAGTAGGCCTGACCCACACCATGGAGCACGAGGATGTCATCCAGATCGTCAAGAAGTAGTGACTCCTGCTGATACCCACCCACCCACTCTTTCTCTCTGGAGAGTTGGACTTCTTGGGATACACCAAAGCCCAAATAGGAAAAATACAAATACACAAACCCCAGGAAGGGGTACCTCAAGTCTCTGCTATTTCCAGAAGTTTCTTCAGTAGGCAGATGATAAAGAATATGTTGGGGCAGAGGGATGAGGTTGGGGGACTTGGGCTGGGCTGGGGGTATTTCCTATAAGACTGTCCTCTCAGATGGGGCTTGAGTTTGGAGCTCTGGGCCTGTGCCCTACTCTAGCCTCCTTGGGACACTCAAGGTAGCAAATTGCCCACCTACCACCCAGGCACGTCTTCGTGCAGATAACTTGCTTGGTGCTGGGGTGGGAAAGCCAGGCTGCCTGGAGGCAGTAATTATTGCGAGGGCACCTCGGCCCTTTAGCTCCTGCCAGCTTCTCTGGCACTTGGGGAGGAGACCTCCCAGGAAGAATATCCACAAACACACCCACATACACACAGGGTTCCCCTGTGGCGAAACAGGGGAACAGGCTTTAAAGGCCCAGCTCACCCCCCTCCCCAAAGCCTGGGATGAGCCCTGAAATACCACCCCTCCAGGGCAATCCCTGCTCAGCCCCAGGACCCAGATCCTGTACAAACATTGAGGGTGGGGCCTTTGGAGTTTGGGGTCTATATATTTTCTCTCTGAACTTCCTGATCTCTGGCTCTTTCTGAAATAAAAGGTAAAATCAATCTGTTCAGACTGAGGACTATTTTGTAAATTTGATAAACTTGGTTATCAGGTTCGGTGGGGGAGGAAACTATAAGCCTATTGATCAGAGAGTGGGTAGATGCAAGCCAGGGCAGGGTCTACCTGAGAGAGTTTACCAGGGACTGTAAGCCCCAGATATGGCACCTCCTGAGGCTGCTGGGCACTGAGCCAGGAGGGGTAGCGAGCTCCCCTGGGGTCTTCCTCCTAGCTAGGGTGGAGCAGGCCTATTGCCCAGCTCTCCAGGCTGTTCCCAGCTCCTCTGTCACCTGCTCAGGCTCCTTTCCAGAGACAAAACAGGAATAATAGACATAATTAAATATACATGGAGCCCCAGGCGGTTGGCGTGGTGGGCTGGGCCTCCCTTTTCTATAACATTAAGCTGCTCGGCTGGGCCGGCTGGGCCGGCTGTGCTCCTGCAGCCAGCTACAGGACCCCCATTTGACGGCATGCAGCCAGAGAACAGGCTACGGGACGCAGGTAAGGAAATCCTGGCCTTGGGGTCTGCCACTAGCCCCCCGAAATGCAGGGAAAAGAGGGAAGGGGATGGCTGGGCCCTTGCTCATAACTCACCGTGAAGTCCTTTGAGCCTCATTTTCTTCACCTATAAAATGGACATGATGATGCCCAGGCGATTCCCCTCTTCGCAACTGTGGGTAAGTGCTTAGCAGCTTTCCTCAGCCCTCCCAAATACCATGAGGCTGGCCATGGGGTCCTAAGTGATAGTTTCTGCCTGGTGATGGTCACCGCCCCTTCCTGCCTTACAGGTAGGAAAGGGCCCTGGGTTCACAGGCATTGGACCCAGGCCTGTTCTTTGGTCCAAGCTGGAAAAGGTGGGAGATGAGCCAAATGTGCTCAGGCAGTGTGGGCTCGGGGGCGGCACTGACAGCTCCAGCCACCACGGCCACACCATGGATGGGCTGGTTACCGGGGCTGGGTCTGTGTGTCCATGGATCAGGCAGTCTGTTGAGTCCTTGGCCTTCTAGGTCTGTGGGCGGTGGTTATATTGCCTAAACCTATGGGGGAGCCTGCAGAGCCACATGCTATGCACACTCAGGTTGGTGTGAACTGGCAGGGGGAGGTGTCCTTAGGGCTGGAGAAAACCCCCTAAGAACCCCCAAGCAGCCACAGGTAGCTACCCTGTTCTCATCGCTTACACCCCTACCCCCGCCCCAGCATTCTGTAGAGCAGGCTGACAAGGGCGACCCATAATCCCTTTGTGCTCAAACAGCTGATGGTCTTTGTGAAGGTCAGCAATGCCCACACCCTTATGCAGGCCTGTCCCCAGGCTGGGGTGGCCTGGCCTGCAGCCTTTAGAAGAGTTGGGTACCAAGAAACCCAGGGCTTGCAAATTCACCTGTGTCCATGTGTTTATCTCCACACCCCTTCTGCTCCTTTGGCAAGGAATCTAAGCTCTCCTGTGCTCAAGATCGCACTTGGCACAGCCCTAGGAGTGCTGTCGCAGGACTTGTACCACCCGTGGCTAGGCGTCTCCCAGCAGCACCACTCCCTGCCACCGCCAGCAGCTCTTTTAAAATCTCTCTGCTCCCCAGGAACCCCAGCTAGAAGATTCCTCATCTTAAATGCCCCACGCTCATCTAGACACCCCTTCTCCCTCTATGATGGAAGATGCCATGGCCAGGCAGCCCCCAGGCCTTATACTGCATGCATGATTCCTCCTCCCTTCTGTCCTCCCCACCTCTCTGCCCCATTGATTTTCCAACTAATCTTTATTACTTTGGACAGTTAGAAAAAAGTACCACAAACTGGTGCCCTGAAACAATAGACACTTCCTCACAGTTCTGGAAGCTGAAAATTCAAGATCAAAGTATTAGCAGTGTTGATTTCCTCTGAGGCTGCTCTCCTTGGCTTACAAATGGCAGATGGCTACATTCTCATTGTGTCTTCACATGGCCTTTTCTCTGCATGCCCCAACCATTGAAAATTATGAGCCCCTTGAGTGTACCTCCTTTTCATGGCTTAACTTGCACAGGTCCACATCCCTCATGTCAACTACTTCACCATCCTCACCCATCAGCCGTCTCCAACATGCCACTTAGAACAGCCCCTGCCAAGGCCTGAGGCCACATGTTGGTAAACAGTCATCATTTCTAACCACACTTACTTGGGCAAGCTCTGCACAGCTAGAGCCCCCTCCTCTGGCAGCTTCTTGTCTCCTCACACATCATTGAGAAGCCAGAGTTGGAGCCCCCTTCTCACTCTGTCTCTCTCCTAGACAGACTCATCCCCACTCCTAGCACCCCCCACTTCCATCTCACCTGGCCATTGGGTCTAAACATTCTTCCTGATTGTTCACCTGGATGCCCCACAGTCACCCCAAATCTCTCAGGTCCCAGACCAACCCAGGCAGATTCCCATCCCATGCACTTCACCTCAGAGAATGATTCCCCTATTGATCCAGCTGTACCCAGCGAACCCCAGATCCCATGCAGTCCCTCATAAGAGCCCTGACTACTTGAATGTGCCACTGCACACAGTTGATCCAGACCAAGGCACTGTCCACTCTCTTCCTTCTCCCACTGTGCATCCCCTCCCCATCCTTCTCCACATGATGGCCCCAGAGCTCTCCAGACCCCTTTCCAAGAAGCAGCGTGAGGCAGTGGTTGAGAGCATGGACACTCGAACCAGACTGCCTGGGCTCGAACCCAGTTTCAAATTGTGTGGCCTCAGGCAACTTAGGAGACCTCTCTGGGCCTGTCTTTCCATCTGTGAAGTAGGAAGAATAACCGCACCTACTACCTGAGGTTGCAGTGAAGCTTGAGCAAGTCCTATGTGGCCTATTCTCAGCACAGTCCCCAGCACTTCCCTGCCGAGTGATCTGACCTAAGACCCAGTGCTTCATCTATGTGATGGGAATGGCCGTTCTCTTCTCACCTGAGAATCTAGTGAGAGTAGAGGAAGGCATTCAGCACCCACCTGGCATAGAGTAACACTTAGCGCTGTTGGTTATTTTTATTATTTTCAAAGTGCAAAACTGGTCACAGCACTCCTGACAGCCCTGCATGTCTCCTCACTACTTTAGGGGTGGAGACCAAAGCCCACGCCCAGCCCACATGACCTCATAGGATGACCTCATGACCTCATACCATGAGGGCTGGCCTGGGAGTGGGGTGAATGAAGCTATGTGTTACCAGGAGGTCCGATGGACAGTGGCCAGGCACGGTAACTGTAGGCTAAGGCGGGTGTTGCCCACCTAAAGGGCCATCTGTCAGGTCTGTTATTTGGGCAAAGTGGGTATCTCCCTCTCATCCTTCACTTCTTGACTAACTCAGGAGAACCTTCCTGGCCGTGCCATGTGGGTCAGCTTGGCTAAGTCCCTGCTTCCACCCAGTGTCCAAATCTGGTCCCCTCCCATATGATAGCCTAAGTACCCAGGAGCCCAGCAGGCAGGAAGACCTAGCGAAGAAGGTGACTCTCAGCCATCCAGGCCCAGTTCTACCCTCCTAAGCTAGGTGAACTTCAACAGGTCTCTTCAGGTCTGAGAATCTGTTTTTTTTTTTTTTTAGAGACTGTTCTATTTTTTTCTTTTATTTTTTTTAATTCATTTTTTTAATATTTTATTTTATATAATTCTTACATCATTTTTTCATTTTTGCACAATGTATGCATTTTCATTTTGTTTATATTCCCCATACAATTGCACCCCCCTTATTTTGACCATAATCCTTCCTCTCCCCGCCACCCCCCACCCCGTAGTGTGTCTTTGGTTTATAGCTGGTTGTTGATTTTGATTTTTACTTTGTATTAATTTGTCTTTTTCTTGGTCCCTTATTTAGGTTTTCTAAATTCCTGCTATTCCTGCTGTCCGGTATTTTCCTTTTTCTTTCTGACTTATTTCGCTGAGCATGATCCCTTCTAGCTCCATCCATGTTGCTGCAAACTGTATGTTGTTTATCTTTTTGATGGCTGAGGAATATTCCATGGTGTATATGTACCACATCTTCTTGATCCAGTCATCTATTTTTGGGCATTTGGGTTGTTTCCAAAGCTTAGCTATTGTAAATAGAGCTGCTATAAACATAGGGGTGCAGGTGCCCTTTGGAATTGATGTTTCTGTGTCCTTTGGGTAAATACCTAGGAGTGGAATTGCTGGATCATATGGAAGTTCTATCTTTAGTAGGTCCAGAAATCTCCACAACAGCTCTCCATAGTGGTTGGACCAGTTTGTACTCCCACCAACAGTGCAGAAGAGTTCCTTTTTCTTTTTTTTTTTTTTTTTTTTTTTTTTAGAGGCATGTTTTATTTATTTATTTGTTTGTTTTTTTGTTTATACATGCACTGGGCACAGTCAGAAGTGCGGGAGGGTGAGAGAATTCACCAGAGCCAGAGCCGGGAGCAGAGCAGGCAGAAGGACCGAAGTACACTGCTGAGGGGAGCAGCGGGCGGCAGGAGAGGTCTGCGCGCCATGTGGGACCCTCCTCCGGTGGCCGGGGAGCAGCCGGGGATCGAACCGGCGCCTCCGAGGCCGCGGGCAGCTTCGCAACCCAGCGCTCAACCGCTGCGCCACCAGGGAGGCCCAGGAAAGTTCCTTTTTCTCCACACCCTCGCCAACATTTGTTGTTGCTAGTTTTTTTAATATGTGCCATTCTCACTGGTGTAAGATGGTATCTCATGGTAGTTTTGATTTGCATTTCCCTGATGACAAGTGTGAATCTGTTTCTTCACCCAGAGAATGGAGATGATAGTTCTTACCCCAAGACCTGTTGTGAGGATCCCATGAGATAAGAGATGCTGAGGCCTTAAATTGGAAACCAACTCCCAGAAAGGCGGGGTAGCTATCAGCATTTCAGGGCCCAGAAAGAATGCTACCCTTTGTTTTCCCTCAAGCAGCCACAGCCCAGAAAGAAAGGGGAGAGTGAGCAGCATGGAAGGGAGGGGTGGGGAGATTGATGCCCCCTCAAAACTCTGCTGGAGACCATTCCTCCTTGCCTACCTCCCTTGCCCCAGGAAGCTTGCCTGATTGCTCAGGTGTCCACTGAGTGCCCATCAAGCCTCCTGGGGGTCACCCGCAGCAGTACCTAGCATAACTGCCCCTGAATTGCTGAGCACCAGACTGATTCTTGATGAATCTTGGAAGAGGAAGAACAGAGACAAGAGGAAGAAAATGGAGGCAGAGAAAGTGAGGAGAGGAGAGACGGACCCTGCTTGCATATTCACCCTCAGCTCTTTGCTACCTGTCTGGGAATGGTCCTTCCATGTCCCCATTTCATAGCTAGCAAGCTGAGGCTCTGAAGCCACCCGAGGGCATGTCGTCAGCAAGCGACAGACCAGAGCCAGAAACTCTCTGCTGAGGAGTCGCCTGTGCAAAACCTTAAATTACCAAAGAATTGACTGCACGACCTAAAGATTAGACAAAAGTTCAGTGAGTAGAGAGCCTGACATTACTTAGAGTCTGTTTCATCCTGGGCTTCCTAGCTAGGTCATCCTGGGCTCTTGTATGTCCTGATTCTTGATCCTTGGACAGAAAGGAAGAGAAAGAGTAGGAGGGGGAAAAGGGAGAGGAGGAATAGCTTTGAGGTCTTGAGTCCCAGAGATGCTAGCCCTGAGTTCTCCCTGTCCCCTTCACCTAACTGGGCACAGTCCTTTTAGTGCACGGTCTCAAAAGTTGTTCGGACTGGTTGCTGAGCAGGCAGTGGGCACATGACCTTGGGTCAAGTGTCCACTCTAGTGTGATCAGCTGTACCCAGAGGGGGCAGGGGCCACACAGCCTCCACCTTCTCACCTAGGATAGAAACTGGGAGAAGAGGCTAGAGTCTGGCAGGGACCTAAAGTACATGGCACACATCAGGCACTTATGCTACTTAGCATCTCCATCAGCTCTTGCTTCTTCCTTGTGAAAGTGACAAGGCATGGCTTATTACCCATCCTACAGATGAGGAAACAGACCCATAAAGGGCAAGAACTTTCCTGAGTCCACACAGCCGGTCAGTAGCAAGACTGGCGATCAGAGCCAAGCCTGACACCCTCTTCATCTGTTTCTGCTACTCTGATCCCCTGCATGGGGTCTCACAAGGCCTACTGGAGTTCCACTAGACACATCCACATTGCCCTGCCTTCTGAACCAGCAGCCTAGTTCTCCCCAATGCATTATTCACAGTCCAGAGAGCTGGTCGGCTCCTGTTACACTCACTGCAGCCATGCGTGCCTGCCTTGCCCACTCCCCTCTTCCCTCACCCAGGACCTCAAGGGTCTAAAGTTCTTCTCTAGCCAGGAGACTTGGTGGGCTTTGAACATCCACCCCGGCTCAGGAGACGCACTCCACTTCCAGCCTTGCACTGGGTGGTTTAAGGCAGGCAGATTCCCCCTCTGGGGCTCAGTGTCTTCCTCTCTGAAGTGGCAGTGACCCAAGCACTCATCTTGGTGGACTGGGCTAGCTGGAACACAGGAAGGGCTTGACCCTTGTCGGCAAGGATGCCCTCAGGGCAACTCTAAGGTCATTATAGTCCTCCCAGCACAGACCTCCTCTGCTTCCAGTAAACAACACCCACACACTTTCCACCATTGCTTGCGGGTGAAACCTAAGGCGGCGCCGGGAGGAGATGAATTATGGATCCACCGTCTCCGAATGCGGGTCCGGCCAGAGCAGCCTGGCCGTCCCTCCCCAGGCCACCTGGGCCAGTCGCGGCGGCTCCAAGCTCGAGGAGGCCGCGTGTCCAGCCACAGGCAGGAGACCCAGCAGGTTGCTGCCTCTCCAAGGTTCTCAGCTTCTGACACCGGCCGCAGCCCGGTGGGGAGAAAGCAGGGGCCACCATGGCCAAGGAGGATGAGGAAGAAAAGAAAGCCAAGAAAGGGAAGAAAGCGAAGAAGGCTCCAGAGCCGGAGAAGCCCAAACGGAGCCTGAAAGGAACATCGCGCCTGTTCATGGGCTTCCGTGACCGCACGCCCAAGATCTCCAAGAAGGGGCAGTTCCGCAGCGCGTCGGCCTTCTTCTGGGGTCTCCGCGCGGGCCCGCAAAAGACCAAACGCAAGCGCAAGGCGCGCACCGCGCTCAAGTCCACCTCGAAGCTCATGACCCAGATGCGCGTGGGCAAGAAGAAGCGGGTGATGAAGGGCAAGAAGCCATCCTTCATGGTCATCCGCTTCCCTGGCCGGCGCGGCTACGGCCGCCTGCGCCCACGCGCGCGCTCGCTCAGCAAGGCGTCCACGGCCATCAACTGGCTCACCAAGAAGTTCCTCCTCAAGAAGGCCGAGGAGTCCGGCAGCGAGCAGGCCACGCTGGACGCCTGGTTCAGCCGCTCTGGCTCCCGCGTGGGCTCCAGCAAGCTGCCCTTCCCCTCGGGCGCCGAGATCTTGCGCCACGGAGGCCGCCTGCGGAGGTTTCCCCGCAGCCGCAGCATCTACGAGTCGGGCGAGCCGGTGGGCTTCCTGCCCTTCGAGGACGAGGCCCCGTTCGGGCAATCCGGCTCCCGCAGGTCGCTGTACGGGCTCGAGGGCTTCCAAGACCTGGGCGAGTACTACGACTACCACCGCGAGGGCGACGACTACTATGACCGGCGGTCGCTCTACCAGTACGAGGAGGAGCAGGCCCCCTACCTGGTCGGCGACCCCTACGACCCGTGGCTGCCCCGTGGGTACCCGCCCGAGGACCCCTACGACTACTACTACCACCCGGACTATTATGGCGGCTTCTTCTACCCCGCCTACACCTACGGCTACAGCTACGGCTACTACGATTATGAGCCCCCCTATGCGCCCCCGTCGGGGTATGCGTCTCCCTACAGCCGCTATGATGGATACGAGAGTGAGGCCTATCCTCACGGCTACTACCTGGATCCTTACGCACCCTACTATCCCTATGACCCCTCGTACGACCTCCCCTATGATATACCCTACTTGGATCCCTATGGGGCGCCCTACGGTGCCCCTTACCCGGACGGCAGGTATGGTGGAGGGCACGAGGCCATCCACGCCCCGCAAGTGCCGTATCTTTCCCCGGAGGAGTCCTCCTTCGCGTACCCGTGGGCTCCACCGCCCCTCTGGTCGCCCCACAACCCATACGCCCACCCCATGGACGACATCGCGGAGCTGGAGGAGCAGGAGGAGCCGGAGGAGGCGGCGGGGCAGCAGCCGAGCACGTCCTTCCGCCTGCCCAGCGCCGCCTTCTTCGAGCAGCAAGGCATGGACAAGCCGGCCAGGTCCAAGCTGTCCCTCATCCGGAGGTTTCGCCTTTTCCCGCGGCCCCAGGTGAAACTGTTCGGGAAGGAGAAGTTGGAGGTGCCCCTGCCCCCCTCACTGGACATCCCTCTGCCCTTGGGGGATGCAGACGACGACGAGGAAGAGGAGGACTTGCCGCCGGTGCCCGCCGTGCCCTATGCCCACCCCTTCTGGGGCGTCCTCGCGCCGCGCCAGCGTAATCTCCAGCGCGCCCTGTCAGCCTTCGGGGCGCACCGCGGCCTGGGCTTCAGCCCTGCGTCTGGCCAGCCTGCGCCCCGCCCGCCCACCTCACTGGCCCGGTTCCTCAAAAAGACTCTGTCTGAAAAGAAGCCCATCCCGCGGCTCAGGGGCAGCCAGAAGGCCCGGCTGGGAGGCCCAGCGGTTAGGGAGGCAGCCTATAAGCGCTTCGGCTACAAACTGGCCGGCATGGACCCCGACCGGCCCAGCACACCCATCATGCTGAGGAGGACCCAGGCGCGGGCTCGCAACAACAACAACTCCCACCGCCCGCCCTCCCCCGCAGCCTCTCCCGCGCCCAGGCCCGCGCGGGTGCCCAGGGCACCCTCCCACTGGAGCACGCTCATCAACCCTCCTGCGGACCGGCGGCCCCCCAGCCCTGGCCCTCCCCCGGCCCCACCCTTCTCCCCGGTCCTCTCCGGCCAGCCGCGGAGGCCAGCCTCGCCCTATGGCTCCCTCCGCTGGCATCCGCCATCCTGGGCCGCACCTGCCCACGTGCCCCTTACACCTCAGACGAGTTGGTGGGCTTTCATGGAGCACCCTCCTTTGAGGCCTGAGGTGCCCCCTGACCTGCTGGCCTTTCCAGGACCCCGACCCTCCTTCAGAGGCTCCCGCCACCGGGCTCCCTTTGGCTTTCCTGGGCCTTCCCCACAGGCATCTCGGAGGCCCAACTGGACCCCCCGGCCCTCACCCCAGCCCTCACTGAGGAGCCTGCAGGGCCTGGGTTACCGCTCACCAATGGGTCCTGCGTCCCCTCAGCCATCCATCCGCGCTGGTCCCTTCCAACCACCTTTCTCACCCCCACCCCGCCGACCCCACTCTCTGAGGGAGACCCGGTCCCTGCACAGAGCCTCTCGGCGCTTGGGCCCACCCCTCTCCCCTGTGATGGGGTCCCCTCGGCCACCGTCGCCACCCCCTCTGCTGGGCCCCAGTGCTAGGCGCCGCTCGCTCAACCTGCCCTCTCGCCTTCCTCACACGTGGCGCCGCCTCAGTGAGCCACCCACAAGGGCAGTGAAGCCGCGGGTTCGCCAGCCTTTCCACAGGCCTCCAGGGCCTGGATCCTGGCCCACAGGTGTCCCAGAGCACTTGGAAAGCCAGCAGGAGCCAGAGGACTCGGAGACACCCTGGACTCTGCCCCCACTGGCTCCCAGCTGGGATGTGGACATGCCTCCCACTCAGCGCCCACCATCACCCTGGCCAGCAGGCCCAGGCAGCCGCAGAGGCTTTTCCAGACCTCCCACTGTGCCAGAAAACCCCTTTCTCCAGCACGTGGGCCCTGTTCCACCCCCTGCTCCCCAGTCTGAGGAACTTGCCTCAGATTCTACCAGAGTCTTCCTGGATAGACATCATGACCTGGGTCCTGGACAGCTGGCTGAATCTGCCTGCCCCATCCCTGAGAAGCCTAAAGAGGAGACTGCCTCAGTGGATCCCCAGCTATCGGCAGAACACGATTCTCTAATCCCGACCTCCCCCAAGAAGCCCTCCCCAGAGCAGAAGACACTAAAGCTTAGCTTCTCGCACCCACTGGCTGAATGTGACAAAACAAGGGCCATGTGGCCACCATGGCGCCGCTGGGGGACTCTACCCAGCTCCCCAGCCCCTTTGGCACCTACTGGGGCCTCAGGGCCTCTGCCCAAGAGGGGTGAGCAGTGTCAGGCAGGCCTTGGACGTTTTGCTGTGGTCCTGCCACAGGTGCAAAAGCTGAGCTCTTTCCAGAGAGCTGGTCCTGCTGCCCTGCAGCCCCCTACCCAGCCGCCCCAGCACCCAGAGCCCAGCACCAAACCAAGAGCCTGGAATCTGCTCTGTTCCTGCCTCTGGCTACAGATGAAGGCCCACCGACCCTGGCTACACACCCATCCCTCATCCTGCCACCTAGGCCCCAGAGATGACTGCCTGCCCCATGGGGACTCTTGGGAAGAGGTTGGCCCCAAAAGCTGGTGGAACAAGGTATGGGGTTACAGATCAGAGGGAGGGCATGAGGATTCTGACCTGGGAAACAGTAGGAGATAGCCTCAGGGCCTTGGTGAGCTATTGACCACTTGGGCCTCAGTCTTCTCATCCTTAACCTAAGGGAGAGTAACCTCCCAGAGTGTCTAAAGAATTAAACAAGGAGATGGGCAAGGCACAGGACAAAGATGCCAGAAACTGCTCCCAGGTCACTTTAGGGGAAGGGATCTTGTTCCAGCTTGGGCTGTAGGAGCCCTATTCTGCTCTAGTTTGGATGGTACATCCTTCCTAACTGCCCCTCAGAGACTTTTGGCAAAATACAAGATTGCAGGCCTTGGCTGTCCACCTTGTCCCATCTCCATATCCATGTCCTCACTGTTTCTCCTGCTTCTTGCTGACCTTCTCCCAAATTGACGTTTTCTTTCTCTCTGTGGTTCCTATTTAAAGTGTGCAGGATTCTAGACACTAATGAGGGTGAGGGGCTCAAGAATCAAACTCCCAGCCTCCTCCTTGCTTGGTGAGGAAACTGAGGCCCCAAAGGTCACTTAGTGGATCTGAAGCTGAGCCAGGAGTCTCTCTGGGCCCTGTGTGGGGTGTGGGGCAGGTAGCTGAGGGGTGCCAAGCTTGCTCCTGGCTGCTATAGTCATGGTGGAAAGCGAGCCCGATGCTGGGTAGCCCTCAGCAGAGGGGGCTGGTCACCGGAGCCTCCCCCGGGACGCCTGGGGTAGGCGGGGCATTCGGGGGCAGCGGGTGTTTCTCAGCCTCTGCAGACAGTGCCCCGTGGAGCGGGCAACCAGCCGGCCCAGCAATGGCAACAGGGGCAGCGTGGCTGCTGGGGGGGCCCTGGCCCCGGCGGCGGGTACCCCGTGCTGTGTGGGCTGCAGCATTGCGGGAACGGGGCGCAGGGCGCCCGGGGGTAAGGGGCAAGGATGCCTGGGCCCTCCTCACCCTGGAATACGTGAGTGGCTGAATTATTTAGGGTTTGCGGCCACTGGTGCACATGGGCAGATGGGTGGGCCGGAGGCCAGGCCTCAGGGGTGATACTGTGCCCTACTTAGCAGCCCGGGGACAGGCATTGCAAAACGCAGGACTTCCTCTTGGTGTCGCCTTTCCTTGCCCGCTCAGAGAGGGGTGTGGGCTGATTATGAGAGGCTGAAAAGGCAGGGTGCACACATGTCCTCACAGCCATGCGGGTCAGATGCAGACCTGTGTCCCCACGGCTAAACAGTGAAAGTGTGTGTGCATGCCAAAGTGTGTGCACAGTGCCAAGGTCTGAGCACACATTGCGTCAGTAGAGTCCAATGTCTGCACATAGATGTATGCAGCGGAGTCCTGCAGCCCGAAGGTGGCATCAGGACTTTTTTCTGAAGACGCCAGCTATCCACATGCAAGAGAACGTAACAAGTGGAGTTGAGAGTGTGTGCCTGCACAAGTGTGCCTCCGGCCAGTCCCCCAGGCACACATGCATGAATATAGCCACCTTGCTCTTGGGGAGTCTAATGAGCTTAACTGTTATTGCATATGGTGGGGGGTGGGGGCAGTGGTCTACATGTTTGCCCCAGGCTGGATGCAAGGTATAGTGCTGAATGAGACAGTTTCAGCTCTCCCAGAGGCCCCATGAATTCAAGATACAGATACTTATTTACCAAGTTGTCACATAAGCAGAGATTTGTAGTACCCTGGAGGAAAGGATTCATGTGGTTGGGAGGACTTCTGGGCAGTCAGAGGGAACAGTTTGTGTGCATGTGCTCACCCGAAACCACATCCTCTCTCCCCCATCTCCATCAACCCTGTCAGGACACTTGTGAGCACATGGAAGCATCTGCTGCAGGAAGACACAGGCAGAGGCAGACATGTGTCCCTGCGAGCAAGGGTTGACTACAGGCTCTGCTGGCCATGGTGTTCCATAACCAGGAGGCCCAGGGGACCCACCTGGCCTGGCCTTGGGTTTCCTGTCTGACATTGGGAGCAGATGCCAGTCATGTCCAAGCCAGGTCGCCGGTAGGCAGCCTCCATCTGGGCTGACCACAGCCTCTCTCTCACAGATGCACTCCATCCGAAACCTGCCATCTGCACAGTCCCGCGAGCAGCGAAGGGAGGATGGTGTGGAGGACATGACACAGCTGGAGTGAGTGGGCAAGGCAGTGGGGTTGGGGGGCTGCCAGGCTCCCAACAGAGTGCCTGCTCCCACCAGGGATGCCTCTTACCTCAGAAACGTTTTCAGACCCTCACTTTCTTCATCTGCAAGTTGGAGGTGGTAAAGTGTCCAAAAGAAAATTTGTGCATGTCAAAGCTCTGTGAATCAGACGGGCCTGTGTTCCAATTCAGACCTGCCTCTAACCAGCTGGGGACCTTGGGAAAATCACTTGCCTCTCTGCACCTCAGTTTTCCTTTGATGAGATGGAGGTGGGTGTCTATTTTAAGGGTGCTGCCACATTGGAGGTGCCCAAAATGTGAGGACTCTGGCCGTCAACATTATTGTCCAGTCATGGTGACTCAGCCCTTATGTCTGCTACCTGAGAGCATCCCCAGCCCAGAGATGTGGGGACAATGATCATCATACTTGTTGGACAGATGAGGAAACTGGGGTACGGAGAGTTTGAGTAACTTGCCTGTCAGAGACAGGACTTGACCTCGGGCCTTTCTGACCAATGTCCTGCACTGAGGGGAAAGTGGATCCATACCAGCTGACACCAGGGCCCTCACTGTCCCTCTCCATGCCCTCACAGAGACCTTCAGGAGACCACCGTGCTGTCCAACCTCAAGACCAGATTTGAACGGAACCTCATCTATGTAAGTCCTGGCGTTGGCGCTACCCTGGCCTCCTAGGGCTGCAATGGAAGTACAGATTTCTCCTGTTGGGCCCAAGACCTCATTTGTGGCTTCTTGTTTGAACTCTAGGACTTCTGTCATTTGAGCATAGAATGCTAAATCCTGGCACTATAAAATCCAAAGTCCTGAAACATAGTTTGAGAATGGTGGGCGCCAGGGTCAGAGACCTGGAGAGAGGGAACCCAGAAGTATTTCCCACTCCCACTCCTGAGTCCTAGAATCCACCTGGATTCTGGGAGGAGGCTGGGCAGGGTGGGTTGGAGAGGAGCCACTGACCTCAGAATGATAGAGTGGAGGTCCAGAGTCCCAGAACCACAGGCTGAGAGGCACGGCCACCCAGAAGGGCTTTGGCCACCTCAGCAGCCCAGAGCTCCCAGCTCTCACCCTCGAGGTTTGACTCTGGGGGCAGAAGCCTAACTATAAATAAATGAAGTAGATAGCACCTAACACAGACAGAATCATGGCTATGCAGCTATGCTCACTCCAAACTCTTGCAGCCTCAGCCCAGTACAGTGCCCCAAAATTCCACTACAGAACAGATGACCCCCAAAACTGTTAGAGGGCCCTGGGTACACACACTGAGACCAGGCACCGTGGAAATGGCTCCAGACTTCAGGAGCAGGGGAAGGAGGAAGGGCCACAGAGAGCCTCGAGGAGCCATGGGCCATGGTCTATTGTCCGCCCAGCAGACATACATTGGCAGCATTCTGGTGTCGGTGAACCCGTACCGCATGTTTGGAATCTATGGGCCGGAACAGGTGCAGCAGTACAGCGGGAAAGCCCTGGGAGAGAATCCCCCGTGAGTGTCTCTGGGGTTGGGGAAGGGAGCTGCCCTGGGCTTTCTTCAGCCCCTGTCTGAGCTTGGCAGGTCCCTGGATGCCTCTCAGCCACCAATAGGAGCTAATGGTGGCAGGCAGCCCACCTGCTCAGCTCAGCAGTCTCTCCCTAGTGAGAGCGTGGCCATGGCCCTCTCTGCATCAGAGCTCTTATGACTCAGACATGGATGGGGGCAGGGAGCACTTCCCCTAAGGGTTGAGGGGTGGAGCAAGATAGGCTACTTGACTGGACAGACATGGTCCCTTGCCCACCCCCTGAGAGGTTTGGGAGGCAGAGGCCAGCCCCAGTGATGCCTGGCATCTCTTCAGGCACCTCTTTGCAATTGCAAATCTTGCCTTCGCCAAAATGCTTGATGCCAAACAGAACCAGTGCATAATCATCAGGTAAGCAGATTTCAATCAATGAGTGTGACTGGGGACCTTCGTGGGTATGCATGGGGGCATATAGAGAGAACCCCAGGCAGCCTGTCTGTATCAGGCCACCTCTGCTATGGGTCTAGGGGTAATCACTGGCATCTTTAGGTTGACCCACCCGCCTGCATCCTCCTGCTCTATGATGGGGCTGGGGGGGCCCAAGAGAGGCAGTGAATAAGGTGAAGTCATTCTGCCCCTTTGTCTGGTCAGTGGAGAGAGCGGTTCTGGAAAAACTGAGTCTACAAAGCTGATTCTGCGCTACCTGGCCGCCATGAACCAGAAACGGGGCATCATGCAACAGGTGAGTCTGTTGCATGGTCTGTCTCCCCAAGACCCTTATCTGAGTGTCCCTTATGCTCCCCAAGAGGCAAAACTTCTTGGCCCCACTTAGAGGATGAGGAGGCTGTGTCCAGGGTTGCACAGAGAGGGCCCATATGACAGTACCTGTGTGTGTGTGGGGGGGGGGGTCCCCTCCGGTCTGTTTCCCATGTCGCTCCCTGTTCCGGCCATCCTAGGCTCAGCCAAAGTAGAGGCCATGTAGGCAAGGGGAGTCACTCCCCTTCTCTTGCCAGACCTCACCCTCCTGCTTGTTCTGGGTAGTAGAAGAGACAGGACAGGCCTAGGTATGGGGAAGATGTTGGGGTCTGGGAAGTAGATGCTGGGGTGGGTGCACTGAAGATGATGGGCCAGTGTCTGCAAGACTGGAGACTTCCTGAAGAGCAGAGTGCTAACTCCTCCGAACCTGAGAATGTTAGAACCTCAATAAAGGATTCCTGGGAAGTACCTGTGGGGAAGTCTCCATTTACCGCTGGGGACACTTTAGCCTGGGAGGGGAGATGACTTGCACAAAATTCCAAATGAGTAGAGGAGAGAGGGTCCTGAGTTAACAACAGAGAGCTGCCTTGGCAGGGGTCAGGGAAGATGGTCGTCGGGACCATGGGGTGTGTATGGGTTGGAAGAGTTTCTGTGCAGGCACACAGTAGATATGGGCACAGGTCTGCAGCTGGAATGACCGTGAGCTCCCATGGGCTCATGTGTATGGCATCATCTTCAGCCTGTCTGCTCTTAGTCAGCAGGATGGTGCCACACGTTTCCACAGCCCACATCCTCCCAACATGCTGGAAAAAAATCTCAGGGTTTCCTCTCATTGAACTAGTTTTAGTCCCATGTCCTTGTTGGACCCAGTCATGCCAGTGGGTCACAGATTCCACCTCTGAGCCGGGAATTTATCAAGGGTTCCCTAGGATGGAGGAACATACAACTGGATGTCATACAACCCAAACCATAGGTACCACCCCACCTGGGGCCTGTTTTCCACTCATCCACCTCACAAGGACCTGGCCTGGCCCCTGGCGGCATGTCCTCTCCCAAGGAGATGAATGAGACCAGCCGGGGCTGTGCTGTACAGGACCTTTGAGGTCATGACAAGGACTTGGCTCTGGGCTCCAGTGAGGGGTGGGGTGGGGGGGACTATGTCCTAACCAAAGTTTTCAAATGTCCTGGAGGGAACAAGACCAGGATCAGGGTGGTGTCTCCTCTGGGAGCCCAAGTGAATAGTGGCTGGTAGGACATCTCCAGAACCTTTTGGCAGGCAGGCTCAGCAGCCTTCCGCACCCTGGGGCCACACAAAGTCTGGAGCCCTGGGGTCTCTGAGGCTCATGGGTTTGCTGTCACCTGGAAGCTTTAGGTCGGCCAGTCCCTCCATGGCCTGCTGGGGGGTGGGGAGATGGGCCGTACTTTGGGTGACCTGCTCTGTTCTTGTCCCCTTCTCTTTCTTCCTCCTGGGCGCCCCTGAAGATAAAGGTACTTGGAGTACGTGTGTGCGCTCGTGTCCTCGTACATGGCAAAATATGTGGGTGGGTGTGCATGTGTAATGGCTGGAAGAGGCATCCAAAGTCCTCTCCTGGCCAGAGGCTGGGAGGGGTAGCTGGGATCTATGGGAGGGGCTTGGGCAGCATGAGGTGGGGGTATTGGGGAACACTAGGAAGACTCTAGGGGGCCATAGAGAACCCACTCTGGTCACCCTTCATAAAAGGGGTCCTTGAGGAGGTCTGTGTCTGAGGAAACTAGGGGTGGCCCTAGCCTTGCTCCCCACCCCAGACCCCAGAACAATTCCCACATCTTCTGGGGCCAGATCCTGGAGGCTACACCCCTCCTGGAGTCCTTCGGTAACGCCAAAACCGTCAGGAATGACAACTCCAGCCGCTTCGGGAAGTTCGTGGAGATCTTTCTGGAAGGGTGAGTGGAACCGTGGAGGGGCTCCCAAAGGCTGTGCTGTAAACTCCATGTCTAGGGAAATCCCCCCAGAGCCACCATTGACACCCCCTTCCACCTGCCCCCCCCCGACCCCCCAGCATGAGCTAACTATTTCCTCTCTTCCCCCTTCAGGGGCATGATCTCTGGTGCCATAACCTCCCAGTACTTGCTCGAGAAATCCAGGATTGTGTTCCAAGTGAGTCAGGGGCTCCCAGGCCCTCCTGTGGGGACAGGGTGGGGTATGCAGAGACAAGAACCTGACAGGTGGCAGGGCTGGGTAAAGGGTAGATTTTTGAACAAATACATATGTGTGTCTGTGTGAGATGTGACCTCACCACCCTCCCCTGGCCAACACACAGTGTCACATTGGTTCTCCCTTGTCCCTGAAGCACACCAGGCACTGTCCTACCTCAGGGCCTTTGCACCTACAATTCCATCTACCTGGAGCTCTCTTTCTTCACACACCGGACGGCCAAACTCCTTCCCTCTACCAAGTCATCCCTGAACTATCACTGGCTCAGAAAAACAGCTCCATTTATACATGTAAATCCTTTCCACCCACCAGAACTTTCCACCCCCTTCACTGCTTTATTTCTCTCCAGACCACTTCTTACCATTTGACATATTTTATGCTTTGCTGAGTGCCTGTCTCCCCAGCTAGCAGGTGGGGCTTCATGAGATCAGGGGCTTCTGTCTGCCTTATTCCCCATTGTGTCCCAAGGATCTAGAACAGGGCCTGCACACCGTAAAGTGCTCAGCCACCCTGCTGAGGGAACCATCGGGAAGCCTGGTGTGTGCACCAGTGTGGACACTCTTGGACAGAAGCATGTGGGGCAATGTACATGCATGTGGGGCACACACACTTAATTCTGCAAATAAAGTAAAATCCTGCCCAGAGTCCCCTCCATACCACCATATGGACTTCTCCATCCCTGCTGCTAACCCTAGCCAGTGCTGGACTGGGGGCCCACTCTCCACTGAAGTGTCTGGTCTCACCTGCTGGCCCTTCTGTGAGTTTGAGTTTATGAGCACACCTGGACCTGTATGTGTATCTGGGAGTCACCTGGTGGGCAGCTCCCTTCTGTGCACCCTGCCCCTCACCCTACAGGCCAAAAATGAGAGGAACTACCACATCTTCTATGAGCTGCTGGCTGGGCTACCTGCCCAGCTCCGACAGGCCTTCAGCCTACAAGAGGCTGAAACCTACTACTACCTGAACCAGGTGAGAACCCGCAGGACCCCATGGCCCCCAGCTCCCCCCACCACCACCGCTGCCCCCATCACCCTGGGTGGACTGAGAGAACCAAGTTGTGGTGTCCTAATGGCCAATAAAGGTGATAGAAGCTTGGGAGGACAAGTTTGGACTCAGAGTGTCTCACTACAACAAGGGAAACAGCTGTCTGTCTTTGGGGTACAAATCAAGGGAAGAGGAGATATACTTAACTCATTTCTCTGGAGCCTAGACCAGAACTAAGCAGCCTAGAGCTACTACGCTCTCCTGATGTGCCTCAGTTTCTTCCTCTTTTACAACATGTGACACTTTTCCGGGAGGTGATGAGGATTAGGTGGACATGCATGTAAAGTGCTTAGCATAGTACCTGCTCAAATCTCCCAGACCATTGGAGTGGAGCAAAAGCTGAAGCAGGGCCTCCCCGGTGGCACAGCGAGTTGAGCGCTGCACTGTGAAGCTGTCCACAGCTTCTGCAGCACGGGTTCGATTCCCAGCTGGCCAGGGAGATTCCCACATGGTGCAGCAGACCTCTCCTATCTCACCCACTGCTCCCCTTAGCAGTGCCTTCGGTTTGTCTGCATCTTCTGCTCCCTGCTCTGTCTGTGGTGAATTCTCTCACCCTGTACTCCAGCTCTTGTATAAAAATAAATAAATCTTAAAAAAAAAAAAAAAAAGCTGAAGCAACCAACTCAAGCCACGCTGCTGGTGTGGCAGAGCAGGGACCTTGAGGGCTCCCAGCCACCACCAAAGTCCTTGACCCCCCCCCAACCCTTGTCCTCACCCAGGGTGGTAACTGTGAGATCTCAGGGAAGAGTGACAGCGATGACTTCCGCCGGCTCCTGGCCGCCATGGAGGTGCTGGGCTTCAGTGGGGAGGACCAGGACAGCATCTTCCGCATCCTAGCCTCCATTCTGCACCTGGGAAATGTTTACTTTGAGAAGTATGAGGTGAGAGAGCCCCACAGCTTGCCCTGGGGTCCTGGCACCCTCAGGACACAAGTGTCTGCTCAGAGGGCTAGGAGCCAACTTGGTTCCCTTTTGGCTTCTGGGACACACAGATCATTTGCATTCAGCCCCCACCCCCCCCACCCCCCCCACCCCCGCACCCCCCGCCTCCGCCCATGTCATTCATCTTTTTCTTATTTATATGTGAGAACTTTTAATTTATGTTAAGAAAATCAGCCCTTTGTCTCTGATATGAATCCAGATATATTTTCTGGTAGATCATTCATATTTTAACTATGTTTACAGGTTTTTGTTTATTTGCCATGCAGGTTTTTTAAAAAATTTTCAAGCATTTTATTTATCAATCTTTTAATGTATAAATTTTAGACTTCTTATTTTTAGAGAGACCTATTTCTCTAAAATTATTGCAGCCTTTTCCCTTAATATATGTAAGACCTTTAATGGTGTTTGTTTATTCTTATTTAACATTTAAATATTTATCAGGAATTTATCCTATTAAGGTTTTTTCCCCAGATGTTTACTCAATTATACTATCCCCAATTTGAGAAATACGTATTTGTCATGTTACTAAAGTCCTACATTCATTTTTTCCTAATTCTGGGCTTTCTATTGCTCATCTATGCATTATGTGTCTCTCATGCATTATCTATGTATTATGTGTCTATTGCCATACTGTTGTAATTATCATGACTTTATAATGTTTCACCATCTCATAGAGCCCCTTGCACACCTTTTCTATTTCAGAATTTTCCTGGTTACTCTAGCTCATTTATAGTTTTTATAAAAAACTTTTAATTCAGCTAATGTAGTTCCTGTTGGTATTTTACATAGACGGGTGCACAAGAGGTGGCTTCGGTGGTGAGTGCCAGGGAGATCCAGGCTGTGGCGGAGCTGCTGCAGATCTCCCCTGAGGGCCTGCAGAAGGCCATCACCTTCAAAGTGACTGTGAGTCCCTGGGCACCTGGAATTCTAGCAAAGCCTCCAGCCAGCACCCAAAGAGACCAGCTTAGTGCCCCTTCCTGTGCAGACCCCTTCTCTCCCTTTTTCCTTTCTCTCTCCTCCTGGTCCAGGTTCATCTTCTAGGTCTGGCCCAGATTGGAGTAACCTCAGACTCCAAAGGCATCAGGCTTCCAATCTCCAGAACTTTGCATAGGCAATTCTCTCTGCCTGGAATGCTCTTTCCTTTTTATACCTATTAATTCTTCAAAACCCAGCATAGGTATCTCCCCTTCCAGGGAGCCATTCTTCACTCTTGGCTGGGTTAGTACCTCTTCTGGCCTCCCACAATCCCTGGCCCTTCCTGCCTTCCCAAGGTGGATTTCACTGTGTCTGTCTTCTTATGCTTCTGTCTCCCTTATTAGATCATAGCCTCAACCCCTGCCAGCACAGCCAGGCAGCAGGAGGGACCAGCCTGTCCTATTCCACCCTTGAATGACTGTATGCCTGAAGGCAATCATACTGTCGCTCCCACCTCCCTTTCTTGTGCTCTGCCCCCTCCCGATCCCCTAAGGGCTTCCTGGGTGTGGTGGCCTTGCCAGGCTGCTGTCACTCAAATGCCATCTCCTTTCCCAGGAGACAATGAGAGAGAAAATCTTCACCCCCTTGACTGTGGAGAGTGCTGTGGATGCCAGGTGAGGCTACTCCCCTCCCTGCCTGAGCCCCCAGATTCCCAGGCCCCCACTGTGCTCCACAAACTCCACACCATCTGCTCCAGGGATGCCATCGCCAAGGTCTTATATGCACTACTGTTCAGCTGGCTCATTGCCAGAGTAAACGCTCTGGTGTCCCCACGTCAGGACACATTGTCCATCGCCATCCTGGACATCTATGGCTTTGAGGTAGGGCTGCGTGGGTGAGCGGGGGCAGCGGACATAGGCCGCATCTCCTTCGTGTCTCTATTCCTCTAATATGAAATATCTGTTCCTTACTCCCTTACTGTTATCATCTTGTCTCCTACCATTTCCTTCACCTATCCACACACTCTCCCAGAGGGTACCAGTCTCTGTGCTGGGGAATGCTAGGGTCCCTGGAAAGGACCAGACCTGGGACCTGACCTCAAGGAGCATCCACGTGGGCCTGAGTGGAAGTGGGGGACAAACTCTGGCAAGCACATGTTGTCAGAGCCACAACAGAGGCAGCCTGTTGCTTGGAGAGCCTAGAGGAGACCCTTAGCCAGGCAGGAGTGAGAGAAAACTTCCCGGAAGGGATGGGGACATCTCTGGTTCTTAAGGACAAGGTCATTACTGATCCTTAAGAACTGGTAAAGGCATTTGAGCTGGAGGGAACGCATATGCAAAGGCTGGGGAACTGAAAGTCATTTGCAGGGGAATTGCTGTACTGAGGGAAAAATTGCACACTGAGGGAAATGTTGAGAAACAAGGCAAATCGTCATAAGAATAGTGACAGCTAATACCCAGATGGCACGTATTATGTGCCAGATACGTTCTTGGCACTTTGTTTATTATTTGAATCAACTAATCTATGAGGAAGGTAATGCCACTCTCCCCATTACAGATGGGGAAACTGAGGCAGAAAGGGGTTGCCCAAGGTCCTATAGTCAAAAAGTAGCAGAGTCACTTTCTTGGAACTCAGGCAGAAGCTTCCACAGCCTGAGCCTTAACTATTAACTTTATTGCCTCTTGTGGGGACCTGCCTGGACTCTTCTCTGCACAGTGGGAGCCAAAGACGCTCCAGAGCAGGGGGTGTGTGGGCTTCAGCTTTCTGATGCTGTGGAGGGCAGTGGGCCTGAGCCTGGGCAGAGACAGATGGGCTGCTGTGTAAGGAGGGGCCAGGCCTACTCTTATACCCCATCTGCAGGACCTGAGCTTCAACAGCTTCGAGCAACTGTGCATCAACTATGCAAATGAGAACCTTCAATACCTTTTCAACAAGATCGTCTTCCAGGAAGAGCAGGTGTGCAAGGCCTCCATCAGCACCCCATTCCCATCCTAACTGGCCAGTGGGCCTCCTTGGGGACAGACACCGGTTTATTGGCTCTTTAAGGGCAAATCTGAGGTTGTCACTCCCAAATGCCAGTTCACAAAAGGCATTCTAACCAGCATACTTAACACTTGTGATCTGGAGAAAGTGCTAGGGTGCTGAACCCAGAGGTAACCCTTTCGGGAAGGTTCTCCTCACCCTCTGCAGGACTGCCCCAGGTGGAGTGAGAAACAGGGCCCAGAGTTGTTCATGTTACCCTGCTAGGGAGTAAGGTCCATCTGCTAGGAGATGTGAGCACAGAGGTGGCCTGGGTAGGCCCCCTCTGATGGATTCATTCAGCCTAGGAGGTAGGGTGGGTGGGACATGGAAAGGGCTAGGAGGCTGAGCCCCTGCCTGCAGGAGGAGTACATTCGAGAACAGATAGACTGGCGTGAGATCACCTTTGCTGACAACCAGCCTTGCATCAACCTCATCTCGCTGAAGCCCTATGGCATCCTGCGTGTCCTCGACGACCAGTGTTGCTTTCCCCAGGTAAGCCTCAGGCACTGTGAGGGCCTGATCAGTGACTCAACATCTCTGCACCTCATGAACTTATCAGAACTGAGCGCTGCATTCCTCTCTGCTCTGGCTTGGGGATTGGGTTTCAGGACCGCCCAACCTGCCATTCACAATCTGGGGTGGTTGAGACTGGATGAGGGGCTACTAGTATCCAGAGGAGGAACTGCACCAGCCTAGGAAATACAGAAGACTTCCTAGAGTAGATGATCTTGGATTTGAGTCTCAAATTCTGATTGGAAAATACAGGGGTGGGATGGGTGTTTGGGGTGGTGGGACTAGAGAGTATAAAGGCCACTGGACTGGGTGCCACTGGGCTGGAGGCCACTGGGCCATTAGCTGGGAGCTAATCATATACACCAGTCTGTAGCAGGTTCCACTTAGGCCTAAGAGCTGGGCAGCCAAGGGGAGTTCTGACTTGTTCCTCCGTGGTGCTCACTGGGAATCAGTCAGGGCTGGAGAATTTGCCACTATATCAGGAGCAGTTGCTCGGCCCCTGCTCACCCAGTGATCCTTGCCTCCCCAAGGCCACAGACCACACATTTCTGCAGAAGTGCCATTACCACCATGGCGCCAACCCACTCTACTCCAAACCTAAGATGCCACTGCCCGAGTTCACCATCAAGCACTATGCAGGGAAAGTCACCTACCAGGTGAGACCCAAGACAGCCCACATATGTCTGGTGCCACAGTTGCCCGCTGTTGGAGGCATAGAAGCAAAGTGCTTAGAAGCAAAGCCAGACACTCACACCTGGCTCCAATTCTGGTCCTGCTGATCCTTAGCTGTGTGACCTCCAGCAAATCACTCTAAGCCTCAGTTTCCTCATCTGGAAAATGGGGATAATAATAGTGCCTATCTTGTTGCTGGGGGGAGGTTGTGTGAAAAATCTGGTGTGAAGCTGGGTTTGATAAAAAATAGTGATATCGCTGTGGTTACTCTCATCACTGCTATCTGAGGTTCATTCTTGCCCTGGTAGTGCCTAAGCCTTGGTCCCCATCTGGGCCTCATGTTTCTCATCTGAAGAATGGGTACAGGACTGTGTACCCCACTGAAGCTGGACTAGTCATATGAAGCTGTGGTTAATGTATCCCTCGCCCCAGGAGTGGGGAGGAGAAAAGGGGCAGGAGGAGAGGGGACACTAGCAGGGGCAGGCCCAGATTCTCCTAGGACAGACAGAAAGACAGAGGCCTGGGGGAGCAGTGCTAAGGTCACCCAGGAACCATGAGCCCCTGTCCCACGCAAGGGAAGGAAGGAGGAGGAGAGAGCAGGCTGGCTGATGTACACTGGGGTGGATTACCCCTCTACCCTGTGGGGTGGGGTGGGCTCCAGCCTGAGCTTCCCCACTGTCCCCACTTTGCAGGTGCACAAATTCTTGGACAAGAACCATGACCAGGTGCGGCAGGATGTGCTAGACTTGTTCGTGCGGAGCCGAACACCGGTGAATAAGCCTCACCTCCTGCTGCTCTGGCTTCACCCTAAAGCATCCAGCCCACAGTCAGGCCGCGCTCCCAGTCCAGGAAATGGGGAGGCATCCCAGCCCTGGTCCTGCCTCTCACCTGCCAGTCAGGCCCTAAGCCTGCTCCTAACCTCAAACCTGACCCTGTCCCCACTCAACCCTTCTTTGCTCTATGCTCTCTCTCATCTTTGGCCTTACCCCCGATGGGCCACAATTCCAGTTACTCCCACCCTTCCCCAGCCACTCCTATCAGCCCTATCCCACTCCTCTTCCCCCCAACCACTGAGTTCTGTTTGCCCAGACTCCTCTCCAGGGCTGCCATGAGGTCCTAGGGAAGGTTTGGGGGACCAGATTTAGGTTCTCAGCCCTGCTACTGGCCAGCAAATCATCTATAACAGAGCACAGGCCTGGACCCATCACCTCCTACCTCCTCTCTCTGTTCCTCTTCCTCCTCTGCCTAATGGGCAACCTCATTCTGAGGTCGTTGCAAGAGTTCATAACCAAGACTTACATACCAGTACCTGGTATGTTCCTGGGTGTTCCCCAGACTGAAGGAAAAAAGTCAGCCAACCATGGTATGGTCCATTGGAAGATGCTGAGCCCCTGACTTGGGAGATATGCAAGCCAGGAGGATGGTGATCCCCCAGAGAGGACGGGGCTCCTGCAGAGAGGACGGGGCTCCTGCAGAGAGGACGGGGCTCCTGCAGAGAGGACAGGGTTCCAGTGGCTTCCTTTTCTGATCCCCTTAGTTCAGAGACTTGACTACTTTTGTTTACTCCCTTTCCCTCTTCCTGTTTCTCTCTGCTCTCTCTCTCTGTGCTTGACCACTGCCCCCCCCTACTCCCTGACCCTGCCCAGGTGGTGGCACACCTCTTTTCCAGCCATGCCCCACAGGCTGCCCCTCAGCGCCTGGGCAAGAGCAGCTCTATCACCCGACTCTACAAGGCGCACACAGTGGCTGCCAAGTTCCAGCAGTCGCTCCTGGATCTGGTAGAAAAGATGGAGAGGTGGGTGCCCAGCCTCCCCCCTGACCCACCCCATGACCATCAGCCGATGAGCATCTCCCTTCTCTGGGGCCTCACACTGCTCTCCTTCTGCCCCTGGCCAGGTGTAACCCCTTGTTCGTGCGTTGCCTGAAGCCCAACCACAAGAAGGTATGTGATAGCTAAAGTTCCTGGGAGAGCCAAATTTGCCCCATGTTGTAACCTTGGACAAGTGGCTTTTCCTCTAGGGACCTCCATCTGTCAGCCCACTGTGGGGACTTTTCACCATGATAGTGCCGTTTGCATGTGGGTCATGTCTAGACTCCCTGTCTGGGCATTCCTCACAGGAACCAGGTCTCTTTGAGCCAGACGTGGTAATGGCGCAGTTACGCTACTCAGGGGTGCTGGAGACTGTGCGGATCCGTAAAGAGGGATTTCCAGTGCGACTGCCCTTCCAGATGTTCATCGACAGGTATCTTAGAATGTTGTTGAGCTCCCTAGTCAGCCTCCTGTAGCCTGGGGATTTACAACCCAGGCAGAATAGGGCTTGCTATATACAATTGCTGAGCCTGTGCACTATACAGGGCCACCACATGCTAATTATCATATGGCAGATATATTTATTGTTTTATAATATTTCATAGTTGTATTATATAGGGAGGGTTGATTGCAGAGTTACTATGACAAGTTTCCAATAGATGGCAGTAGAGTGACTTATTCCACTGAAATCAACTATTTTTAATTTTTTTTTAATTTTCAGACATCATTGCTTATTTTTGTACAGTAATTGGTTTTTCCCCTCAGATGTAGTTCTCCCCCAACCATATTACTGTCACCCATGAACCATCACCATATTCCCTTGTATTCTTCCCTCTCCTATTATGACCCCCTTCTCTCCCCCCTCCTGCTGTATATGTCAGATCTATGGTCAACTTGCTAATTTTGTCTTTTTCTTGACCTTTTATTTGATTTCTCTATATTCCATATGTAAGTGAGACCATCCGATATTTATCGTCTTCCTTCTGACTTATTTCAGTTAGCATAATCCCTTCCAGTTCCATCCATGTTGCCACAAATGGCATGAGTTTGTCTTTTTTTATTGCTAAGTAGTAGTCCACTGTGTAGATATACCACAACTTTTTGATCCATTCATCTATTTGGGAGCACCTTGGGTTGTTTTCATATCTTGGTTATTGTAAATAGTGCTACTATAAACAGAGTTCTGACCGCCAGAAGAATCATGAGAATGGAGTGCCTTTTTCTGATTAAAAAACACTATAAGCAAAACCACTGCTGGGACCTGGACCTCCTGGAGATAAGGGGTTGGGAGTCATAAACTAGTGGGCAATTGGGGTAGATTCCTAGCCCCAGACTGAGTTTGGACCCCTACAGGTACCGCTGTCTAGTGGCCCTCAAGCACAACCTGCCAGCCAATGGGGACATGTGTGTATCAGTGCTGAGCCGCCTGTGCATGGTCATGCCAAATATGTATCGTGTCGGCATCAGCAAGGTGAGTCTCTCCCCACGCTTAGTCCCAGGAGGCTCCAAGTTCAGGGGCTCAGAGCCCATGAAACCAGAAAGCCATGCATTTACCTGCCTCAGTATCTGCCTTCTGTCCTCAGCTGTTTCTTAAGGAACACCTACACCAGCTGCTGGAGAGCATGCGGGAGCACGTCCTGAACCTGGCCGCCCTCACTCTGCAGCGCTGCCTCCGGGGCTTTTTCATCAAGCGGCGCTTCCGCTCTCTGCGCCGAAAGATCATCCTGCTGCAAAGCCGGGCCCGTGGCTACCTGGCCAGGTGTGGTGCAGAGAGGGCAGGGCTCCCTGGGGCATGTGGCTAGTTGTGAGAGGCCATGCCTGAGCTTGGATAGTGAGCCCCTTGTTTCTGGAGGCATTCAAGCTGAAAGTAGAGGCCTCTATGGCAAGGATCACCGAGTCTCTGTGTCTCTGCTTTGGGATATCCTTCCCACTTGCTCCCTGGATCTTGGAACTGGTGGGTGGGAATCCATCTAGTCAAGAAAGGTCCTACCTTGCATCTCTGGGATCCTGGACTCCACCCCAATGGGAAGTATATAGTCCAGGCAGTTCAGTCCAGGCCCTGTCATTTAATTTGCTGTGTGTCTTTAGCTAAGTCACTGCCCCTCTCTGAGTTCCCTTTGTGTCAAAAGACCCTGGAACAAAGTGTGGGCACCCACATGAGGCTGGTGTAAGCATCTCTGCTTCTTAGTTACCCTGTGACCCAAATTCCTGATCCTCCTCAAGACACTCCTTTCCTCCCACCTCAAGGCAGCGGTATCAACAGATGAGGAGGAACCTGGTGAAGTTCCAGTCCCTGGTGCACACATACATGAACCACCGGCGTTACCTTAAGGTGCAAACCTGCCCCTTATCCTCTCCAGGAGCCAGGCCCTGGCACGTTGGGCCCAAGGAGCAGCAGGGAGGGGGGAGGAGGCACATGGCACCCAGGAGGAGACTGTTGGCCTCAAAGGGTTTAGATTTGAATCCCCGTTCTGCCCATCACTAGCTATGTGACCTCGGTTCCTCTCTAACCTCGCTTTCCCCATGCACCCCTTAGGTCAAGGAGAAGGCCAAATGAGGTGTTGTGAGTGAAAGGGTTGGCCTGGTGCAGGGTTCACAATGAGGCTTCAGTAATTAGGCACAATTCTAATGTGGCCCCCTGAACAACACCAAATATGGTTTTGCTCTTACCTTGATGCTAGTCATGGCCCCTTGTATAAACCAACCTCCAGAAAGACAAATGAAGTCTCCAAAGCATTGAACAACTGTGTGGCTTTATGGGGCAACTCGAAGGATGGGGAGGTTCTAGCTACATCTCTTGGTTTCTTCCCAGAAACCCTGCTGTATGCCTCTCTCTTTCTCCAAAGTATTACTTCCTCCGCCCTCTGCCTCTGCTTCTTGCTCTTCTCCCTTCCCCTCTCTGTCTCTCCAGCCACTCCTCTGCCACTTCCTTCCCATCTCTGAGTTGAGATAGTAGCCTCCAGACCACAGGCAAGTTGACCCCTTTGCTTCTCTGGCCTGTTATCACCTCTGTCCACCATTCCCCTCCTTCACCATCTGCTCTCCTGCAGCTGAGGGCAGAGCGGAGGCTCCGGGTGGAGGAGGCACGGCTGCGGGAGCAGGAGGTGGGTGTGGGGCCTGGGAGGCAGGAAGGGCACAGGAAGGGAGGCTAACAGGTGGGGGTTGTCGCAGGCCTGCCCCTTCACCAGGCCTTACCCTTCCAGGAGCTGAGCAAGCGGGAGGTGATGGCTGTGGGGCACCTAGAGGTACCTGCTGAGCTGGCTGGGCTCTTGAGAGCAGCAGCAGGTATGTCAGCACTGGATAGTATCATAAGCATGGCCACGGGGGGCAAGGGAACCAGATATTGTATGCTCTCCTTTCTCCACAGGCCACAGACTGACCTGTGGGTCTCGAGTGTCCCCTGTGCGGACTCCCCGGCTCCAGGCTGAGTCCCATGTCACACTTCCCCTAGATATCAACAACTACCCCATGGCCAAGTTTATTCGATGCCACTTCAAGGTAAAGGCTGACAAGGTCTAAGTGGTCCTGGCCCATGGGCACTGACCAATTAGAATTGACACTGTTTTTAGTCTGGGACAGGCTCCTGACCATGCCCTGTGGGCATCTGCCTTGCTGGAACATGGGAAATCTGGGGGCTCTGAGGGACCTGGAGAGCAGGATAGAGTCTGTTTGTAGCCCAAGCAGTAGAGCACCCTTGGGCTTAGGAAGTGACTTTTTGCCAACCAATCTGGAAATATTTCAGAAATGTAGTAACCAGTGGAGCCTCAGCGCATCTCCTCTGCTCCAATTTCTTGCCCATGGAAAATCCCAGGTAGGGCTGAGGCCATCTCTACTAGTGACAGGCTGAGGGCCAGTATCGGTCCTAAGTCTGCTTCCCTCTCTACACATAGGGGACAGAGCCCTCGCCTCATAGGCAGAGAGCATGGATCCACATAGGCCTGTCAGTCCAGGCCCTAACCCCATGTACCTGCCCTGTGCCTCTAGGAGCCTGCCTTTGGGATGCTGACAGTGCCCCTGAGGTCACCCCTCACACAACTGCCAGTTGAGTGCCACTCGGAAGCCATGAGCATCTTCAAGCTGGTATGATTCACCTTATGATTCATGGTCACTGCCCCTGAGACCAGGGCTTGAGGCCCTTCACTCTGCCCTTCTGGACCCTCCACTAGCCCAAGCCATAAGTCCAAGCTTCCTCCTTGGAGGAGCTGCTCCTGTCAGTGGATTATGGCATCATTTCTATGCTGGGGTCTGGGGATTGGACACCTTTCTTTTTCCAGCCATCATCTTGGAGGAAAACCTGCTCAGAACCTCTCTGGTGCTTCCCAAGGACACCAAGAATAGATTCAGGTCCTATCCTTGAGGACATCCTGGTCTGAGGGTGGAGGCAGAGCAGACCTGACCAGTGACTACCAGCATGGACAGAGGGAGGCACAGAGGCTGGGAGGCCAGACGGGGCTTCTAACCCAGCTCTGATCAGGGATAGAAAAGGCTTCCTGGAGGAGGGGGCATTTGGACTAGAGTGGAAGGAGTAAGGATCTGCCAGGCAGGGAGAACAGAGAAGGCACAGAGAGGAAAGGAAGTTGATGTGGTCAGAACAGAGAAGAGAAAAAGCAAAAGGGCCCCAAGACTTGATTGACAGACCCAGGTTTGATTTCATCACAAGGGCCCTAGGGAGCCAAGGAAAGTCAAGCTTCCATGGGAGGGATGTGGTCAGAAAGAACCATTTGGGATCTGGATGGAGCAGGTGAGGGGCCAGCTGGAGACCAGAGATGTGGGGAAGAGCTAGGGCTGTGTGGGGAGGTATAGTTCATGGGCAGTGCAGATCTTTGGATTGTGACTTTTTTCCATAGTTGGGGTGAACTGGAGGGTCACTTAGGGCAAGATATGGCAATTATATTGTAATGTGACTTTCGTATGGGCAGGGGTATGTGTTGGGGGCAGGGGCCCAGCAGGAACAACTTTCTGGAAAGCCCAGGAGAGTCTGTTTGTGGCCTAGATCCTGCGGTTCATGGGTGACCCCCACCTGTATGGTGCCCAGGAGAACATCTTCGGGAACTACATTGTGCAGAAGGGGCTGGCGGTGCCCGAACTACGGGATGAGATCTTGGCACAGCTGGCCAACCAGGTGTGGCGCAACCCCAGTGCCCACAATGCTGAGAGGGGGTGGCTCTTGCTGGCCGCCTGCCTCAGTGGCTTTGCACCTTCCTCTCGCCTCAACAAATACCTGCTCAAGTGAGTGAACCAGTGGGGTGGGGGCATGATAACTCTGACACAGGGACAAGGCTTGGGGCAGAATGTTAAAAGCAGGCCCAGAAAGGGGTGGCTGTGCTTGAAGGCTCAGGTGTGGAGGCTGGCCAGGGGCTGCCCTCCATTTCTGCTGGGCTCAGAGTAGGAAAGAGGGGCAGGCCTTCACTGCAGAGAGTGGGAGTGAGGTGAAACTGCATAAAGAGCTTCCAGAACTCAGAGGGTGGCAAGCCCAGGATGTAGTAAATTTGGGAAAGAGGCTTTGACCTTCTATGTAACAGAGGTAGAGCGAGGTGATTAGGAGCTTAGGTTCTGGACTCAGACAACTTGGATTCAAATCCCAGCTCAGTAACAGTATAACCTTGGACAAGTTACTTAACCTCTTTGAACCTGCTTCTTCACCTATCAAACGAGGATAAAAGAGTATCTACTCATAGGCCGGTGTGAAAATTAAGTGCTTGGAACAGAGACTGGCATGCGGTAAGTGCTATGTGAGTACAGTCATCGTCAGCATCTTGATGATGGTGATGGTGGTGATGTCACCCTCCTGGGTGAGAAGGAAGATTTTCAAGGGAAAAAACTCAAGCAGGCCCTGGGTTTGAATCCTGGTTTGATGCCACCCCTGGGCCAGGTCTCTTCAGTTCTTTGAACCTCTTTTTCCCACCTATAAATTAGAAATGGTAACAGGACCACATTGCAGGGTGGCTCTGAGCTACTCAGAGCTACAGTGTACAAAGCTCACTGCCACCCAGTAGGTGGGCAGTTCGCTTGGCCAGTCTTGTGAATCTGGGACAGCAGCTCAGGGCCATTGCTGGCCTGTGGGCATGGCTCCAGCTGCCCTCTTGTCGCCGCTGTGGACCTGCTCCACTGCTGCTCTTTATCTGGCCAGCAGCAGATGGAAGAGGCACAGGGAGCCCCTGGCAGGCATCAAGCTTGCTGGTCCTGGGTCAAGTGGAACCCTCACAGCTACCTCTTATACAGATGAAAACTTGGAGGCAAGCTCAGAGGGCAGATAACCATGCAGGCTTGCCTGAAAGAAGGAAAGGCAGAATCCTCCAGAGTCGAGTTCTTGCCCACAGCCTGCTATATATTCCTCCCTATCAATAACATGTTGCTCCAACCGGTCTAGGTGGGCCAACCGAGAACCTCTTTGGCCTGCTCTTGGCTTGAGAAACCCTGGGGCCCTTTCAACTTAGCCCTGAAACTCTGGGCTTTCTGTGACCCCGTTAGTGTCATGCCAGAGGACCTTTTCAGCCTTGCCTTAGAGATCTGGGCTAGCTAACTTCAGCTGCCCTCAGACTAGCCTTAGAACCCCCACCCTGGACTAGCCTCAGATCCCTCTTTTTTTTTTTTTTTTTTTTTAAAGATTTATTTATTTATTTATACAAGCACTGGGTACAGTCAGAAGTGCGGGAGGGTGAGAGAATTCACCCGCTAGAGCGGGGAACAGAACAGGCAGAACAAGGAAATACACTGCTGAGGGGAGCAGCAGGTGGCAGGAGAGGTCTGTCGCGCCATGTGGGACCCTCGCTGGTGGCCGGGGATCCAACCGTGCTGCAGAGGCTGCGGGCAGCTTCACAGCCCAGCGCTTAACCGCTGCACCACCAGGGGAGGCCCAGGTCCCTCTTTATTCAAGCTCAGTTCCTCAATTCCTCATCAGGTTTGTGTCTGACTATGGGCAGAATGGGTTCCAGGCTGTGTGTCAGCACCGCCTCATGCAGGCCATGGGCCGAGCCCACCAGCAGGGCTCTGGAGCTGCCCGCACCTTCCCCCCAACACAACTCGAGTGGGTAGCAACCCAGGAGAAGGCCGGCATGGCACTGGACGTGGGCTGCTTCAATGGTGAGCTGCCTTCTCCTCTCCTTGTCCTGTCTTCCCTCCCTCCCTCCCTCAAGCACGGGCAGCTGGAGTCCCCAGGCCACAGTACACTCAGGGTCAGGAGCAGCCAGGGGAGGTTCTGGTGCTGGGGAGGAGCGCACTGGGTATGCCCTGGAAAGACATCAGCATGTGATGTTGGGGCTGGACCTGGGATGGGCCTGAGATCGGGCCAGTGAGGATGCGGGATGAGACTGGGGAAGCCGAAAAGCATGAAGCAGCAAGCCTGGACCATGAACACACTCAGGCTAAGCCAGCCTCTTCTGCCACCCCAGGTGACCAGTTCTCCTGCCCGGTGCACTCCTGGAGTACAGGGGAAGAGGTGGCTGGAGACATTTTGAGGCACAGGTTGGCTCCTGGAATGTCCCACTGAGCATACCCCCATCTACCTGGGAAACAGGGAGGGAGAGACGGGAGGCCAGATCCCCCTAAAGGTCCCATGGGCCCCCTCTGGTTGTGATAAGGGACTGACTCACATCCCAGGGCTTCCTAGGTGTCACCTGTTGGCTCCCTCATTTCATCCCTCTGCATGCTGTCACCAGGGGGCTGATAGATGGCTGGCGTGGCTGGACAGTGGCCATGAAGAACGGGATGCAGTGGGCAGAGCTGGCAGGCCATGACTACGTGCTAGACCTGGTGTCAGACCTAGAGCTGCTCAGGGACTTCCCGCGACAGAAGTCCTACTTCATTGTGGGTTCAGAAGGGCCCATGGCTGGCAGGGGAGGCCCTAAAGCGTAGGTGGCTACCTGGGCTCCCTCATACCAATTGCCTCTCCCAGTCAGACATCTCCCCCTCCCAGCTGCTGGGAGATGCTGAGTTCTGAACTTAATCTTCAAGTTCTCAAAGAGATAGAGCTCACCATAGGGCCCTACCTTTAAAAGGGGTCGCCCAATTCCAGGGCACAAAGGTGAATGGGGGGAGTGTTTCTAGGGGACATGTGGGTCTTTTTGGGGGTCAGTTGCTCCATATTCTCTTTCCCCACAGGGTGTTTGGGAACAGCTGGGACTCAGATGAGGACATGCCCACTAGGTCCCAGCCCCAGGGGCATGGGCCCAAAGTGCCTGACTCCGATGGGTACTGCAGCCACAATGAGGATGGTACAAATTTGGAGACTGAGGCCCAGAGAGGGACAGCTACCCACCAAGGTCAAACAGCAGTGGCCACTGTCTCTGGTGGGGAGGGATCTTGGGGCCCATGTGGGGCGGAGATCACTAGGAGAAAAGAACTTCACTTTTGTGTTCCCCACATTCCCCCACCAGACTTGGACAGCCTTGGAGAGCCTGCTGTGCCCCAGAAAGGACTGGACTGCTACCTGGACAGCCTCTTTGACCCTGTGCTGTCCTATGGGGATGCGGTAGGAATGGGGTGGGGCAGTAGCAGACACAGAACATCAAGTCACACCCATAGGATGATGCGGGAGCCTCTCACAGCCAGCACTGTAGGGTGGCTTGTCTCATTTGGGTCTCTGCTGGAGGCAGGGCGAAGGATGAGGGTGTCCTTATGGCTAAAGATGCTCCTGCTTAATCCCATAAGGACCCACAGCTAGATGCCTAAGAGTCCTTCCCCCACCTCTGGTGGAACCAATGCCTGTGGCCACCAAGATCCTCTATCAGGGGTGGGGGTGAGTGACACTGCCCCTAGATTTTAAAAGACCCCCTCAGGTGGCCTGTATATATCCTGGGAATTCCCGGGAGTTCCTTGATGGCATAATGAGTTAGTCCCGAGCAGGTCATTGTCCCTCTGTTTGAACCTCTGTTTATTTCTCTGTGAGAAGGGGGAGAAGGTGGGAACTCTCAACCATAACCTTGAGAGCTGATGGAGATGCTGTGAGGGCAGAGGCTGTGCATACAGCAGACACTTAGCAAGCAGGAGCCACCCCTCGCCCCCCACCGCCAGGTGGAGGAAGAGGAGGAGGCAGGTGTCAGGTACCCGTTACCTTGGAACTTGGGGAATACAGCATTGAGGCGGTCACTTGAGCCACCTGCTGCCCCAGGACTTGGAGAAGCCAACAGCCATTGCCTACCGCATGAAAGGGGGAGGCCAACCTGGTGGAGGTGGCAGTAGCAGCACTGAAGACACCCCCAAGAGACCCCCAGAGCCAAAGCCAAGTCAGTGCCTGCCCTGGGTGCAGGGATAGGGAGGGTGGTCTTCCAGGGTTGGGTGGCTGGCATGCCCCTCTGCCCCCACCCCCCAGGGGAAGAGGAAGGATTTCCCCATCTCCCATTCCTCTGGATCCGAGCCCTCTAACCCCAATTCTCCTCCAGTTCCAGGCCTGGATGCCTCCACATTGGCACTGCAGCAAGCCTTTATCCACAAACAGGCTGTGCTGCTGGTAAGTGTGGGAGGGACTGTGGGGGAGGGAGGCTTAGCATGGGCCCGCCTGGTCATCACCACCACCTCTCCCCAGGCCCGGGAGATGACCCTGCAGGCCATGGCACTCCAGCAGCAGCCTCTGAGTCCCACCCCAAGGCCCTTGCCCCCAGAGGTGAGCCCGGCCCACCCTGTGAACGCTTGCTGCTCGAGGGCATTGTTGCACCTCTCTGAGCCAGGAGCCTCATGGCCCATCTGGGCAGATGTGGTCCCTGAGAGCAGGCTGGCATGTGCCAGGAAACCCACCTTACACCCTGCTCTCCACAGAAACCTCTAGCACCAGAAGCACGACCGAAGTTTGTAGGCACTGGACCCCCAGCCAAACCTGTGCTCTTGCGCTCTACCCCAAGGCCCCTGGCCCCAGCCCCTCTGGCCAAGGCCCCAAAACCCCCCACCAAGCCCGTGGCTGCCCCCATTCTCACTCAGAGCAGGACTTCTCCAGAAATCAGTGAGTGTTCTATCCAAGCCTAGGGGGCTTCCCAGGATGGGACTAGGAGTGTGTTCATGTCCACTATGGCCTGACCCTGTCCCCACCCCACTGCCTACAGCTTCACCCTCCCCAGAGCTGGTCCGGTACTCCACACTCAACTCAGAGCACTTCCCACAGCCTACGCAGCAGATCAAGAACATTGTGAAGCAGTGTCAGCAGCCACTTCGGGGAGGCCGGCCTGAGGCCTTCAGGTCAGCTCTGCCCCCAGGCAGCCTTCCCTCCCCATGGACAAGTGTGAACAGTACCCTGCCTGGCATCCTTAGGGAGAGAGTCTTTTATGTAGGCGCTTGAGATGAGCCCCTCAGGCAGATGGGGGCCCAGACTGCCGCTCTCTAGTTTATGCTGTGTGACCTCAGGCCAGTCTCTGATCCACTCCAGGTCCTCTCATTTATAAAGATGGCGGGAGGGGGCAAGGGAGGGGGGAGGAAGAAATTCACAATTGTATCAGTTTGTGAAGAAGAGATTCAGTATCCTACCCACCAGGAAGGATGGCGGGCGGGTGTTTGTGAAACCACCAGACCCCCACGAGGAGGCCCTGATGATCCTGAAGGGGCAGATGAGCCATCTGGCAGCAGCACCTGGGACACAGGTGAGGGGCAGGGTGGGGCTGGGCCCAGGCAGAATGGAAGACAAAGTGGGACCTCTGGGAACCTTAGAAACAGGCTGCCCCCTCCATAGCACCCACTGCAACCCCCTAAGCATTCTCTTTTGGGTGCGAACAGGTGCCCCGAGAGGCTGTGGCCCTGGTGAAGCCAGTGACCAGTGCATCGAGGCCATCCATGGGGCCCACTCCAGGTGAGGGAATAGGAGGGAGGTAGGGGCAAAAAGGACAGGTGTCCAATAAGTTTGTGCAAACACAGATGAGTTTTATTCTGTGCATGGATGGCATGTATATGCATCCCTGAGCCCTGTGGACACACTGTGTGACATTTGTAATTTTATCAGCACTTAAATTAACACTGATTTCAGGCCAGGCCCACCCTGTCATCACTAAAACCCCACTAAAACCCTTCAAGGTAGTACCATTTGTGCTTTCATGATACAGAGGGGGAAACAGATACAGAGATATTAAGTGACTTGCTGAGGATCACACAACTTGAAAGCGTCAGGTCAGGAATATAAACCCAAGCCTCCCGGCATCATAAGTGGAACCATAACCTCTGTACCCTCAGCCTCACAGCAACCACAATGATCTTAAAAATTGGTTGCTATCATGTCCCTGACAAAAACTCTGCAATGGCTCTTAGAATAGACTCCAGTCTCCTCACTATGGCCTGTGAGACCCTGAATGATCTGTTTCCTCATCTCCTGTTTTTCTTCCCCGACACACTCTATTCCTCACTGTCCCTGGGACACACCGGGCCCACTCCTGCCTCCGGCCCTTTATACCTGCCACTTCCTTGGCCTAGAATGCTCTTCCTAAGAAGATCCTTGCATACCTGATCCCCTCCGGCCATTCAGGATTCAGCTGAGATGTCAGCCCTCGGAGAGTCCTCCCAGATTGAAGGACCCTCACACACCACCCCCCAGACTGTCTAAATCACATGATTTTATTTCCAGCCATACATCTAGCTCTAAGAACTTTGTGGTTTCTAAACTGTCTTCCATGTGACTTTAAATTCAAGGGGAGTGCCTGGTGCTGTCCACAGCGGCAGCCCCAGCCCCAGGACAGGCCTGCAGATGCCAGGTGCTCTGTATATGTTTCAAATGAAAGGAAGGACCGTGTGAGTGAGTGTGTGTGCCTGCATAGCCAGGTGTCTGCAGCCAAATGTGTGGGATACCACTGTGCCCAGCCCCTTCCCTGACAAAAGGGTACGGTCCCCTCCCTCACTAGCCCTATCTCTCCCCCATTTCTCCCACTGCCACCTCCCCCTACCCACTGTGCTCCCAAGAGCTGCCTTCGAGGTCACTGGAGCCCACAGAGGAACCCGTGCAGACACGGCTACACCGCCTCAACCCCAACTTCTACGGCTACCAGGATGCCCCCTGGCGGATCTTCCTGCGCAAAGAGGTGCCTGGAGCCAGAGGAGGGGCTCAAAGGGCGCAGAGGGATTCCAGACGTGGGTGGAGAGGCCAGGAGAGCCCTGTCAGGGCAGAGCTAAACTGGGTTTCAGAGACAGGACAGGCAAAGAGAGGAACTACATCTAGGGAGTGTGACTGGGTGTGAAGCAACATGAGGGGGCTGTCTGAAGGTCCTCACAGAAGCCCCAACCCCACAGGTGTTTTACCCCAAAGACAGCTACAGCCACCCTGTGCAGCTGGACCTCCTGTTCCGGCAGGTAAGGTCCTCTCTTCCCTTTTTACCTCAGTGTACTCAGCAGGGCAATGGGCACATAGACTTGTGGTCTGCAGATTCTGCTTCTACGTGCTTAGATGTGGGGTCCTTGACCACAATGAGGATGGGAAGCTCTATTCCTGAATCCCCTACTCCCAGGGATAGAGTCAGCAAGTCCACAATTTGATCTAACCAGACTCACATTTTGTCTGAGCTAGACAGAATCCAGAGGGCAGACCCACGCCCCACCTTGTAGATGAGGAAACTGAGGCATGGGAAGGGCAGCACAAATTGCAGGGGTGCGGAGAAAGGAGAGGATTTTATAAGTGGGGACTGAGTCACACAGATGACCCCACTACTGCATCAATGGGAACCCCCACATTCCCACTTACCCTAGAGCAGTCTAGCCTGGATTCCTGGTTGGGGAGTCCCAAGACTGCCACCCCCATCCTGTCCCATCCCCACAGATTCTACATGACACGCTGTCTGAGGCCTGCCTGCGCATCTCTGACGAAGAGAGGCTTAAGATGAAGGCTCTGTTTGGTACTGCAAGGGGAGGGTGATCGGGCACCCTGGGACACCCACTGTCATGGGGCAGCCAGCTAAGGCCACGTTCAGCTCTTTCCCAGAGGGATCTGGAGGGGCTGATGAGCCCAGCCCCATTTACCTCCCAGGCACCTCCCAGCCTTGATGTGCTTCTGGCCTCCCCCACTGTCAGGCTTCAGGTCTGAGTTTGACATATTGTGGCCCTGGTCATCCTATCTCTGGATATCAGTTTCTTGGTATGGACCCTGCTAGCACACCAGACACAGGGCCCAGCCCCCCTCCCTGCAATGGAGGCTAACAGGCGAGGGGAAGAAGGTCATGACCCGGCCCTGGCATTTCTTAGCTCAGAACCAGGTGGACACACAGCGCCCCCTGGTGACGGAAAGTGTGAAGCGAGCTGTGGTCAGCACTGCACGTGACAGCTGGGAGGTCTACTTTTCCCGACTCTTCCCTGCCACGGTGAGAGCCCCCTACCTAGCCCCTGCCCAGTTTGGGGCTTCAGGGATGAGGCGGGAAGACCCTCACATGTCCTTTATCCTTGGCCCAGGGCAGCGTGGGCACTGGCGTGCAGATCCTCGCTGTGTCCCACACAGGCATCAAACTCCTGCAGATGGTCAAGGGCAGCCGGGAGGCCAGCGGGCAGCTGCGGGTACTTCGTGCATACAGGTGACCGGCAGTCAGGGGGCAGTGGGGATGGCTGGTGGGCTGGAGAACAGACTGGCATCAGCATTTCCTCACTGGCTCCACAGTCAGTTCCCAGGTACCCACGATGTGCAGATTCTACTTAGTCCTTTAATCAAGCCTGTTTTAGAGAGAAGGAAACTGAGGCTCAGGGGGAGAAGTTGCTTTTCTCAGGTCACACAGCCAGGGTGCACATTACCGAGGTGTCCTCTATCCATCCTGCCATGCAAACCTCACCCCAGCCCTGCCCTCATTTGTGGTGGGGACAATAGAACCTCAATCACTGGTTAGGTGAAAGCTCCTTGCTTTAAAAGATAGAGCATTTGGGGCCTCCCTCGTGGTGCAAGAGGTTAGGACACAGCACTGTGAAGCTATCCGCAGCCTCTGCAGCACAAGTTTGATCCCTGGCCAGAGAGGTGACCCACATGGCTCAGCAGACCTCTCCTGACTTGCCCACTGCTCCCCTCAGCAGTGTATTTCAGTCAATCTGCCTGTTCTGTTTCCCACTCTGTCTCTGGTAAATCCTCTCACCCCCTGCAACTCTGGCCTGTACCCCAGTTCTTGTATGCATAAATAAATCAATCTTTAAAAAAATAAAAATAAAAGATAGAGAATTTGATCAATAAGTGAAAGAGATATTTGTGTGAGCAAAATCCAGGGTGCAAAATAAATAAAGAGGTGAAAGGGAAGAACTAGGGTGTCAGTTAAATAGGCAGGTTTGAAGAGGAGAGGCCTGGAAGTCCATGGGATCCACAGGGCCTGGTGTAATGGCGCTGAAGTGGGGCTTCAGAGGAGAGACAGAACACAGTGGAAAGAGCAGGATAGGTGGGGGAAGGCATCCCTCTGACCACAGAGTCCTTGCCTTCATGCTGCCTTCTCATCCTCCAGCTTTGCCGATATCCTGTTTGTGACTATCCCCTCCCAGAATATGCTGGAGTTCAACTTGGTCAATGAGAAAGTCATCCTCTTCTCAGCCCGAGCTCACCAGGTCAAGACCCTGGTGGATGACTTCATCTTGGAGCTGAAGAAGGTTAAGGGTCCTCTCAGAGATACCCCATCCAGCAACCAAGATCCCAAGATCAGGCCTCTCCTGACCCAGATATACCCCAGCCATGCCTGCATGGGAAGTGTGGATGCATGTTTGTGTCTGTCACTGGGTCCAGAGACTTCTATGCCCTCGGCCCTTTGCTGTGCCTTAAACCGGATGCCCTTTCTCTCTTTGCCTGAGGGGGAGAAAGAGAGGGAAGGGTGAAAACGGTGTATCAGGAGAGAGCACAAGGGACTATGGTGATGGAGGATGGGTACTGTGGTGATGGGAGAACTATGGTGACCACACCTGAGAGGGGAAATCATATATTGTCCAAAAATTAATAAGTCTGTAGGAACCTTTACTAATGCCCTCAGTGGGGAGCCACAGCACCTCCCCTGGGCACCACAGTAGTGGCTCCCTTCGCCTTCCTGCAGTGACCACACTGCCAGCCACTGTCCACTGCAGTGCCCACCTCCCACCCTCCAGAGTGGGCAGCCCTCAGGTTGATAGCAAGTCCTCTCTGCCTTCTACCTGGAATATCCTTCCCTCTTTCGCCCAAGGCCCCTCTCCCAATGAGCAATGACGTGGGGCGGAATGCCTGTAGAAGTGATGGGCAGGGGGTGACTCCAGACCCTGGGAGGCGGGGGATGGGCCTGCAGCCCTCACCCTGCCCCTGACTGACCCAGGACTCAGACTATGTGGTCGCTGTGAGGAACTTCTTGCCCGAGGACCCAGCACTGCTGGCCTTCCACAAGGGTGACATCATCCACCTGCAGCCCCTGGAGCCACCTCGAATGGGTCAGCACCACAGAGTGGGTGGGGACAGGAGGGGAAGGCTGGGCACAGCAGGTGCTGACAGGTGCTGCCATAATCCTGGCCCACCCACAGGCTACAGTGCCGGCTGTGTTGTCCGAAAGAAGGTTGTGTACCTGGAGGAGCTTCGGTGTAGAGGCCCTGACTTCGGTGGGTGCCCCCAGATGCCCCCGTCAAGCCTCCAATGCTCCAAAACCTAGAAACTCCAATGTGGTTTGTCCTTGTTTCTTGTACTCACACGGAGATGCACCTGCCCAAAAGCGTCCACAGTGGCCATCCGGCCCAGGCCTCTGCCTGCATATCTGATAGAGTGTGGACATTAGTGTTTCCATGTGTGTGGTCCAAGTTTCTCTCTGAGTCCACAACCTGTTTTCTGCTCTACCTCCTGTAGAGTAAAAGCCTTCCCTCCCCTGAGTCTCTGTTTCCTCATCTATAAATAGTCTCCATGGCATGCCTTACATATAGAGCTCCAGGGAGGAGTCAAGAAGACACTGAAGGGCCACCCCCTTAGTCTCAAGACGATATCCTCCTGTTTGCCTGACCCCTCACCTGTCCCCCAGGCTGGAGGTTTGGGACCATCCACGGACGCGTGGGACGCTTCCCTTCAGACCTGGTGCAGCCTGCAGCTGCCCCTGACTTTCTCCAGCTGCCAGCAGAGCCAGGCCGGGGTCGGGCAGCTGCGGTGGCCGCTGCTGTGGCCTCCACCGCTGCTGCACGGGAGGTGGGCCGCAGGAGGGAGGTGAGACAGGCAAGGATGGGGCTGGGCTGGGCTGGGGCAGGGCTAGACCCATGATGCAGAGACAGCAGGGAGGGTCAGCCTGACTGTGGAGGTGAATGGGAGCAAGGTCAGCCAAGGATGTGGCCAGGTCTGGAACTCCTGGAAGAACAGATGGGGAAGGCTAGCCACATGTGTCACCCATAAGATCTGGCCAAAGATGAGAGATGTGGCAAATGGGGCAGGAAGGTTAAGGGTCAGGTTGTAACCCAGCAAAAGGAGCAGGACTTCCAGTGAATGAAGTTATCCTGGGATAGGGTGGGGCAGGGGTGAGGTTGTAGAATGAAGCCAGACCAGACCAAATCAAGGGGCAGGTCAGCAGGGGCAAGATAGCTGGGGAGGCAGACCCCTGGCAGAACAGGGTCTTTGGTGGGGCGTGACCAATGGTCAGGGGCAGGGTCATGCGGCAAGTGGTAGATGTGGCCAGCAGAGTGGGCAGATCCAGATGGTGAGAGGCACAACCCCTAACAGGGGTTGCTTTAAGTCAACTTGGACAGGGATGGGATGTGGCAAAGTGGATGTGGGGGGCTCTCTAACTCTGACCCTCCTGCAGGGTCCCCCTGTCAGGGCTGGCTCAGCTGACCATGGGGAGGATGGCCTGGCTCTCCCACCATACACAATGCTTGAGTTTGCCCAGAAGTATTTCCGAGACCCTCAGAGGAGAACCCAGTGAGTGGCGGCACCACCTTTCATTCCCATCCTGAGGAGGGTTTTAGGCTTGTTTGCAGCTGCCCAAGCGCAGGCTGTTGGGCTGGGAGGCCCACTTTGGGGTGGTGGAGGTGGGGGCATGAGGAACCACCCATGCATAAGGTCCACCTGCAGCCTCAGCTTTTGGGAACCTTCCTCCTTGGTTGAGTGACATTGGATCAAGACTGTTCCTGTGTGGGAAAAGGTTGTAGCCAAAGGTTTAGAGTCTTAGTAACACCCACCTTCTGTTGCAGGGATGGCCTCAGACTGAAACCCAAGGAGGGCCGGGAGTCCAGAACCTTGGAGGACATGCTTTGCTTCACCAAGGTATCCAAGCCCAGGCCTCAGTTTCCACATTTATAAAATGATGACGCAAGAGTCCTGACAGGCCCCTGGGGCAAATAGCCTGATCTCTAGTGAAACCCTGAAACCCTGAGGGGTCTGGGTTTCTCCCAGACAGAACATCTGTCCTTAGCATTGGGCCTGCCTCCCTTTATGTGATGTGACCTTCCTGTTACAAGACAGGAAGCACAATGTGGCCCTCCTCTGCTCTGCTCTGTCTCTCTGTCATCGTGACACAGCCCCTCCCTCCTCTCATAGACCCCGCTACAGGAATCGCTCATCGAACTCAGTGACAGCAGCCTCAACAAGATGGCCACGGACATGTTCCTAGGTTTGGGGGTGGGGCTGCAGCCAGGGCCCTGAGCCATGTGGGACCCAGCACTATGTGAGCCCTAGTCAGCACTCCTCTGGTCCTCCAATTCTTCCCCTCCCTCCAATTCAGGCCTTGGCCACACGTTCCCAGAGAAGGGCCCAACTCTGGGGTGCCCTGGAGTGGGTGGGCAGCTGGGGACCTGGGGGCCCGAGTGGGACAAGTTTTTCCTACAGCTGTGATGAGGTTCATGGGAGACGCCCCACTGAAGGGCCAGAGCGAACTGGATGTGCTTTGTGCCCTGCTAAAGGTCAGTCCGGCTGGCCTTGCCAGATGACCTGGTCCCCATCTGTTCTAGGACATTGGGTGGGAAGCCCAGAGAGGAGTATATTCCACTGGTGGGGAGGGGGCTGGGAAAGGGACATCATGTGTCCCTTGTGTGTGTATGCCTGGTGTGTGGCATGGGCCCTGGCATGGCCTTGGCATGTGACCTGGCCTGCCCTCCTCCAGCTGTGTGAGGACCACGAGGTCATGCGGGATGAGTGTTACTGTCAAGTTGTGAAGCAGATCACAGACAACACCAGCACCAAGCAGTGAGTGGGCTGGGTCTTTACCTCTGCTCCCCTCCTCTCTGCCCCCCACCCCCCACTGTGCTTGTTCCAGGACAAACCAGCTGTCTCCCACCTCCCCAGGCCTACCCCCTTCCGGATTCCCTCCCCCAAGCCTCTTCCTCTCTCAGTGACCGAGCACATGTAATTGGAATTGTTTAGTGTGGGACAAGCCATTTCTGCTCTCTGAGCTCTGGTTTCCTCATTTGTAAAATGGCAATGATCATGTGTAAGATTCTTGGTTGCATCTGACAGAAACCCAATGCAAGCTGGTTTAAGCAAGAGAGACTTTAGGGAACTGTAAAATCCAAGTCATAGCCAGGTGTCACTAGAAAACGGGGTGTCTTCATGCCTGGCTCTGCTTTCCTTTGTGTAGCTAGCATTCTGAAGCAACATCCCCCGTAGACCGGCAAGACAGCAGCTCTGGGGAAACATCACCCAGCTCAGCAATCCCAGGGAAAGCCAGATTGACCCAATATTTCCTGCAAAAACTGCTGAATCCAGTCTTATTGACCTGACTTGGTCACGTGCCCATCCCTGATCCTACAGACCCAGACCTGAACCAACCACAATGGCTGGAGGATACAGAGCTCTGATTGGCTAGGCCTGGGTCACATTCTTACCTTCAAACCTCGGCGAAGCCAGAGGGAGGCTGAACTCTGTAATTGACCTGCATCATCTACCCACCTCTAAACCAATCACTGTGGTTAGGGGCTGCAGTGTTCTACTTGGCCAGATCTGGCTCCCCTGCCTATTTCCAAACCGCAGAGACCTAGGGAAGGGTGAGTGGTTTCCCAAAGGAAGCCCAAGTGCTGTCTCCAGACACCAGAGGTCCCACAAATGCAACCCTCACACCTAGTACAAAGTGAAGATGAATGACTGTTTTGCATAGGATCAGACACAGGGTGCGGCTCTTGTCAACACCAGGCCCTGACCCATCTGTTCTCCCTCCTCCACTTGCTTTCCACGCCTCCAGGGATTTTAGAACCATTTGGTCCTTCTGCCCGCTGCTCCCACTCCCAGTCCTTACCTGTTACTTTCTCTGCCCAGCCCTAGCAGGTTCCCCCTTGGCCTCCTTCAAGGACCTCCGCCCAGAAGCCTCCCTGGAGAGATGACCCAGAGACTTGTTTCTCTGTGCATGCTGGGCATGTCAGGGGTGTCATCCCCTCCCTTCCCTACCTCCCGCCTGGCTTCCCAAGGAGAGCATATCTTCTGCATGGCTTTCAGCCACCTGCCCTGCTCTCATTGGGCAGGGAGGAGAATCCTCAGAAGGCGGAAACTGCCTGAGAGCCGAGAGACCTCCAACCTGACCCCAGGAGACTCCCGGCATGGCACTCCGGTGCAGTGGTCACCTGTAATGTGGCCCTGTGTGTGTCCTCACAGGGACAGCTGCCAGCGAGGCTGGAGGCTGCTGTACATCGTGGCTGCCTATCATAGCTGCTCGGAGGTCCTCCAGCCATACCTTACTCGCTTCCTCCGAGATGTGAGCAGGACTCCAGGGCTGCCCTTCCAGGGTGAGGGGCCAGTGAGTGGGGACCCAGGGCTGAGGGCCCATCTGCATGGGGGCTGGTTGGGTGGTCAGCAAAGGAGGTCTCAGACAATGTTTACTAATAATAATTCACCCCCAAATATGCCGATGTGGGCTGTGTGATCTAATGGGGCAGACAACACATCAGAGAAACTTCCTGGAAGAGGTGGTGAGCATGTGGGAGGGATTTCTGGTAGGGCAGAGTGGTAGGAGCAAAGGCCCAGAGATGGGAATATGTGGCATGTGAGGAAAGAGGAGAAGGAGGTGGGCAAGGGCCAGGTAGGGTGAGCCTCTGCTTCTTTGGTCTTTGGGAATCAACAAGGGTCATGAGTGGGTCTGGGCAGGGGTGGGCCCAAAGTTGGGGCAGGATCTTGGCCTTTACTCTCTTGGAAAATGGAGAAAAGGGGTCACTTATCAATCACACCCTTAGCCTTGTTTCCATAGCAACCCCTAAGTCCCCCAAGAAAGAGGCTAAGGCCCTGTGGTCACCATGAAGAAGAGAGGGAGCCTCACTCTCTGCTTCTGAAAGCTTCTCTTTGATTCCATTAACAAACATTCCTGGACACAGGTGAACAGACCCGGCACCCCAGAAATGAGATCCCAGCTCCATGAATGCAGCAGAATGTACCCTAAATCTCTTGACTCTACCCTATCTCCAGGGCAGGGTGAGGGCACTGCTTATCCAGAGAAGTGGAGAATTAAATGCCTTGACCTGTGCCAGGGACATAGTTTCTTCTCCATAAACATCAGTAATCGGGACCCTGTTGTTGCTGCTGTCCCCTCCACCAGGGTCTTGGCTGGACTTGGCCAGTGATCTGCACTAGGACTAGTCAGCTGCAGTCCTCGTGAGGGAGGGAGGGTGGTTGGCAAGGGGTCCCAGCTGCCTGAAGCAGAGCTGCCTCACTCTGCTACTGCCTCAGTCAGAAGTTCAAGGTCACAGCTATTTCCAGGACTCGTAAGTAGCCAAGGGACTGTGGATAAGACAAAAGTCCTTAGCCACAGGGGATATGGGTTTGAATGCAGCTCATATATTCCAGTTCTTGACCGTGGGCAAATTACTACCCCTCTCTGAACTCAGCTTCCTCAGTTACTCAGTGGCAGAGTAAATGCTTGCCCCACAAGTTATGGACAGAAGCCAGTGGACTCATGGCTGGTGGCAAGAGGAGCCCCATCTTCCCACTGCCTACCCTGAGCAAGGCCATGTCTCCCTGTCTCTGCAGGGATCGCCAAGGCCTGTGAGCAGAATCTGCAGAAAACCTTCCGCTTCGGCGGCCGCCTGGAACTCCCCAGCAGCATGGAGCTTCGGGCCATGTTGGTGAGTATGGGGAGCAGCGGGGGTGAGAGGGAGACATGAGCCCTTCCCGGAGACGCTCTCACGTGCACTCACTGCTCAGAGACCTGCCGCGGATCAGGTCCAGATGGGCAAGTGTTGCTGCAAGCGCCTATCTGGCACCTTGGGGACTCCATGGCTGGGGACGATGGTGGGCCTAGATCCCAGGACCCTCTCTCATCTCCCCACCCTTAGGCGGGCCGCAGTTCCAAGAGACAGCTCTTTCTTCTTCCTGGAGGTCTGGAGCGCCACCTTAAAATCAGAACATGCACCGTAAGTGAGGGACCATCTCTGGCAGGCAGGGACAGGGAGACCCCAGACTCAGGGGTGGGCTCCGCAGGGGCTTAAGCCCTTCCCAGGCTCTCACACAACCCCTTGTGATAGGACTTATTTTTTTTTTTTAAAGATTTATTTATTTATGCATACAAGAGCTGGGGTACAGGCCAGAGATGCAGAGGGGTAAGAGGATTCACCAGAGACAGAGTGGGGAACAGAACAGGCAGACTGACTGAAATACACTGCTGGGCCTCCCCGGTGGTGCAGCAGGTTGAGTGCAGCACTGTGAAGCTGCCCGCAGCCTCTGCAGCGCAGGTTCAATTCCCAACTGGCCAGGGAGATTCCCACATGGCGTGGCAGACCTTACCTGTCATGCCTGCTGCTCCCCTCAGCAGTGTATTTCTTTTTTTTTTTTAAGATTTATTTATTTATGCATACAAGAACTGGGGCCAGAGGCGTGGGGGGTGGGAGGATCCACCAGAAACAGAGTGGAGAACAGAACAGGCGGATTGACTGAAATACACAGCTGAGGGGAGCAGCGGGCAAGACAGGAGAGGTCTGCTACACCACTCAGGCTGCTCCCTGGCTGGGGATTGAACTCATGTTGCAATGGCTGCAGATAGCTTCATAGGTTGCGCCTTCACCCCTTGCACCACCAGGGAGGTCCAGCAGTGTATTTTGGTCCTTCTGCCTGTTCTGTTCCCTGCTCTGTCTCTGGTGGATTCTCTCACCCTCCTGCTCCTCTGGCCTGTACCCCAGCTCTTGCATACATACATAAATAAATCTTTAAAAAGAAAGGAAAAGAAATACACTGCTGAGGGGAGCAGCGGGCAAGACAGGAGAGGCCTGCTTTGCCATGTGGGTTGCTCTCTGGCCGGCCAGGGATCAAACTTGTGCTGCAGTGTCTATGGATTGCTTCATAGTGTGGTGCTTAACCCCTTGCACCACCAGGGAGGCCCGGTAGGACTTTCTTTTTTTTCTTTGTGCTCCCCATACTCCTCTCCCTCCCTTTAACTTGCATGGCACACTGCTGTAAGAAAGAATTCATGTTGTATTAAGTCAAAATAATCTGGAACTGTTTGTTATAACAGTTAGCCATTATAACTAATCTAATACTATAATTTATTATTGTCAACAAAACTATAAAAATTAGGGGTAAGTGGAGAGAGGTGTCTCAAAATTCCAGTCAATCACCACTATGAAAGGCAGTGGATAGTACTGATAGTGGAATAGGTGTCTGTTTACTAATTTTTCATTCCCTCCCTCTGTTTTATTTTGTTTATTTTTTAAATTTCATTTTTATATTCCCCATACAATTGCAACCCCCTTATTTTGACCCCAATCCCTCCTTTCCCTGCCCCCCACCTCCCATAGTGTGTCTCTGGTTCATAGTTGTTTGTTGATTTTGATTTTTTCTTTCCTATAGTTATTCTTTTTCCTGGTCCCTTATTTAGGTTTTCTAGATTCCTGCTATGAGTGAGACCATCCGGTATTTTTCTTTTTCTTTCTGGCTTATTTCGCTGAGCATGATCCCTTCCAGCGCCATCCATGTTGCTGCAAATTATATGTGTTTATCTTTTTTGAATGCTGAGTAATATTCCATGGTGTATATGTACCACATCTTCTTAATCCAGTCATCTATTTTTGGGCATTTGGGTTGTTTCCAAAGCTTAGCTATTGTAAACAGTGCTGCTATAAACATAGAGGTGTAGGTGCTCTTTGGAATTGATGTTTCTGTGCCTCTAGGACTTATTTTTAAGAAGGCCAGGCTGAGCCTTGGAGAGGTGACACTTCCTGCCCAGGGTGATACTACAAGTGAGGGACAAAGACAGAATCTGAACCTGAGTGTTTTGGATGGCAGAAGCTGTGCTCCTTGCCTAAGCTGATCTTCAGAAACCCCAGAGGATCCTTCACCTCTGGGCTGAAGGCCTGAGGAACTCTCCGCTCAGCCTCCTGGGCATGGAGGGCTTGGAGGACAGGGCTTGGAGGGAAGAGCCAGCTCACACTTACTCTTCCTTCCCCCCAGGTGGCCCTGGACGTGGTGGAGGAGATTTGTGCTGAGATGGCTCTGACACGCCCCGAAGCCTTCAATGAGTACGTCATCTTTGTGGTCACCAATCGAGGTAAGTGACCAGGAAGACCCAGCATACTAGGTTCATGTCCACCACCCAGCCTTTAAGCCAGGTCAGATGCTACTCCCTCCAGGAAGCCCTTGGACCCCTGGGTGGAAGGACCTCTTTGTGTACAGAGCACTGCCCAGCCCTTAGTCCACCTGTCTCTGCCAGGTCTCACCAGGCCCTTCCTTCATGGGCTTCTGGAACCCTGTGGGATCTTCACATAGCCAAAGCCCCTTTGTTGTTCGCCTTCCCACTCTAAACCATGGTCTTGTCTCCTCCTGCTAGCTTGTCAACTCCCTGACCTGCCACTAGCTCTCCCCACTGCTGCCTCAGCCCTGGACTTGGACTGCAGTCCAGGTCCTCAGCTATTTCCCCCAAGTCCAGGCCCTGGGGGTGGAGGGGACAGCAATAACAAAAGGGTCTGAATAACTGACATTTATGAGCAGCTACTATGTCCCTGGCACTGGTCAAAGCATTTAGTCCTTTAATCCCTACAATTACCCTATGAAGTGGAGAACCTGGACATCACATTAGGCCCACCTGGATAATCCAGGCTAATCTCCCCATTTTGAGACTCTTAGCTTAAACACATTTTCTGAGTCCCTTTTATCATAAAGGAACATAGTCTTGGTTTCTGGGAATTAGGACTTGCACATCTTTGGGGAAGAGACCATTATTCAGCCTGCCACAAAGGTTAAGGGACTTACCTAAGGTCATGTAGTTGGGATTTGAACCCAAGCAATGTGGCCTTAAGATTCTAAATTAGATCATCATAAAGTCTCTCTTTGGTAAAATTTTACTGAAGGTAAGGGATGAGGAGCAGAAGTGTTAGTGAAAGAAGGGAAACCTTAAACCTCTCTCATGGGTTCAGACCCACTCACTGCCACTCCTGAGTCCTGCCATGCCCTACCTGTCCAGGAGCCCGGCAAAGCCTCTCCTGAAGGAGTTCTGCAGAAGGTACCTACTAGTCTCATGACATGAGGTCCATTGTTTTTCTCCTTGTCCCAACCTTCTCTGTAAGGGAGCTGGTCTTTCTCTGAGCACAACCCAGGACACTTTCCAAGACCTAGGTGTGCTGCCCTCTAGGGCATTCTCAGGCCTCTCCCTTTGGAGAATTACCATGTTACCTGCTTCTTCCATGAGACTTCCCTTGACTTCCCTTTTTCTCCTGATTTCCTCCTCCTCAGATCGCCTTTATGGTGATCAACATTGTGGTAAAAATACAGGGCACAACTGTTACGTAGACACGTTCTCCTATCCCAAGGATACTGAGTCTCAGAGGCAGGAGGAGGGCTTGCCCGAGGCGGTGCTTCACCCAGGTGTCTGCATAGGTGTACATGTTGCCCTCATGTACCCCTACCCAGCTGCACCCTGGCTCTCTGCAGGCCAGCATGTGTGCCCACTCAGCCGCCGTGCCTACATCCTGGACGTGGCCTCAGAGATGGAGCAGGTGGATGGTGGTTACATGCTCTGGTTTCGGCGTGTGCTGTGGGATCAGCCTCTCAAGTTCGAGAATGAGCTGTATGTGACCATGCACTACAACCAGGTCAGCACAAGCAGACAACTCTGTTGCTCTGGAACCTTCCAGGCGCCCCTGGGGACTGTGAGATCAGACTCCATGGCCTTGGTGTTTGAGACCTTCATGATTCACACCCCACTGACATTTTTAGCCCTGATGCCTCTACTTCCTTTTCATGGTCTCCTCAGAGCAGTCAAATAATGTCACGCTGTGACCCTACCGGGTTGGCCCTTCCTGCTTCTCTGCTTATCTAAGTTCTTTTTGCAAGGCCACCCTAACAAAGTGCTTCTTCCATGAGTCTACCTTTGACTTCCTCTTTTCTCCTGATTCCCTCCTCCTCAGAGCACTTGGCTTGCTCCTCACTCAAAGGTTGGAGCAGGCTTTGGCTGTCATTGTTATTTTTGTCTTTGTGTTATTCCCCTTTGAGACTTTGACATTTTCTAAATCAGGACCCTGGAGTTTGCAAAATCTCATCCTGCCTGCCTGTGCTAATATTTGTGGAAGTGCTTGGACAGAGTGCCTGTCTTTGTGGAGCTGGTGCCAAGGCTTCAGCAAGACCCAGTACAAAAGGGGCACTTTACTTTTGTGGCCACATGGTGTCGCTATTGACCTCTAGCCCCCTGCAGGCTGGCACAGTGCTAATCCAGGTGTGACCTGTGGACCAGCAGCATGTCCTGTCCCAGATCTGGTGAAATCAGTCTGGGGTGCAGCCCAGCAGTCTATTAGCGACTCGGGTGTATGCTCAGTTTTCAGAAACCTTGGCCCAGTGGCTACTTCTGCACACTGCAGTTTGGATGCCCTGGTCTTCTCAGGTTACTGTGAGGACTCCCATGTGGGCTTCAAAGTCACTGTCCTCACAGCTCACTCCCACATATCTCTGTCATCATTCCCCAAAGCCCAGGAAAGTGATGGGCCACCCCTGCAGAAGTGAATGGGATTTAAGCCTTTAAAATGATGTGTGCATAACCCCTGTGTTTGAATGCCCAAGTGCATGCCTCACTGCAACCCCCCATGGGAGTGCTTCCCCACAGGTCCTCCCTGACTACTTGAAAGGGCTCTTCAGCAGTCTTCCGGCCCACCGGCCCAGTGAACAGCAGCTACAACAGGTGTCCAAGCTAGCTTCGCTGCAGCACCGGGCCAAGGACCACTTCTACCTGCCTAGTGTGTGAGTACCTGCCCATCTATCAGCCCAGCCCTCCACCCTGGAGCTCCTCAGAACTGGCCATCCCAGGCCCCCATATTCCCCTCTTGCACCAGCAGGACTTTCTGGGAAGGGGCTACTCTGGCCTTGAGGCTGAAGTCCTCTAACTCGCCATGTGAGCTGGGACCCCACCTTCTTCCATGACAGGTTCCTTCTGGCTGGTATTAATAACTCAGAGTAAATTTAATGTAGGGCAAAAAAAAAAAAAGACCTTTAGGGCACACATACCCTGTAGTCTGGGAAATACACGTGGCTATGTGGAAAGATTTGGCCACAGAAACATTCACTGTAGTGTCACCTACAACAGCAGCCTCAGTATCCATCAACAGGGGATTCTTCAAATAAATTCTGAGATGTTAGGCAGCTTTTAAACTGATGTTCTCAAAGAAGTGATATTCATTCTCAGTCTTTTGATCTTAGGGCCTTTTTACTGCTTAAATCTAGGACCCCAAAAAGCTTTTGTTTATGTGGGTTGTGTCTACCAGTCGATTTACCCTATTAAAAATTAGAAGCAAGAAACAATTGAAATATTGGTCTTAATTCATTGAAAAATAAAAAAATAAATTCATTACATGTTAACATAAATAACTTATAAAACACTATTTCCTCCCAAACTTTAGTGAGAAGAATCACAATGTTCCACATTTTGTAAATCTCTCTTTACCATCTGGTTTAATAGAAGGCAGGAACATTCTCAGAGCTTCTTCCGCAGCCAGTCTGTTATGATCTCACTTGTCACATAGCCCCTGGGAAAGCTCACTATACACTTGTGGGAGAAGGGGAGGCAAAAAGGAAAATGTTTGGATTTCAGCCTGGAAGTGGCTTTGACCTCCCTCACTCTCGGTCACATTTTGAGAACCCCTAGTGTAAATAATAATAGTAAGATGATGTATGTACAGTGTATATGCTGGTTCCCATAATGCAGTAGGGGCTCAATATGTAAAGTTCTTTTTATTTCATAATTTTAAGTGAGAAGTATAGAAAGCACATAAAGGTAAACCTCACATTTGCACAAAAGTAATCATTGAGTTTTGCAAGGCTCTCTGCACACATTATCTCAGCTAATCTTCCCAGCCACATTCATTTCCCTCTTTTACAGAAGAGGAAATGCAATTATTTGGCTTACCCAGCTAACAGCTGGAAGATGTAGGGCCCAAACCTGGGGAAGTGGGTCCAGAGGCCAGATTCTTACACCAGCAGTGTAAAGAAGGAAAGATATTGCCTGGAAGTGTCATGGCAGCAGTGGTTTCCCCCTGACTTTCTCTCAACCCTTCCCCAATCTTGCAGTCCAGGGCTGCCAGGGGTTTGGACTGTTGTTAATATGATTCAGATGTTCTAAAATACAAAGGGCCTGACCAGAGGAAGCCAGCATCTGGCAGAAAGAAGGGACTGGAAGGGGAGTGTTGATGGCCCTGGAGGGTGTGTTCACCCTAGAGCCCAACACTCCTCTGCCTGCCATGTTTCCACCAACTGCTGGTGGTTGCTTCCTCCACCTGAGTGTTTCTCCTCCCTCTGGCCTGGCTTCTGCTGGGGGCAGGACAAAGGACAAACACCTAAGGCTCAAGTCTTGCTTTCTCTGTGTGACCTTGGTGAACTTCTCAGAGCTTTGGTTCGCACACCTTCAAACAGGGAGCCTGATGGTACAGGCCAGCATTTACTAAGCACCTGCTGTGTCCCAAGGTACCATGTGAGCACTTTACACCCAACCTCAACTTGTCTGCCCTCCCCAGCACTAAGTCTTCCAGGGAGCCGTGGAGGTCATGTCTGTTTTGTTTAGCACCCACCATGCAGACCCAGAGCACTTTTGCTCAGCATCGCTCTCCCCTCCACACATAGGCGGGAGGTCCAGGAATACATTCCAGCCCAGGTCTACTATACCACAGCTGGCTCGGCCTGGCTCAACCTGGTCAGCCAGCACCGGCAGCAGACGCAGGCACTCAGCCCCCACCAGGCCCGTGCACAATTTCTAGGTAAGAGATGGGGACTGGAGCCCTTGGAGATAATCTCCGGGACTATACTAAGTTCTGGAGGTTGGAAATGGAGGTGTTTTTGTTTGCATAAAGGTATTTTTGGTGCTAGCCAAGATGAGCGCCTACCTAGAGAAAACACCTTTTTAAAATTTTCACTAAGGCACCACCTAGACTTTGGGTAGCCCTGAGCAGAGAGAACTGGAAGTGAGGGGAAGAGCTGGGAGCAGGGATGGATGAGGAGACTCAGAGGGAGGACTTGGATGCAGTCTAGGGAAGACACCATGGGCTGCCGCTAGCAGTGTAGCCTACGACCGTGGCTCTCAGGCATCGGCATGCTCCTCTCCTGACTGCGCCCCTCTCCCTATCCCAGGCCTCCTCAGTGCCTTCCCCATGTTTGGCTCCTCCTTCTTCTTCGTCCAGAGCTGCAGCAACGTGACGGTGCCAGCCCCTTGTATCCTTGCTGTTAACCTTAATGGCCTCAACTTCCTCAGCACCGAGACCCATGTAAGTGGGTTCAGCCTGCCCCATCCACTCTCTTCAGTTGCCACCCCCACTCTGAGGGCCAAGGTCTCCAGGTGTGGAGACCCCGCACCACTACTTATCACCTGTGTGACCTTGAGTAAGTCTCCCTACTCTGAGCCTCCCTGCCTCACCTGGAAACTGGGGGAAATTAGAGAATCTTACCATAGAACTCTTGTGAGGGTGAAAAGTGTATCCCATACTAAGCACTCAATGTATTAGTCAGTCAGCTTGGGCTACTTTAACAAAATGCCACAGACTGGAGGGCTTCAGCAAGGAAATGTATTTCTCACATTCTGGAGGCCACAGTCTGAGATCAAGGTAGCTGCAGGGGTGGTTTCCTCTGAGGCCTGGCACCTTGGCTCATAGATGGACACCTTTTGTGTCCTCATATTACCTTTTATTTTTGTGCACATTCTGTCCAAATTTCCACTTATAAGACACCAGTGAGATGCAATGAGACCTAATGGTATCATTTTAACTTTATCAATTCTTTGAAGGCGTGTCTTCCATTCTAAAGGTTAGTGATTCAACATATGAAGTTAGGGGAACACAATTCAGTTCATAACACACAGGACCTGTTACCCCCTTACTTAGTTTTTGCCCCTAGAAATGGACCTTAAGATGAGGACCCCAGAGCAAATAGTTTATTTGGAGGCAGTTCTAGGAAATACTGGATTAAGACGTGAGACCCAGAAGAGATGTCTCCCACATCTTGGGGACACACCTTGGGAAGGGTGTTTTATCAAGCAAGTCCCTGCTGGGGGAACTGGGAAGCCCGGGAGGCAGCAGGGAGCACACCCCTCAGGGACACCTGTCCTGGGATAAGGGAGCATGTTCCATTCCATCAACCCGAGGCATCACTCATTGCTCTGGCTGTTCCTGCATGTGGTCCAAGTTTGCTCCTAGACTAGAAAAAAAGCCCCTGTACAAAGGTACAGTGCTCACAAGAAGCAGCTTTGATGTGAAGGTCAGGGCACCACTAGCATCTATTGCACCCCTACATCCCAAGCACTTAGAACAGTGCCTGGCACCCTGTGGATATATGTGTCAGTGTTTGTTGAATCAATTTCACAAATAAAGATACTGAGGTCCAGAGATGTAAAGCAACCACTCCAGGTCACATAACAAGTTGCTGGGAAACTGGTACTCAAACCAGGTTGTCCTGTCTCCAACTGATCTGATTTGCAGGGGAGGGGTAAGGGTGCATGAGATTATCCCACCCACAAGCCTCTCTGCCCCTCTTTCCACCCACAGGAGCTAATGGTGAAGTTCCCCCTGAAGGAGATTCAGTCAACGCAAACCCAGCGGCCCACGGCTAGTTCCAGCTACCCCTACGTGGAGATTGCACTGGGGGATGTGGCCACCCAGCGCACCATGCAGCTGCAGCTGGAGCAGGTGGGCCCCGCCTGACACCTAGGCCTTGCCACCCAGCTCTAGAAGTGGGAACAAGGGTGGGGCTTGCTAGTGACTTTGTGGAAGCTGGCCAGACTCCCTCCCAATATGTCTCACCCCAAGATGAGAGCTGGGGAAGTAATGGAATGAGAGTGGACTTGCACTGTCTCTCCTGCAGGGTCTGGAGTTGTGTCGTGTGGTGGCTGTGCACGTGGAGAACCTACTCAGTGCTCGTGAGAAGCGGCTCACGCTGCCCCCCAGTGAGATCACCCTGCTCTGATCCAGTTCCCAGCAATCCAGTTGCCCTCTGTCAGAACTTGCACTGTGCAATCCCAGGGGAGTTAATGGGCTTCTTTGAGCCAGTGACCTCTTTAAGGGGTCAGACCTTGGGGGAGACCAAAAGAAGATTGGAGGAACAACCCAAGTCCCAGAGTACATGCGACAATCAACCCAAAGTTGGATGGAATCAGTGTGCAAACTTGGGTCAGGTGGCAGGAAGAACCTCCACAGGCTGGCCCTTGGGGCCTCCTGCCATGGATCCACTGTAGGCCCTGCTCCTGACTCCTACCTGCAGCAAGGAAGCCTTATACCAGCGGCCTACATAACTGAATTTCACTTTTGGTTTACCCAGGTCTGATGTTCAAATCTGTTCCTACCCACATGGCAGTCTTCCGCATATCCACCTCAGGTGCACCCCCACCCCTACCCCATTCCTCCACACTGCTCTCAGCTTGAATTCATGACTCTTGGTCAATTCTGTGCAAATAAAAGGTGTGCCTGGCAGCCATTCTTCCATGGAGTTGCTGAGTAACTAGAAAACAAACCTGAGGGAAGAGGCAGGAATCGGAAGCCCAGTGGTTCCCCTGACTCACTGCCCATGTACGGAGCTTCCAGCAGAGGTATCTGCCCTTACCTAACCCTGCAAGACCCTGTCCCCACTTCTGCACTTCTTGGGTAGTCCTAACCCCAGGTCCTATCACTGGATGAGTCACCCTAGATTTGAGAGTGTTATAGTAAAAGGAAAGAGAAGTTTCATGTAAGGGAGGGAAAAGTCTGGGAAAGGCTTTCCCGAAGAATGAGACTTTGGAGTTGGTTTTGTTTTTTTCTTTAAAGATTTATTTATGCATACAAGAACTGGGGTATAGGTGAGAGGCGCGGGAGGGTAAGAGGATCTACCAGAGATAAAGCACAGAGCAGAACAGGCAGACTGACCGAAATACACTGCTGAGGGGAGCAGCGGGCGAGACAGGAGAGGTCTGCCGCACTATGTGGGTAGCCGGGAATCGAACGCATGCTGCAGAGGCTGCAGACAGCTTCACAGTGCAGCACTCACCCACTGTGCCACTGGAGAGGCCCTGGAGTTGAGTTTTAAAGAAAAAGCAGGAGTTTGCTAAGAATAGGTAGAGGGAAAGGGAATGAACATCCCAAATAAAGAAAGTATTTTTTCCCTGCTATAGCCTAGGAAAATGCCTAACACTGAACAGGTACTTTAAAATACTGGTTGCATGAATGAAAGAATGTTGATGGAAAGTATAGCTGCTCTGAGGAACTTGGAGAAGGGGGCGCTAGGCTTAGGAGTGGGAGGCTGGATAGGTAGGTGGGGACATAATTGGCGGGCTCCATGGTGTCAGAAGGATTTATTTACTCATTTAATACCTGTTAAGTGCCTACCGTGAACTAGGCAAAAGCTAGGCACTGGAAATTGCTCACAGACAACTACATACCAGGACAAGATCTAAAAGTATAAGTTAGCCAGGTAATGAGGGAAGGGAGCAGCATGTGCAGGGGCTGCTGTCCTGAGATGGACATTATAGAAGGTGGGCATTACTATTAGCAGGACTTGAGACTGAAGAAGACAACAGGGATAGATTGGGTAAGTCTTTGCAGGCTACACTAAGAATTTAGTATTTCATCTCAAGAGCTATTGAAGGAGCCTTCCAGGATTTTTTTGGTGGAGCTTGGGGGTGGGGCAATCTGCTCACATTGTGCTTTGAATAGACGCAGGTAACCCAGAGGAGAAGCATTGGCTGGGAAACTCTGACATGGACACCAATGGTGGTGTCAGAAGTGGGAAATTGGTAACTTGGGAGAGATTTAGGAAGTCCAGCCAAGAGGACTGGGGATCAGACTGTCCTGGGGCCTGGTCCAGAGACGTCAGGAAGGAAGCTTCCAATGGGGTGTCTGGTATAGGAGAAGCTATTGAGACCTAGAGGCAGAAGTGATTCCATTTTTGCCTAGTTGAGCAGAGCTCTGCTCCATAGGGTAGTTGCTGGGAGAACTTTGTGATTACTGAGGGAGTGAGTTCCCTGTCAAGCAGGGGTGTGAATAGCCTGATGCTCCCCTGCTGGGCTTCTGAAGGGATTGAGCCCGCAGAGCCAAGCTGCTCATTATGCAGGTAAGGGGGCATTGCTCAGGTAGCCTTGCCACTGCCAGCATCTGCTTTCCTACCACCACCACCACCTCCAGCACCACACCCTGCTAGGCTGTGTCAGAAAAGGGCAGGAGGGGCCTCCCTGGTGGCACAGCGGGTTGAGCACCGTTCCTGCAACCTCTGCAGCGTGGGTTCGATTCCTGGCCGATCTGGGAGAAACCCACATGGCACTGCAGACCTCTCTTGCCTCCCCCACTACTCGCCTCAGCAGTGCAGTGTCTTCAGTCCGTCTGCCTGTTCTGCTCCCCACTCTGTCTCTGGTGAATCCTCTCATCCTCCCATACCTCTGACTGTACCCCAGTTTTTATATAAATAAATCTTAAAAAAAAAAAGGGCGGGAGTCAAATTTACCATAGACTTTGTACCTGCCCTATTTCTCCCTGGCATTGCCTGCTATTACTTTTTGGGTGACTGGCCCAGGGCCCAGGACAATGGCCAGGGTCTCAGGTGTTCAGGATTCCCCATCCCATAGGCCCTGCTTGCCTGATTTGCCAAGCCATTACCTAACACCCACTTCCAATGGAGGCTGGTAGATCACCCTTCAGTTTACAGATGTGGAAACTGAGGTCCAGACTTCAGCAATATCCTCTGCTTAACATACATGACTTTATTTTATCCTCACAACCATAATATGAGGTGGGTACTATTCCCATTTTATAGACCAGAAGACTTGTTATGGGTCAAACCCTGGGGCAAGGAGATAACCCAGTTTGTGGGCCTTCACCTGTGCACTTAACACCAGACAAGGGGCCTCCCTGGTAGCCTAGGAGTTAAATCTCAGCACTACCACCACGGAGCCTGAGTTCATCCCTGGCCAGAGAGCTAACCTACATGGCACAGCAGACTCTCCTGTTTCACCTGCTGCTCCCATAGCAGTGTATTTCAGTAGATCTGCCTGTTCTGCTCCCCACTCTGTCTCTGGTGATTCCTCTCACCCCCACTTCTGGCCTACACCCCAGTTCTTCTACACAAAATAAATGAAAATCTTACAATAAAGTAATAATTCTTTAAAAAAAGAATACCAGACAAGATCCAAAAGCAGATACACTATGAGAAACCAGAAAAAAGATTTAAAAGGATTTGTTTACATATGGTGTGAAGAGTTAAGAGAGAGGTGATTTGTTGCCCAGCATGTGGCTAGATGCCATCTTTCCTAACCTGTAGAGTTTCCAATGACTAGGCCTGATAGGAAGTCAGCTAAATGAGAGAGCATCAGCAGCCTGTGTTACCTCTTTTAAAGTCCACATGGCAGCTTTGCCCTGCCCCTAGTTCCCAACTGCAGTCCCCATTCTCCCCTCCTGCCCCTTTCAGGAAATCAGAGGGTGGAGTTCCCTGAGTCAGGAAAGCGCCACCTTTCATCATCTAGTTGGCTATGTTGGACACCTACTAGCTTGAGGATTGTTTCTCATTGTTCCTCTCACAACTGAAGTCCAGAGAAGGGAAATCATTTGCCCAGAGTCCTACAGCCTGTCATGCATGATGTCAAGATTCAAGCCCTAGTCTGTCAGATTTCAAAGCTCTGTGCTTATGCCCTGACAAGGTAAGGAAGGGGGTAGTTGGGGGAAGGCACAGAGAGACACTGGCTAGGAGCCAAGGTGAAGCAGAAGCAGAAAGTGGGCAGAGAAAGGCCAAATCATGAAGACTAAATCGCATTTCACTTCAGTGAGAATTTGGGAAGGCTGCTACAAAGAGGAGAGCTGGGCCTCAAAAAAAATAAAAATGAAGGCGATGGGTGGAAGTTTGTGGCAGTTCCCTGGTGATTGCGCGCTGGGAGATGAGGTGTTTGCGGGCCTTCGCACGATGCCGTGATGCAGCATTGCAAGGGGAAGAAACAGCTCGCGTAAAGCCCAGGTGTGACCTTGTGTTTGCAGAGCAGACAGTGTCAGGGTGCGGCCGGGGCTCAATGTTCGCAGAGAGCATAAAGGAGACAAAAGTCAGAGGGTCTTGAACAAAGGTCCCGAAAGTCAAGCAAAGCCATCGATTTTAACCTAGGGAGCCATGGGCTATTTGCCAGCAAAACCGGCTCTATGTGGGCACGCCCCCCGGCGCACAAGCGGCCCCGCCTTTGCTCACGACGTACACTGTGCCCCACCGCATCGCTTCAAACTTTTGAATCGCCTCTAATTAGGCGCGCGCCTACTCTCCACCGTGGGATTGCTTATGTCGTTCCCGAAAGAGGTGCCCCATACCCTTGTCTGGCCCCAAGAGCGAGTCGCCCCGCCTGCGCACGCGCCCGCCCCCACCGGGACGTGACTCGTGGAACGTCCACTCCGTACGGCGGCGGCGGCAGAGGAGACGGGGACTGGGGCGGGGGGGGTATGGGGGCAGGGAGGTGAGCAGATAATGCGTCTGGCTTCTGCGGCCGTCTCCGTTCGGGTTCAGAGCTGGGACCGGTGCTTCTGCATCGACAGTTTGAGAAGTTTCTGCTGGTTTCAGAAGTTCCTTGAGTGTCTGAGAGCTCACTCCGGTGGTCTCGCCATTCAGGCACTTATTTAGCCAGCCATTCACCCTTCAGGGGTCCTCGCCGCCCTCCCCGCCGCTAATTAAGTGACGGACTCTGTAGCCAAGGCGACCACCCGATTGACAGACATGGTTACCAATCAACTTCCGGGAGCTCCAGTTTGGGCTCTCCCGGCGCGTGGCATGTGGTCCAATGAAAAAAGTAGAAACGCCAAAGGGGGCGGTAACGGGGCTGCCTAGGTTGTGGCGGTTCCCTGGTGATTGCGCGCTGGGGGTTGAGGCGTTTGCGGGCCTTCGCACGATGCCGTGACGCAGCATAGCGACAGCGTTGGCAGCGTGAGCGCACTCCTATAGAGGGAGCCCTTCGGTCACCGAGGTGGCGCGGCGTGGAGGCAGGTTGCTGTTTGAGGGTGCTCCCTCCAAGCCCTTCAGTGAGTGGGGGAGGGGCAGCGGACGACGAACGGTTTCTCTGCGCTTGCGCCGGTACCTCAGCCGTCCGGGGCTGCACGCACGCGCATGCCCGTTGCGCGCGGAGCCGCGGTGGCCGACTGCATTACGCGTGCGCGCAGAGGATCCCGCTGAGGAGCGGCGCTGGCGGACCTCTGGAGGGCGGCCCGTGACGTCGTGAGGTGCGCTTTAAAGTGCGGGCCGGGCCGGGCGTCGGAGGGTCTGGCCGGCAGTCGGGCTGAGCCTCCGCAGCGGCCCTCCGCGGCATGAGGTATTGCTGGCTTCCCAGCTCCCCGGGTCGTGGAGAGGGTGGAGGAGGAGAAAATCCTGTTGCCGCCACCGCTGCATGACCCGCCGCCCCTGAGGCCCTACCCCGCGCCCAGCCCCTCGACGTCCCCATCCGGGTCTTCCGGCCTCGCATGGGGGTCTGGCGTTGAGGACCCCCTTCCCTCCGGGGGTCCCGGGGCGCGTCCCCCGAGAGCCATGCCCGGCCGCCCCGCCCGCCCCGAAGGACCCTAAAGCAGCGTCGTGGGGCCATGGCGGCCGCCAGCGGTTACACGGACCTGCGTGAGAAGCTCAAGTCCATGACGTCCCGGGACAACTACAAGGCTGGCAGCCGGGAGGCAGCAGCCGCCGCCGCCGCCGCGGTGGCCGCGGCCGCTGCAGCCGCCGCCGCCGCCGAACCTTACCCGGTGTCCGGCGCTAAGCGCAAGTACCAGGAGGACTCGGACCCCGAGCGCAGCGACTACGAGGAACAGCAGCTGCAAAAGGAGGAGGAGGCGCGCAAGGTGAAGAGCGGTATCCGCCAGATGCGCCTCTTTAGCCAGGACGAGTGCGCCAAGATCGAGGCTCGCATCGACGAGGTGGTGTCCCGCGCCGAGAAAGGCCTGTACAACGAGCACACCGTGGACCGGGCCCCTCTGCGCAACAAGTACTTCTTCGGCGAGGGCTACACGTACGGGGCTCAGCTGCAGAAGCGCGGGCCGGGTCAGGAGCGCCTCTACCCACCGGGCGACGTGGACGAGATTCCCGAATGGGTGCACCAGTTGGTGATCCAGAAGCTGGTGGAACACCGCGTCATCCCAGAGGGCTTCGTCAACAGCGCCGTCATCAATGACTACCAGCCCGGCGGCTGCATCGTGTCTCATGTGGACCCCATCCACATCTTCGAGCGCCCCATCGTGTCCGTGTCCTTCTTTAGCGACTCCGCTCTCTGCTTTGGCTGCAAGTTCCAGTTCAAGCCTATTCGGGTGTCGGAACCTGTGCTTTCCCTGCCGGTGCGCAGAGGGAGCGTGACTGTGCTCAGGTAACCCACCTGGGAGGAGGGGGCAGCCCTGCATCCTGCTATCTTAGCTGCTCCTGATGACCCGAGTCAACAGCCAATAGGAACCTGCGCTTTTTACATCTCCGACCTATTCCGCTTGTAGCAAGGAGGGGTCAGAGCAGAGGAGGGGTCTGCCTTTTAAACCGTGTAATAAGAAAGCAGTGAGGGATCAGGAAGCTATAGAGAAGTCTATGTCCTGAAGGCAGGTTTGATGTGATCACCAGCTGAGAATCTAAAGGCATCTTTGCAGAAAACCAAGATTTTAAGAGCCTCTTTCTCTTTGTGACTTTAGTGAGTTACTTTTCCACTCTGGGTCTCCATTTCCGAATTTTTTATTTAAATAAGTTTTCTAAAAGTCTTCCCAACTCTCTCATTTTGGTTTTTTTAACAGAGGAAATATTCCTGGATTCCTTAACAGAAAATACTTAGAGAGGAAGGCCCTTGAGAGTATTTAATTGATACACAGCTCTCTATTCCCAAGAGGAAGAGGGACTTCCCTGGAGTTGAATAGTGCTTCATAGATTAGTGGCTGGGCTAGGAATACAGTACTGCACACTTAAAATTAAGCCCTCTTTGGCTGCAGAAGTGTTCGTCTTTTGTAAGAATGTGTCGCTTATTATGACAAATTAAATGAAATACAGCTGGTCATTTTACCTGGTATTTGGCTGGTAGTTATGTCAGCAGCAGAACTTAGGCTCTTGGCCTATTTTGGATCCCAGATCCTGCTGAGAATTAGCTCAGTGCTCTGGCCCCCAGAAGTCATTGCTTGCTGGAACACCTTTACAGAGCATTTGGAAGTTGTCTCCTTTGGCCATGAAACAAGTCTAGCAATGTATACCAGTAATCCCCAAAATCTCTTAGGATATCTCGACTGCAAGTGTTCAGAGTGGCTTGGTTGACCACCAGATTCTAGCCTTGGATCAGGATACAAGAGGTTTTGTTGTGAGCACCTTAATCTCTGAACTGTGGTCAGTGCGATAGACCATGGCCATGAAGAGAAGTGCTGTCCCCGGAGCCCTCTGACTCGCATGAGGCAACTCATTTATCTCATTTGAGTTGAACAGCTGAGCCTGCTTTCTTATCAGGATAGCAGCAAAGCCTTGTGATACACAAGGTCTCCTAATGGGAAAGTTTGGGGCTTCAGTGGCAGTAGAAACAGTACTTTGTCTTCCATATGCATCTGAAATTTAAAGGGCCACATATCTGTCAAATATCCCTTTGTTGTTTGGGCTTCTGAGCTTCTCAGATCCTTGTGCTCCCAGATTGATGTCTTAGCAGAGCCATTTAAGATGAAATTTCCAGGGCTTGCTGAATAAGGCAGGTTAGCATCTGACTTCATTAAAGAACACTCAGTGCTAAAAGGACCTCACACTAGTGCCATTTGGTCTCTTAATGGGATATTAATTTTCCTTATAGACACAAGCGCCTAGGCTTGTTGTCAGGAGTTTGACAGTGATTGGATGTGTAATGAGGAGATCACAATGAGGAGATCACAAGTCCTCATGTGTAATGAGGACTTCTGCCCCCCAGCATATGCACATGTCTGTATTGAAGAGCAGTAGTTTAATATCCTTTTTTTTTTTCTTTTTTCCTTTTTTTTTTTTTCCCAAAGATTTATTTATTTATGTGTACAAGAGCTAGGGTACAGGCCAGAGATGAGAGGATTCACCAGAGACAGAGTGGGGAACAGAACAGGCAGACTGAAATACACTGCTGAGGGGAGCAGCGGGCGAGACAGGAAAGGTCTGCTTGGTCATGTGGGTTTCTCTCTGGCCATCCGGGGATGGGATCGAACTCGTGCTGCAGAGGCTGAGGATTGCTTCATAGTGTGGTGTTTAACCCTTTATGCCACAGGGACGCCCAGTTTCATATTCTTAAGATGCAGGTCTGTTAGTGATCAGGCACAAGATTGCATCATCAGGCAAATGTTCTTCATCTTTTCTTTAGAATGGTAAAGTCCTGAAACAGTCCCAAACTTTTCCAGCCCCTCCTAGATTCTGACTTGGTTGTGGAGTTAGTGTGGGAGGCTCAGCCATAACTTAAAAAGTGCTGACCCAGGCTTTGAATCTAGCTCTGTTCTCATTTGCTTTGGGATTTTGTGGGCATTCTCTGAGCTAGCTTTCCCATCTGTAAAGTGGGGTTGATGCCAACTTTCAAAGCCTACTAGAATTAAATGTGACTTAAGATCTAACATAAGCCCTGGTGCAAGGTAGTTACTTAAATGAGTGCTTGCTTTTATATACAAACTTTTAATGATTCTCTCTTTTCTTGGGGCACAGTGCCTAAGGATTTGGTGGGGCCTAAAATATAACTCTTCCCTTGATGGGAGTTCACAAAGATAAATACAGTCCAGGAAAGTAACTGCTGACATACAGTGAGGAAGCTGGAAGTTTTGTGGAGGAAGTAAGCTGGAACTTGAAGGGTGACAAGGAGTTAGACAAGCAAAGAATTGGGAGTGGGCACAGACTTACACAGCTTTGGCAACAGTAGCTTGGAGTAGCCATAGCTAAGGGGAATGGGTGGAGGTAGATGGAGTTTGTTATTAGTCCTTAGATCCAACTTAGCCCTGAAGTAAAAGTTTTGGTGAGGCATGCCTTGATAATTAAAGCTCTAAATGAGAGCTTCTCAGCAGCAATACTGTTGACATTTGGCATTGGCTAATGCTTTGTGTTGTGGAACTGTGTTACCCATTGAAGAATGTTTAGAATCTAAATGCAAGTAGCACCTTCTGTGACAACCAAAAATGTTTTCAAACATTGCTAAGGTTCCCTGGGGGACAGACTCATCCCTAGTTGAGAGCCATTGCTCTAGGGTTCTGGATACTCCCATTAATTGAAGTTTTCTGAAAAACCTGCTTCCTAAGCACTCTCACCTTACTTGATGTGCAGGAGGGGAACACCTGCCTGTTAGTGTGCCTCTCTTCAAATCCTGCTTGGGCTCTTTCCCAAGCACTTAAGAGGCGATGCCTTCTTTTATTTCTTGATGTGTACCCCAGCCCTGCGGTGATGGAAGGGGGAAGCTGATGAAATCTGATTCTCTGTGGATTGGTAGGGGTTCTGGCAAATCTCATCTGATTCAGATTTCAGTTATTGGTGGCAGTATGGTGTCTATACCCATCAAAGGCAACATGTCAGGAATACAGTTTTATATTAACAGTTATTAGGGGCCTCCCCGGTGGCGCAGCGGTTGAGCGCTGGGTTGCGAAGCTGCCCGCGGCCTCTGCGTCGCCGGTTCGATCCCCGGCTGCTCCCCGGCCACAGGAGGAGGGTCCCACATGGCGCGCAGACCTCTCCTGCCGCCCGCTGCTCCCCTCAGCAGTGTACTTCGGTCCTTCTGCCTGTTCTGCTCCCCGCTCTGGCTCTGGTGAATTCTCTCACCCTCCCGCACTTCTGACTATACCCAGTGATGTATAAACAAACAAACAAACAAATAAATAAATAAACATGCCTCTATTAAAAAAAAAAAAAAACAGTTGTTAGTGTGTGGCAAACATTGATGCAGTAGTGTCCACAAACGTGGGCATTTAGAGCAGGGTCTCAGACTGTTTTTAAGTGCGCATTATCCTTCTTTGCAAACCCTGTTGACAGCTTTTTTGTTTTGTTTTGTAACCTGCTGGGTGGGTTCTCAATGTTTTCTAGGGTAATAAATACCATTTACCTTATCTTCATAGCAGTTCATCCCACATTTCTTCCTTCTATTCCCTGTAGGTTAAATAGACAGATTAAAACTGATTTTAGTTGCATTAATTAGACTAATTATCAAGGCTAATTGCTTACTTGCTGCTACTTTTAATCACTGCTGCACGGTCTGTCGTTGCTCTGGCCACGTGCCCAGAGACCCAGGCCTTGGCCACTGTCTGAAAATGACTGTCGCTCAGCCTGTGACTTCCAGTTAACAGTTGATATTGGATGAAATGGATACCCCTTTCAATTTTGGACTAAGGGCTGATCTTGTTGAGCTGACTGGAAGCAAAATTTAGCTTTTTGGCTTAAAATAGTTTGGAAAGTAGGGCAGATAGGTCCTGGGCCACATCTCTTATGTGGAGTCTTCTGATTCCATGGCAAGGGGAGGAAACTCAGGATGAAGTCAAGGTTGCACATTCTCAGCAGCTGTGGGCTTGGGGTTCTCCCAGGCCTGACAAGAAGGCAGAGGAAAACAGAGGAAGCTAGCAGGCAATCCATGTTCTTAATTGTGGACATCAGGGAAAATAAATAGGCCACAGAAATTTCAGGACTGCATGCACCTGGGCAGTTAGTATGCAGATGTGACTGAGATAAAGTGGGAACTTTCTGGGGGCATAGGCTGATCTCTGTCCATGGGGTGGTGAGTATGCATGTGTCCTTTGCTGAGGCCAGTGATGAGGCCCTCAGGACAGATTGGACCTTGTCTCCAGGCAACATATGTGGGCTTCTTCCTACTCCCTCATTACTGAACCTACCCCCATCCTTCCCCCCACCCCCAAATGCACAAATCAAAAGAAAACACAGTATAGAATAGACACACTGAAACTAAGAGTTTGGAGTTCCAGTGCCACCACTTTCGTTGTTTGTTACCTAACTGTTCTGGATCTTAGTTTTCCTAAGCTGCAAAGCAAGGCAGTTCATGCCATTGAGTTGTTATTGAAGGTTGACTATGTTTTGCACTAGGGAATGCTTGATGTTTAGGTAAAATATGCTCAGCTCCTCCATATTTATATTGTGACGTACAGAATTGGAACGCAGAGCAAATTGACCTTTTTCTGAATTCAGAAAGCCCCAGAACTTCTCATAAAGTTAGGCCACATGTCTTCTTGGAGGTTTCAATCTGGTTATAATTTGAGCCTGCACTCACAATCCTGCCTCTGTTAGATGGCTGGCCTGCTCTTCTCAAAAACTTAAGTTTAGTTCCACAGGTTATCAGTGGTGAGACAGTTCATGGTGACTACCCAGAGAAGATAGACCCATTTGGAAGCAGGCTGTCACCGGGTCAAGATCTTGGCCATTCCCTCCATCCCAGACAGGGTAGATGGGGAATGGTAGTCATCTTGGAAATGTGCATTAAAAATTCAGTCTCCTGGATTAGACTGTCCTTACAGAACTGTATAGTCCTGCATAGTATCTTCTTATAAAGAGTTTTTCAGACTTCTCTTTTAACCTGCACCTAATCCTCTGAAGAAGAGCTTGCAGTTATCTGTTTTGCAGATGTGGAAACTAGAACTTCAAAGCAGTAGAACTGTTGAACACAACATACATTTTATTTAGTGTCCATTGTATGCAGAGATGAGTAAGGTCTTTGCAGAACTTTGTCTTGTAGGGAAGACACAACTTCCATAAGGCCAAATGTAGTGGTAGAGATACATGTAAGTAGTAGCGGGGGAAACCGCTACTACTGGAGAGGGATGGGTGGGAGGAGGGGGAGTTAAAGAAATAGGGGATAAGACTGATGAGAGTTGCTCTGAGGCATAGAGGTAATAGGTGATAGTCAGATTCTGTCACTCTTGATTATTGCATAACATACTAGACATTGCTGCGTGAGATTGTATGGAGGGGGCGGGGGGTGTTTGCCGTGGAGTGGTTCAACCTAGGGAGCAGACAGACTGACCAGCAAAAAGCATTTAGGTATTTCCTTTTCTCCTTCCCCTATGAAAACAAAGGAGCTGAAAGCACTGGAACTTTTCTTCATGCCAAGGGTAGGGCTGGACCCAGGACATATTAAGTTTCAAGCTGGCAGGCTAGGGCTTTCAAACAGTTTCTCTTGTAGCAAGTAGGTTTCTTAGCTGTAAATAACTTTCTGTGGTCTCTGCTGGACATTTTCTGTTGAAGTTTGACCTGAAAAGTGTCAACCTTGGTCGGGACTTTGAGCCTTCTGCTCCCAGAGGGACCTGATACTGAGTAGAGTTCAGTAGCTGTATCACAGCTGCCAGGAAGTTCTAGAAGACCAGTGTTAATGAACTCTTCTGGTGGGAACAGTGCCAAGATCTTTTTTTTTTTTTTTAATTTTTGTGTAGAAGAACTGGGGTGTAGGCCAGAGGTGCAGGGGGCTGGGGTGTGAGAGGATTCACCAGAGACAGTAGGGAGCAGAACAGGCAGATTTAGTGAACTATATTGCTAAGAGGAGCAGCAGCCAGGGATCAAACTCAAGCCGTAGAAGTGGTAGTGCTGAGACTTAACCCCTAGGTCACCAGGAAGGTCCTCCCAAGATCATTTTTGTGGGTCTTTGCAGCCCTACCTCTGCACTAGTTAATCTTAGATCTGGTCTTAGTGGCAGGAACCTGGCATGGCTTGTTCTTCATTCTAGAACACTTTGGGGGGAGGCAGGTGAGTGCAGTCAAGATTAGATACAGGTCTGGATTTACCCGTAACTTCATTAAGGGAAGTGGTTCCTTGTTGGAGATGGGAAGAGAGGCCCTTCATACTGTCTATAACATATCAATTAGATTGATAACACTTGTTAAGAGTAGGGAAGGTTGTCTGTAGCCAGTACTCTGCCCTTGAAATATGCCTTGGTGTGCCTTTGGGAAATTGGACTTCATTCTTTGGGGGGAAGTACTGTGTTTATATGTAGGGCTGTTTTGCAGCCCAGACTTACACTCCCCTACTGTGGAGTGACATAAGTATAAATTGAGACCTAGAGGTCCTAGCCCTGAGAACGGGTCTCAAGAGGCCTCTGCTGCTGGCAGATCCCTCCTGGGGGTCTCCAGATCATGTCTTTTTGGCACATGCTAAACCCCAGGCTCTGACTTGCTCCGAGGTGCTCCGGGTTCTCTGACTTGTCAAGTGCTTAGTAAATGAGAGGCACCCTGTGTTTATCTAAATTTTCACAATGACCTCTGTATAGGTTTCCTACTACCCTTTCCAGAGGTGCCAGTCACATAATCCTGTAACTTTAATTCTGCCTGGAAGGAAAGAGATGATGTCCCCCTTTTAAAATCTAAGTCATCACTGGCCGCAAAAGAATACCTAAGTTAGAAAGCACAGCACAGTGAACACCCTATATACTTACACTTGAAGAAATCTAGGTTCGGGCCCAGCAAGTGACCTGACTTGTACATGACACAAAGTTTGTAGGTAGCAAAGCTCAGATTCAAATCCAGGTCTCTTCACCTTCTCAATCTCATTGTGGGTTTGCAGATATTAATAGGTTCTTTGAGAAAATATTCTTTGGTCAGTGCTCAGTTAAAGTCACTAGATTCTTTTGCTGTAGTAACTCAGATCCTTAACATACTAATACTTTTTAAACTCATTATTTTATACAGCATTGCATAGCAATAACTAATATTCTGAATCATTACATTAACTTGACTGTGGACATTTGTTCATAGTCTCTGGTGGGATTGGTGTTCACAGAGAAAACTGAAAACGCTCTGGTCTAGGGGCAGCTTAGAGGGAAAGCCTCTAAAATAAAGCTTCCTTTCTTTACCCTTGGTGTGATTTCAAATCAGATTTCCAAATCAAAGGTACTGCCCTCAAACTTTTTAGCTTTTTATTTGCTCTTGCATCCAGTTCTTGCCTGCAGTTGGAATAGAGTGGCCATTTCAAGGAGTTCTCCAGGCCTGTAGTGTTTCTAATGGTTAATTGTGTCTTTACAAAGGAACTAATTAGCAGCCATGGAGAGGAATATTGGTGGTGGTGTGCTGTCAGGGGGAATCCTGAGCAGGAGCAGAAGAGTGAAGAATGAAAAGGTGCTCGCCTTTCACTGGCCCTATGGTTGGGTGTTTTTTGCAGTGGAGAACTGCCTTAGTTCCTCGTGGAGGAACTTGGGATGGGGGTGCCTCTCAGGTGCCATGGTCCCAGTGAGGGGACTCTGGAAGGTGAGTTTTTGCTTCCAGAGTTTCAAGTTAGAAACATGTTAACTGTAAAGAGGACAGTCATCTACTCACAATCATTGTGAGTACTTTAAATTTTAAGATTTGTGTAATTTGATGAAAATAAATAAATATTTGAGTGTGATGGAATTTCTTAAAATATCCCAAACACAGCTGTCTTCAAGAATTTGGATCCCCCAAGTGGAAGTTTTGGGAAACCTTTTTTTTTCAAGTTGCCAGATTCTCTTTTTTGAACCATAGCAGTCTTAGGTCTCTCCGGTGTCTCCGTGCTGTCAGCATCTCACTTGGCTTTCTCTGCATGCTGAAGAGTAAGGGGGATAGGAAGAAGAGGACATGGGTTCTTGTCTTCTCACTAAGGTCTGAACTGAGTTACTCCAGCTCCTTCCAAAATAGCAAGAGGTATACGGTCAAGTCCTTCTTTTAAAGAAAAGGACTCTTTAAAAGGAGGACTCATGGCCTGTGCATGAAAATTCCTGCTTTGGCTTCTGCTATAAGGCCTGCCTTTGCTTTGTCCCAGGTTTTTCTTTGAGTGCTTTCTGAATAAAAGTGTCCTGGAGCTTAACATTTCTCATCCATGTAGATTCTTGAACCTTTCAGCAGTGGGACAGAGGGTCAGCCATAAAACCTGGACTATAGTTCTGTCTTATTACCATCCCACCCCACCCCCCAACCCCTGACTTTGGTTGTCTATCTGCTCTCCATGCTCACTTGCTCTGTGTTTATTTTCAGTGGATATGCTGCTGATGAAATCACTCACTGCATACGGCCTCAGGATATCAAGGAACGCAGAGCAGTCATCATCCTCAGGAAGTAAGTGTTCTGGAATTTGGTACCTGCAGGCCTGTCTGGAGATACAGGTCTGGGTCCTGTTAGAACTTGACTCCTCTGTGTCAATAGGTTGCCATGGCAAAGTCTAGGCGAGGAAAAGACTATGAAGTCTTTTTCGTTGACTTCTATGAGGATAATGCTGTGTTGTCTTTCACTTCATCAGACTATTAAATGCTATAATTTAATTTAGGGCTGAGCCAAAACACAAGGTCCCAGTATTTATGAGTACAATCTTATGATTTGGGGGGCTTTCTTCCAGTTCCTTCCCCCCCTTTTTCTGCACTTTCTTGATTCTGATTTATTGCATGTGTTCTTAATGATTATTTTCAGACTGTGCCATAGCAGTATGATTTTAAAAATGCCTGGATTTTCATTTCTGTGAGAAGTAGAAATGAAGGTGGGTGAGTAGGCTGCAGTGTTCAGCAGGGACGTATATCTTATGGCTTTCCCTCCTTCTGGGGAGGGAGTCAGGGGAGTACTGACCCAACATTGCCAAACATGGTCTCACCATTACTTCTTTTTGCTCATGGTGTGACTGGACTAAAGTGAGAAGACACTATCTCATGACAAGACGGCTTTTTGATTTTTTTGTTGTTGTTGTTTGTTTGTTTATTTTAAAGATTTATTTATTTATGCATATAAGAATTGGGGTACAGGCCAGAGGTGCAGGGTGGGTGAGAGGATTCATTAGAGACAGTGGGGAACAGAACAGGCAGACTGACTGAAACACACTGCTGAGGGGAGCAGTGGGCGAGACAGGAGAGGTCTGCTGCACCATGTGAGTAGCTCCCTGGCTGGCTGGGGATTGAACTCTTGTGCTGCAGAGGCTGTGGATAGCTTCACAGTGCTGTGCTTAACCCCTTGTGCCACCAGGGAGGCCCACGACTGCTTTTTGAATGGAGTTCCAAGAGGCTTATTGCCCAGGGTTGCATAGACAGGCAGATCAGGACTGGTGCCTAGACCTAGCCTAGAGCAGAATGTCCTATAACTGCCACCTTTTTTAGTTTGTTTTTTATTTTTAGAACAGTACCCTGCACCTCATTTCCCCTGTTGTTAACATCTTATGTGAGTGTTTATTACAGCAAGAAACCAATGTTAATACATTATTATTAACTGTCCCCATGCTTTATTCATATTGTCTTCTTTCCTGTACTTTTTTCTGTTTTTGGACCCCACATTAATTTTAGTTGTCATGTCATCTTAAGCACCTCTTTACTATGAGTTCTTCAGTCTTGCATTGTTCATAATAACATTGATTAGTGAGGTATTTCATAGATAATCTCATAGTTGGGATTTATGTGATCATCTCCCCGTTAGCAGGGATTATGGGTTTTTGGGAAGAAGATCACCAAGATAAAGTGTTCATCTCAAGTCATATCCAGGGCACAGGAATTAACTAACCAGTGTTGATGTTGACCATGATCACCTTGCTAAGGGTACATCCATCAGGTTTCTGCATTGTGAAGTTGCTACTTTCCCTTCTCCATATACTGTTCTCTTGGGAGGGAGGTCCCTAATTGCAGCCCACACATAAGGAGTGGGAGTTAACACCAACCCCTTTAAAGGGTTATATAGTAACACATTATTTGGGATTCTGCACAGGTTATTTTCTCTTCTCTCCCATTTATTTCTATATGCAGTCATTTGCTTATATCAGTATAGACTTGTGGGAATTTATTTTCTGCTTAACAACTACTTTTTTTTTTTTTTTTTTTAAGATTTATTTATTTATGCATACAAGAGCTGGGGTACAGGCCAGAGATGCGGGGGGGGCGGGGGGAGAGGATTCACCAGAGACAGAGTGGGGAATAGAACAGATAGACTGACCAAAGTACATTGCTGAGGGGGGCAGCGCCGAGTCGGGAGAGGTCTGCTGTGCCATGTGGGTTGCTCCCTGGCTGGCCGGGGATCAAACTCGTGCTGCAGAGGCTGCAGATTGCTTCATAGTATGGTGCTTAACCCCTTGTGCCACCAGGGAGGCCCTATGCTTAACAACTTCTAACGTTGAATTTTCTTTTCTGCCTTACCATCTATTTTAACTTCAGCTGATAATTTGGCATCTTGGCACTTTGGGCCCAGAACTCCAGAATAATGTAGTTGTAAAGTCTCTTTGGCTTTGCTCTGCCACTTTGTGAAGTCAAAACTTTCGGTCTCTGTTTTGTCATCTGTAAAGTAGAGATGATCCAGACCTGTGCTGGAGAGTAGCTCTGAGCACATCCGGGAGCTCCAGACGTGAGACAGCTTGGCAGCAGGCAGCCTTTCTTAGTCTAAGAATTTTCCCAGAATTTATCAGAAAGATTTTTTTGTTACTACCTTTCCACTTTGTTTTCCTGTGGTTCGCAGCATAGGCCAAGACTCAGAATCAATAAGTGATGGAGCCCTGGATGTAGCTCGTTCTGACCTTTCCTCTCTAGTCATATCTAATTGGACTTTACCTGGCACCTCAAACTACACAGGGACAGGGGCCTACCAAGCCAAGAACCTGGAGAAAAACTCCCAGGGTGACAGAAGACCAGAACAGTAACTTGCCAGGTAGTCTCTCCCAGCTTCTCACAACAGTAAGCTTATCCCAGGGAAATCTTTATTGGAGATGTCTATAGCCAGAATTTCAGGTCACCCTTCAAGCTATTTCTTTCCTATTCATCTTTCAATATCTGGCTGTCCAGGCTGGATGAGTCAGATGCTTCTCAGTGGAGGTAGGCATCTACCCTACACTGTTAATCAGCTGCCCTGCAAGCTTTTTGGCTAACTGGTCCCTTGGCAATAGTCTGAGTTTAGAGAGTGGCTATGTAGGTAGCTGAGACTTTGACTTTCTGGCTTGAGTGGGCCCAGGAGCCAGCCAGGGATTGGCTAGAGATAAGTGTGTGTCTTTGGTGTGAAAAATGGGAAAATGTCTCCAAACTTCCCTGGTCAGCTCAATTGGGGAAAGTACCCAGCTATAGGGAGCCAACCCAGAGGACCTGAGGAAAGGCATTTCTTACCTTGGGATAAAATTCAAGATTCTCATTGGAACTTGTCGGGGCTTTGCTTATCTATCTAGCCTGTTCTCTTGGTGTTTTCCCTTTTCCATTCCTTATTTATATAAGAACTGCAGCTTCTGGTAGGTCTTTATCCTTGACTCTTACAGTAATGTGGTCTATAATGGGAATACTTTCCTATCTAACATGTTCATCTTTTGATCTACACCTCACCCCTAAAGGACCCACATATATACACGTTGAAAAGTGATTGACTAACCTAGCCATTTTTCAAGGCTTAAGTATTAATCTGTAGTCATCTCAGTGTGCACCCCCACCCTCCTTTATACTATCACAGCCCATATACTTGCCATTGAGCATTTCAGAATCCCACCCAGTTCTCTAGGGGTATGGAAATCATTGTTCATCTACTTGAGACCCAGTCTAGAGGAGACATCAGAGGAGGACAGTTGAGATGATGAGGAACAGCTTCATAGTAGCTGTCATGGCTTGTCTTGGAAAACGACAACCTGGTGACAAGATTAAAAGGGGACTATCTTGGCCCAGGTACTGACCAGACATCAAGGATGTGGCCTTGGTGGGTGCTTGGAAGATAGGATGTGTTCTGGTAAGATCATGTGCATATGGGTAGAGTCTGGGCATTGAGCCTTGCCCTGTTCCTCATTAGCAGAAAGGATGGCACCAGCCCTGCTAGCTCTTTTAAGTTCAGGTGAAGATTACATAGATTGCTGAGGGAGGGCTGGGGCGCTTGTCACTGCTCAGGTCAGTCAGAGATGGGATGGTCTTTCTAAGGACTTCATGGAGGGCAACAGTTGACTGGTTGCCGAGCGCTTTCTCCTTTAATAAAATGTGGTTCTGGGCCTCGCTGGTGGCGTGGGGGTTTCGATGCAACCTATGAAGCTATCTGTAGCCGCTACAGTACAAGTTCGATCCCCGGCTGACCAGGAAGCTAACCACATGGCGCAGCAGACCTCTCCTGACTTGCCTGCTGCTCCCCTCAGCAGTGTATTTCAGTCACTGCCTGTTCTGTTCCCCACTCTGTCTCTGGTGAATCCTCTCACCCCCCCCCACCTCTGGCCTGTACCCCAGCTCTTAGATGCATAAATAAATCTTGGGCCTCCCTGGTGGCACAAGGGGTTAAGCACCGCACTATGGGGCAGTCCACAGCCTCTGCAGCATGAGTTCGATCCCCAGCCGGCCAGGGAGCAACCCACATGGCGCAACAAACCTCTCCTGTCTCACCCGCTGCTCCCCTCAGCAGTGTATTTCGGTCAGTCTGTCCTGTTCCCCACTCTGTCTCTGGTGAATCCTCTAAACCCCCTGCTTCTATAGCCTGTGCCCCAGCTCTTGTATGCATAAATAAATAAATCTTTTAAAAATAAACAAACAAACAAATAAATAAATTTTAGGGGGGAAAAATGTGGTTCCGTGGAATGTGCATGGTGCTGAGGCTTTATACACACGGCGCCATTGTTTCTCACTGGGAGACTGGGAAGTGACCTGAAAGCTTCCCCAGGAGTGGAATCCTCGGGCTTAAGATTATGGTGTATTTGTATTCACAACCAGTAAATGGCTGAGTAAGGCTTTGAATTTGGGTCTCCTGATGCTGGGTCTTGTGGTCTCTTGTCCATAGTGGAGTACCCCAAACACTGTCCCTTTCCCAGCATGCTCTGAGGTGGGTGTATTAGTTTAAGAAATGAGCTTAGATATTGAAAGGCTTTCTTGTCTCTGCTGTGCCAGTATAGAACTGATTGGTGAGATTGTTTTAAGTGGCAAGGGGGCTACAATACAGACAGTGGGGGAGGAGTGTGGGCCGCAACTGCAGCAAACCAAACAGTTCCTTGAGGCACCTCAGGATCCTCCCAACTTTCCTGAATGTCCCCATTTTCCAGCCCACCCAGGGCAAGCTGCCCACAACACACATCATTTCAGTCAGGGAATCGGAACCTAACGTTTTTGAAAATATGGTTGAAGTTTTAGGTTGCTGGCTAGAAAAGCAAGAGACTGACCAACTTGGGGTATAGCAGTTCAGTGGGATGAGGCTGGGGAGGAGGGGATGGAGTATTCCTTTTTTCCCCATAATCCCCTGACGTTCAGTCTTTTGAGGGAATCCGCATGCTGTCCCATGTTAAGCCCCACTTACTAAGTAACAGGTGTTGAATAGAGTGCCGCCCACAAATCAACCCTGAGAGTAGAGAGTATGAACTCTGTTTGAAAAGGGTCTTGGGTAGAAAGTGAACTACCTCAGGTCATCCTATCAAAAGCTAGTTTGGAATGATCTTTGAGTAGGGATAACTGACTTGGAAACAAGCTTTTCCACCATGCACAAGGCACCTGAGGCAGACATAAAGGAAATAGTGCTCCCTTGGTGCTTGATACATACTTTGCATGCCAGCACAGCACAAGCGGAGTGGGCAATGTCCTGAATGCACAAAACAGGTAAATAAATAAAAAAAAAAAAAAAACACAGATAAGTATATCCACCTTAGAGAGGGTGTTTTGGAGAGGCTTGGTAACTCTGGCTATGAAACAGTTCTGAACTAGAAACTGTTGACCAAGCAGAAATGGTGTTCTCACAGACTGGAAGGCAGGGGCGTGTAGGGAACCTCAGTAGTTGCGGGTTGATGGATGAAGGAAGCCTTGTATCAACATTTGATCATAAGGAGGACTCATGGGTCTTCATGGGCCTTCTTAGTCATTGACCAGTAACTACTAAGTAAAGTGGCTCAAGGCAGAGTAAATAGACCACTTCTTTGCTTCGGTCAGGTGGAACTTAGATAAGAGTGGATTGAAATTGGAAAGAGCAGCTAGAGATTAATTTGCCAAATGTTAACCATGGCTGGTGTGTGCCAGGCTTTGCTAGTTCCATCAGTGTGATTGTATGGTCTCTTATTCCCTTTGACCTTTGAGGGGGACATTGACCACCTTACTAGGTGCTAGTCAACCAGGAAGACTTTCTGGAGAAGTGCCATCTGAAGGTGATCAAGGATGTGGACCTCGGGATAGAAGATATTCAGGGACAAAGATGCTTCTTACAAACTTGAGGCAGAAGAGATGTTTTTTACAGAGGCTTTTGTAGGGACACTGAGGTAGTCCATTCTAGAACACAGAGAAGAGACGGGGTAGAGGGCTTGATAAGACCTAAGCTGATAAGAGAAGACTTCGTGTAGTGTCAGAGACATCTGCAGGGTACTGGAAAGCCATTGAGGTGTGTGAGCAATGGAATGTGGGATGCGAATTTGCAAGTGAGAGACTGATTACAGGTGACTAAACTAAAAGGCTTGTTTGGCCATTTAAGCCAAGGGGCCCCAGGGGTCAGGGTGAGACCCTGTCTGACAGCAGAGCAGCTTTAATTGAGACCCTGTAAGTGGATGAGATCCAGGTGAGATGGAGGGCAGACTCTGGGCTTTGTGCCCTAGGGGAGAAGTGACCAGCACTTGGTTTCCCTGACCCTGGCTAGACCTGAGGCTTTATTTCCTGCTGAGACGTCTGCCTTTGCTCCTCTCCCCTTGATTCTTGTCTCCTGTGCCAAAGATTGGTCTTTCTTTGTTCTGTGGTTCAGTGTATGTGTCCATGTGGATAAACCTTACTCATTTGAGAGCCTGACTGTCCTGATGAATCCGCAACCTTTCTTGAGGAATAGGGCGAAGTCGGACCACCAGGGAATGTGACTGGTTTTGATTCCTTGTCTGGCTCTGTCCCTCCCTCCCCCAGTATAAGTAGGTTACCTGAGCCCTGTATTTGTCCCTAAAAATTGGGGGCATAGTGGTGCTGGCTAAACTTGAGAATGTAGAGTGTTTCTCATCGCCTTTTACTCGCCATACCCCGATCTGATTCTGACAGGTCAGGTATAGGGGCTAAGAAAAGCTGTGTCCAGTTGAGGTACAGTGGGAACAGAGGCACATGGTGCAGGAGGAAAGGGAAACCCCAGCGGTGTGTTGTGTGGTGGCAAGGTAGAGGAAAGCAAGCTTGGTGTCTGATCTTCTAGTATCCTGGAGGATGACACTGAGATCTTACCACATCTGAACTGTGGGTCTCTAGGTATCCATTTTGCTGGCCTTGTTGTCTGATGCCCATCTGTGGAGTGTTGGCTCCTGGAACTCTGGGTTATACATATGGTATGACACAATGGTAGCCAGACTGAACATTTTGGGGTCTGGGTATCTTGCAGGCCTGGGGCAGCTGTGGGGAAGTAGCAGGGAGGTCTGCCAAAAGTCCAGATTTGTGTGCTTCAGGGGCTCTCTCTTTGGTAATTCTCATGTGTCTCTTAGGATCTCCTGACCATAGCATGCTTCTCTATCTGTCTCAGAACTGTCTTGCAGAGGAGAGCAGGGCAGAAATTGGAGGGAGGTTGGTATAAGAGGGGTACGGGGGTACTGTTGCAGGAGAGACAGAAGTGCAGGTCTGTACTTTGTGGGAATTTGATAGTGGAGGTGCTGGAGCTTAGTCTTAGTGGCCCAGGTCACTCAGACAGTGGGTGTTCAGACAGGTTTGCCACACTGCTCCCTGCCCGCTAGTTGCTCCATTTGGAAAGTCAGGCTTTGTATGAGAAGGGTACATGGTGAGGTTGGAGCAAAGGTTGGAGGGTGGTTGGCAGTGGGGCTTGAAGGTACAACCTGATTTCCTGTCTCCCAGAAAGGGAGTATACCTGGCGGTATACCTGGAAAGCTCTGCTCTGCTGCAGTGAAGGGACCCACCTGCCCATCAGAAGAAACCATTGTGGAGTAGTACTTGTGTGACTTAGGCCAATGACTTGGCCTCTGATTTATCATTGCTTCCCACTCCCACAGGGGAAATAATCTTTCCCAGGAGCTTCTCTGGAGGAGTCCATGAGTGAAAAAGAACATGAGGGGACCTCTGGGACCAAGTCAGCTTCCTCCTTCTCCTCAGGTCACATGTTAATATGTTACTTTAGGTGCTTGGTCATCTTTTTTGTTGACTTTTCCCTGTACCTGTGCCCAATTCCTGCTTTGTCCTGAGGGCTGCCCTAACACCCTGAGTGACCTATATGGGTGTGGTGGTCTGCCTGGCTAACACTTACCTTGCATACCTGGGGTGCCTTGCTGTGACCGCTGTATGTTGACTCAGATCTGTAACACAGGTCTTTGTTCCTGTTACAACCTGAGGCATCCCCTACCTAGACCTTTCTGCTGGAACTGGACTTCTGACTCCAAACCTGTGGCTCTGTCCACAACCTGAGGAGCCTGGCCTGCTCCCTGGAAATTCATTGTCTTCATGCTCTTGAGGTTAAGCTGCAGGTGGGCTCTGGGCTTGGATCTGGCTATAGATTGGCTTCTTGCAGTCAGTTTTGGAATTGGAGGCAGGTCAGGAGCTTTTCCAGCTATTCTGAGATGTATTTGTAGCAGCCCGAGAGATCCATGTCAGGAGCCCTTTTGTACCTCAGAGTTCATATTGTCCCCTAAGTGGATACAGGAGGCTGGATTCCTGGTAGATTTCCCGTCTCCCTGACAGCAGCAGAGCTGTCATGTGGAGAATACCTGTTCCCTCCTTTAGCAGCTAGAGAGAAACAAAGCTAGTCCGGCTCCCTGGCCTGTCTGTATAGTCTTAGCCGGCCCCACTAGTCTCCTCAGGTACTCCAGTAGTCCTCGAAAATGGTGATAAGTCACCACCACTGCCCCTTACTGTCCAGGTAGGCCACCTGTGTAATAACCTTCTCAAGAAATGTGGGGCTAGGGTTCGGCCTCTGCCAGTAGGGGTCAGCCCCAGGGTGTATGGTCCAGCTGGAGGCACAGGTTCTCCCCCTGGTTGTTCTGCTTTTTTCTTGCCATCTGTCATTCACCTGAGGAAACAACTCCAGGGTGTGGGGTCCTACCCCCTAGGATTTCATTGGGGTTTTTGGTTTGCTGGGGCTTTCCTGCCCTGAGCACTTGTTCCCTGGCGCCTTTGGAGTCTTAGTGTTGGATATTGCTCCATGGTGCTAAGGAGGGTCTTTCTTCCATGAGACTGCAGACCCCTGGAGGAGTCCTCCTGAGTCAGGCTTATGGCTGGCTCATTTGGTCTGGTCTGTGCCACCTGGATCTCTTGAGTGCAGATATATGAGACCTGACCTGGTTTTTAAAAATAAGGAAAAGGTCCTTGGATCTTGGGTGAGTCTACGTACCCTTAAATATCCGCATATTACCTAACACCATGTCTTCCCAGAGCCCCTCTAAAGAATTCTAGCTTTGGAGGAGGTGACTTTTCTTCAGTTTCTAGACCATTAGAATGGAAAGAGGCCCTAGAGCCAATCACATTTCTCCCTTCTTTGCTTCAGTGTGAAAACTGAGACTCGAGGGGCCTGATGACTAGCCTGGGATCCTGAGTAGCAGCATTAGGGCTGGATTGCCTTCCTTTTGCCACTAGGTCTTTCTTCCCAGGGTGGAGTCTGAGACTCGTGACCAATCAGTGTAGCTTGGTTCCTCAGGCCTCTCAGTCTGTGAGGCCAAAGCTAAAGGGCATGGACTATGGCCTAGCCTATCTGCTGCTCACCAGTTTAGGCCTGAGGTGGGCAAACATTGGTTCCCAGTTAGAAGGCGCCCCCTGCTGGTCCCAGGAGAAAGATTCCTTTCCAGATTCAGAGCCCTGTAGCAGGGAAGCAGGGAAGATTCATGACTTTCTTTTGTTCAGTCCCACCCAAACAAATGCATTCATAGATTATACATAAACATTAGGAAGGATGTTAGGCCTTGGAAGATTGGAATTATCAGGTTCCTATTTCAGAAGACCTGAGAGGTCTGTGGTCTCACCTAGGCTAAGCCTTTCTTTCACAACTTCCAGGACATGTGACTTATTGCCTTTCTGACCCAATTTCTTCATCTATTTACAGCAGGCTAGCCAGTAGGGAATGGGGGGGGGGTGGTGCTATGAGGACTGAATATAGTTGTTACCAATAATGCCAACCCACATAGGTCAAGGCAGCTCTTAGATTTTCAACCTGCTCTCGTCCCCTTGGTGTCCTTTTAGGATATCCTGAGTCCCACCTTGTGAACCGAAGTATTACTTTGTGCCTAGCAGCCTATAGGAAAGGTAAAGAAGCTAACTACACCCCACCCTCCCTACCTCAGGCCTCTTGCTCCTTGCTACCACCAACCTGACTCGCCAGCCTTCTCTCTACCACAGCAGAAAGCCTTGGACTTTTTTGAGGTTTCCCAGGTCAGCTCCTTCTGGCCTTGCTTCATAAAGGACTTGGACCACTGTCCTAGATACTATCCCTACTCAGCTTCCCCATTCCTCTTTTCCCCATCCATACTTGAATGTTTTTCCTTTATTAGGTGTTTCACTATGTTCCTTGAAACTCACACCCAGTGTAAGTTGGATTTTGCCTTCAAAAGCTCTCTTAACCTTGGCTCAATCAGCATCCTGGGAACCAGCAAATGTTGCCAGGTGACTGTAGCAGGATGAGAGCCAAGCCTGTAAAGATGCAGTTATGCCTGGTGTCTCCTCCTGGTTCTGCTACAGTCTCAATGTACCTGTGTGAGAAAACAGGATGGCTCTTACTCTGTTCACTTCCAGCCTTTCCACAGGCCTGGACCAGGAGAACTGTCCTGTCTTGGTATTTCAGGCAAAGATGAAGGTATCTGTTGGTGCCCACCAGTGGGGTCCTCAGTACTCTGGCAAGTATAGTAGATGCCCCTGAAAAACCTTTCGACCTGAGTGGGATAGGGTGGAGCTGCCTTGTGCCGCTGAGAAAGCGCCCTGATACCTTTCCTAGGGCAACAGACCCATATCATTAGAAGTCTACAAGCAGAAGTATTCCTGTTACCTACTACTAAATTTGAACTTAAAATGGAGAGTTTTAGGAAGTTCCTAGTTGAAACTTGGAGAGAGTAAGGCACAGAGCAGAGACTGCTGGCCTCTGTCTGCCTGACTGAAACAAGAATTGGTCTGATGGAGCCTACTCTCACCATAGGCCCACTGGCAACCCATGCATTTTCCCTTTGCAGGACAAGATTAGATGCACCCCGGTTGGAAACAAAGTCCCTGAGCAGCTCTCTGTTACCACCCAGCTATGCTTCAGATCGCCTATCAGGAAACAACAGAGATCCTGCTCTGAAACCCAAACGGTCCCACCGCAAGGCAGACCCTGATGCTGCCCACAGGTACTCAGTTTAAGACCTTTAATAAAAGCCAGTAAAGCCACCCTATGGCCTGGCTGTAGGGTGAGATGGGTGGGGGAGACTTGGGATAAGTGATTAGGAGCCTGGCATTTCTCACCTTTCCAGAGTCTTTTTGATTACCCTGGGTAATCAAATCAATCAACCCTGGGGTTCATGGCATTTCCACCTTTTTGAAGACATACTGTTTCAGCTCACACTGGAAAGATGAGAAAGACATGCAGGGAACTTATTCTTGACAAGAGGTACTGTACATACTAAAACTCTGAGGCAAGAAGAACTTAGTGATTTCAGGAGCCTTGTATGGTTGGTGAGCAAAGAGGTGGTAGGTGGAGAGATAGAAGGTGGACGTAGGGGAGGAGTAAGAAGTAGAGGTAGATGCAAGACCTTGTAGGGTCTTGAGCCTGTGATGGGGCGGGGGTGGGGGGGTGGGGGCTGCTTCTGTTCTGCAGCTTTGGCAATGTGCTGGGATACCAAACTTGGAGCCAAGCAGACCCCATGGGATAATTGGGAAATGTCTCAAAGAACAGCCACTAACATTTAGTGGGCAAAGACTGTGATGCTGGTGTTTCTACCAATACCATTCCCCATGGAGAACCACCAAGAAGAGTGTCATCCCTCAGATGAGTTTCAGAGCCACACACAGAGGTGAGAGGCCAAGCCCCTCAGCCAATCTTTGGGTAACACCCCCATCTTACCCCCGTTCCTTGCAGGCCTCGGATCCTGGAGATGGACAAGGAAGAGAACCGGCGCTCAGTGCTGCTGCCCACACACCGACGGAGGGGTAGCTTCAGCTCTGAGAACTACTGGCGCAAGTCCTACGAGTCTGGGGAGGACTGCTCAGAGGCGGCAGGCAGCCCCACCAGAAAGGTGAAGATGCGGAGGCACTAAGGCCTGCCTCGCCCTCCTGGGAACTCTGGTTAATCCTCACTTAGCTGTCCCCTCTTGTTTCGAGGGTTTTTGTTTCTGTTTTGTTTGTGGGGGGTTTTGTTTAGTTGTTTTTTGTTTTTGTTTTTGTTTTTTTATCCTTCCCCTCTTTCCTCACTGCACCTCGGTTTATTGCCTGTTACGGCTGAAGAACAGATTGACCAGGACCTGGTTCTCATGTTCTTGGTTTTCCTCCTGGATGGAAAGGCTGTTGGCATCATTAGGGAATGGAAGCTCATGCTGGAGTGACCAGTAGAAGTATGGGGGACAGCTGTCCTCAGTTGGAGTTATGTCAGACTGGGTTTGTTTAAAAGCAACAAAATGTTTTAGCTAAGAAATTTCTTGTTTTGCTTTAAATGTAAATCCTTCAGTGTTGTAAAGGAAGTTCTGTCTCCTGCCTCCCTGTCTCCACTGATGAATGCTCTGGGTTGAGGTCTCCTCCTGGGCCTTGCAGGCTCCACAGAGGCCAACTGTCCTTCCACCTCTTATCTGCTCTCCAGTCCCCCAAAGTTCATGCAGATACCCTCTTCCTCCTGCAGCAGAGTCATTCAGGATGACTGGGCAAGGGTTTAAACTATGCCAGCCACTGCACCCCAGAGCTATTGTCAGTCCCACAGGCTTCCTCCACACCCACTGGCCTGCTCTGCCCATGGAGTGCCGAGGGGCTGGCTCCAGTGGTCCTGACCTCTCTTGCCAAGAGCACGCCTTTTTGCTGGGTTGCTCCTTTTAAGCATATGCCGTGTTATTGTATGGGACAGTTAGACTTGCCATGTTGGGGCCGTTTTAGGAATTGTTTCTAGCTAGAGGGACTGGTGTCCTTCCAGTCTAGCGTTTGGGGTATGGAAAATTGTTGTGGTATGTGGTAGGGATTTTGTTTGCTTTTGTTTTGAGTTTTTAATTTTTCTTGGGTCTCCTGGCTTTTTCTTGTCCCTTTCCTTTCTCCTACATTGACCAGCGTGGGCCTTCTTCCCATTTCATCCCTCTATTAAGGCACCCACCCCCTCTGTCCGCCTGTAGCATGCATCCAGGGCCAAGCTCAGGCCTGCAGACTGGGTTGGTGCCTCCTCTGCCTCAGGGGTGTGGGAGCTGGGGAAGAGGCTTTTAAAAACAATAAAAGAAAAAAAAAAGTTTTTGGCAGTTTCCACCTACTCAGATCCTCGAAGGCTGCAAGTTTTTGCTGATCTAGATTCACTAGGAATATCTCCTTGCTAGCCAGGGCCAAGACCCAGGCCACTGAGAACAGAGGCCCATACCAGGGGACCTTGTCTTACAGAGGCCCAGGCCTGAGGCTGCAGAAATCTGGGGCAGCCACCATCAACAAGCCCCTCTCAGGGGTCAGAACTCCTTTGCCAACGTGGATTCCTCAAGTCGGGACTGCGTAACTAAAGCAAGTTGCAGTTTTATTTTTTTTACAGCTTTTTTCCCAAAAAATGATTTGTAGTTGTGTGTGCAGCACTTTGCCCTGATATGTGTGCTCTACAATAAAAACCAAATCTAATATATTTTGAAACAGGTGTCTGATGCTGTCATAAGAGAGGAACTTAAACTCTGAACAGGGTTTGGGATGGGGGGAGGGGTGGTGTGACAGGTCTCCATGCATACCAGGGCCCCAGAGGAGACCACCAGTTGCTGACACAGGCCTCCCATGTGCCCAGCCTTCAACTGAGGACAGGAGGTGGACTTGCCCACTGCCCCCTCCCCCACTCCAGGGAGGATGACTTCATCAATTGTGTATCTAGGTTTCCAGGGTGCTGTGGACTGAAAGGAGCCAGGACCACATCCTCCTGAGTTCTGGAAGCCCCTCTTCCTGGGGGTGATCACAGAGGCTATGTGCCAGTGAAGGAGGGGTAGCCATGAGCAATGGCAGGGAAGAGCCTAGACTTTGTAGGAGATAGGCAAGTGATTTTGCTCATTTAATTCTTGTTTGATGCACTAAGTCCTCACTGTGGTGCCAATTGTAGCAAAACCCTTCTGGTCCCTGCGTTCAGGACTGTACAGGGTATAGGATAAGGACCAAGGTATGAGGCAGATGTTTTGAGGTGGGGTGGGGTTTTAGTCCTTCCAGATCCTAGACTGGACTTTTATCTGTGGTCTTCCAGTGCCCAAAGCAAGCCTGCTTAGTCAAATTCTTGTGGAAACCTGGCAAACTACTTCTGTCCATTTAAAAGAGAAAAGTAGAGAGGGAGCAAGTAATGGGTCAGGACTCATTCCTACCAATCAGTTATAGAATGACCATGCGTGTAGCCAGTTGGGCCTACAGGGATATCTTCTGGACTTGGCAGACTTGGCCTTGGATGCCCGAGAGTGAACTGAGAGGGAGAATGACTTGCCTGAGGTCATCCAAACTATACATAGCAGTGGTGGGCAGCTGGATTCTGTTCCTGAGCCCTTGATTCTTGGGACATGGGGTGGGGCCTCATGTGGCTCCTTGAGAAGCTGGGAGGAACTCCTGTAGCTGTCAAAACCAGATAGGCTCTTCCCAGGCCCTGGGTGGAAGAGGCCCTTTGCCTGCAGGATTGAGGGACTGGAGAGACTAGAGGGAGGGAATCCAACCTTTCTACAGCCACTGGCTTCAGTGTCTGTACCTGTATAGTGACTGCATGGCACCTCCTCTGGGACTGTGGTAGTTCTCTGAGCAGTCCCCAAGCCTACCAGGGGAGGAAATTTGGGGGTCCCATACTGACTCACTGAATCTGATTCTACCTGGGCACCAACTCTTTGGGCCAGGTGGTGAGTCCTATCAATCCCTGTCCCAGGCCAGTTTTGTATATAGTAGGTGCTTTTAACATCTGGCATCAGCCCTACCATCTGGGGACCCCATCCCATTCCTCCAACCCTGTTGTGTGGCTGGGGAAACTGAGGCCCAAAGTCACATTCATTCATTAAAAAATATTTGAGTGTCCTACTGTGTACTAAGCTCTGCTAGGTGCTGAGGATGCAAACCAGACCTGGTATATGCCACATACACACATAGAAGGTTATAGATTGTACTGAGATAAAAGATATGTAGCGCATAATTTACAAATAATAAAATATACAGTAGTCTTATAAATTCTGTATAGTCATTTCTTAAAGAATGCTTTTGTTGATTTTTTTTTCTTTTGCTTATTTTTCATAGTTGTAGCCTACCCATGGTGACATTCCAACCATAATACAATGCATAAATGAAGTTGTATCCTATCCGTTTGTATTAGTTTCTGAGAGCTGCTATAAAAGCAACACAAACTTAGCGGCTTAAAATTATAGCATTTTATTTCCTCACATTTCTGGAGGTCAAAAATCCAAAATCACTATGTCTGGGCTGAAAATGGAATATTGGGACCTGTGTGGGCTCTGGTCCTTGCCTCTTTTGGAGGCTTTTGACATTCTTTGGCTTAGGGCCACATCATTTCCCTCTCTGCCGCTCATTAGGACAATTGTGATTGGATTAAGGCCTGCCTAGATAATCAAAATAATCTTCCCATGTAAAGATCTTTAATCAGGTCTGCAGATAAAAAACTGTACCATAAAAAAATTTACGAGTTCCCGGAATTAGAACCTGATATCTTTGAGGGTCACTGTTAAGGTGGCTACACTGCTTTTTTTCCCAGTAAGTTTATTGTTATTAAATCTGATAAAATGACCTGATTTCTCATGTTGGGATAAATTCTGAATTGGATTGAAATTCCTCAGTACTGCTTTCAACTTTAATCTACATTGTTAATATTTTCTCTATCGATTTCTTAAATCTAGACCTGTGCTGTCCAATATGGCAGTCACATGAAAATCCAGCTGTTGATTGAAATGTGGCTAGTTTGAATGGCAAGTGCTAATTTAAGTGTAAAATACACACCGGAATTCAAAGAGTTAGTTTGAAAAAATGTAAAATATATTCCTTTATAATGATTACATGTTAAAATAATATTTTGGACATACCAATTTAAATAAAATTGCTGTTTAAATTAATTTCACCTGTTTTGTGTTAATGTTTTAAATCTAGCTATGCAAGAATTTAAAATTAACGTGTGACTTGCATTATATTTCTATTGGATAGCACTGGTCTAGAAAAATAACAGTAAGTCAAACCTAATTGGTGGTGTTTGCCAATTTCCATGGTGAAAATATGCCCATCATTCAAGATACCAACATAAGGTCACCAGAGTTGTGAAGAGATGCAGAAGTACAAGTCATTGTATTGTGCTTCCACTGTACAGATGTGTACAATAGATGAAATTAAAGAGCCTTGGCAGCAGTGAAATAGGAAGTGCTTAATTTTAAATATTACCTTTGTTTTTAGTGTATTTTAATTGGATATAATCAAATTTTTAATAATGGCTATTAACTGACTTGCAAAAATTCTTAAAATTTGACAATTGCTCTTACAGGTGGCTTCCCATAGGAAGTTGTGTTTTTTTGTTTTTTTTTTAAGATTATGTATACAAGAGCTGGAGTATAGGCTAGAGGTGTGGGGAGTGAGAGGATTCACCAGAGACAGAGTGGGGAACAGGACAGGCAGATTGACCAAAGTACACTGCTGAGGGGAACAGCGGGCGAGATAAGAGAGGTCTGCTGTGCCATGTGGGTAGCTCCCTGGCCAGCGATCGAACTCGTGCTGCAGGCAGCTTCATAGGTTGTTTCTTAACCCCTTACGCAACCAGGGAGGCCCCCAATAGGAAGTTTTGACAAAGGAGCAGACCTACAATCCCAGGGGCTGGTGTGCTGAGGACAGTCAAAATCAATAACAAAACCCCTTGTTTTGACAAGAGATTAAAGGACTCCAGGCAGCCAGTTGGAGTCTTTGGTCCATTTAAGGGCTGGGCTTTGGTGCACTTCCCCCTTGTGCCCACAGTGTGGCAGCAGAATCCAAGTAGCAGTGCTTCAGGGACAGCATAGCAGCCCCTTAGATTGGATATGGAACTGGGTCCCAGAGGTAGGAACCTAGATTCCCAGCTGCCTCTGCATTCCTCAGCCAGATAATAGATATGTGAAGTGGCACTAGGACTTGAGGGACAAGCTGAGGCTATCAGTTGCTCTCTGAGACCACCAGCTTCCAGCCTGAACCCCATACTACCTCTCTGCCCCAACCCACTGGGCATTCTCCCCTATAAACCTTTCCAAGGGCAATGCCCTCTACCTCAGTGATCAGGCTGGAAGTGATTTAATTCATCATATAATACTTATATTTAATCTGAAGATATTGAAATTATAACAAGTAAGAGTAAGAGATCACAGAGAGGGATGTGTCCAGTGCAGGCACCTGGAGATTTCAAGATGAGTAGCACCTCCTGGAAACCAACTTCTCTGGCCTCCATCCAATGTCCTCAGGGCTGTTTCTGGACTCTCCCAGACCCTTGGATTCCAATGTGCTTTGTGGGTCCAGTGCTCCCATGCCAGGTTCGGAGACTTAGGACCTAACTCCCATCCTTTCTTCATCTTCCATGGTGAGGGGGGCCTTTCAATTCTCACTATGACCTGTAATACCATACTTGGGTCTGAACTCCAGTTTTGACTTTTGCTACATAGTAGATTTGTGACTTTGGGCTAATTATCACACCTCTCTCACCTTGGTTTCTTCCTTTGTATAATGAGCATAGGATTAAAGGAATGACTATGGTGTCTGGCACCAAATGGTCAGTATTAACAAATGCTAGCAATTAAAGTTTGCCCCATTTTTTTTTTTTAAGATTTTTTTTTTTTAATACAAGAACCGGGGTACAGGCCAGATGTGCAGGAGGGCGAGAGGATTCACCTGAGACAGAGCGGGGAACAGAACAGGCAGACAGACCGAAATACACTGCTGAGGGGAACAGCGGGCGAGACAGGAGAGGTCTGCCCTGCCATATGGGTACCTCCGCAGCCGGCGGGAATCGAACTGGTGCTGCAGAGGCTGCGGACAGCTTCACAGCACTGCGCTCAACTGCCTGCACCACCAAGGAGGCCCAAGATTTGCCCCATTTTATAGATAATGAAACAAACCCAGAGGAGATGAAATGGCAGAGGCAGGATTAGAATTTGGGGACACAGGAAGGTAACAGAACCCCACTTTCTAGCAGACCTGTGACAGTATCTACTTCCCCAGCCTGGGAGCATCAAACCTGACACATTGCAGGGGGCAGGTGCACCCAAATCCCTAGGTCTTATGGTCCAGCATGAGCCTTGGAAAGCACACCTCAAGGCAAGTATCAGTCCTGCACCTGGGGAAGGAACACTGGCAGGAGGTACAGAGACCCAAGGATTACCCTTCATGTAACCCTGGGTGTCATTTTGCTCTTGTAAAATGACAGCCTTGGGGCTGCCCCAACACTCCCCCTACCTGTCTGGCCTTTACTGGAGGCCTAGCATATTGTTCCCTGTTGACTAAGGGGCCCAGATAACACCTTTAGATCCAGCTTCATTTTGTACATCACTCGATGAGGCCCACTCCTCCCAGGCTCTGGCTCCTCAGCGGTCTCCTAGTCAGCCTGCATCTCACTTTCTCCATCTTCTTCCACCCCAGCCAGACTCCACTCCTCTAATCTTTGGGCCTCCAGGAAGAAGCTACATGTGTGGTTTGGGCTGCAGTGGAGGGTTGTGACCTCAGCCAGGAATTGTGCCAATTCCGGAAGACAGGACCTGCCTCTTTCAGCCAGGCTCTCCTGATTTTCCTCCCATGACTCACTGCTGTTCAGCCTCCCTCTGGGGCTTTCCCCTGCTACCCCTTCTTGCCTTAGGTGACCTTGAGCAAGCCACTTCTCTACTCTTAGATTCCATTTACAGTTGATAGAGAGTGTCCTTGCACCTGCCTTCAGCACCATTTTAAGGATAAAAGGAGATAAAGCACAAATACAGCATTTATTGGGATGCAGCCTATGAGGATAGCCTCAATGCATGCCACTCTGGCTCAGAAATACCTCTATAGCCACCTGCCCCCCTGTATTCTATCAACCACCATTTCTTTTTTTTTTTTTTTAAAGATTTATTTATTTATTTATTCATTTATTTATTTATACAAGCACTGGGTACAGTCAGAAGCGCGGGAGGGTGAGAGAATTCACCAGAGCCAGAGCAGGGATCAGAGCAGGCAGAAGGACCGAAGCACACTGCTGAGGGGAGCAGCGGGCGGCAGGAGAGGTCTGCGCGCCATGTGGGACCCTCCTCCGGTGGCCGGGGAGCAGCTGGGGATTGAACCGGCGCTGCAGAGGCTGCAGGCAGCTTCGCAACCCAGCGCTCAACCGCTGCGCCACCAGGGAGGCCCAACCACCATTTCTTATAGACTTGACTCCTAAACAGCACAGATTAATATTTTTGTTTTATTATTTTTAATAAAATATTTCAAACAGATGGAAAAATGCTTAACAGAAACCATACAAGCACCCATCACCCACACACATTAACATTTTGCATATTTTGCATATTTGCTTGATTTTTAATGTGAGAGAGAGAGAGAGATCAAGACAGTGTGTGTGTGTGGTGTTAACACCTACAGTGTGCCAGGCACTGTTCGAAGCACTGGGGATACAGCAATGAACATTAAAAACCCAGCCCATAGGGAGCTCATTTTCAAAATGAGAACAAGCAATATATACATGAAGAAGTGGATAAATGGTTGATGAGAGAGGGAGAAGAACCAGGCAGAAGAGGACACCAGGAGAGGGGATAATAGGTCAGGGAGTTTTCCTTGAGCAAGTGCCAAGACCAAAAAGAGATAAAGGATTTGGCTAAGACAAAACCTGGGATAAAGTGGTCAAACCACAAACAGCAAGTGCAAAGGTCCTGAGGCAGAAGCTTACCTGGTACATTTCTTGAAGACTGGAGAGGCGCCCAGTATGTCCCGGGGTGAGAGTCTTAAAAACAACTGGCTCATTAGGTACAGGCCCTGTGTTCAACTTGTATTTTGAATCATCTCAATTAGTCCTTACTGAATTTTCAGATGAAAGAACTGAGGCCCAAGGTGGACAAGTGGCTTATCTGAGGTCACCTAGCTAGCCAAGGGATGTTTTGGAATCTGAAGCCAGAGCTGGGACCCACCCCAAAACTGAGCTCCGGGTGGCCTAGGAGGAGGCGGAAGGAGGGGCCACCCCACCCAGGAAATGCCAAGGAGGCAGCAACCCCTCCCTGGCCTGAGGTTGACCTGAGCCTGGGAGGCTGAAGGAAGAACCAGCTTTACTTTCCAGTGCTGCTGACTGACTCAGGTGCCCTCCTGTGTCCCCCGGCTCCCAGGATAGGTGTGGGGGCGCCTGAGATCACTGCAAACCTGGTGTTCACGCCCTTGTCTGGGTTCCTCTGGGCCTCAGTTTCCTGCTTCCAGCAATGAGCAAACTTGGTTTGGCAGTCTGGCCCTGTTGCCTTGGGCTAACATGGGTAATCATAGGCCTGGTCTGCCCCTGGATCACTGAGGAGGGGAGAGACAAATAGTCATTAGTGCTCCAGAACCTTCCTGTCTGGAAGCTGGTACCCTCCCCAGTGACATTCCTAAACCTTATCTGGCTCTATGCATGTGCTGGGCCTGTCTGCATGTACCTCAGTTTACCTATTTATATCTGGTATACCAATTTAATGCCTTTCAACCTAGTGGAATGAGACCAAGCTGGGCCTCAGAGTCACCTGGGAAAGGCCTGGATTAAAATCTAGGTCCTGGTGCCCCACTCCACAGGCATTCACATTTGGGGGACCTAGACTCTGCATTGTTAACAGTATATAGGGGCGGGGGGAAGTTCTGACACTTCGAGGAGCCATGTTTGTCATGGGATTCTGCTCTCAGGCCCTCTCGATCTGTTAAACTCCTTACCTAGTACAACCTGGCTTGAATTGCGCCTCCCCCCCAACCCCTTCCCTCCAGAACACCTGCCCCGGGTGAGATGCCGCTTCTGTATTCCCACAGTCCCCAGTCATCCCCATCACAGCACAGTAAACTCTGGGTGGCTCTGTCCCACAAGCTGGGGGTGAACTAGGGGGTGTGGGGCAGGAGGCATGGCTACTTACTGTTTGATGACTAAGTCCCATTTCAGAGACAGAGAAAGAGAGAATGAAGAAGAGCAGGAACTTGCCCAGGGTGAGAGAGGGGACGGCTCAGATAGCAATTAGCAAGAACTATAATAACAGCTAACACGTGGCTCTTCCTGTCTGCAATATACCTTCGAAGGACATTACAAGTACTAATTCAACTCTCAACTCATCTTCACAAACCTTTGAGATAGGTACTGGTATTATCCACATTTTTACAGACAAGGGAAACCAAGGCACAAAGAACTTAAGAAACTTGCGCTAGGCTGCTCAGCTTCTAAATGATGAAGTTGGATGTGAATGAAAAACTTCCCTGTGTGAGGCACTCATTTTATGGTAGAAGCAACTAGGGTTCAAGCCCTTAATCACTCAGCCAGTGGGTGGCAGGGTGGGGACTAGAACCCAAAGCTGTTTGAGGTGCCTGTGCTGGGTGTGGGGTGGCTGGAGGGGTCTGAACCTTCTTAATTCAGCCAGCCTGCATACAACTCAGGTCTAAGTCTCTCTTGCCTTTGCTCATCTGTCTTAGCTTCCTCATCTGTAAAACTGGGATAACATTGCTATTTTTCTTATAGAACAACCTCCCCCCATAAAACTATTGTTAAATCGGGCCTCCCCGGTGGTGCAGCGGTTGAGCGCTGGGTTGCGAAGCTGCCCGCGGCCTCTGCGACGCCGGTTCGATCCCCGGCTGCTTCCCGGCCACCGGAGGAGGGTCCCGCATGGCGCGCAGACCTCTCCTGCCGCCCGCTGCTCCCCTCAGCAGTGTACTCGGTCCTTCTGCCTGCTCTGCTCCCCGCTCTGGCTCTGGTGAATTCTCTCACCCTCCCGCGCTTCTGACTGTACCCAGTGCATGTATAAACAAACAAACAAATAAAGAAAGAAAGAAAACATGCCTCTATAAAAAAAAAAAAAATTAAAAAAAAAACAAAAAAAAACTATTGTTAAATCATTTGAAACTTGGAAAAGGTTTGAGTAGTGCTGCCACACACTTTAATTTTGTTAACATCCTCACTCCTCTCACCTTCTTGCTCCCTCAATCTATTTGCTCCTTTTCCAGATTCAACATTAATAGAATTGGGTATGGCAAAGTGGGGGCCACTTAGGCCCCTATTGCTTGGCAACTGTCTGGGGGTCACAAATCACCTCCCTTGACAGCCAGTAGGAGTGAAGCTTGGCCCACCTAAACTGGGAACTGGTGGTGTCCAGCCCTGAGCCTAGGCAGCCTATCCTCAGCCTGGAAAGTAGTTCAGCTTCAAAAATTTTTGTCCAGATGAGAATAGGAGACCTGGGAGGTGGATGGGGACAGAGTGATTATCCTTCAGAGTGGAGGTTGGGTGCAGCTTTTTTATACATTGTTCCCTGCAGGGGAGGCTCTTCCCCCTTTTTGGAAAGCCCAAATCCAATCCCATGATCTGTTGTCCCACCTCCTGAGGTAGGCCTTTTTCTCTCTGCTGGGTTTCTGTCACTTCTACTGCCTAATGGCACTTCTAAGACTCGGGCTTCTACACATTCTACATTGGTTCCTGAAGGATATGTAGGAGTTCCCCATGGGCTCGTGACTGGGGAAAGTATTCCTTACTGATCACACAGCCAAGACAAATGCGTGGTGGTTGGAGATGCCTCTGACATGCTGGAGAACGGTCAAAGTGGTGTCCCGCGAAACTATCAATAGTAAAATAACTTAGCAATCACCAGGTCAGTGGTATTGATCAGGAAAATGAAGTTGAGGGGCCAGGGAGTCAGTTGCCCAGAGTTACCCTGGCTTTCGGGACAGGGACTCCCCATAACCTGAGTATGCACCTCGCCTGCAGGTTGGAGGAAGTAAAAAGTTTTCTCCAAGTTCAGGAACACGCTTCGGGCGCACCCCACCCCCCACCCCCCAGCCCGTCCCTAGGCACCCACATTGGGGCCCGGCCTCATGGACTACAAGTTCCGGCAGGCCCTGCGTCGAGGCGCATGCTCCGTGGGCATCCCTTCGCGAGCCCGGCCGAGCCCGGGGGGCCCAGACTTCCCCCATTGTCTAGCCAGAAGGGGCGGTGCGAGAGGGGCACGGGAGCGCTCATTGGCTGGGAGGCGCGTCAGTCGCAACCCGTGCCCACCCACGTGCGGGCCCCGCCCCGCGCGCCCGCGCCCGGGCCGCCTGGCGCCCCGCCCGCGCCTCAGGACCGGCGGGGCCGCGCGGCGCATCCTGCGGGCGGCGGCAGCAGCGGTGGCGGCGGGCGCGGCGCCGGCGGCCGAGCGCAAGATGATGAAGTTTCGGTTCCGGCGGCAAGGCGCCGACCCGCAGCGCGAGAAGCTGAAGCAGGAACTCTTCGCCTTCAACAAGGTGCGGCGGCGGCGGCCCGGGCTGGGCGGGAGGGGGCGGGCCCGAGCCCGGGCTGGGGGTCCGGGGCCGGAGCCACGTCGGGCCGGGGGGAGGGGGCGCGGGCGCCGGCGGGGAGGGCCGGGCCGGGCGCCCTCTCGGCGGCCCCGCCTCGCGCGCCTCGGGGCGCTGCGCCCGGGCTCGGGCTCGGGGCTCTCGCCGACTTTCCGCGCCCGCCTCTCCTGCGCGTGTGGGCCGCGCCGGCCGGGTCCGCGGGTCTCTCCTGCCGGGCTCCGGGCGCCGGCCTCTCGCGCCCCGCAGTGCGCGGGGCGCCGCCTCTCTGGCCTCGACGGCCGCCCGAGCGCAGCCCTCGCCGGCGCCCCGGGAGGGGTGTCTGCCCCGGCCCTGTGTCAGCGGGGTGGCCCTTCGCTGCCTCCCTGCAGCTCTGCCTCTCCATTTCTGTCTCACTTTTGTCTCTGCCTGTCTCTTCCTGCGTGTCTCTGCCTCAGTGTGTCTCGGGGGCGGGGGTGTCTCTGGAACTCTCACTCTGTATCACACTCTGTTGCTGCATCTTTCTTTGGGGTCCCATGCGAGCCCCTTCGGACAGCTCAGGGCCCTGTTTGTTTTGCTTCTGCACCCAGGGCCACAGGAGGGGTGAGGAGTGGAGACATGTGTTGGGGGGTAGGGCTAGGAAATCCCTTCCATTTTCCTCTCCTCCCTTCCCCCACTTCCCTAGGCTCTGTCTTCCCCTGCTCCGCCCTTCCTTACTGGGGGCTTTAGGGGAGATGCCTAGCTCTATACCCAAGTGCGCTTCAAATCATGGGGCCACAGCGTCCCTTGCTGTGACATGGGACCTCTTTCCTCCCTGCTGTGGGCTTTGACTCCCTGTGTCATATGGGCCAAGGCTAGAATGGGGGTGAAGGGCTGCTCCTTCCTTTCCTTCTCTGGGTAGGGCACATAGGGAAAGGGGCTGCCTTCAGCCCCAACTCCACATGCACTTGTGTTTGGCAGCAAGAAGTCACAGGCTTCACTGGCTAATTCTAACCCTGGCTATAGGTTCTGGTTCCCGAACCTTAAGGCCCTCTGACAGCACAGTCCCTCACTGCTCTTTAAGATTAGTTAGCCCCATCACACAGGTGAGAAAATTGAAGTTCAGAGAGGAGTGACAACCTTCCCAAGTCACTGAGTGAGCTGGGACTCTGCCCCAGTGTCCCTTTATTATTAAGATTTGACTTTAGCTTTGAAGGGCAGGAATTTTTGGAGGATCTGCCATAATCAAAGAGATTTGTCCAGGCGGTTGCTCTGGGTTCACTGAACCTGGAGTGGCTGAGGCACCAGGATGTTTCTTGGGGCAGGTAGGGTTTTTGATTGGGGATGGCTGCCCGAACCCTCATAGTTAGTGGCCAAGAACCTGCCAGGGATCCAAAGGGGAGACTGCTACCCAGGGGCTTCCAGATGGCCCCCTTCCTGTGCTGGGATGGTTATGAGGGTGAATTCCTGGGAGGTGAGAGGGGAATAAAGGTGCGGGTGTGCTAAGACTGCTCAGCCAGTGAGTTGGGGTGTGAAATGGGGACCTGAGACAGATGATGGGGAGAGCCCCCCTGACTGGCCTTGGGTTGGCAGAACAACTCTCAGCTAAGGAAGATGAGACCCCATTCTTGGGCAAGGGTTTTGGTCACCAGAGGGAATAGCAGGTGCTCACTAGAGAAGGCCCCAGATTTCTGAGTTTGGGGGTGGGGTGGAGTGGCCCATCAGGAGTGAACAAAGACTTTGGACTCAATCTTCTGTCCATGTCCCAGCCCTGACCACAGGTCGTCTGTGGGATATCTAGTTTATGCCAGGTTTACAAATACTGAGCGCTTACTGGGTATGAAGGCTCCTTTTAGGTGCTGGGGACTCTGCACTGACCAAAGGACAATTATTTCTTTACTCAGGAGCTTGTACTAGTGGGGGAGACAGTGAAAAATGAAAGCATAAGAGTAAAATATGCAGTAGTTTGGATGGTAGCCAGTGCTGTAGATAAAGCAGGATGAGGGCATCAAGTGTGGGGATGCACAGTTGCTATATCTGGGGAATGGGGGTGGTTTATGAAGTTTTTGGAGGAGTTGACTAGCTGAGATCCTAGTGCAGGGAAGCAGGGAAGGAGCCTGCTGTGGGGAGTTGAGGGACAGGAGATGCACAGACCCTGAGGCCTTTAGTAAATTGGAGAACAGAAGGCCCCTGGACCGGGAGTCAGGTGGGCCAGGGGGAGAGTGGGAGGAAGAAGCTCAAATGGTAAGACTTGGCTTTGACTCTGAGATAGCTGGATGGGTCCTGAGAAGAGGAGGAGCTGGCCAGACGTGGTCAGGTCCAGCATGGGGATTGCCATGCTCGTGGGAAAGCGAAGCTGCCCCCAACCCTGACCAAATAGGCAGCTTTATCCTCAGGTGGACTCACTGCCTCCAATACCCAAATGGGAAACTGAGGCTTGCAGGGTGCTGTGACTAGCCACACAACTGGGTGCCAAGCCAGCTGTCCAGGTGACTTAGTCCCTGCCTGGATGAGCCGGGGTAGGAGGGAGGTTGGGTGTCAGGCCTGGGGACCAGGGTTTTTTACAGAATGTGTCTCTTCCTGAGACAGTGGTCAGCAAGTACTATGACACAGTGACCTACATTAGTGTTGAGGACAGGGGTGCAGGTACCCCAGGGAGGATCTCCTATTCAGGCCTTGGGGGATGATCCTTAGGTGGGTGGGCCAAGGGGGGAAAGTACAAGCCAGGTGGAGTAATGCAATCTGGAGGGTGGGCAATGCTCTCTGCACTAGGACTGGCCCTGCCAGGAGCAAAGGACCCAGTGGGAGCTGCTCTACTGATATCCCCTGTGCACAAGCCCCCTTCACACCAGCCTAGCACAGATGGGGTAGAAATCATGTTGTCCAATTTCCAAGTGGCGAACCCGAGTCTGAGAGGTGGGTCATCCTTTCAGGGACTGGGCCGGAAGCTCCCTATCTCTGGGCAGAGGCAGCCCTGTGGTTGGGAGGGGGTGGGGGGGGAGGGTCAAGAGCCCCTGCCTGACTGGGTGTTGGCCTCTGACTTCCATACAGGGACTATGTTTGGGAAGTGCCGTGGATTTCACAAGGGACCCTGGGTAGCTTGGTGCCTCACCAGGCACCTGTGCTTCTAAGAGTAGGGTGTAGATGCCCCCATGTAGCAGGCAGGGTCATTTCAGTGCCAGCATCTCATCAAGCCTTATTCTCCCTGTTTGATGCCAGGGCCCTGAGTATAGTAGGGTGGACTTGGGTGTTGAGAAAGGGAGGGGCTTGGCCAGGGGAGGCTATGGATGGCAGGCCCTAAGGGCTCAGGTCCCTGCACAACAACAGAGGTGTGATTGTCCATTTCACAGTTGAGGACACTGAGGTACAGAGTGTGGGATCACCCCTCAGCTCCCTTCCTCCTGCTCCAGCCCTGCTGTGCAATAGCAGCAAAAGCTGGAGGCTGCAGTGAAGCAGTTCTCAGGGCAAGCTAGGGGCAGCCTGCCTGTTGCAGTGCCTTTCCTTTCCTTGCAGACTGTGGAGCATGGCTTCCCCAACCAGCCCAGCGCCCTGGCCTTCGACCCTGAGCTTCGAATCATGGCCATTGGCACCAGGTCTGGGGCCGTCAAGATGTATCCTTTGTGGCTGTGGCCTCCAGGGTCTATCAGAACAACTTGCGTGCAGCTCCCTGTGTGCTGGACTCCTTGGGCAGGGCCCAACCTTGGAAGCCTTTGTAGGTGCCAGGATCCTGGTGGGGGTTGGCTCAGCTTCTGCCCCAGATGCCTCCTCACAGAGATAATGGCGGGGGCGGGGGTGTGTTTGGGGGGGAGGGCTTCAGCTTGCACTGACCACAGCTGTCTCTTGATGCATTTCAACAAGCCAGTTACCTAGGCGACCCTGCGAGATCTTCCCAGCAACTGTGACTGAGGAGGCCAGGCCAGGGGGCTGGGCTGTGCTCAGTACCCATCGAGGCTAGTGAGTGGGCTCGGGTCACACAGAGGGCCTTGCCCTGTGACTGGACACACACACATGTGCATATGTGCAGACACGTGTGTTTAGTGGAAGGGCGGGGGGCTGTGCCAGGCTCGGCGTGGTGAGCACAGTACGGCCCCCACCTGGTTGCTGGTGGCTGTACAATAGGCCGTATGAGCTGCACAAAGCGGGCATTTTCCCTGCAGGCGCGGGGTGGGGGTGGGGTGGGGGCAGGCAGGCAGCTGAATGCCTCCTTGCCTGCTGTGGAGAATTCTACCCCCACTGCTTGTGGTGAAACCCCACAGGCGGGGAAACTGAGGTTCAGGTCTGGATGGCAGCTGCTTGGTAAAGGTTGCCCACCGCCTTGGGTCTCAGTATCCTCAAGCACATCAGTTAGTGGAAAATGAGTCAGTGCTTGGAAAGAGGATGGTGATAAGGGGTCTCCCTACACCGGGGCTGATGCCACTGACCAGGCAAGAGTGGACATGTGGCCCTATGGTTTGAGCTCTGCAGTGTGGCTGTGGCTCCTGAGGTACCCATGGGGCAGGGAGCTGGGTGGAGAGGGGCCTGGGCCCTTCTACCCCTGGCCCCCACTTGCTCTGGTAGGCACCACCCTCCTGGCCTTTGCGCTCCTGCTCCATGTAGGGGCTCTCCTGCTCCACACAGGTCATGTCTCTGCAGTACCTTTCTGCCACAGCAGTCGTTGCACGGAAGTGCCTCATGCTTTGCATGTGTTAACAACTGAAGTGCCCCCCTTGGTATTGTCTTCTTGTGCACTGGCTCCTCAGGCTCACAAAGAACCTGATGTACTGGCAAGAGACAGCCTTGAAGAGGAGGCCAGAGCCCTCTTTCTCTCCTGCTTCCTCCAAACCACCTGGGCTGGGAAACTGAGGCTGGAGAGGACAGCCCTGCCTGCAGAGGCCGCCCCTCCCCCTCAGGGCTGACTGTTTCCTTGGTGACCCTGGTTCCTGCTGAGCCACTCCTGCCCCTTCTTTTGTCCCATCTTCTGTGTTCTCCACGGCTCCTGCAGGGAATCCCAACTCCAGCTCCAGGCAACAGGCATTGTCGCTGGGCAACGCTGATGACCCCTCCCTAGCCCTTCCTCTTGGGGCCCCTCAGGCCTTACTGGTCTACTGTGGGAGTTGTTGGGACTTTGGCACTGATGCTGGATGCTTGCAGCTGGTCATACAATCTCTCCAAATCTCTGTGTGCTTATCTGTAAAATGGACCTGCTAGGACCTTTCCTTCAAACGGATTTTGCTGGCTGCCTGCCTGACCCTGAAGGAGGTTGGTTTCCTTGTTCACAATTAGAGTTTGTCCTGGAGCAGTGGGAAGAGGTAGCCTGGACTCTTCTGTGCTCCCAACTTCCCTGCCTGAACTGGGCTGGCATCTCTGACTTGTGTGATCCCACCCTGTGGGCCAAACTCTTAGGCCCACAGACACATACAAGATCCCCAGGTGTGGACCAAGTGTTTTGGGTGTCCTTTTATTCTCATTTGCTCTGCATCAACCCTACAGGGTGAGGGTGGGAATGGAAAATCGCTAGCCCATTTTGCAGCTGAGGTGAAAGTCATGCAGCAGCACATGACATGTAGGAGCTGCGAGGAGCCTGCATTGAGTATACTTTGGGAGAATAGGATGGTGCTTTTTATTAAAGATTTATTTATACATACAAGATCTAAGGTATAGGCCAGAGGTGCAGGAGGTGAGAGGATTCACCAGAGACAGAGTGGGGAGCAGAACAGGCAGACTGACTGAAATACACTGCTGAGGGGAGCAGCGGGCTAGACAGGTGCCCGGGATTGAACTCCGACCATCACAGTGATAGTGCTGAGTCTTAACACCTACGCCACCAGGGAGGTCCCACGGATGGTGCTTTTTCAGCTACATAGCCCACCACCTGGACCTTGGAGGACTCCAAGATAGGCAGGACCAACTGAGGCCCGTCTGAATGGGCCTGGGGAAGGATGAGAATTGGACATCTCCTGTGCTGTCGTTTTCCCAGCCCATGCCTGCTTGTTTCTGCCCTTGATTTATTGCCCTCAGCTACGGTGCCCCTGGCGTGGAGTTCACAGGCTTGCATCGAGACACAGCCACTGTCACCCAGATGCACTTCCTGCCTGGGCAGGTGAGCCTCTACCCCCTCCGCCTGGCTCCCATGGTTCCTGTGGCCCACCCCCTCAGGCCAGCCCAGTCTTGGTCTCTGCTCACCTACTAGGGCCGCCTCATGACCCTGCTGGATGATAGCAGCCTGCATCTCTGGGAGATTGTCCACCACAACGGCTGTGCCCACCTGGAGGAAGCGCATAGTTTTCAGCTGCCTAGCCGGCCAGGTTTTGATGGAGCCAGGTACTGGAGGACCGCCCCCACCACAGGGGAGCCTTGCATGGCTGTGGCAACAGGATATCCTTGTGAAGTCACAGTGGGGGCAGAAGCTGCCCCTGGGGCTGCATTCAGGGTGGCGGGTATTGAGCTGGTCATGAGTCCCAAAAGGCAGGGCTTGGGTCATTTGAGGTGTTCTACATGGACTTTGTGGTATTAGATGGAAGTTTCCAACTGAGTCTGAGATAAACTGGTAGGGTCCATGTTCTAGACTGCTAGGCCTTTAACAGGTGGGGTACCAGGAGACACAGGATAGGAGAGCATGTGTTGTGCATCCTCACCTGCTACATGACACGGTACTTCTTGCAACAGTGGGAGTATCTGGATTGTAGAACAGGTCTCAGCTGAGCTGACATAAGCAAGGGTCCCCTGGCCCCTTTGAATTGGTGGTAGGATGACAGGCCATAGTATGCATGGGTGGAAGGAGAGGTTTGGGGGCAAGGAGGTGCCGGAGAATATCCCAGGGGGCAACAGAGTGGGCCTGGACCCCTAGGTGAGAGCATAAGGGAACTCTCCTGGCCCTGCCAGCCAATGCTGAAATGACCAAGTGGGAGAGTCCTTCATACCATAGGATGCCTTCCAGGTTCAGTGAGAGGCCTGTCTTGCTTCTTCAGGGTCTGGATGATGCCCCATTCTTCCAGCCCTGATGCAGGGGTGAAATTCTGGTGTCTCCAAGCCTTTGCACAGGGCAGGGGTGACCTGGGACTCTCCTGTCAAGTCAGGGAAACATCTCTGAGCTGGTGGTGTGTTTCCTGAGTGTGTCCTGGAACTCAGGGTCCTGGTTCACTCAGGTGGCCTGGTTCTGCCTCCCCTCATCATAGGTGGGAGGAATTCAGGAGCCCATCACCAAGACCTTGGAAAACTATTTTTATCCCTCTCCCTGCTGACATCCTGATGAATAATTGAATTAGCTAATTATGATGCCCACAGCGCCACTGTCACCTTCCCCTCACACCAGCCCACTTGATAATTAGGCCCCAGCAAGTACAGAGGGGCTGATTTGAGCTGATAGACAGCCCAGACTCCTCCATACCCTCCCCAGCAGGTAGATGGGCTCACACCCTTACCTGCCTCCCCCATTCCCTTGCAGTGGCCCACCTAGCCTTGCCCGAGTCACCGTGGTCCTGCTGTTGGCTGCCAGTGATGTTGCAGCCCTGGGCACCGAGGGTGGCAGTGTCTTCTTCCTGGATGTTCCCAACCTGATGCTGCTGGAGGGGCAGACGCTTGGTCCAGACGAGATTCTGCGAAGGTGAGAGCAGGCAAACTTCCCAGCACCAGTTCTGTGCCTGGGCAGTCCTCCTGCCAGCTCACCTGGACTCTCTGCAGCGTGCCAGATGACTACCGGTGCGGGAAGGCGCTGGGTCCGGTGGAGTCACTGCAGGGACACCTACGGGACCCCACCAAGATCCTCATCGGCTACAGCCGGGGCCTGCTAGTTATCTGGAACCAGGTCACGCAGTGTGCGGACCGAGTCTTCCTGGGGAACCAGGTGTGTAGGTGAGGTCAGTGCCTGGAGCAGGGCCCTCTTCTCACAGCTGCCTAGCTTATGCCTGTCCTCCCCTCCCCCTGCAGCAGCTGGAGAGCCTGTGCTGGGAGCGCAGCGGTAGCACGCTGGTCAGCTCACACAGTGATGGTAGCTATGCCGTCTGGTCTGTGGACACTGGCAGCTCCCCAATATCGCAGCCCACGGTAGCCACCACTCCCTATGGTGAGTGCAGGGGAGGCCAAGGGCAGCCCCCGCTCTCTGAGTGAGGGGTAGGTGGATGACGCCAAGCCTGGGTGCTGGGGCTGCCTGGCCTTGGTGGGGGTATCCAGGAGGACTTGTGGAAGGTGACAGTCCCAAGTCAAATGCAAGAAGGTGAGGCTCCCAGGGTTGTGGTTGGGGCTGTGGTGCTTCCCTTCGTAGCTGCAAGGGGGTGGTGATGAATGCAGGGCAGGGTGAAGCATGAGAAATGCTGGTCCTGGGAAGTGAGTCTAATACTCTCTCATCTCTCTAGGCCCTTTCCCCTGTAAAGCCATCAACAAGATTCTGTGGCGAAACTGTGAATCTGGGTAAGTGGGGAGCTGGCTCCCAGATGTGGGTCAGGGCCTGCTTCTGGCTGAAGAGATGAAGGGGGGTGCCCTGGGACTCTAAGGATGTCTTGTGATACTCTTCCTGGACTGGGCATTGTGTGTTCCCAGCCCTTGTGGCTCATGTGGCTTCTTCACCCCAATGCAGGGGCCACTTTATCATCTTCAGTGGTGGCATGCCGCGTGCCAGCTATGGCGACCGCCACTGTGTGAGTGTGCTCCGGGCTGAGACTCTGGTGACGCTGGACTTCACCTCCCGCATCATCGACTTCTTCACAGTGCACAGCACACGGCCTGAGGACGGTGTGTGCCCTCCCCTCCCTACTCTGTGCCCTGCCCACCTGTGGCTGCGCTCATCCCTTCCTTGACCCACAGAATTCGACGAGCCCCAGGCCCTGGCTGTGCTGCTTGAAGAGGAACTGGTGGTGCTAGATCTGCAGACACCTGGCTGGCCGGCCATACCCGCTCCCTACCTGGCCCCTCTACACTCGTCCGCTATCACCTGTTCAGCCCATGTCACCAATGTCCCTGCCAAGCTGTGGGCCCGCATTCTGAGTGCTGGCGAGCAGCAGAGTCCCCAACCTGCCTCCAGTGCCTTGGTGTGTGCCCAGAGCATCCTTGCAGGCTGGGTCTTGAGGAGGGAGGGTGTTCCTAATGGAAGGCACTGCCCAGGCCCAGGCCTGGGGGTAGGACTGTGGCAAGAGGAACTGAGAGGCAGATGGTCTCGGTATGCTGTGCCCAGGGTGAGAGGGAGAAGACACTTGTCCTGATCTTTTGCTAATATCTCTGCCTCTCTCTGCCAGAGCTGGCCCATCACCGGGGGTCGAAACCTGGCCCAGGAGCCGTCACAGCGAGGGCTGCTGCTGACTGGGTAGGCAGACATGTCCCACAGGCAGGCATAGTTGTGATGAGTGTGTGTGTGTGTATGTGGGGTAGCAGAGCCTGATGTGACCCACACAGGTTTGGAAGTGCCTGTCCTGGGCCTGGCAGGTACTGACCTGCCCAGTAACTCAGGCGTGGCCCCCGGTGGGACCAGGTTGCCCCCTCCTGCAGGGTGGATTGGGATGAAGCCTTCCTAGACCCTGGTGCAGGTCCCTGCCCTGCCCTGCCTTTTGGCCTGGAACTGAGCTCCACCTACCCAGCCTGCCCTGGGACCGGAAAATCTGGGCTGGCCCACGCGGAGCTGCCCAGGGCAGGTGCTAGAGAGCCTGGCCTGGGCCTGGCGGGTGCTGACGTGCCCGGTGACTCAGGCCCCAACTTCCTGCCCTGCCCGACTGTCTGCATGTACTGGGACCCTTGGGCCTTGGTTCCAGCGTTTCATCCTCTGTTGGAGAATTAATGGTGGCTTTAAGTGCCACTAGAAATGTTCCAACCAGCCTCACAGACTCCTGAACCTTCTCATACCTTGACTCTGGGTTCCTACCACTATCTAAGTCTCCTCATTTTGGGGTCTGTGTCTCATGGCTGCACCCCAGATTTAACTGTTTTTTCCCTTTCATGTCCTCTCCCTGCTGTTTCCTGGCCTCCTCCATGCTGCTCTGCCTACATAGCCGCCTCTGCCCCAGCTGATCCCTCTGCTCTGTGACTGGCTAACTCTTGATCTTTTCTGGGTACCCCAGTAGTAGCAGAACCCCTGTGATCCTCTGTTCCCTGTGTTACCCCCACTACCATCTCTTGCTTATCATTATTTCCCTACCCTATTTGAAAGGCCCGGGTGCATGTGGTACAGTAGGTGTTTAGTACGAGTTTGGCCTACACAGCAGAGATTTCCTGTTTGCTGTGTGCATTAAGAGTCGTGTGCAGTCGGTGCTCTGTGAGTGGTCTCTGGATGACTGGATGGAGGGGTGTATGCTAGGTCATGGGATGGTCTGACATCACCCTCCCTGCCTGCAGCCATGAGGATGGCACTGTGAGGTTCTGGGATGCCTCTGGTGTGGCACTGCGGCCTCTCTACAAGTTGAGCACAGCTGGCCTCTTCCAGACGGACTGTGAGCATGCTGACAGCCAGGCCCAGGCCGCTGAGGATGACTGGCCACCCTTCCGCAAGGTGGGCTGCTCCCCCAAGCTGGCCCCCTCCCCCAGCCCCACAGAGTCTGCCTCGTGTCATCACTTCATCCCACCTCCAGGTTGGCTGCTTTGACCCCTACAGTGATGATCCCCGGCTTGGTGTGCAGAAGGTCGCTCTCTGCAAGTACACAGCCCACATGGTGGTGGCCGGCACTGCAGGCCAGGTAGGGCTGAAGTGTCCTCAGGCTTGGGGGTCTCAAAGGGTTTTCTGAAGGAGCTGAGCCTGAACTGCAGGATCTGGTGAAGTAGTAGAAGGCAAAAGCTCAGAGGTGGGAATGAGAGACCCCATGAGGGGTTGGCTGGGATAAGGCCGGGCAGGGAGTTAGGGTCTCTCTGGGGGTTTTGAGTCCAAAATCTGCCTCTGGGGAACCCTGGGGAATTGGGGACACAGTGGGAATACTAGTGAGATGCATCCTGGGAGGGCAGCAACCAGTGGGGTTTTGGTCACTGTCATGATCTAGCACTCACAGTATACAGAAAGTGCTCAATTTGTACTTATTGCTAAATGGTAAACAGGCATGTGAAGGTGGGTACTTCACTCTTGGAGGGTTAGGACTGGCACCATTGTGTTCCTCAGCCCCCAGTGAGGTCTCTGGTACACAGTGGGCATTAAGTAAGTGCTTATTCACTGGGTGAACTGTAGACAATGCAGGGACCATCGTGATAGTGACTTTGCAGACTTAGGTAGGACACAGGTAGCCCCATTCCCTTGCTGACCCTCCTCCATCCCTCTGTGGGCTCAGGTGCTGGTGCTGGAGCTAAGCGATGTGCCATCAGAGCAAGCGGTCAGCATGGCCAGTGTGGATCTCCTCCAGGACCGCGAGGGTTTCACCTGGAAGGGCCATGAGCGACTGAGCCCACGCACAGGGCCGCTGCCCTGGCCTGCTGGCTTCCAGCCCCGTGTGTTAGTGCAGTGCCTGCCGCCAGCCGCTGTCACAGCCATCACGCTCCATGCTGAGTGGAGCCTCGTCGCCTTTGGCACCAGTCATGGCTTTGGCCTCTTCGACTACCAGCGCAAGAGCCCTGTTCTGGCCAGGTATTTAAGGGGTGTCCTGGAGCCTGGAGAGATGGGGTCTACACGTCTGCCTAGCCCCCTGCTCCTGTGGGACCTCACTGTTGCCCTTTCTGAGATTTAATGGTGAGGGCAATACTGTTGCATCTGGCAGCTTTGTCTTCACCTGACAGTGGGGCAGTGTCAGAAGACTCTGGCTCCCTGCCCTGAGGCCTGCTGGAGCACAGTGGCTGCCCCAGAAGGCCGCCCCATAGTATGACTGGCACCTGACTGCTTCCAGGTGCACCCTTCACCCCAATGACTCCCTGGCCATGGAGGGGCCGCTCTCTCGGGTGAAATCGCTCAAGAAGTCACTGCGCCAGTCTTTCCGGCGCATTCGCAAGAGCCGGGTCTCGGGCAAGAAGCGGACTCCTCATGCCAACAGCAAGGTGAGATGGGGCCAGGCTGCCTGGGGACCACCTCTTCAGGCTGTGCTGGGGAAACGGAGTGGGACTCAGATCCTGACCTGGAGCCTGACGTCTGCTCACCTCCTATCATCCATCCCTCAGCAGCCTGGGCTCCCACGATGGGGAGGGTGTGGGATGTTAGGTACCAGGCTGTGGGAGCAGATGGGGTACGGGGGAGGTGGGGTTCCTGAGCCCAATGCCCCTCCAGTTGCAGGAGGCCAACGCACATCTGGCAGAGCAGGTCTGCCCCCACGATGTGGAGATGACACCCGTGCAGCGCCGCATCGAACCCCGCTCGGCCGACGACTCCCTCTCGGGTGTCGTGCGTTGCCTATACTTTGCTGACACATTCCTTCGAGATGGTGAGGGGCAAGGGCTGGGAGGTGGGCCTTAGTTGGCCCTCTGGGAGATAGGCAGAGTTGGGGGAGGGATGGGGCTGTGCCTTCAGTGAGGTTTGGAAATGTTACACAGTGTACACTGTGTCCTGCCTGCCCAAACAGTGCCCTGGGAATTTCCCGTGGTGTGTTGGTGAGTGAGCTGGGCTGGCTTCTGAGGCTCGGACTGGCAGGAGGGAGCCCAAGAGCTGAAGAGCAGGAGTGCAGGGCTGGCCACGGCTGAGAGGCTGGTGTCTGAGTACGGGCAGAGGGCTCGAGGAGGCCCTGGCACAGCTACTCTCGGCCCCATGGATGGGGCACCAGGAGGGTCCTGCTTGGAAAAGTGGTGTGACTGGGTTTACTGACTGATTCATTTGTTGATTTTAATTTGTACAATGGAAAATTTTGGCCACCTACAAAAACGGTTACAGTCACCCGCCGTCACAGCTCACCTGGGCTGTCAGCCATTTGCTGCTGCACTGTCCCCGTCCCACACACTGTTGTGTGTCTTGCTGGAGTGTTTTAAATGAACACCCACACTCAGTACTTCAGCGTGTGTCTAACAGAGATAATCAGCCACAGGCCCAGGCCGCAGCCCGTGAGTGGCCACCGATCCAGTGCTTTTGGCTCACATTTGCCTTTTTCTATGGCTAGTGTTTGTTGGGCCAGCAGCCAGCTCGTCTGCACGTGGTGCTTCACGGGCGTATCCTTCAGTCTCAGTCTGAGGGGAGCCCCCTTCTGGTGTCATTGTTCTACTGAGAATTCTTTGCTTGGTGGATTTTTCTGCTGTTTGGATGTGCCAGCCCTAGGGGTCTTCACCTTGTCCCACTTTCCCCATGGGAAGTCCAGCAGGGTGTAGGCTCTCGTAGCCAGGCGTCTGTGTCCCGGGCCATGTTTTGAGTTGCTCACTAACTTTTCACCGGCATTTGGCCCTCGTTGCTTGAGGTCATCATTCCTCAAGGTGCACAGGGCTGCCCACTGGGGCCGCCCACACTCCCTCATTCTTAGCTCTGGTTCTTCACTAAGGAACCTTCCCCAGAGCTTCAGCTCACACAGGGAAGGTGGGTTGCACAGCATTCAGGACTGGCTCAGTTCATTCCAGCACAGGCCTGGGACCACACTGAGGCAAGTGGGGTGAAACGGGGTTGGTGGAAGGTCACACCTGGGGTGTGACACACCTGTCACAGCTGACTGCTGACCTTCCACCACACCTGATTCTCAGTCTGTTGCCAGGACTAGTGATGAGGAGGCGGAGGGGAGTTGGGGCTTAGTGATGAGGCTGCATTACTGAGATTGGGGCTAAGGAAAGAGCCAGAGGGATCGGGGTCCAATTTGGGTGCTGTTGATGTTCTTATGGTGGTTCCCCAGAGATAGTTCCTGCTTCCCAGGGAGGGCTGCATCTGAGGCCAGATTGCTGTCAGCAACATAGAGGTGGTGCCCAAGGCTGACTGAGGTCAAGGGAGGCATAAGACAGGAGAACACCAGTCCTGGTCCCAGGGCATCATGAAGATGCCTTCCCTCACCAACCCGTTGCTCCTCAGCGGCCCACCATGGGCCCACCATGTGGGCAGGCACCAACTCTGGCTCTGTGTTCGCCTATGCGCTGGAGGTGCCTGCGACAGCAGCAGGCAGTGAGAAGCGACCTGATCGGGCAGTGGAGGCCGTGCTGGGCAAGGAGGTGCAGCTGATGCATCGTGCACCTGTGGTGGCCATTGCTGTGTTGGATGGGCGCGGCCGCCCACTGCCTGAGCCCTATGAGGCCTCACGGGACCTGGCACAGGCACCCGACATGCAGGGTGGCCATGCTGTGCTCATCGCCTCTGAGGAGCAGTTCAAGGTACGCTGCCATGGAGACCTCCCTCACAGCTCCCCTCTCATGGACACCATTGGGCCCTCTTGAACCCCTTCTCTGCCTATACCCCCTATCCTCTGAGACCCCTGTGATACCCCTGGCCAGCACAGATTCCCTTTTTGCCTCCTGCATTCCTGTATGACCTCCTCCCTCAAAGTCCCCACCTGTGCCCTAGACCAGTCCCTGGTGCTACGTTTGGCAGGAGCTCATGGTTTGAGGGGGACATCAGTTATCTGAATCTTACAACTCAGAGTACCTGGTTTTGCCACAGAGGAGGGATTCTGGGAGGTTCCTGGGAGCAATGTGAAGAATGGTAGTAAAGGGCGGGAGGTCCTGATTGGCAGGCTGGGCTTGCGGGAGGGGTGGGGACTGGTGTTGGCATCCCAGAGGGAAGGACCCTGGCGCTATGCAGAGGGCCCGGCTCTGCTCACTGCTGCCTTCTCGCTGCCAGGTGTTCACACTGCCCAAAGTGAGCGCCAAGACCAAGTTCAAGCTGACAGCCCACGAGGGCTGTCGTGTGCGTAAGGTGGCCCTGGCCACGTTTGCCAGCGTGACCTGTGAGGACTATACTGAGACCTGCCTGGCCTGCCTCACCAACCTAGGTGATGTGCATGTCTTCTCGGTGCCCGGCCTGCGGCCCCAGGTGCACTACCCCTGTATCCGCAAGGAGGACATCAGTGGCATTGCCTCCTGTGTCTTCACGCGCCACGGCCAGGGTGAGGCAAAGCTTCCCAGGGCCAAGGGACCCAAGTAGGCCAGGAGAATCGCCAGGGAGGGTCAGCAGAAAGGGTGTTCCAGGTCGGGGGGCATGAGGCATGTTGGGGTAGGGTTGGGGGAGTCAGCTGCAGGGCTGTGGAGTCACGGCCTCACTACTCTCCTTTCCTACCCAGGTTTTTACCTTATTTCCCCGTCTGAATTTGAACGCTTTTCCCTAAGTGCCCGGAACATCACAGAACCACTCTGCTCTCTGGACATTAGCTGGCCCCACAATGCTGCTCATTCCAGGTGCATAAATGGGGTCAGTCCCTGACCCAGAGGCCCAGTCTTGTCCCCACCCTGATACTGCATGGAGCAGGCCTGGCCCCCCTGGTGTCAGCCACTCAGGTGCAGTGCACAGGAGTAGGAGGGGAACAATCCGGCTCTCAAGCCCTAGGTACCTGCCAGTGACCCCCATCATGGTCCCATCTCTGCACTGCAGGCTCCACCGGTCACCCAAGCTGAGCCAGGCGAATGGGACCCCAGGTGTTGTCCTGGCCCCATCGAATCGTGATGAAAGCCCCGATCCTGTCCAGAGCAAGGGAGCTGGTGAGGGGGACTGGTTGTGAAAAAGGGGTGGCAGGATACCACACAGCTCAGACATGGGGCACACCCCTACAGGAGGCAGCAGCTGGAAGCCTGGGGAGAAGAGATCTGGGAGGCAGGGTGGAGGATCTTTATGTAGGTGCCATGTCCCTCTGTGGGCTGGGTTTGGGACTGGGCCCCCAGGTCTCTCGATGCAGAGGTTGTCCAGAGTCTAGCAGGGCCTGACCAAACCCTCCCTGTATTCCTGCAGGTAACCCAGAGCCCCCTGAGGCCACCCTCTCGCCAATGTCCATTGACTCTGCCACCAGTGCTGATACCACGCTGGACACCACAGGGGATGTCACAGCAGAGGATGTGAATGACTTCCTGGGGTGAGGCGGGGAGGGGGGCTGCCCATCCCTCAGCCCTGTGGCATGAAGCCCGAGAATGTTCTGATCACTACCATTCCCCCCAGCTCCTCAGAGGAATCGGAGAGGAATCTGAGAAACCTGGTAGAAGATGAGACTCGAGCCTGCACCATTCTGATTAAATGAGGTGCTGTAGGTGCGGGGCGTCCCTGGGTCCACCTGGTCCTTATCCCTCAACAGATTCTACTGCTCAGGGGGGACTCCCATCCCTGCTCTGGTCTCACACCTCAAATCTTGGCAGGCCCCTGTGATAGAGGTGCTCTTTGAAGCCTGGAGGCCTTCTAGGGGTGTCTTAGTGGGACTCCAAGGGCCCACACAGATAGGATTCTCAGGGTTTGTTGTTAGGAAAACAGGGTCAGCCATTCTACCCTGGATACCATGGGTGGTGGTTGAACCAAGACCAGACCAAACTTAGGAGTGGTGGTGGCTTGGAGTGGTTGTGCCCTGCTGGGTGAGCCCCAAGAGGGGGCCTAGATCAAGACTGATGACCACTGCTCCAGTCTCAGATCTGGGGCTCACAATTCTGCCAAGTGTACTTGCCACTGAGTGCCCCTGTCCACACAGCCTCACCCTCCCTGTAGCTGGCAGTTCTCTCCAACTGTTGCTGGGGTCATCACTGCCCCCTTTCTGACCTCAGTGGGTTGGATGTGGTTAGTGCTCAAAGACTCAGCAAGCCCCGCCTCGGGCTGACAGTGCAGAGCCCTAGATCGGTGACTGAACCCTTGGGCTGCCTTTCTGCCAACTTTTTCTCTTCTTTCTCTACCAGGAAGGCCAGAACTGCCTGACCACCACTTGCTCTGCCTGAAGCTGGGATCCAGGACCCCTGGCCCCTCATACAGACCCACACCTGCTATCCTGGGTTCCAGTAGGACCTGTGCACCCCTGGGCCCAGGGCAGCCCCAGGGTGTGGGCTTGGACGCCACCCAGAGCCTCAGGGCCTGATGGGCCCCTCCCATAGGCAGTTAGCTACCCTGGAGGCTGGGTGCCACAGCTGGGGCTGGCAGCCCATGCACCTCCACTCCACATAGTCCTCCCCCTTCCTTTGCAAAGAGTATTTTTCTAACGCCAGTGCTGGGCTGGACAGTCATTTCTAAAACTATTTTGGTACTTGCTCCTAGGCCAGCATCCCCTCTTCCCGTGTGGCGCGTGCGTGCGTTTGTGTGTGTGACAGAGGGCAGGGAGAACCCTGCCAGGTTCAGTCAAGTATGCGTGTGTGTGTGTGTATGGGGGAGGAGTGTGGTCAGGATGGGTTTCCCTGTAGATTGTACCTTGGGTTTTTTTGTCATTTTGTTAAAATTAGTGGTTTTAATATTAAAAATACTGATTTTTAATATTGAAAATAAAAGCATTTAATATCTCATACAGGTCAATCACATCTGTTTTATCCCAAGCAGGAAAGAGGGTCCAACTTCTCAGACCTTTGAGGGCACCAGTCAGGGGTCAAGGTCACCCCCACCTGGTGCTGCTTGAGCGGTGCTGCTGGCGAGTGTGGCACTGCAGGTGGCTGGAGCAGGAGCTGCCATCTGTGCATGGTCTCTACTGGCTGGCGTGGAGGGACAGAGGCCCTTCCTCTCCCATCCCCAGTGTGTGGGTGATATCCAGGCCCACACCCTGGGGCTGCCCTGGGACCAGGGGTGGATGGGTCCCACTGGAACCCAGAGTAGCAGGTGTGGGTCTATATGAGGGGCGAAGGGTCCTGGATCCCAGCTGGGGTGGTGATGGGGGCACTGCAGGCAGGTGACAGATGCCCTAAGCCAGGGCCTTACGGAAGGTGCTCCAGGCGTGGAAGCAGCGGGTGAAGGCGTGCTGCTCGTTGCCCTTGCGGACCAGGCGCAGGCGACGGGCCTGCTCATGTTCTTTGGATCGCATGTGCTGGATATAGACCTGTGAGGACATGGGGTGAGCCTCCAGCCCCCTCCCAGTCCACTGGGCCCGTCAGCTCCCTTCCACCACTCACCTGGCAGGCCTTGAGACTCAGTTTGATCTCCACCTGGCTTGTCTGGGTCCCCACCCACATGTACACCTGGGGAGACAATGGGACATGGTCTCACAGGTGACTCAGGAATACCCCTGTTCTGGCCTCAGAATTCCTTTCCACAAGTGCGCAGGCTCCCTGGATGGGCAGGGTCAGCAATGGCTCACCTCTTGACCATTGTCTAGCAACATGATGTCATCGTCTGCCAGGTCATCTTGGCAAAAATCAGAGCATTTCTCAGTCACCGCAAAGTAGCCCTTCTCGTTGGAGCACCTGGGAGTCAAGATTATCAGGGAGCAGTTGATGGCCGTAAGTGGCAGTGGCCCGACAGAAGGGGAGGCTAGGGAGGGCCCAGGGCCCTGCCTCACCGGAAAAGCCTAGTGTGCTTCATGTATTCCGCGTCGTCGTCGTAAGGCTTCTGGGCCCCGATGCCCACCCAGAAGAAGTTCTCCGGCTCCTCGCCCTCATTGATGACCTGCGGGAGGAAGAGTCGTCCAACCCAGGGCCCCCCCGTCTGCCTCGCTCCCCGCCTACCCACCGCCCACCCGGGCACCTGCTTGCTGTAGGAGGCGTCAAACATAGTGTTCAGGATATCTTCCGCCAGCTTGGCCTCGTCAGGGTCTGACGCCCGGCCCACCCATGCGTAGACGATGCCCTGGTTGTCCTCACTCTCAAAGGGAACCTGGGGAATGTGCGACGGGCTCAGGTCAGGTCCAGCCTTTGACCCTGACCCAAGGTCCTGGCCACACCCATGATCCTACCTTGAGGATGAAGCAGAACTCAGAGTTGAGGAGGCTGGAGTCGGTGTTGATCTGGATGCACCTGGGGGAGGGCGTGTCGGCAAGGAGTCAGGGTGGCTCACTGACCCCGCTTGCCCAGCACGAGCCACCTCCCCCAGCCAGGTACCTGGTGCAGAGGGCACTGCCGTTGGTGCGAATCTGGTACAGGCTGGGCTGGAGGGCACCCTGGGCCGTCTTCCTCTTGCCCCGGTGGATGATGAACTTTCTCTTGAAATGGGACAGGAACTTGGGGTTCTCTTGCTGCTGTGTCATACGCACCACCTGGGAGCATGAAAGTGTGAAGAGCAGCTCTCTGGAACCCACCCTGCTAGTGGGCCACGCCTCCCCACAACATGAAGGCGCACCTCTAACTTGCCGGGGAAGAGGCTCTCGAACTTCTTCTGCAGGCTGAAGGTGAAGGTGAGCCAGCCCATGTTGGAGGCTTCGCGGCCCTGCCAGAAGTACACGATGCACTGGAAGTCCTCCTCGGGCTGCTTCTCCTCCACCTCAGCCGCTGCCTCCTCGCCTTCCTTGCCTTCAGCACCCCCCTTCTCCTCCTTATCTTCCTTCTTGTCCTGCTCATCTTCATACTCCACGGGGACCCAGTACCTGCAGGGTCAGGGGGAGGTGAGCAGGACCTGGGCTCGCCGGCACCAGGGCAGGGCAAGGAGCGCGGGGCCCTCTGCCAGCACCTGCACAGGAAGACGTAGCAGTCCTGCGTGTAGAAGTGGCCGAACTCCTCCTCTGGCAGCCGCGCGAACTTCTTGCCCTCCAGCACGAAGCCCTCCATGCCGTCCAGGTCCTCGTTCCACTCCTCCATCAGCTGCTCGGCCTGCAGGCAACCACCAGCGGACTGGTCCTCCTCACCAGGCAGGGGTCCCCCACGACCCTGGATGCACAACGCGCCTCCCGCAGCTCCCGAGACCCCTCCTCACCTCAGCCAGCGCCATGGGCGGCTGCCGTGGCAGGAAGAGTGCGGTGAGGTCCGCCTTCATCTGATCTTTCTTCTCAGCGTCGCGCTTCACTTTCCCAGTGAGCCCCGGGCCCTGCAACACGGCCTCTGCATTGCGCGTGTAGTCGACCGTCAGGACATCGTCCCAATTCTTGAACTTGGCCTTGAACACCTGCCCAAGGGTGTGAAACACAGCTGGAGTGGGGGTAGGGCACAGGTGAGGCTGGGGACTGAGGAGGCCCAGGAAGCTGGGGATGGGGACTGGAGAAGGGGTGTGACTTGGCAACGGGGTGGGAGGAGCCAGTTGCACAGGGGTGGGGCCTGGGAAGTAGAAGTAACTCATCCTGAGGGCTCGAGGCAGGAATGGTTCGCAGGGGCTGGGTGAGGGGGCCTCAGCAAGCAGGGCCACACTGCACACCTGTGCCTCGGTGCCCTCGAGGCTGCGGCTGACGGTGGCGTGGCGCGGGCGGTGCAGCATCCCACACAGCTCCTGGCCCAGCTTGAGCGCGGCTGCCCGCACCAGGCGCGGGGATTTGCGGCCCAGCCAAATGAACACATCGGACCAACAGTCCAGAATGTACACACAGCGCGTATCCAGAAGGCTCTGCAGCTGTGGGTCAGAGGCTAGAGGTCAATGCGGGTGCCTCGCCCTGGGGAGGGAGTCTGGCCCAAGCCCTCCTCCCTGTGGTCTCACCAGCCGCATCCCAGGCATCAGTTCCACCTTGGGCCGTATCTTATGTTCCACAGAGAGCTTGTAGTTGATCTGTGGTAGCTCCAGGTAGCCCAGGCCCAGGCCCACCTGCAGGCGAAGAGGTGGGTGTAACAGGGAAGGTATCTAGGGATGTCAGCCCCACCCACAACAGCCGTGGAGTCTGGCCTCCAGCCTGCAGTTGTGGGCTCAGGTCTAGTGTCTCTGAATCTCCGTCGTCTCTCCACCCACAGTTGTGCTGGGGTAATTCAATCAGCAGCAAGGCTTTTAACATGTATTCCCTGCCTGCCCTCACCGGGTTCTTCATTGTTTCTGATTCTCTGAGCTGCCCTTTTCCTGCTCACAGCACCCCCGTGGCTTTTTGTCACCTACAGAACCAAGGCCAGCTTCTCAGGCCTGGCACCCAGGTGCTCCTCAGCCCCCTCTTCAGACCACCTTCCTGGAAACACAGCCGGGCCCCTCCCAGAGCCAGGCTTCAGACCTCAGCCCGGGCTCTTCCCGTCCAGAAGGTGGCACCCTCTCCCCACTGAAGTCAGGTGGTGCTCACGGCCACCCCGGCACCTTTGCTCACCTTATACAGCTTGGGCTGTGGGGGCCAGAAATCATCAGGGACATGCTTCTTGATCTCAGAAGGCTCCCCACCCAGTGGCTCCCAGAACTCTGGGGGTTCCTGGCCTTGCACCAGCAGCACAATCTCCGCCTTCCCTTTCCGCTCATTCTTATTAATTTTCTCTGCAAAGAGCCTGAGCGTAGAGGACAGACCCTCAGTGAGACCCATTCCCCTCCTCGGGTGATGCTTTCCATTGCACAGAACCTCCTGCCCATCTGAGCGGGGCACGGTCCTCATACCTGGCCTTGGTGGTGCTACTCAGCGTGGCCTGGGCCCCCCGCCACACATAGATGTCCAGCCCTCGGTCCAGCAGGAAAACGAACCTGGGCAGAAGGGGCAGGAGGTGCTGTGATGGGCAGTCATTGCCCCATACCCCTGACCATGCCAAAAAATCCTTATAGGTTTAGGCCCCTTCCTGAGCCTCAGAGACTCCCCCCGCCCCAAGCTACGTGTGACAGAGGGTACAAGGGCTGCTTGAAGGCCTCTTCTTCTGGAGTCCAAACCTGCCCCTATGGCGGAGGAGGAGGTTGGGGGTCAAGCGCCCCTATCTCGTGTCACAGGTGCTCACCTTGGGTCCAGGGAGGCTCCCTTGAGAGGCACAGGCTCCAACTTGATGTTCTTTTTCCCATACACGCGGTACATCCTGCGGGCCAGAGCAAGTGTGGCTGGCATGAGCACCAAGTCCACCGCGAACACCCTCCCCATCCTTCCCACTCGAGTGCAGATCTGTGCTGCCCACTTGCACACCCCTCACCTGGTGGTATAGTGCGTGTCCTCCACGGTGTAGAAGCCACTGGCTGTTCCACCCTCAATGTAGGAGATGTCGTTGTCAAACACCTGTGAAGGTAAGGTCCCTCATCAGTGAGCTGTCCCCCACCAAAAACCACCTGTGTACAAGTGTATCAGTGCCACAAATCCATGATGTTAAAAAAAAATACATAAGATCTGTGTCTATGGGGCCTCCCTGGTGGTGCAAGGGGTTATGTTGCAGCACTATGAGGCTGTCCACAGCCACTGCAGCGTTTCATTCCCGGCCAGGGAGCTACCCACATGGCGCAGCAGACCTGTCCTGCCTCGCCCGCTGTTCCCCTCAGCAGTGTATTTCAGTACATCCGCCTGTTCTGCTCCCCTCTCTGTCTCTGGTGACTCCTCTCACCCCCTGCACCTCTGGCCTACACCCCAGCTCCTGTATGCATAAATAAATAAATTAAAAAAAAAATCTGTGTCTATAAACACAAACACGTGCTGGGGCCTTAGGATGTACATGCACGAAGGTGTGGATGTGCACAGACGGGTGCAGGAGGCAGCAGTGTTGTGAAGAGGGCAAACATGGGTGAAATAGAGTGTGTGGGTGTGTACGCCTAACCAGTGGGCAGGTGGGCCGGCTCAGCTCTCTAGCCCCATGGGTTAATCTGTTCACAACTGGACTCTGGGCCCTGCCCTGGACCCACCTCTTTGGTGCTCAGCTCCCGGCCCCTCCCTCCAGTCACCACAGGCTGCAGCTCCTCACCTCGCCCCAGCCTCCCCTAACCTTGCTCTATTTGTCCCTACTGCCTCCTTAGATCCTACTTCTTATTCCCGTCTCCCCCACCCTACTGCCCACCCCCATCTCGCCCACTGCCCTGGCCCCATGCCACCCATGTCCCTCTGTCGGAATGGCACCTGCAGGAACTCCTCGCTCTCATCACCCATCTCCTCCCGCACAGTGCGGCACTCGGCACCCAGGTAGTTGCGCAGGTTGACGGCGTGGATGGCAGAGCAAGCCTTCTTGTCGAGTGTGGCCTCCCCGCCGATCCAGTAGTAGATCTCCCAGTTCAGAGAGCCGCTGTCGTCCAGAAAGGTCTGGGGGCCAGGGCACCGGCCCTGTCAGCCCATGCCCGGACGTCCCAGCTTCCCTGCTCACCCCAGAGAGGTTCCAGGAGGGGTGGCACTGCCAAGCTCTGCTTGGGTCATCCCACCCTGGCGTCCTTTGCAAAGCCCTCCCATCTCACCTCAATGGACACAACTGGAACAGGGGATTCTGAACCCTGTAGTCGAGGTCATAGGGGGTCACGTAGCCTGATCCTCACCTTGAGCACAATGTAGCAGTCAGCCTCATAGAACTTGCCATGGAAGGCTTCTTCTATCAGCACAGGCACAAAGTTCTCGATTTGCCAGATGGTCAGGCCAGGCAGCTGGCCCACGTCCTCCGTGAAGAACTCAGAGTAGTCGAGGCGTGGCTTCTCCAGGCCCTGGTCCCAGCGCCGCACCTTGCCCCCAGGCGCGTGGGCATCAGCACTCTCCTGGGGTCAGTTACAATGGATGGCTTGACTCTGCAGCCACCCAGGCTGGTCTCCTACCCACCTCAGGGCCTTTGCACAGGCTTTTCTCTCTGCCCAGATGCCCCTTTTCTTCTTGACTTGGGTTATACAGTCTTGGGTACAGCCCAGGGCCACCTAGTCTCTCCCAGCCCAACTTACCTCCTGCTTTTTGTTCTTCTCCTGGGCCACGTCTGACATGCCTTTCAGCACCTGCTTGGCCTGGTCATCCTGGGCTGAGTCCTTCCGCCGCCGGAGTCGCATTTTTCGAGCCAGGGGGTCCTTGGGCCCACTTCCTGCTTATGGGAGGGGCAAAAAGTGAGCCCTGGTTGAGCCCCTGGGGGCATCTCATCAACCAGAGGCCAACCCCACCCTCTGAGGTCCAGAGAGCTGTGTCCTGCCTAATTTAAAGATGAGTAAGGTGAAGTTCAGTGGGGAGCCCCCGACTCCCAGGCCAGACCTGCCCCAGCTCACCAGCCGCTGCTGCAGCCACCGTGGCAGGGGAGGCGCCCGCCAGCCGCAGTTGGTTCTGCAGTGAGAAGTCGATGTTGTACCACTCAGCAGTGCGATCAGCAGGCTTAGGAGGCATAACCAGGTTGGGGTTCTCCCGCACGTCCAGGATCTGCCACGTGGGGTGAGCAGAACAGTTGCTGAGCCTGAGTCCCACCTCCCAGCCACTCCAGACCCAGTTTCTTGTTCTTTGCGGCCACCACGGCTGAGAAGCAAGTTCTGCCTGTGCTGGAGCTGTCCCTCCTCACAGGCTGGTGGTGGGGCTTAAATGGTGCCGAGAGCGTTATGTGGACACAGCGATAAGGCTCACCTCCCCAAAGGTGCCCTGAGACTCTACCCTCCAGAAGAGTCTGCTGGGTGCCCCCTCCCATGACACTGCTTTGCTCAGTCTTTCCCGAGCATCCGCCTGCAACTGTGCCCTCCCCACCAGACCTTCCTCCCCTCACTCTGGGCACGACAGGGCCTGCCCTGACCTGGATCTCTGTCAGGAAGTGGATGGCCTCCGGGAGGGTCACCAGGCGGTTCTTGTTCAGGACAAGTTTTCTCAGCTTTGTGCACCTGTGAGAATAGAGCTGGGGCCTCAGGCTGGGAGAACAGGGAGCCCCACAGGGGAGGCAGGTGGCCAGGGGAACTGAGCAGCCAGGCCAGTGGGGTGTTAATGAAGGTGGGAAAGCCTGGGACAGGCGGAGTCTCCCCACAAAGGACCACATGGCTGTAATTTGGGGTTTCTATGTCGAATATCCCCTTCACCACGTCTAGCCCCAGCACCTGCAGAGGCTTTCGGGGATCAGCTCCAGGTTGTTGTTGGCAGCCATGAACTCCTCCAGGTTGGCCAGCTTGCCGACGCCCGAGGGCAGCCCATCGAAGTCCAGCTTGTTGGAGTTCAGGTACAGCTTCTTCAGCTTGGTCAGCTTACAAATGGCTGACTAGAGGGGAGACAGGCAGAGGCAGGAGTCAGGGGTGGAAGCCAGAGTAGTCCAGTGATCTGTCCCTCCTCCTCTCCAGACCTGGACGCACAGGAAGTGAGGTGAGCTGGTTGCGGGACAGGTTCAAGGTCTCCACGTGCACCCACTGGTCAATGCACAGGGATAGCTCTGTGATCTGGTTGCTGCTGAGGTTGAGGCGGCGCAGGCTGGGGAGGGTGTACAGGCATTCGGGCACCCGTGTCAGGTCATTGCAGGATAGATCCACATCTGGGATATGAGGTAGGGTGCATCAGCCAGGGCCACACAGCTGGCTCTAGGGGCAGCCAGCCTAGTGTGAACCCCTCCTCCAACAATTTCAGGCTCTGTGTCTTAAGCAAGTGACTAAACCTTTCTAAGCCTCAGATTTTCCATCTGGAGAACATCTCACACTGGGTAGGTCTAGACATAAAATGAAAGCATATAACTCGGTACTGTTATCATAATATCATAATAATGACAAAGATAATCATAACACAGACCTATCCCTATCTTTTTCCTCGGAAGATCAGAGAGGCAGGGTTCAACCCCTTTCTCTGTAAGGAAGACCTGAGGAGACCAGAGCCTGTAGTGGGGGTTCCTCAGGAATGCCAACCTGCAAGGTTGCTCAGGCCCTCCAGGCTGGTGGGGAGGTTGCTCTGGGTGCGCTGGGTGTTCCTCAGGTGCAGGGTCTGTAGTGCCATCAGAGCTGGGAGCTGCCTGCAGAAAGACACGGGCAGTCAGGCCCAAGAGCAAGGGGCCAGGAGGACCTGAAGGGACAGGCCCAGGGCAGCTGTGAGCAGAATAGATGGGACATGATACTCAGGAAGGATGGGGCATAAGGAGCACAGGGGAAGTGAGTACAAAGGCCCAGGGTGGGAAGGGCTGGGTTACTGGGGAATTAGGAGACCAGGTCAGATTCCCAGGGGTGAGTTCAGGAGGGGTGTCCCCACAGGCACTGACCGGAGCTGTGCGTGCAACAGTGGGTTCCCATTGAGCACTAGGGTCTGCAGGTGCACCAGGCGGCGCATCTGCGGGGGCAAGCTCTCCAGGCGGTTCTCACTGAGGTCCAGGTACAGTAGATCGGTGAGGTTGATGAAGAGCTGGTTGGGGATGTTGTCGATGCTGCAAAGAGGGAGGGAGGGAGCCAGGCAGTCAAGGTTGCCTAGTCAGTGCAACAAGCCACCTCCAGGCCCCACGTGGCCCCTTTTCGGCCTTGCACCAGCCCCAACCCCCTGCCCCAATTGGACAGACACCTGTTGTGGCTGAGGTTCAGCACCAGCATGTTCTTGGCATTCTCCAGTTCCCGTGGGCACTCTGTCAGCTGGTTATAACTCAAGTCCTAGGTAAGAGGATGAAGGCCCAGGTCAAAGGTGTCAGGGTTGGATGGCCCCCTCCATAGCCTCTATCAAGCTAGGGGATCAATTAGGGCACCGGTTGAGGAAGAGATGAGAGGGGTTCAGGGCCAAAGGGAGACAGCTGGAACCCTGGGGGGAAAGGGACCTGACTTCATGAGTGATCCTGAGGAAGGCATTGGCCAGTCTAAACCTCAGTTTTTCCATCTGTAAAATGGGCTCATGATGACTCCAGGGACCACTTAGCGGATGGGATCTGAATGGTGGTAGCAGCACAGGGGCCGAGTGAATGGGAAACCACTAACCAAGACTGAGAGGTCGTCCAGCTTGAAGATGTCATCAGGGACTCCAGAATTCTTCAGGCTGTTGGCTCGAGCCACGATGGCCTGGGGAATAAACCATGAAAGCCTGTGAGTCCTGGCTTCCATCCCTAGAAGCAGAGGTCAGGGAGGAAAACAGCCTCAGGAAGCCCACCAGTCTGAGCAGTCTCCTACCACGGCCTTTGCTTATAGTCCCTCCACTTGGAAAGTCATTTATATCCTTCTGATGAGCTTCTATTCAGACCTCAAGGCCCAGTTCAAATGTGCCCCAGAGATCAGCACAGGGTCCTCAGGGAATGTTTTCTGATCAAACAATCCCTCTTCTTCCTAATTCCAAATGGCAAAATAGAGGTGTAGGGGCCTCCCTGGTGGCAAAAGGGGTTAAGCATCAGCACCATGAAGCTATCTGCAGCTAGTGCAGCACAAGTTTGATCCCCGGCCAGGGAGGTGACCCACATAGCACAACAGACCTCTCGCCCACTGCTCCCCTCAGCAGTGTATTTTAGTAGATCCGCCTGTTCTGCTCCCCACTCTGCCTCTGGTGAATCCTCACCATCCCCTCCACATCTGTGGCCTATACCCCAGTTCCCATATGCATAAATAAATCTTTAAAAAAAATAGGGGTGTAGCTCTGAGCTAGGGACAGAGGTAGAGAAGCCAGTGTGGACTGAGAGCAAACCTGTTCTCTCTCCCCTTTCAAGATGAAACCTCATGCTACAGACATGCAGAAAGTTCGAGGGAGAGAAAGGACAGGCCAAAGAATGGTGCCTTGATTGCAAATGACAATAATGCAGCCACCAACTTGCCTCCAACCCTAATGTCTGTGAGGAGCCACAACGCTGCTTCACAGTGGCTGCCTAGAAGGTGGAAGGTCATGCCACTAGAAAGTGGCAGAGTCCAGATTTGAACTCAGGCAGCCCACATCCAGAGGTGGGACTTTAACATCTCAGGGCTGCAGCCTTGGACAGTAATCACCCTAAAACCTGAAGGCTCTGGGATGGCTCCCAAGTGTTCTGGGATGTCAGGGGCCCATGGAGAGCAGAAGGGCAAGAGGACCACCCTGATCATCTCCGCTTTCTGGCCAGACCTCACCATACCCAGCTCTGCCACTGCCTGGCAATGGGACCTTAGGCAAATGAGCTGCCTCTGTGGTCAAGTGTCCCACCTGTGAATTTGGTGGAGATCAGGATTATATGCTATAGAACAGTTGATATCATTTTATTATTGGAGTTAGTTTCCAAAGTGGGTTGCAGTTCTTTTCTTCTCTCCCCACGGATGCCAACCTGCAAGGTTGCTCAGTTCCTTAACACAGGGCGTTACTGTATCCCCTCCCCTTTCTGAATGGCCCCCAATTCTGACTCAGTGATGGGCACAAGCGCTGGTCCAGCCTGAGGGCATGACCTTGGCTGGATTCTGGCCCCCCACCCCCAAGCTCAGTGAAGTCCCAGCAGCACTCACCCGCAGCGATGGCAAGCTGGACAGCTCCCCATGAAGTGTGGTCAGATTGTTGTGGCTCACAGACAAGTGCTCCTGGGCCAGGACACAGGAGAAGAGGTTCAACAGTGTGGGTGGGGTGTCTACAAAGTCCCCACCTGCCACCACAACTTGACACCACCTGGAAGGGCCCTTGGTCACACCGGCCAAGTTAACCTCTTCAGCCACCCTCCCTCACAGACCCTGCCTTTCTTGCACACTTCCTGGACAGGGCGCTTACCCCCTCCAGCAGCTGTGTCTGCCTTCTGTGCAGGCCCTGCCACCTGGCCCAGCCCAACCCACAGGACACTCCCTGCCCACCAGAGTTCCTTACCAGCTTCTGCAGGGCAGCCAACTCCTCTGGCAGGTAGCAGAGGCCAGTGCGGTTCAACTTCAACCATCGCAGACTGGTCATGGCCTTGACATTCTCAGGGAAGTAGCCACCCTGGAGGTAAGAAGTGGTGAGGCTGGCCTGGGATCGGGGATCCCTGCTCTGTGGCCCCCACCTGGGAACCTTTGGGGGGCAGTAGAGCCAACTCTCACCATCTTTGTGACTCTAGACTGGTCATTTTGCCACTCAATGCCTCAATTTCCTTACCCCTAAAATAGGTACAATATTAGACCAGTCACAACAAAACGGGTGTGAGGACCAACTAATTATCAGGATGACTGTTAGCCTAAGATCTGTCTCCCTCCTGAATTCTAAGCTCCAGGAGGGTCAGGACAGAAAGGACTTGATATAAGTGACACCCCCAGTGCTCAGCTGGTTAGCTCAGCTCAAAATGCCTTTGCCAGCATTCCAGGCCCTGTCTGGAGTGGAGGTACCAACTAAGTCTCTGCCAAGGCCTGCCTGTGCCCCTAGCCTGCCCAAGGCACACAGTCATTTGTGTGGCAAGGTCCAAAACCCGTGCATGAGGCCCTAACTCCTCATTCAGGCACAGGCACAGTCTTGTTCATTCATTTATTCCCTATATTTGAATGTTCACCTCAGTAGCCCAGCCTGGGGGCAGGGAGCCTGGGGCCAGCAGCATGTGCCTTCAGTGCCCTTGGCCGATGTCCCCTCACCCCTGCAGTCGCATTCCTGACTGGTGACTCAGAGTCTTCCAGTCCAGGGACAGCTTGTGAGTCCCCAGGTGAGGACAGTAAGGATGGGGGCAGAGAAGGGTACTGCGCTGCCTGGCCGTGGAGTGAAAGGAAAGGTGTGTGCCGCATGTGCATAAATGCAGAAGAGCTTGCCTGCTCCTTGGCTCCCGTCTCAACCCTGACCTCAGCCAAAACCTGGGTCCAGGTTGAGCCTCCTGTATCAGGTCAGGGCCTGGCCATCTCTCCCCTCTGCTCCCGCCCCGCCTCCTCTCTGGCTGTGGGCACTGCCCACCTCATTCTTGACTCTAGAGCTGCCTCACCCCCCAAGGACTGAAAGGATGGGCTGGTCTAGCAGCCCAGCAGCTGTTTAGAAAACTGGCCCCAGGGCCTGGAACACCTGCTGGACACTCCACACCAACTAGCCCATGCCTCCAAGGGGCTACTTTTATGCCCTTTCACCGGATAAGAAAACCAAGGCAGGGAAGGGGGAAGTGGCTTGCCCCAGACCACACAGGGCGGGGGTGGCAGCGGTGGGGACCGGCAGTGGCGAATCCGCTTCGGACCCGCCCCCGGCAGCCGGCAAGGAGACCGTGAGTCAGGGCCTCGCCTGGGCGTGTGACTTCAGAGGCGGGGAAGGTGGGCCGGGGCGTCAGAAGCTGGAGCTCCCTGACCCCCGGGAGACTCTCCAACGTGGGTGAAGCCAGACCCCGGGGCGCGGACGCGGGGTGGGGGCTCCCCGCCCGCCGGCTGGCTGCACCCAGGCCCAGGCGCCCACGCCGGCCCTGCCAGCCCTCGTCTGCCGGCGCCGGCGCGCAGCGGAGACCTCGGCGGTCGGGCCGGGGCCGGGGCCCGAGCCCCGGGAGACCCCGCCCCGCCCCGCCCGCAGTCCCGGCGGCGTCCGGCCCGGAGGCGGGCGGGGCAGGAAGAGGAGCCGGCGCGGGCCGGCGCGGAAGGGACGGCCTGGGGGGCCCGGCCCGCCTCTCCGCCGTCTCACCTTGAAGTCGTTGCCGCTGAGGTCCACGCCGCGCACGAACGGCAGCACCCCGGTGGCCTCCATGGCGCCGCGCTCGCTGCCGGGCCGGACTGGACGCGGGGGGCGGCGGGGCGAGCCGCGGGCTGGGCCGACGCCGGCCCCGCCCCTTTAACCCGCCCCCGCCCGGGCGGCGGGAGCGCGAGCCCGGGCCGCGCCCCTCGAGATCCGGGGGACCCCGGGCGCTTGGCTGGGGGCGCCGGGCCTCGGCGGGGGCTGGAGAGGTCCCGGGGTTTCGGTTTCCATGTCTCTTCGGCCACCGGAGAAGCCTCGAGGAGTCGGGCGGCCCCTGTGCTCACGCAGGAGCCCCCGCCACGTCCCAGCGCCCCAGATTCGGGGTGCGCTAGGCGCTGCAGGTGCAGCAGCTGAAGTTGGGAGAGATTCTGGACCTAGGTCGGGGCGCGGGAGGCCAGGCCATTTCTGTCCGCGCTCTGGTCGCTCTAGGAGCAGGAACAGCCGGTCCCCGGCGCCGGGCGTCCTGGCAAGCCCTGGGCCTGCTCCCGCCGCAGTTTCCCGTCTCAGAACTGTGTGCGGTTCCCTCCAGAAGCGAAGGCGCAGACCCAAGTGCAGCGCAGGGCACGCGGCGGGCCCTGCCCGCGACCCTTCTCATTCTTGCTTAGAACCAACACCCTCTGCCCGTGTATTTGCTCGTTCGAACACGTCTCCCCACACACACCCTCAACATAAATAAGTGCCTAATACGTAAGCGCCCCTAATAAATAATTTATTTTTATAAAAGCCAAATGAGCACAGTCATTTTTTGCAGGGGCCTGTGGTGTCCCTTTGCCCAGGCGAGAAACTGAGGCGGGGGTGAAGGGACCCGCGCCAGGTCGCGCGGAGCGGGGGGCGGGCGCCGGGTCCGGCCGAGTCAGCAGGGGAGGGGGGGTCACCGCGTCCTTCTCCCAGAAGCGCACCCGAAGGGTCAGACTCGGACCTCGGGGCCGGACGCCGCCAGCCTGTCCCCTCCGGGAAGGGCCGGGCCGGGCCGCGGTCTGCGGCTCGGAGGCTCACATGACCACGCGGCCCGGGGGCTCGGGTCACCCCACACCGCGGGGTACCAGCGCGGACCGCGGATGCCAGGCTGGGAACGCGCCCCTGCGCCTTTAAACCCGGAGCTCGTCGGGGAGCCCCGCCCCCGAGGGAGCGCCGCGGCCCAAGAGGGGGCGCGGCCTGCCCCCCATTGGCTGAGCCGCTCGCCGTCTGCGCGCCTGCGGGGTCACCGGCCGCTCCCGGGCCTCGGCGTTCGGTTCCCGGGGCCTCCGCGTTCCATCCCCCGGCGGGCGCGGACTCTGGGGCCCGAGGGACCTGTCGGGGCGCTGCAGGCGCGACCAGGTATGGCTGCAGCGGGGCGGGGCGACCCCTGTCACGCAGCCGGGCCCGGGGCGCGCCGCGGCGCAGGTCGGGGGCGTGGCCTCCGCCGGGGGCCGCGGTCACGACCGGAGAGAGAGGGAAGTTGGGTCGGGAGGCGAGAGTTCGAGTCCCCGAGCCTGCCCCTCCCGTCAGTACATCGCCTGGTTTCCCGGGACCGCACGCGCCCCCCGTGAACCGCGCCCTCACGGGCCCTCCTGGAGCGCCCCGCGCAGCCCTCGCCCTTGTCCGCGGTTGGGCAGAGGGGGGGAGCACGGGCGGCGTCCCAGGGCCGGGTGGCGTCCGGCGTGGTGTCGGGTTATTTTTAGCCACCCGCACCCTCTCCCCCTTCCCCGACTTGGAAGGCTGGAGGTTGAGACTTGTGCGACCCCGTCAAGGGACTGGGTTGAGTCCCAGTTTAGACTCCGGGCGGGTGGTGTTTAAAGCTCTTTACAGTGTGCGGAGGGGGGTTCTGGCCCTGCTGGAGAAGGTGGGAGTATTGATTGCCCATGAGGACACTAAGCTGTAGGGCCGTGGCGGGTCACCGAGCTAGCCTCTGCCAACCCAGGAGCCCTCTTGTCTTATTTTTAGCCTGGGAGAGTTGGGGTGGGGGTGGAGTGTTGAGATGGAGTTCCAGTGCCTCGGGTTTCAGCTGCTCCAGGCATCCTGTCACCTGGCAACTGAGTCCCAGGCACTCACAGGGGAGCCCAGAGGGCAGACGTCCTTGGTGCCTGAGTTGGCTCTGAGTGCATGGTCATCTGCTCAAGCCTCCTCTACCTGGTGTAGGACTGGCCCTCTAAGCTTGCCCCTTGGTCACGTACACCCTCAACTCTCAGAATTGCCTCCCCCTATTCCCCCCAAGAACCCGGGGCTATGGCTTGGTGGGCTGTGCCCAGGGAGAGATCTCTGTCACACTCTGGGCTCCTCACTTCTTTTTTTTTTTTTTTAAAGATTTATTTATTTATGCGTACAAGAACTGGGGTACAGGCCAGAGATGTTGGGGGGAGGTGGTGGTGGTGAGAGGATTCACCAGAGACAGAGCGGGGAACAGAACAAGCAGACTGACTGAAATACACTGCTGAGGGGAGCAGTGGACAAGACAGGAGAGGCTGGGCCATGTGGGTTGCTCCCTGGCTGGCCGGGGATCGAACTCGTGGTGCAGAGGCTGCGGATTGCTTCATAGTGCGGCGCTTAACCCCTTGTGCCACCAGGGAGGCCCAAGATTTATTTTTTTAATACAAGAACCGGGATGCAGGCCAGATGTGCAGGAGGGTGGGAAGATTCACCAGAGACAGAGTGGGGAACAGAAAAGGCAGACTGACTAAAATACACTGCTGAGGGGAGCAGCGGGCGAGGCAGGAGAGGTCTGCCATGCCATGTGGGTATCTCCCTGTCCGGCTGGGATCGAACCTGCGCTACAGAGGCTGTGGACAGCTTCACAGCGCTGTACTCAACCACCTGCGCCACCAGGGAGGCCCTGGGCTCCTTACTTCTAACCCTTCCTCACCACCACCTGTGCAGTTTTACAGTTGAGCAGAGGGTGCGAGAGTGTGTGCTTGTGTGTGTGTGTGTCTTCCTCAGCTTACCTTCTCTGTTGTTTAGCCTCCCGGTGACTTCCCCCAGCCCCCATTGTCCCAAGCTGAAGAGACCCTGAGAGGCATGGATCATCCTCCGTTCGGGGTTTAGGGTTATATTGACTGGCTGCCCACCCCCCCGCCCTGCCCCCGGCAGCGGGTCTTCTTCCTTGACTGGCACGTACCTGTCTACAGGCAGCATCATCCTTGGGTTGTCTCACTCGTCCTGCTCTCTGACTTAGTGACTTTGCCTTGTTAGGATTTGGGGCTTCTGCTCTTCACTGAGGTCTTCCCAAAGTTTTGAGAGGCCTTCTGGAGGCAGGCTTCCTGGGACCCCACATTGTGGTTTTCTCTGGGCCTTGGTTTTCTCCTCCTGTGCCTGGCCCTGGTTAGGAACAGAAACAAGGCAGCCTTGGGGACCTGGCTATAGACCTAGGAGGACTGGCCAGACCCTGGGGGTAGGCAGAAGTCTAGAGGTTTTATAGCCTGCAACCTAGTGTGGTTCTTTCTACAGCTTTTCTCTATAATTTGGGGGACCCACTTCTTGGGTCCTTGGTGATAGGATGTCAGGTGTTCTGGAGGGAGAGATCAGGAGAGATGGGCCCCCTTCTCTCACCTGCCACAGGGTTCAGGACTTTTCTGTGTGAGCAACCCTGTCCCAAGGGGTGGGTGGGTTGTTTGTAGCTTTGGGGGAGGGGGCAATGGCAGTACCTCCTCTCCTCCCAAGAAAGCATGTGTGTGTGACCCCTTTCTCCTGAGAAATTCTCAGGAACTCCCCCTGTTGGGCTCACCTCTCAGAGACCCCAAGATGGCAGCCAGAATGCCTGCCTGCTCCTGTCCTGCTGCTATCCTGGCCACCCCCACCTTGAGCCATCCCTGCAACTTGACTCTCTTACAGGCAGACCATGGCAGACTTCACCCAGAAACGGGGGAAGAGGCATGATGATGAGGTGCTGGGCAACGCTGTGGACTTCCTCTTGGCCAATGCCCGCCTAGTGCTGGGTGTGGGCGGGGCTGCCGTGCTGGGCATTGCCACCCTGGCTGTGAAGCGGGTAAGGCCAGACTCTGCCTTGGGGCTTCCGGGGGACAGGAGGTCTGGGACCTCCCGCAGGCCTCCGGGAATATAGTGGGGACTACCCAAGGCTGGCACCTACTTCTCTACCCTCTACCCAGGATTTAGTTGGTTTCACCCCTGCCTTTGCCTTGGCTGCTCAGGTTATGATGCTCTGATCTCTGTCACTCTGCCTCAGCTCATCGACAGGGCTACCAGCCCGAGGGATGAGGATGATGCCAAGGGGGACACCACACGTCTGGAGGACAGCTGGAAGGAACTGAGCCTGCTCAAGCCCAAGCCACGCCTACGGCGCCGGCCTCCCCCTGCTGCCCTCAGCCAGCCCATGCCACTCCCAACCCCCGCGTCCTCTGTGGCAGGTGATCAGCCCCCTTCCCCCTTTTACCTGGGTGGGTCCCCCTTTAGTGCTCACATTCAGGAGATGCAGCCCAGGCTCTGCCACCGATGATAGTGGACGTATCAAGTCCCTGCTCCACCAAAGACCCACGCTCCCTGCATGTTCAGTGGCGGCATGTGCCTGCCCTCCTTTCTGCCTGGTGGTGCTGCGGCTCCAACCACCTGGGCATATGGACTGTGGGGGGAGGTACCAGAGCAAGGCGGCAGAACATAGTGTTAGGGGCTCCAGATGGGGAGATGGAAGCCCAGGAGCCATCTCCTCACTCTTCATGAAACTGTTTTACTCCCAGGGAGTTGGGATGTGGAAGAATTTGTCATCACATGCATGCTTTGTGGGGAGCTGAAGAACCAGTGCTACCTTAGGGGGCCATTTCACAGGTGAAGAAAATGAGGCCCAGAGACATCACATAGCTAGTAATTGGGGAGAGTTCCCTTGGCTCACTATGGACCTTCTGACCTGGCCCCTGACCCCTTCACTCTGCAGGGAGGCCCAGAAATTCTGGTCCTCAGACATTGCCTCACCTTAGCTTCCCAGCACCACCGTGCCTGACGTTCCAGGAGAAGCTACTGGCATTCGAGCGGGACCATGTGACCATCCCAGCGTTCCACGTTGCTCTGGCCAAACAGCTGGCTGGTGACATTGCCCTTGAGCTGCAGGCCTACTTTCGGAGCAAGTTCTCAGAATTGCCCTTCGGGGCACTGGTGCCCAGTGGTCCACTGTACGATGGGCTGCAGGCAGGAGCTGCTGACGATGTGCGTATCTTGGTGCCCCTGGTGCTGGAGCCAGGCCTGTGGAGCCTGGTGCCTGGCCTGGACACTGTGGCCAGGGACCCTCGCTGCTGGGCTGTGCGCAGGACTCAGCTTGAGTTCCGCCCCCGTGGGAGTAGTCCCTGGGACCGCTTCCTGGTAGGTGGCTACCTCTCTTCCCGTGTCCTGCTGGAGCTGCTCCGCAAGGTGCTGGTTGCCTCTGTCAACTGGCCGGCCATTGGTGGCCTCCTTGGGTGCCTGATCCTGCCCAGTGTGGCCTCAGAGGAGCTGCTGCTCCAGGTGCAGCACGAGCACCTGGAGCTCACTATCGCTGTGCTCCTGGCAGTCACCAGCACCGACGTCCATGACTGCCTCCTCCTGGCCTGGCCCCTGGAAGGGATGGCTGGGAACCTCTGGCTGCAGGACCTGTACCCGGCAGAGGCTGCCAGGCTTCGGGCTTTGGATGAGCGCGATGCTGGGGCCCGGCGGCGGCTGCTGCTGCTGCTGTGTAGTATCTGCCGTGGCCACCCAGCTCTGGGCCGGCTAGGCCGGGGCCACCTGACCCAAGTGGTTCTGCGTTTGGGGGAAGAGGAGGTGGACTGGGCTGAGGGAGCCTTGAGGGAACGTTTCATGCAGGCTCTGGAGCTGCTCATTGGAAGCCTGGAGCGGGCCAGCCTGCCCTGTCACTTCAACCCTGGTGTGAACCTCTTCGGCAGCCTGCGTGAGGTAGAAATTGATGACATTGGCTATGCGCTGTACAGCGGCCTCCAAGCCCCGGAGGGGCTGCTCTAGAGGGTAGGGACAGGGAGGCCAGCACATGTTGTGATGCTGGTGAGCTGTACACACTCCTTCCAGGAGTTTGGAGAGCACGTTTTTTTTTCGTTGCTTTTAGCCAGAATAAATGAGGGTGTGCTACCTAAGCCCACAGGATTAGCATGAGCTGGGGGTGAAAGTCAGCGGAGCCCTGGGCCTGGAGAGCCTGGGTTGCTGTCACCTAAGTGCACCTGGGCTGCCACTTAGACAGCCTGGAGGTCCAGCCACTCACACTCCTTTCCAGCCTCAGGACCCTGGGCTCTGTCCATTGCCACCAGCAGTGAACCACTGACAGAACATGACTTCTGCTGCCTCCATTTTTCATTTGAGAGGGTAGGTTAGCGCTTCCTCAGGTGCCAGCTCTGGCATCTCGTGGCCCTGGTGCCGAATGGGAAATACCATGTTTGATTCATCCCCCAGGGCCAGAGTCAACTGGTACCCATGGGATGCAGCATTTAAAGGATGGCATTTTCCAATGGCATCTGTCTGGTTTGCTTGTCAAGCTCTTCAGGCTAGAGCAGGCGCTCAGCCTGACATGCTGCCTACCTCGGGGGACGGCCCCTCTCCCTTCAGCTAGGATGCTTCCTTTGGGCAGCAGTTTCCTGGATGAGCCCCCTTGCCCCGAGCCCAGAGTCCCACCAGCTGCTAGTGGGCCTGGCTGGAGAACAGAGGCTGGGGAAGGCCTGGTGTGCAAGGCCAGCCTCCACAGTGCCCAACAGCACTGCTTCTGGCTGGTGCCTATGCTCTCACTGACACCTGGTGGGGGGGGGGAAGGGAGGAGGGTCTGCCTGCCCTTCCAGGTGTCCCTCCTGTCTGGTGGCCTTCCTGCTGAAGCAAAGCTATGCCTCAGAGAATGTGAATGCAAATAAAAGGAAAAAAATCGAACATGTGACTTGTGCTGGGCTCTCAGGGGCAGTTGTTTAGAGTCTGCAAGGCCTGTGGCTTGGCCAGAGGGCTTGGGCTCTACCTGGGGGTGGTAGGAATTAACTGGAAAAGCAGGTTACATGGAGGTGGAGAGTGCTGGTAGGATGTCTTGCTTTAATAATGGGAACCAACTGGTTAGGGTTTGCACATTCCCAAAAGCCTGAACTCTGGTGCCCGCTCTGCTTTCTGGGGTGGCCTCAAAGCCCTTCAGCCAACATCATCAGCTTTCAGAGATGTAATTTCTCTACTTCCCTTGGCTCTCCTTGCAGCCCTAGAGGTGGGGGGCAAGTTCCCCACCTTGTACAAACAGGGGAGCAAGTGCAGCTGAAGCCATAGGTGGGACTCACAGACAACACGAGGCCTGGGGTAGTCTCTGGGCCGTGTGCACTTGGGGTGCCATTCCCATTGTGCCTCTTTCCCATCCTGTTCTATTTCCTGAGGCAACCCCACACCACTTCCAACTGTGACTATAAGACAAGCGGATCCACCGGATGTCTCCCCTTGTCCTCAGGGCGGTCACACGGAACAGAGAGGCTGTGTGCACCAATGGCTGCAAGACCAGGGTGGCCTCTAGAGGCAATGAGGGCTCTGCCCTCACTACCATGTGGAGGTGGAAGGGTGTTGGGGGCTGTCCAGACACCTTGGTGCTCCACAGAAGAGGCTATAGATGGTCAAAGGGAGACTGGCTGGCATGGGCCACACAATCCTGTGGTTGAGCTGCTCCTGAGCGTTGACTCATAACTGAGCAGCGTAATGGCAGATTAGGGTTGGCAAGGGAACAGGGGCTGAGCCTCGGTGTTCTCATCAATGAAACAGGGATTGTGTAATACCTACTTTATGGGGCAGTTGTAGCAGCCACTCCTGCTAGTAACTACTGGGAACAGCGTTAACTGCCCTCAGAATGAGATTGTTGTGCCTTGCTGCCTCGCTCATTGACCAACGACAAAGCCTGAGCACAGCAAGGACTAGGCTGCCAGGCCCGTCTGTGACGTCTGCTCATGAGGATTTCGGTCACCTACTAGTGAGGCCTGGCCTCAGGGAAGTGAGGTCAGCTCACAGCCTGACAACCAACCCCAACAAGGCCTGATGCAGCTTCTCTGTGGAGCCTCTTGCTTCAGGTGGCTCTGATGTTCCCCTCACACCTTGATTTTAGTATGAAAAAGAGCAGTATGAGTAAATAGGGAGAGAAAAGTAAATGTCTGGGGCTTCAGTTTCTAGTCAAGGAATTGGAAACCAATCATTTCCCGGGAACCTTTGCAGACTCTTGTGAGCAGGGCTGTGCCAACACACAGCCACCCTGGCATAGCCCTGCTCAGTTCCACTCCTTTAAACCCAAGAACAGTTCCAACTCTGTCTGCCTGCAGTACACCAGATGCAGCCTCAGCCCAGGGCCTAAACATTTTAGTACTTAGACCCTTGGGCTGTGGTGGTAAAACAGGCAACCTACTTCCTTGGTTTAACTTTACAAAGTGACCAAAAGCAGGAGTTCTGGTGATGGGTATGGCTGACTCCTCTTGCTCAGAACAAAGGACTACCACTGCAGGTAAACAAAAGTAATCCAAGAATAGCAAACAGCTTCCTCATGGAAGACATCACCCATCAATCCTCTACACTAACTCAAGAATAAACCTCACCATAAATGAGATGCATTCTTATTTGGGGAAATCCACTTTCAAGCCCTTCTCTTCATGAATACTTAGCTGCAGGAGAGTCTGCCTCCAGCGAAGTGGGGGGGTGCCATCCAAACCCCAGGAGCTGCCCTGACCAGTTGTTTCAATCTCGATACTAAAAAAACCCCCAAAGTTTTGAAGATAATATTTACACAAATTTCTCATTAGGAGAGTCCTAGGAATGGAGAGTGTTCAAATGTTCAGATTCTGAAGGATCCTGTCAAACTACATTCTAAAAGGACTTACGTCAGCAGGTCTGCAAATCACTCCAAGGCACCAAGCTGTGACTGGTGGGCCTGGAGCAGAAGAGAAACTGGCCCCATGTTTGAGAGTTGAAAGCGCACGTGAGCTCCAACACCCGCTGCCGTACTGTTCACTAGTCTTACACAAGGGTTTATTATTTCCAGTAGAAATGGGGTACGAATCATGTGCCCACCAGCAAAACCTGTGTCTGGGGTGCAATACATCACCGTGGGCAAACGAAGGCGGTTCAGTATCAGCTGAGGAGCCATCTGGACCAGACTCTAAGGCACCAGAACCTACCTTGAGAACAACTGCCTGAGCTAGCGTGCAAGGCTTACTGTTGGTCTCAAATGGGTCCTTTCTCTTCAGACAGGACTTAGCTGGCCATAAGACTGGGTCTCAGAGCCCCGGGGTACAGACTCAGAGTTTGCAGGGGCTCTGGAGCACACGTGTGCCTCCTCGGGACAGAAAGGCACTGGGCTCCGCGTGGGTCAGGGCCAGGGTCCTGCCCCACCTCTGCCCTGTTCTAAAATGAGGAACCTCCAACCTAGAATTAATCACATATTTGCATTTTTCAAAATTATGTTTTTCTTTTGTAATCAGAAAATAGTCTTTAAATAAGCCCAATAACATTATAATTGGGGCACACTTAATGCATTGAGAAGTTACAGCTGCAGTGGATGACCCCCAGCAGTGTATCCCAGAGAACATCACGCACGACTCTGGACGCTGGCTCGGATCACCAGTGCCCAGTTTCCTAGACTCCAGTGACATCATGACCAACTTTCCAGTCCAACCCTGAGCTCTACCCCACAGTTACACTGGTGGTCTAAGGCAGAGGTGGGGCACCCACATTTGTCCCTCACAAGGAGCAGCCAGTATATGAGCTGAACCTGCACCACCTTTGTATTCAGGTGGAACTGAGATGCTGTGCATTGTGATTCTTAAGTCTGAATACTTCTGCGCTGCAACAGGCACTGTGAATTCACCCCTAAGGGTAGCAACAGGGTCTCTGCCTGGCACCCCGAGAACTGATGCCTGATTCCAGCATGCTGGGAGACACTGGAAGCAAAAGCCAGCTGCCAGGGGAGATGACTTATTTTTAGCTTCCAGCTGTTCCAAGAGTTAAGATGAGGGACAGAGGCCCTCACCATCAGCAGCTGTGCTGGTCAGCTGATCAGCCACCCAGCTTGTCGGATGGGGATGGCAGAGGTGCTCTTAAGGCTAGAGTGCCCAGGGTGGGTCTCCCCACCTCAGCACAGAGAGCAGAATAGACTTTTCAAGAGCTCTGAGGTGTAGACTTGACAACAGAGACTAATTTTCAATTCCAGCCTAGACGCTTGTAGAAGGCACTTCCCATCGGAGCCTGTTTCCATCACTGCATGGGCAGAAGGCACTGCTGGCCGGGGAGACGGGAGGCTAAGGAAGCCAGCCAGTGCCCAGCCGAGGTATGGGCTCAGCAAGTAGAGCTCATTTCTGCCACTGTCTGGCGCTACATATGCTGCAGATGGAGTTCAGTATATGGGGGGTTCAGTCCTTCCCAGTCACTGCCAGGTGGGAAGGATCCGTTTCTCACTGCACTGAATGAGGTGAGCCTGAGGGGCCATTGAGACTTGGAAATTCCCTCAGAGGTTTTGTGAAGTTCTCACTGCAACTGGGTGTGACTACAACACTCCACCAAAAAGCTTCAGCTAAATAACTCCCTATCGTAGACAAGGCTGTGCAGGCTCAGCAGTCTGGTGATGGAGTCTGGACCTGAGCTAGGGCTGGCCTCCATCCCATCCACCCAGCCGATCTCGGTCTCAGCACACACGTTACCTGTGCACAGATCAAAACCCACAAATGCATCTAGTACCGAGGTTCTATGAAGAACTGCAACTCACCGACCACAAGACCAGCAATCCAACTACAAAATGGGCAAAGGACTGGAATAGACATTTCTCCAAAAAGACACATCAATGGCCGATATACAAATGAGAAGCCACTCAACATCATTTTTCATCAGGGAAATGCAAATTAAAACTACAATGAGATGCTATTTCACACCCCTGAGGATGGTTAAAGTTTTTTTTCAAAACATAAGTGCTGGCAAGGGTACAGGAAAACAGGAACCCTTGTGTGTTGCTGGTGGGAATGTAAAATGGTGCAGCTGCTGGTCAGCAGTCCCTCAAAAACTTAAAACAGAAATATCCTGTGACCCAGCAACTCCACTCCTAGTAATGTGCCCAGAATAATTTAAAACAGGAGTCCAAATACTCGCACACACATGTTCACAGCAGCAGCATTCACAGCCGCCACGGGGTGGAAACAACTGCCATGGAGTATTATTTGACCCTAAAAACCCAGTGCAGTTGCCACCCCCTTATCTGTAGTTTTGCCTTCCTCGGTTTCAGTTACCTGTGGTCAACCATAGCATGAAAAAATATATACAAGATATTTTGAGAGAGATCTCACTCACATAACTTTTATTAGAGTATATAGTTATAATTTTTCTATTTTATTATTAGTTATTATTGACCTCCTACTGTGCCCAATTTAAAAATTAAACTTTATCATAGATAGGCACATACAGGAAAAGAATCACAGCATGAATAGGGTCAGTACTGTCTGCAGTTTCAGGCATCCAGTGGGGGGCTGGGGTGCCCCCACGAATACCCTACTCTACTGACACATGCTAAATGTAGATGAACCTTGCAAATAATATGCTAAATGAAAGAAGCCAGACACAAAAGATCACCTAACCTAAGCCTCATAAGAATAGGCAAAACCAGAGAGAATGTAGATGTAGGGTTGCCAAGGTCTGGCAGGGGGAACCCACAATGCAGGGCATAAACACACCCATGTGCCCTGAATCTTGCCCTCCAGCCCAGGCGGGGCCACTGGTCACACCAAAGGGTCCAGGACAGGAATCCCAAGACCGGAGGGCAGATCACCTCTTCACCAACTGGCAATGCGACTCGGGCCAATCCATGCCTCTTTATTTTCTTGACATCAAATAGAGCCAATATGATTAAACATTACAAGGTTTTTGTGAAGGCAAATAGGAGTTGCAACCTCTGGAAGTGTGGCAGGTGAACAGTGGTGTGAATCTCCCATCAGTGCATGCTCTGCTCTGTGGGACAAGCTGTAGGGCCAGGAGAAGCTGGGCTGTTTACCACGTGGATGAGGAGGCAGGACTGGGGCTGGCAAGGGAGACCCTGAGGGCCAGTGGTCAGCCGGTGGTGCCTCAAGCACTGGCTGCTCCTGCCAATGTTCCCCAGACACGGTGCCAAAACCACCAGAGTAAAGGAGTAGAATTCTTTATTAAGGCACACAAGCCGGGCTGTCCTGGTCACAGTGGCTTCTAGATAAAGAGCAATAAAGCGTCTTCAGTAGAGCCAATTTTGGAAGAGTCACTTCCTTGCATTATATTTTCCTTTCTTGTGTTGTCTGTGCTAAGAAGCAACTTCCAGGCTGCCCAGCGCAGGCCCCTGGAGGGCATTTTCTTAGGCCTTAGCTGCTGTCTGACAGTGATACCCCCTGAGGGATCAGAGAGGCACTCCCATGACTTCTCACCAGTGGCCCCATTGGGCACTGAACCCCATCCAGAGGTGGACTTGTCAAGAGAGCAGGCTGGACCTTAACTCTCTAACACAGGCCAGACTCCAAAACCTGCCACTTTTCTTAAATCCTTGGGGCAGTGAAGGGCCCCCTAGTCTCGGTGAAAGTAACTAATTTCTGAGGCAAAAGGGGAAAACCTCCTACCCCGTCCTCATCTGCTCTGAGGACAGAAGGGACGGGTATGCCCAGGCTGGTGGCACAGGCTGCATTTCCGGGGTCTCTTGGCTGTGGACTCTGTGTCTGAAGAGCTGGCCCGGGTTCGTTTGCTTCTGGCCTCTGGCCCCCCAGTTCTTCCTCTGCCTCCTGGCCAGGGCAGGGCTCCAAAATCCACTGTGGGAAGAGTCAGGGGAAGGGTGAGCTTAGAATAGACACTGAGGTGGCAGGAAAGACAGGTTAGTGTGTTTGGCAAAGGACAGCATCCCAACTTTGATGTGGTCTGGTATACCCCCAGGCCAGTCCCTTGCCTCCACGACAACCCACAATGCATCAGACCTTGTTACCAGGCAACTCTCCCTAAAGAACCCTGAGTTCTAGGCAGCCTCAGTCCACTCTCACTGTCCCAGTAAGGAAGGCGCTGTTGTCACTTCACACCTGATATTTCAACAGAAGTAGAAACCAAGCAGCAACTGACTTGAGGTCATGTGGGGAGGCAGCAAAGACAAGTAGGCTGTGGTCAACAACCTGCTCTGGAACTTGTTCTGTTCCACATAAGAAGTCCTTCAATAGGCCTCTTAGTGCTGACTGCTCCACTGCCCAGGACAACTGGTCAGCTAGCTGGGAGGTCAGATATTGCTGCCTTCCAACTGGGGAGGAGAAGCGGCCCTCACACAGTTGAAGTCTGCACAGGCTGGACGACCTTCTCATGCACTTCAAATGCAAACACCATGACCGTGCTGGCAGCCGGTGACTAAGTCCTAAACCTTTACCAAGTCTGCTGGGCTCTTCCTCTATGTGCAGAGCTGGTAACCTGTGCTAGAATCACAGTCTGTTACTAACTAGGCTCCTTTATAAAACAGGAACCCTAAGAAAGGTAGGTAAGTACCATGTTATTGTTGAGGAAACCTAGGCTGAGAAGCCAAGTCATTTGTTCAAGGTTATACAGCTGAGTTCTAGAACTAGCTTTGTACAGGCTCCCTGCAGGCCTTTCTGTCATTTTCAGATGTTTAATTAAGCTTCTTCTGTGTACCAGGTGGATAGGAACCACCTCAAAGTACCATCTCCCTTTGAGAACGAATGTCTGGGTGCCAGTTCTCACCAGCTCCAGTTTGGTGAGACCCAAGCTGCATAACAGTGAGTGGGTTCCTAGACACCACCAAGGCCAGTTTCTTCATCTGAAGAAACAAGGCAGATGATGCCGAACTTGCAAGGGCTACACACAGGCTAGAGGAGCACAGGGTCGTGAGAACAAGCCAGCTGACATTCAAATCTTGGGCTGTGGCTGTGTGACTTAGAGTAGTCACTGCACTTGTCTGGGCCTCACCTTCCTCATCTGTACAGTTGTGATGACAGATCCTATACATGATGATGCAAAGTATAGTTCATAGTGCTGGTCACGCAGCAAGCTACTCAATTAACAGCAGCCACTATCAACCGGAATGGAGATTGTGCCACTCATCACTTTATTTAAAGTGACCAAGCGAGGAAACGGCAACCAAGGCCCTGATCCTCACTGGCCGCCCTGTCTTACTCTGCCACCTGCCATCTCAGAGCCAGAGGACAGCACGCCAGGCCCAAGAAGGGAATGGCATGCCCCTCAGGCCAGCTCAGGTGCCGCTTCCGCTGATGCTGCCATGGGGACGGAGCCTGTGCCCCGCCTTACCTGGGGCCACGTTCTCGTCCACCCACTGAAAGAAGCCGCACTGCTGCTCTCTTGGCTTGGCGCACGTGTGGAACTGGCGTCCTCTGTTGGGCCCATCCTTCTGCACGGTGCGCATGACAGCCGGCTGGCTACACAGGCAGGATGTGCCACCACCATTATCACCAGAGCTGCCAAATCCACCCGGGTGGGTCCGTGAGCCTACGGGGAGTCCCAGTGAGCCACCCATGGGTCTTGTTGCCAAGGAAGGAGCCCCTCCAGAGGTTGGATGGGGGCTATCAGCCCATAGGAAGAAGTTGCAACTGCCACCATTGCATTTGTAGAACTGTCGGCCCTGGTTGGGACCCTCCTTCCGGACAGTGAGCAGCACGGCCTCCTGGCCACAGTTGCAGGTCACAGAATTGTTTTCACCAGCGGCAGTGGGCGGTGGTAAGGCCTGGGTAAGAGCCTTTGAGGGTCTAGGATGGCTGTTTTCAGAAGGCTGGGGGTGGCCATGCTGGTTGCTGTCCATTCTGTTTAGAGACTGGCTAGCTTGCAGGTATCCGGGAGGCTGGTTGGTTGGCTGGCTGGCTCTAGGGGGCCCCCGTGAAAATCTCAGGTCCAAGATCTCCCTCAAGGTCTCATCACATCCACCAATGCAGCCAACAAACTCCAGAGGCATGGTTGGGGGAAGGCTACCATGTTTAAACTTCAACTTTAACCTAGTAAAGTCAGAAGGTGAGGGAAAAACATTAATTACCAGGTGCAAGGGTCCTCCCGGTCCACAGAGGCCTGCCTCCACCCTAGTCATCCCCTCACCCCCACACACCAAGGCAATGAGGGACATGACCATACTGGCATTCTGACCTGGCTGCTGCTTAGAGCAGCAAACCCAAGGTTCTCATGTCCTTGGGAATCCCCACCTGTGCATTGCCTTGCAGATGACTCAGATCCCAGCTCACCTGTAGACAGGGTGTGGCTCGCAAACTGGACACACACTGCCGTCCCTGCTGGCCTCCAGGAGAGAGTCAGGGAACCACACAGCCGTTCGACATTCTGGGAAACCCGTGCAGCTGAGGTAGAACCTGGGGAGCAGGGAGTCAGTGTCAGGCAGCAGTCACCAGACCACAGGAAATCTTCCCAGGCTGCTACCCATCTGGCAAGGAAGCTTTTCTTCAGCTGATTAAAGAAGACATTAATTTTACTGGACTACACTTAAATGGATACACTGACACTCGTCGTACTGAGTGACTTAGGAAAAGCAGACTGCATTTATTTCCCACATACCTAAAAATAAATAAATAAATGAAACAGCTATTGCGGACTCTGCATTTGACTTAAAATAATCAACTCACCCAAAAACACCTGGCCAGAGGCCCAGGGAGTACTAAGGGTTTGGCTTGGGCTCTGTGCTGTGCTCTTATCTTCCCTCATTTCCCCTCATGATAAACCCAAAGGGGACCACCAGCACCTTTAGTTTACATTGGTGTGAACCACAGCTGGGAGTGCCCTGGAAACCTGACCAAAAACACACGTGCAGTGAATTGGGAGTTAAGCCGAAAACTTCGCCTAGTCTTTATTCCTAACATTTGCACCATGGCTTTCTTGGCCAACATTTCTTGATGCCTTTTACCCATGAAACTTTAGGGTGGGACTAGCGAATATGCACAAGATTTATATACCTTCTTAGTGGGCCTGGGTATGACTTGACCAGGAGAAGAAAAACAAAAACCAACCAACCCAAGCCCCAGTAATCTAAACAGTAAATCCACAAACTCAGGAGTAGAAATTAACAGATAAACCCTGGTGTGGTAAATTCCACCTGACAATCCTAGGTGAGCCAAGCACTTGGAGAACTCGGCACTAACACATAGCAAGTATTCTTTCCCCTTGCATTTCAAAGCTTTGAATCCACTTACCCATTGGTGGCAAAGAAAAAACCATCATCAGCAATTATTAAAAGGACTATGGCCATATGTGCTGGGCTAAGCCTGCAACAGCATTGGTTTTATATAACATTTGTGGGTAACACAAGCCCTGCAACCTGCTGCAGGGTGGGGGTGGGGGGCCACTAAGCTTTGGTTCCTGAGAGAGAGAGTCGGGGAACCCACCTGCTCCCACAGCAGCAAGAAGGAAGCAACAGTGCTGCAGCTAGTGGGGACAGAATGGAGAGAGGCTGTGGAGATTTAAGTTCAAATTCTGTCTTTCCTGGTCTCTAGGACTGCCTGCTGTGGGCTAGCAGCACCTGCCTCCACGCCTTAGAAATATAGGGTGAAAACACCTTCCCTAGAGAGGGATTATATGATGGAAGGAGACAACGTCTATAGAGCACTTTGCATCATGCCAGGGATGGCATATGATAAATGAGGGCTGCCACTACCAATCACCACTCCTGACCATGAACTTCCTTTAGGTCAGGCAGGGCAACCTGAGCCTTTGGGTAAGCTACCTGCTCTGACCTACTGCACTGAAATAAAAAGAGATTTGAGCTGTTCAGACCTAACTTGGAGCCAAAATTAGGACAGAAGGAGAAGTAGGGCTTGTGGAGAAGCTCTCACATATCAGAGCTCTACTCTTCTCACTGAATCTCCACCCTTCCCAAACTATGCCAGAGTAGATCTAGTTGCTGAGTTTATGGAAGAGGAAAGTGGGGCTCAGCATAGTTAAGTAACCTGTTTTGGGGCATGAAGCTCACTTATGAGTAGATTTGAACCCAGACCCACCTACATGTAAAGCTTGTGTTTCTATACCATTTGCCACACACTGGGTGAATGACACCTTATCCTTATCCACAGGGGATAAAGTCCACCATTTCGAGCCCTCCCCCCTCTGAATTCCCACAGCTCTTCATAATTCCAAGGCCAGATCCTAGCTGGCCAGTCCATCTCCAACACCTAGACCAGGGGCTGGCACTAGTAGGGTCTTCCTTTAAATAACGAGACGGAAATGAATGAATGGCCTTGCAGAGAGCTGTCAAGCAGGTGCTAGGCACGCAAAAGTGGAGCACAAGCCAGACACTGACCCGCCACTCTTCTTGGTTTTGAGGACCATGTCCTTGTTGCACTGTGGGCACTTTCTGACAGGCTCTGGCATGGCTGGATAGATAGCTTCTTGCGGGGCCATCTCTGCCGCTTCCCCAAAGTACTGGGACAAGGCCTCGTCCAATCTGAAGACACAGGAAAACATTTACAACATTCTTACTGTAACATGTGAGTGGTCTAGAGAACCCCTGGCTGGTCAGCCACAGATCTGATGCAGGGAACAGAGGAAGACAGAGAACTGCACTGGCCCAGCCGGCCATCCCTTTCTGCCTGGCTCTCAGCACCTCCTGGGAGAAACCCAGCTACAGGCAGATATTTTTGCTGCGCCACTGGCCCCACACTGAACAAAACCACACAGGGTCCAGGTACATACTCCAGGAGTGCCTGGGTTTAATTTTAAACTAGCTCATGCACTTCTTTTCAAAACTGGCAGTGTAGAGGCCTCCCTGGTGGTGCAAGGGGTTAAGATGTAGCACTATGAAGCTATCCGCAGCCTCTGTAGCGTAAGTTTGATCCCGGGCTGGCCAGGGAGCTACCCACATGGCGCGGCAGACCTCTCCTGTCTTGCCCACTGCTCCCCTCAGCAGTGTATTCCAGTCAGTCTGCCTGTTCTGCTCCCTACTCTGGTGAATCCTCTCACCCCACCCCCCCTTGCATCTTTGGCCTGTAACCCAGCTCTTATATGCATAAATAAATAAATCTTTAAAAAAAAAAACCACGGTGTAGAAAAACTACTATTTCTAACAAAATGCACACTTGCTGCTTGCTAAATGGTCACCTCCCAAGTACTTAGGGAACAAATGGACCAGATGCCAGTAGTTGGGTTTACTGAGACATAAGGAGGTGCTGTCTGCTTACTTAAGACAATTAAAATCAAGAGAAATGCATTTTAAAGCCAATAGCCTGGATTAAATGGACCAGATTCTTTGAGCTGTCATTTCTATACTGACAAAGCTCTATGCAGTGGGACAAATAAAACTTAAGAGGAAAACCTGAAGGGTACATGTGTGCAGCCCTGCCAGGTGAGAAGACAACCGTGAAGACGCACTGACCTGGCAGGGACGGGATGGGGAGTTATACCACCAGCTTTCTGCTGACTCACTCCATGAGCCCCCACTTCTTAGGGACATGTTATGGCCAAGGACTCACAGCTAAATGTCCTCGTGAACAAAAAAGCAGGGTGGGGACTCACTTCTTTGCTTTAGCCACTGCTTCAATGAAGACCTGCTTGTATTTCTGGACCTGCTGCTTTAGAACCACGAGTTTGTCCTTCTTCCCCTCACAGATCAATTTCAGATCAGCCTCCAGTTCAGCCCGCAGGTCAGGTTTGGACATCTCATAGCCCATGGAATCGTAGCCTGCAAGGAGAAGAGCAGTGTTTCTTCTGGCCCTGGACCACATCCTCAGGGGCTCAGGACTCAGCCTCCCAACTACCCACCATAAGCTCCCTCCTCCTTACCTTCCACAAGTCCCATGCCCAGGTGCCCAGGAAGAAACCGCTTGTCTGGGGTAAGCCCAACATACATCCGAGCTTTGATGGTCTCTATGTGCTCTGCGTGAGTGGCGTCGGTACCTGAAAGCCACCTCAGGTTATGCTCAGGTTAATCCAGACAGCTCCTCATGGTGTTTCCATGCACCTTCTTCTGCCAGATTTCCTATTCTAGGCAAGAAGCCTCTAAATCCCATCTGGCCCGTCTGGTAACCACAATGGCAACCTCACATCTGCTTACTAAAACTGTCAACCCGTCTGTTAGTCTTTCTCCACCATGTCACAGGTCAAAGCCATGCCAGAGGCCATGTCCTTTTGACTGTGTCATCACAAATCCCCAGTCCCCTCACTTCTGGTCTCTTCCTCCACCCAACCCATTCCTTACGCTGGGGCCAAAGGGATCTTTTAAAATGTAGTTCTGCCGGGTCTTCCCTGGTGGCGCAGGCAGTTGAGTGCAGCACTGTGAAGTTGTTATGCAGCCTCTGCAGCGCGGGTTCGATCCCGGCCTGACAGGGAGACTCCCACATGGTGTGGCAGACCTCTCCCGTCTCACCCACTGCTCCCTTCAGCAGTGTATTTCGTCAATCTTCCTGTTCTGTTCCCCGCTCTGTCTCTGGTGAATCCTCTCACCCTCCCGCGCATCTGGCCTGTACCCTGGTTCTTGTATGCATGAATAAATAAATCTTAAAAAAAAAAAGTAGCTCTGCCATCAGGGAAAAGAAAATCAAACCCACAAAGAACTACTACTTCATGTCCACTTGGATAGTTATAATAAAGATGCACAATAAGAAATGTAGGCGACAATATGGAGAAACCATAACCTCACACACTGCAGGAAGTACACCAGGGCAGTCACATTGGAAAACAGTCTGGAGTTTCCGCCAAAGGTTAAAGAGTCACCACATGCCCCAGCATTTCCACTCCTAGGTGCATACCCAAGAGAACAGGTTTAGAGAAGCGCCCGCACACGAACATGCCCTGCAGCACCATTCCCAGCAGCCACGAAATGGAAACCACCCAAAGTCCACCAACTGACGAATGGATGGACAAAATGTGGCATATTCACTGAACAGAACAGTGTTTGGTAAAGATAAGGAATGAAACACCAAGAGTTGCTACCATGTAGATGAACAGAGAAAACACACGGAAAGAAGCCAGTCACAAGAGGCTACATGTGATTCCATTTATAGGAAATGCCTCCAATGAGCAAATCTATTGAGTCAGAAAGATTAGTCAACCACTAATAATTCTGACCCTATTTGCCTAGGACTGAGGGGATTGGAGAGAAGGGAGATAGGGAATGCCTATTACTGGGTACGGGGTTTCTCTTTTGAGGTAACAAAATGCTCTAAAATTGTTTTGTGGTGATGGTCACACAATTTTGTGACTACATAACTATTAAATTGTACATCTTAAATGTAGTGACTTGTATGGTGAATTATGAATTATGTCTCAAATAAACTATTAACAATTTTTTAAAATGTACTCTGTGCTGTTCTCCTTAGGAAATCTCAGAGGACTCTGCTGATCACAGCCAACATCTGAGCCCCCTGTGCAGCTTGCCAGTCCCTGCAGAGTCAGGCTCAGCTCATCTTTCTGGCCACAGTGGCACGTGCTTCTCTATCCCTGCATCTTCCCTCAGGTCCCGCCTCTGCCATGCCTGCCTTCACTCACCGGGAGATCTTACAATGGGTTTTAAGGTGCCTGCCTGCTCTCTGCAGGGTAGTTACACTCTGTATGTGTTGATTTTGTTTGTTTCTCCTCCTGGGCAAGTTCCACAACAAAGAGGACTAGGTCTTATTTCTTTTTGTCATAAGCCTGAACCAAGGTCTAGCTCTTGTGGGCCTCACATTTTTAATAGGTAAATCATGATGGGTCAACTACCTATAATTTTACCTAAACTCACAGGCTTTGTATCTACATCAGTGGACTCCAGATGGGAGCACTTCTGGAGTCACAGAACCACAAAACTCACTTTGTATTGTGGCAGGTATGCCCCAGAGTGAATGGCACTACCCCCTCCATCATGCTACTGGCCCTTTTGGACGAGGTTGAGCCAGAAACAATCCTTAGAGATGTGAGGAAAAATGACAAAGGGGCAGCAGATAGGTCACAAGTGACCTACCTGTAAATCTGTAGCTACAGGACTTTTTGAGAAAAACAATTCAACCCAATTTTTTTAAAAAATCTGATTTCTGATTTCTAAACAATTAGGAATGCTTTAGTACAAAGTTAGTTATATAGTCATCCATGATTAATAGCAGGGTGACAAAGTCCAGCTCCAGCAGGGGCCTGGCATGTACCAAGTCAGTGAGGGCGCCAAGAGTGAGCCCTGAGAACACACCGCTCTAGAGGTGGCCAGCACTCAGACCCAGCCAACTGCTTCCACATGGGAATGAAGCTCAGGGTTGCCAGATCTTCTGATACTTCAAAAGATGAAAATAAAGGTATTTATGTAGACTCACTCAAGGCCTACATATTGGTACACCATGCAAAATAAAGCAAGGTGAAAAAAAATCCCTATGTGGGGCCTCCCTGGTGGCACAGCAGTTGAGCGCTGGGTTGTAAAGCTGCCGGCAGCCTCTGCAGCGCCGGTTTGATCCCCGGCCGCCGGGCGAGGGTCCCACATGGTGCTCAGACCTCTCCTGCCGCCCACTGCTCCCCTCAGCAGTGTATTTCAGTCAGTCTGTCTGTTCTGCTCCCTGCTCTGGCTCTGGTGAATTCTCTCACCCTCCTGCGCTTCTGACTGTACCCAGTGCTTGTATAAATAAATAAGTAAATCTTAAAAAAAAAAAAATCCTTTTGTGGATAAAAAATACACAGTGAATGCACAGGACCTGGTCAGGGTGCTCCCAGTTCAGATTTCCAAGTTATGGGGAAAGTCTGCATCCTGCCTCAGATGTGTGATGCAACGGAGAATACCAATGACTGCAGAGTTATTCAGAATTATTCACGCACACACTTTGTGACCATAGCCAGGTTCCTAACTTCTCTCAGCCTCACTTTAGCTATAAGAGGCATTGAAAATATAATGCTAACTTTAGAGTTGCTGTGAAGATCAGAGGAGATGCAGTATCTGGCACACACTGCATGCCCAAGAGCCACACGTTACCATGATGACAAGCCACTGACCAATGCCGTGCTTTTCCATGAGGGCAATGAGGTCTGCCTCCGTGAGCAGCTGGGGTGGACTGGTTTCCCCATCCACCATCTCCACAGTGCTGGGCTGAAAGCGGAAGCCTTGCTCATAGATGGGAAGAATCTACAGAGAGCAGCAGAAGCATCAGTCAATAATTCTACCACGGCACTCAGGCAAGACAGCTTCCATTTCAAAATGGCTCTGCTCAACCAGATGGCATGAAGGCTGGGAGCATGACTGTCCTCCCCTCTCCCTGAGATCCATGGGTGAGACATGGATTCTGATTATCACCTTGTCGCTCCAGTGATCATACGGATACACATCCAAATAGTTTCGCGCCAGAATCATGAGGCCATGGGCCACAAAGCGTTCCTGAGCAATGTCAATCTCCACAGTGGTCTCCTGCCCCTGGGCATCCTGGGAGCAACAAGCTAGGAAATGGCGAACAATAAACTCATAGAGTCGCTGCTCATCTCCCTATAAAGAAAAGAAAAGAGCCTGAAGTTCCCTCTAGAACATTACCTCTCAGGGATCTCAGCATTGTTGGTAGTTGAAACCTGGTTTGGATCACCTTTCAGGCTAATGTTCTTTTCTTTTTTTTTTTAAGTCTGGAATTTTATTTATTGCTTAAATGGTATTATTTTTTATTGAGGAAACATTGGTTTATAACACTATGATTTAGGGGTATAGGTTAACACCTCACCCCTCATCACATCACATCATACCACCAAGACACATCTAGTCCTCCACCACTGACCACTGGGCTCCCTCCTGCCTTAACTTCCCTCTTATGCCCTCCCCTTCTGAAAGCCTGCCTATGTGCAGTCAGATTTCCAGGATTTCTTTTAGTTTAGCTTTTGTCTATTCCCTTGTAGCCTAATATTTGCAGACAAAGGGCACAATATTCTGTAGCTGCCTGCAAGAACGTGCTAGCCTAAGCTTCTGTGTGCTTTGGGTTTAGGCTGATATACTCCAGGCAGAGGTAAACAAAGGGAGTCATCTTGCCCACAAGACTAGGTAGTGATTTTTTTGCTATAAATCCAACCTAAGCAGGAAATAAGGCAAGGGCAGAAGTTAACAAAAGGTTCTTTGCATATAAGACACATACAGAAAAGATGTGTCTAGCTGCCTTAGACCAACATCATGAACACAGGGTTAAAGATGATTTCCCACCAATTATGTTATCAAGGATTTTGTGAGGCCCAATCTATCAAAGGCTTGAAAGATATCCACACTCACATCCAATAATTCTCCTTCTAAGAATGTATTCAAATGACTGAGATCTACAAAAATATTTATGCATACAAATGTTAATACTAGCATATCATCTGTCAAAAACTCAACTGGACACAACCTCAGAAACAGATCAGGCAAAATAAATTATGGTATAATACTGCAATCATTAAACATCATTCTTTAACTTTTTATATTTCCTAAATTATCTATAATGAACATGTATTAATTTTTTTTAAGATTTATTTTATTTATTTATGCACACAAGAGCTGGGGTGTAGGCCAGAGATGCAGGGGTGGGGGTGAGAGAGTGGAGAGCAGAACAGGAGGATCTACTGAAATACACTGCTGAGAGGAGCAGGGGGCAAGACAGGAGAGGTCTGCTGCGCCATGTGGGTAGCTCCCTGGCCAGGCATCGAACTCATGCTGCAGTGGCTATGGATAGTTTCCCTAGCGCTGAGACTTGCACCACCAGGGAGGCCCACATGTATTACTTTTTTTTTTTTTTTTTTTAAGATTTATTTATTTATTTATACAAGCACTGGGTACAGTCAGAAGCACAGGAGGGTGAGAGAATTCACCAGAGCCAGAGCGGGGAACAGAACGGGCAGAGTGAGGAAATACATTGCTGAAGGGAGCAGCAGGCGCAGCAGGAGAGGTCTGTCACGCCATGTGGGATCCTCACTGGCGGCCAGGGATTGAACCAGTGCTGCAGAGGCTGCTGGCAGCTTCTCAGCCCAGCGCTCAACCGCTGCGCCACCAGGGGAGGCCCTTATTTATTTTTTTAAAGATTTATTTACACAAGAACCAGGGTACAGGTCAGATGTGTGGGAGGGTGAGAGGATTCACCAGAGACAGAGCGGGGAGCAGAAACAGGCAGACTGACTGAAATACACTGCTGAGGGGAGCAGCGGGTGAGATAGGAGAGGTCTGTCCCACCATGTGGGTATCTCTGCGACTGGCAGGGATTGAACTGGCACAGCAGAGGCTGAGGACAGCTTCATAGTACTGTGCTCAACTGCCTGCGCCACCAGGGAGGCCCCCACATGTATTACTTTTAAAGCAGAAAGAACATGTTTTATTAAAAGAAGGAAAACATTTACTTAGCTTTGTGATAAGCTTATAAAATAAGCCTCATTAGCTCTGGCCCTCACAGAGCTTATTCCCCAGCCCAGGAAACAACTGAAACCTGAGATGCTCAAGCAAAAACCCTGAAGTAACGTAAGTATGACGTGTGTGTGTGTGTGTGTGTGTGTGTGTGTGTAAGTTTTAGGATGGCAATGGACACCAGACTTGGGAGGATGAACAGGATTCTTCCAGCTAACAAGGGACCAAGAAGGTGACATCGGCTGAGTGGGTATGGGGCAGTGCACAAGGAAGGAGAGCCGCCTAGTCCGTGTGGCAGGATCATGGCAGCAGCAGGGTCTGACAGAGAGCGGAAGTGGGGCTGGACAGAGTAGAGCCCATTGTAGGGATTTTTTAGGAAAGCTAGGCAGAAGACAGTGGAGTGGAATTTTGACACAAAGCTCTTTTTTCTGAATGGAAAAGATATTTCAAAGTCATTCATTTCCTGAAGTAAGAGCCCATGGAGGGTACACAAATCCTATTCCTGACCCCTCAACCCCTCTGGATTCTGGCAGCATTATTCAGGGAGACCAACCTGCAAGTTGCTGGTGTACTTAGTGGGGTGGATGGGAGGGTGGGCTTGGTCAGACTTGTTCCCGTTGCGTGGGGTAGGGCCACCCCGCTCTAGAATGCTCTGGGCAAAAGCCCCCCAGCGTGGATCCGGGGTCTGCTGCTCCACCAGCATTGACAGGTTTAAGTCTTTGGGAAAAATGTTTGTTTCAGTTCGGGGATAGCTGATGTACCTAAAATGAAGGCAAACAAACAGAAAAAGAAATTGTTCTCAATGGTCTAAAAATAACTAGATTGAAAACATATGGTGACATCTGCAATAACCCATCTGATCTACCCAACTCAACTGAAAGCAAGCTAGATGCAGATACCAGAAAAGTTCTGAGGTAAGATCCTTAATGGGGAGAAAAGCAATCCTCCTGCTAGGACACTTAAAGGACGAATGAGAGGGCAGTACAAAGTAGGAGATACATACTACAGCTCAGCTCTGTCCACAGTCCTGTGGCCTGGGCACTGCCAGCCTCTCCATGTCAGTCTACCACGGGGCCCTGCCTGACAGCTGCAGCAGCGTGTGCTCCTACAATCCTGCTTAAAGCACAATGCAGTCCGACAATCTGTCATGTGCAGTCTATAATTTAAAATTCTTTCAGCCACTTAAAATTATTAGTGGGACTATTTACTTTCGTTTTTTCAATAAGTTGTTAAGACCCAGTATGTATTTTACACATGCCACACACTCCAATTTGAACAACACAGATTTCGAGTGCCCAACAGTCACATTTGGTGAGTGGGTGCCACATTGGTCAGTGCAGGACACACTGTCACTGGATGAAGTTGGGGGGCTCATGACTCCTTGAGACAAAGGTGATTCACAACAGGCAACAGCTCCTAAGGCGCTACCCACCACCTGTCAGGGCCCCAAGGATTGTTGCTGAGGGGTCAACAATGGGATGTGAATTCATTCTATGGGCTTGTGTTTTAGAAATTGTGATGTGATTTTGAAATACCATTTCCTATAGAAAGAAAGGTCAATGTTAAAATTCTACTTCAGAGCTTAGGTGATATCTAGAAAGCGTGCTTCTCCACGAGCTCTATTTCTAAGACATTTCATTCTAAAAAATATCCTAGTCCCAAATATGGGCTATTTACCCTTGAGTGTAGAGTTTCTCAGCAATCCTCATGGTTTCTTTAGCATTTATCTTCAACTTTCGAGAGGCCAGCTTTTCAAGCTCCTGTTAAATGAAGCAACAGGCATATCAGGGTGTAGTGTGTGAGTCAGAAGGCACAACAATGTCTGGTTCTTGCCAGCTGCTATCACACTGAGGAAGAAACACTGTTCCCAGGAAAAATTTCCGGCCTACCAGACAGATCCTATCCTAGTAGTTTTCAGACTAAAAAACAAAAGCAAGAATCACCTGGGAAGTAAGCAGATTCACAGTCCCTGAGGACAAGGGATTCTGACAGAGTACAGCTGGGAACAGAGGTCAGAAATCTGCATTTTTCACAAGCAGTCTAATGTACTGATTCTAACACAGGCAGTCTGACAACAGCACTTGGTAAACAACGCCCGAGTCTCTGTAAACTGGCCTGAATGATGAATGCCCTTTGCTTCCAAGAGGCCCACTGGGAGATAATCAGCCATTCTTCTCCTTGGTGATACTACAACCATGCTGCTGACAACACATCAAAGTATACTGAACCAGTGGGGAATAAAACAGTTATGCCTACTGTGTGAAAGCAACCCATCACGTGCCCCTTGACATCCCTTCACACACACACATACATGGACACACAACACCATCTGAGATAAAGGATGCACCCTTAAAAGTCTCTGCATGTTCTTAGTGGTATGTTTGGTGTGTTCAACCTCTAGTTAGGCTCGTCAGTAAAGACACCCTGAATTTTTCTGTAAAGTAGTAACTTGCAAGGGGCACCCTATGGTGGCTTATTCACATGGGGGTGGCTATTCTTGGGGTCAAAAAATCTGTTCTAAGGTAGGCTTATAAAGTAGGTATTTAAAATATGACTTTACATTTGTAGAAAAGATTCATTTTTATTTATTTATGCATACAAGAACTGGGGTGTAGGCCAGAGCTGGAGGGGGTGGTGAGAGGATTCACCAGAGACAGAATGGGGAACAGAACAGGTAGATCTACTGAGATACACTGCTAAGGGGAGCAGTGAGAGAGACAGGAAAGGTCTGCTGCGCCATATGTGGGTTAGCTCCCTGGCTGGGGAACTCAGGCCACAGCGATGATAGCATGACAGCGCTGAGACTTAACCCCTATACTACCAGGGAGGCCCAAATTATACATTTTTAAGAAAATATGCTTGGGTGGAAAGAGCAAGTTATTGTAAAAACAATACTGATAAAAATACACATAAAAAATCAGAAGACATCATATTATATCAGCAATTACTTAGGGGATGAGTGATAAGTCTTCCTCTTTTTGTTTCCCAAAGCCCACATAAAGTGGTTATATTGCTTTTATTAACGTTAAACAAAAAGGCATGAAGTGGCGTTGAAGAACCCCTTTGTGCTCCGGGGTTTCTGTTCTTCACAAGCACTTTCCTGTGGAGGCCTGTGAAGGGGGACACTTCCTGCCTCTAGGTTGACGTCTACAGCAGAACCTGTCCAAGAATTGGAAGTCAGAGAAGCTCAGGGGCTGGGATAGTCCCCTGGAACCTACCACAGTGTCCAAAGCTTGAGGTCTCCACTTGCTCTTTGGCTTGGACTTGACCTCGACCACAGTTGCCATGGGATCCTAGAAGGCCAGGAAAAGCAGAGACCACATTAACTTGTCGGTGCCTCTTCTCCAGCTCCAGATCATGCTCACCACCAGCAGAGGCCCTGCTCCAGTGCGTGAGAGCACCCCATGTAATGTCAGTTTATAGCCCACAGTGTTGGGGACACCATCACCCCTTCCTGCTCAAACCAAGACTTTAAGGGACAATTTCATAAACCTTAAGGAGTCTGGTCTACTCTATGAAATACAACAGCCATTATCTCCTAAACATAGTTTCCCATCTACAAATGCATAGTGCTGCTATTTTTTAAAGTCAGGATAATAGAGTGAGAAGTAGGAAAAATTATACAATATAAGCTGGAGAACTCTAATCTTAAGACCAATTTCACCCTTTAAGAGACTGTAAACCCAACTTAAGTGATTTGCTAATGGAGAAATTTATATATCAAAATCCAGTTTCTCCTCCCAAATAGACTGGGGACCAGGTGCATTTCACAAGGAGCTCAACTTTTTTTTTTTTTGCACCTGCCACATTTCCTGCATCATCTCCTAGTGAATCAGAAAAAGGGACGATCATTGCTGAACAGATAAATGGGCTGTGTTACAGACATGCCAGGATAGACAGGGATGCCCGGGAAGTAGCATGGCCTGCAGAAGCAGCTGGACAGTGAGCTATCCTGGGGTCTAGTCCAAACTTTACCCCTTCTAGTGGTAGTGTCTGTGACCAAGTTATTTCACTTCCTCATCTGTAATAGAGAGTATCACCACTCTCAAGGATGCTATTAGGACTAAATAAAATAGAGGAAACAAAGTGCACTGGCACATAGCAGGTGCTCAACAGTTATTACCTCCTCCCCTAGCAAATCAACAATAAACCTGCTGTGTGCTATAGCTGAGGAGCATGCCTGACTCATCAAACCTAGAGATCTCAGCTTTTACTTAGGTACCACCACATACAGCCCCTGGGTTAAAGCTGTCAATTAAGTGTGGAGTGACAGGAAGTGGCATCACAGAAAGGATAATCAAATTGACGGTCACAGCTCAGCCACTGACTACCATAGGCCCGAACAGGTCATGGTATTTTGCATAAGCTGCTCCAATAGCACATGCCTCTCCTGTGACTGCTTCCATCACTTGTCTTCACTGAAAGGGTTACCCCTGAGAGGTTATTCACAATCGTCATGCCTGGAACAGTCCTCCCTGCACCCCAAGCCATTCACTACTACTATTTTACCCCACTTTTACTTCCAGGTATTTATCACTATACAGAATTAATCCGCTCATCTGTTTAGACTTCCTCCTCTTACCACTGGAAGAGGGAGTTGGGCCAGATGCTGTTAACACTCCCTCTGGCTCTAGGAGTCAGTGAACTTGACTGGTCTAGCTGATTCTTAATCTCTGGTGACAGTATACTGCTTTCAGCTATCTACTTCTTAAAATTCTTGATATTATCCAAAACTTCTACAGATCCTTTTCTTCTTTATTTCAAAAGAAGTGCTGTTTTCATGGAGTTCAGGTTTTATTGGTCCCCCCAAAATGATGTCCTGAGATGCAAACTCAAAGCTACAGTTGAGTGGGAAAATGGGACTGGTTCACCTCTTGATAAAATGCAGAATAGTTTTTCTGAATGATTTAAGATTTCCAAATATTGCTTACCTCCATACACATCTGATAGAGGACAAGACAAGCTGTGTGGTTAAAGAGACGATGCCTTTTCCAATTGAATTCTACGATGCCATCTTTGTGGTTATGGCTTACTATATTGGGGAAAGACAAACAGAAGGGCATGACTCAGAGAAGACACATGATATCACAGGTAGGAAAGTATATTACAGCAAAAGACAAAGGAATGTGAAATAGACAGGATTTTTAGATCACTACAGAAACTTTAAGCATTTCTGAAAATCATAATGGGGTGAGGCGAAGGGCAGCAACACACACACAAAACCGCACATTAGTTAGTGCCACTGATGCTCCATGGTGCCCAGAAATGGGTCATTTCTGGACCCGTAGGTTCCACACCATTAACAACACCCTTCCCCAGCTCTACCTTTAATTTTGTGGAAGATTTCTGGGACAAAAGCCTGAATGGCTTTGAACCTCTCCACCACGAACCCCAGTGTTGGAAACTGGCAGCTGCCATAACTGATCAGCTGCTCTGCCAGCACCTCAGGAAAAATCTTCTGAAGCCTCAGGGTCTGAAACCTAGTAAAGGCAGCTCCTGGAAAGTGAGGTTGGAAAGAGAGAAGGAATGACAAAACGATGGGCTACAAGGTCAAAGCTAGAGGCACATATATACACAGAACCTCATTTTTGCCATAACCCCACAGCCAGTGTGCCATGTGGAGCCTCAGCAGAGTTGGCCCAGCTCCTCACCAATTCTCAGGTCCAGCTCCTGCCTCACGTCCACAGCATCGCTCACTCTCTGATCAGGCTCAGTGAGGTTTTCACAGGCCGTCCTGACGGCTCGGGGGGTAATCTCAGAGAAACGGGCTCTCAACACCTGCAGACTGGGCTTTACTGCAGAACAGAAAGTCACTGAGATTAAGGTCAAATCACATTGCCCTACTGATTATAAAAGGCTTGCATTTCTTAAGGCCCCTTGAGTGAAAGGTAAACCACTTTGAGAAAGCTGCCAGCTACCCAGTTTTACTGATTAGGTTAAATTAACGACAAGTTGTCTAAGAGGGGAACTTCACTATACCACTAAACTGAGTGTTGTCACAAATAGTGGTGGAGAGAATTTTAGCTAACAGAGAAACTTCTGGTTAATGGTGAACCTTCTGAGACTTTACTATCACTAGTTCTCCTAGACCTTTAGGGAAAAGAAAAATGCTAATTGAAAGGTAAAGGTCAAGTAAAAGGTCCTAGGAGGGAATTTTATATCCTGCCACAGAAAAAGTACAGGACACATTGTCCCTGAAGTTAATGCTCTTAAATCCCAGGAGTCATTCTGGTTTCATTTTTTTTTTTAAGATTTATTTATTTATTATTTATTTATTTTTTAAAAAAGATTTATTTATTTATACAAGCACTGGGTACAGTCACAAGCGTGGGAGGGTGAGAGAATTCACCAGAGCCAGAGCGGGGAACAGAACAGGCAGAAGGACTGAAGTACACTGCTGAGGGGAGCAGTGGGCACGGCAGGAGAGGTCTGCACGCCATGTGGGACCCTTGCTGGTGGCCGGGGATCGAACCCGCGTTGCAGAGGCTGAGGGCAGCTTCACAGCCCAGCACTCAACCGCTGCACCACCGGGGAGGCCCTAAAGATTTATTTCTTTATTCATATAAGAACTGGGGTACAGGCCAGAGAAGTGGGGGGGGGTAAGAAGATTCACCAGAGACAGAGTGGGGAACAGAACAAGCGGACCCACTGAAATATACTGCTAAGGGGAGCAGCGTGCGAGACAGGAGAGGTCTGCTGCGCCATGTGGGTAGCTCCCTGCCCGGGGATCGAATTCGTGCTGTGACTGCGGACAACTTCATAGGTTGCATCTTAATCCCTTGCGCCACCAGGGAGGCCCTCATTCTGGTTTCAAAGACAAAAACTAGGGCAAACGGCCAACCTCCACTTCACTCCCCTTGAAATCCAAGAATAGTCTGTGCATCACTTCCTTCAACTACCTGAAATCGTTAAACTTGTCAGAGCCATTTAAATTCACTTCAACAATTATTTGTTAATGTTTAGGTATTAAACAAAGAGTATAAAAGATTAAAAATAGATCATTCTAGAATTATTCTTCATACTTTACATATAATGTATACCTTCTCTTGAAAATATTAAATACATATTAAAAAAATAGAATGTATTCAGTCCCATCTCTCTGCAATCTACCTGGAGCTGACCCATAGCAAGCCCTGGACCACAGCGTGTATGCCACTTGCTAATATGTTTAGTCCTCCTGCAGCCCTAGGGAGTATATCAGATTGGCCTGACTTTCCAGATGAGGAAGTCAAGGGTCCCAGGGGTTCAGTGACTTGTTCTAGGACACATAGCTGTTGAGAATGGATGGATTCAGGAGGGACAGTATTCAGGGAGGAATGCAGTCACAGCTACTCACGCACATATACAGGAGAATAATCTATCTATCTGATCACAAAGCATAGAAACTCAGAAGCAGCATCACTTACCAGCCTTGCACACATGGATAACCTCAAATCCAATATTTTCACCTTCTCTATCACAATCAGTCCAGATCACCAGGACCTGGCATTGCTGCGTCTCTCGTTCCAGAGTTTTCTAGTTTCCAGAGGGGAAAAAGCAATAAGAACACAATCCATAGGGTAATTACTAGAAATTTCCACACTAAAGAGACCTAACTCAACATTAATGATATCCCTGGAGTATGCCAACATGATGAGAAAAAGATATCAGAAAAAACTATGCTGAGTGGCTGTAGTATAATCCTGCATCTTGGAGTCACAGACACATGAATGAACTTCTAGAAGACTGTGGGTTCAGTGCCAATTGTGAAACCTAAAACTCAGGTCCAATGTACACTTAGAACTCTAATGGTTCTGGATACACCTGGTTAAAAAATATTAACCCCTAATACAGTTTCATCCCATGATTCCCCGATAGCAGAGAACAATAGGCACCCTAACTGCTTAAGGACTTGCAATTTGCTGTCAAACTACCACTTACACTTTATAGTCTCTTCATTCTAACTAGAGAAGGGGTGGGAGCTAGAATTAATTTCACAATACTTATTTAAACAACTACTGTTCACAAAAAGCCTTATTTCAGTCCATTGGTCACTTAGTTTTAATGGTTTCATTTATACAATGAATGGGATTTGTTCAATTCCAGTGCCATATGTCTTCCAAAAAATCCTACCTTGATATCTACAAAATTCTCTGGGCAGTACTTTTCAATTTCTGCTTCAAAGAGGACAAGGGGATTGCAGCTCTGCCTAGAAAAGAAATGATAACACAAAAATTTCTACCTTAATACGTGACAGTCCTCCATCTTAATGAGAAAAAATTGTTCCAGTGAGCTTGTGGATGGGTCCCCAATAGAAGTACCACATGAAAGTGCCAGAGGATTCAAAGGGAGACTTTACCCTCTGCACAATGTGATTTCCACTCACAACAATTTACAGGAGCTGCAAGAAATTCTGGAACCCTTTTACACATATCTACCATAGGATAAATGCACCCTATTGACTGTATGTAAAAAGATCTTGGAGAGAACACACCTAAAAGCGGCTGTTTATTTTAAAAGTTCACAATGAATCAGTTAAGCCTTGCTATGATTTCTATGATTTATGTCCCTTCCCTCCCCAGTTCCCATGTTGAAATCCTAATGCCAATGTGATAGTGTTAGAAGGTGGGGCCTTTGGGAGGTAATGAGGTTGTGAGAGTGCAGCCCTCATAAATGGGATTAGTGCTGTTAAATGAGAGCACACAGAGCTCCTTGTAAGAGGACATAGTGAGAACTTAGTGGTCTGAAACCTGGAAGAGGGTTCTCACCTGGCACTGCTAGCACTCCAATCTCAAGCTAGCGTCCACAACTGGGAGAAATAAATTTTTGTTGTTTATAAGCTACTCAGTCTCTGGTCTTTTGTTACAGCAGCTTGAATAGACTAAGACAGTTATCCTGGTATTACAAATTATATGATAAGATCAACATGCCTCAAAATTCCTTTAATATTTCACAACTTACTGTAATAATCAGAAAGTTCTTCCCCCAGGAATTGTACTGACCATTTGCGATACCGCATCTGGAAATCATGAGCCAGCAAATGTCCAGAAACTGAAGTCATTATCATGGTAACATTCTGAATAACAAAGTCCAAGTTAGTCTTTTAGCAATTCTATTTTGCCAAATCATTCAAATGAAAGGGAGAAACTTCTATTAAAGAAAAAAAAGTGAGTGACTGCCAGGGGTGGAGAGGGGATAGAGGAATGAATGAAATGGTGTAGCACCAAGAATTCTGGGGCATTGAAAATTTCTTCAGCTTCAATAACAAATAACAACGATGTGTTTAGTAAAAATGTAAACTACAGGCTTTAGGTGATTATGTAGGTTCATCAAATGTAAGAAATGGGGAGGGCAACATATGTATTGGAGCAGGAATAGATGGGAAATCTCTGTACCATCCCCTCAATTTTGCTGTGAACTTAAAATTGTTCTTTAAAAAAATTAAGTCCATAAAAAATAAAACAAAATTAAAACTACTTGCTTGGGAAGAAACTGAACATACATATATAATTTTTGGAAGCCAAAAGGTGTCGTAATATAATTACCATTTGAATTCTAGTACCACGATGCCTTTTGTATCATTAAAATTTCAAACTATTATATATTAGCTTCTTTCTTTTTATAAGAATCTTGGATGACTCTATATTATAGAGAGATCTCCATATAAATTTTAAATGATGACTTGTAACTAGGCATCTTTAAGTTACAACAATTATTTTTAAAAGACAGACATGTCCTAATTCCTCTTGAGTGAAGAACTCTAAAATCTAATTTAGAGAGACCCTATAGTAAATAGCTATTCCTTTTAGCCAGAAACTAAAAAGCTCAAGGACTGTACATTAATATAGCACATGGATCTGAAAATACACTTCACCCGTATGATGGAAATATGTAGCACCTACCTGGCCATAAATATGATAATCAAATTCATATATTTTGTTAAATTTTGAAAGTCCTTCCCTCTGTAAAAAAAATAAATAAAATACATAAATTACACAAACAACAAATGAGTCTTCAATATCAAGGTCAAGAAAAAAAATCTGATAAATGGGATTAAAAATATAACAGTACTGCCTATAGATTAAAAACTAGGCTATATTACTAAAACCACTTATTAAGTGGCCCCTCAGTTATAAGCTTATGCCTAATAGAGTTCATGAGGCTTTTATGGCAGAAGGGTAAACTTGACAAGATGCTACTAAAGCATCTTTTTTTTTTTTAGATTTTATTTCTTTATTTTTGCGTAGAAGAGCTGGGGTGTCGGCCAGAGGTGCAGCAGGTAAAAGGATTCACCAGACAGAGTGAGAAGCAGAGCAAGCAGATGTACTGAAATACACCTAAGGGGAAAAGTGAGTGAGACAGGAGAGGTCTGCTAAGCCTTATGTCGGTTAGCTCCTGGCTGGGGATTGAACTCAGACCATAGAGGTGACAGCACTGAGATTTAACCCCTAGGCCACCAGGGAGGCCCTAAAGCATCTTCTTATAGATAAGAATGGATTTATCCAAGTTCACATGATATATTACTGGCAGAGAAAGGATCAGAACCCAAGTCTCTAGCTAATGCTCTCCTTCCCCACACATCTCTACTGTTTCCTGGCCACACAACTGCAGCAATAATAGTGGTGACAAGAACCTCTGTTTCACAAAAACTCACAAATACACGTGAGTTTCATCTTCAGTTTTGCACAGAAGACAAGAGGCCATCGGGGTACTAGGGAAATGTTCAAGGACCAAGAAGGATTATTGTCAAGAAGATTCTTCTTCAACATCACAAAGACAGATTTTCTGACTATTAATGAGGTTCTCTGAAGCACAAGGGCAAATTTTAAGAAGAAACTTATTTTATTAATTGTTACTTAATAGTCACAGGTCTAATGTTGCTAAGAAAAGAAATTCCCCTCTGCAAACTTTGTTTGTTAAGCCCCTTTAAACAGAGAACAGAAATCATCTAATAAATGATTTCTAAATTCTTTTAAAGAAAGTATTGAAGCCTTCCCTGGTGTATAACCAGATTGAAGCACTCTGGCTGCACCAAGGCTGAGTCTTGCTAACTTTCTGAGTCCAGCCTGAGTGGCTCCTGAAGTCTCTTGGGTCTCTTTGGAACACAAGTTTAGAAATTGCTATCCTATCCTCTCTGGATAAATTACCTACTTAATAATGTTTCTGTGACCCCAAGTCCAGGGTTCCCCCAGTCTCCTCCACCAATGATTAGTCCTGAGGATATAGAAAGCTTTTCCAGACATTTCAAACTTGTCTCCCTGTAATTCACATCTGAGGACAGGAGGCAGCTATGTGCGAGACCACCTCTTAGGAGAGTCGCTCAGGGGGATGGGCTACTCCCAAATGACAGCAGAGACAAAGAAAAAAATGGTACAAAGACCAAGAATGTAGCTTTTATGCTGTCTTTTGCAATGCTATCCACTCTTTTTGTGTTTTAAGTACAAGTCCCATTTCTTCTAAGCACTCTTTAGGAATGACCACATTGCTGCCACTAAATCTACACAGAATTCTTTTTTAAAAAGATTTCTCATTCTGAATATAAAAATAAAACTGTAAGAAACTGTACTCACATAGAAAAAGATCTGTAAGTTATTCACCATGGTTACTGTGGGTGGTGCAGTGGGGTGGTTTTTTTGCTATACAGTGGTTTTCTCTGAACAACTATAATAAGTACTACTGATAAAGAAAATGGAAAGGTTCTGACTTTTGTTAATGTTTTCGTAAATTTCTTTCATCATATATATGTATCTGTGTGTTTAAAAATCTTTTCCAATAATAGCTGAAAAGATGTCTACTAATCTATCAAAATAATTTATTTTCAGCATTCTCTTTCCATTATTACTGAATTTAATTATTTGCTATTATAAAGTTGCAATGAGTATCCTTTGACTCTAAGTTATGACTGTATTTCTCAGTTCCTCTGTCAGAATTTAAGTCCCTTAAAGGGCGGGATTATGTCATTCAATATACATCTACCATGTGATTTTCATGTAGTAGGCCCTGTTTGAGGTATAAACAGAACAGGACCTGTCACTGTTCTTAGGGAGGTACGCACCACGAGCAAGATGGACAAATAGCTAGATAACTGAACCATGAGTGCGATCATCTAGAGAGGTGAAAATGCATCTGGACACAAAGAAAGTAACATATGGAGAGGACACTCAGGAAAAACACCATATTGAAAAATTAACTCAAAATAGAACAATGATACAAATACAAAAGCGAAAACTCTTAGAAGAAAATACAGGGGCAAATCTTTTATGACTTTGATTTTGCAATGGTCTCTTAAATGTAACAATAAAAGAATTATGACAAAAGACGAAAAAATAAAAAAGTAGACTTCACCAAAATTAAAACCTATTGTGCACCAAAGAACATTACCAAGAAAGTGAAATATTTGCACAGAGGAGGAAATATTTGCAAATCATTTATCCAACAAGGATGCAGTGTCCAGAAGGTATAACTTCAACAACAACAAAAAAAAACTTAATGAAAAAATGGGCAAAAAACATTGATAGACATTTTTCCAAAGAAGATACATAATAACCAACAGGTACATGAAAAAATTCAAATTTGTGGGGCCTCCCTGGTGGTGCAGCGGTTGAGCGCTGGGTTGCGAAGCTGCCCGCAGCCTCTGCAGCGCCGGTTCAATCCCCCGCCACCAGTTGAGGGTCCCATATGGCGTGCAGACCTCTTCTGCCGCCCACTGCTCCCCTCAGCAGTGTACTTCGTCAGTCTGCCTGCTCTGCTCTCCCCTCTGGTTCTGGTGGATTCTCTCACCCTCCCGCGCTTCTGACTGTACCCAGTGCTTGCATAAAAATAAATAAATAAATAAATAAATAAATAAATAAATAAATAAAAAGGAATTAAAAAAAAAAGAAGACATGACATTTAAAAAATAAATAAATAAATAAATTTCAAATTTGTGGATTGTGAATCAAAACTATTAGGGGACCTCTGGCCTGTACCCCAGCTCTTACATGCATAAATAAATCTTTAAAAAAATAAAAATAAACCATTAGGGGATATTTCACACCCATAAGGATGGTGATGAAAGAAAGGAGGGAAGGAAGAAAAATAACAAGTGTTGGCAAAGATATGAATGATGTGGAGAACTTGGAATATTGTTAATGAGAATGTAATGTTTTAACCACTATAGAAAAGTTGGACAGTTCCTCAGAAAGAAAGACACAGAGTTAACTTATGACCCAGTATTCCTATTGCTAGGAATTTATCCAAAAGAACTGAAAACAGGTCTTCAGATAAAAACTTGAACTTGAATGTTTATAGTAGCTCTATTCATAACAGTGAAAAGGTAGAAATAACCCAAAAGCCCATCAACTGATAGATGGATAGACAATGTCATTTATACAATGAGATAGTCATAAAAAGGAATGATGTACCAATACATGCTACAACATAGATTCAAAAACATGTTAAGTGAAAGAAGTATGATACAGAAGGCCACATATTGTATAATTCTTTCTATATGAAATATCCAGAATAGGCAAGCCCATGGGGGCAAAGAGTAGATTAGTGGTTTCCAGGGGCTGGGGAGAGTGGGGAATGGTGACTGACTGTTGAACAGCTATGGGGCTTTTCTTTTGGTGTGATAAAAACCTGGAACTAGATAGAGGTGGCAGTTGCATGTGAATATACTAAATGTCACTGAATTGTACACTTCAAAATGGTTAAAGTGGTAAGTTTTCTATTATTTTAACACTTACTGTAAAAAACACAGTTCCCCAATACCTTCATGATCTGACTGAACTGCCTCTTGCTTAACTCACTGTCTTCCACTCTCACCATTCTGCAGTCTTAATTTCATAGTTTTTGAAAACATAAAGCTGTTTCAAGCCACTGGGTTGTTCTTTATACATCCTGACTTTCCTCTCTAAAGATGGATACTCTAAAGATGTAGCCTGACTATACATCTTTCAAGACTTAGCTGAAAGATTCATCAAGAAAACATTTAGAGACTCTCCTGTATTCCAGACACCACATTAGGCACTGGTAATAAAACAATGAACAAAATAGACACAGTCCCTTTCCTTTGGAACTGAGAGTTCAAGGGGTGATGAGGGACATCAAGTGAATTAACTGTACAGTGCATTATTTAACTGTAATTGGGATGTGCCTACCACTAGAAAAGGGTGGACAGCAGCATATCACAAAGTATCTCACCCAGTTGCGGGGGAGAGGAACATGAGGGAAAGGTTCCTCAGAGAACAGATATTTAAACAAAGTCCTGAGAAGAAGCACACCTAACTATGGTGGTGGACTATGGGTGCTTTGGTGGTGAGTATGCTATGGTACCAACACCTGAAGGAGGGAATCCTATACTTCCAAAATACTAACAATGATGTAAACAATGTTACAGCAATCATTTTTTTCAATAATAAATAAACAGAACCCTGAAAGATAAAGAAATTAGTTGTCAACGGGCCATTCTCAAGAGGCCCAGAGCCCTAGATGTAGGTGAAACCAAGGCGTCTGGTGAGAGTTTTCAGGACTGGAAAGAGGTGAAGTTCTCAGCTAGCACCCATACAAGTTTGACTGCTGCTCCCTCTAACCACATACTGGGATATCTAAGTGTTTTGGGACTTTGGAGAAAAAAAAATAGAACAGGAAACTTAAGCCCCTAACATTTAGAAATGATTCCAGTAAATAATTACAGGATCCACCTTTGCTATTTGATTTTCCTGCACAATTTTTAAGGCCTCTGTGTCACTTTCTTTAGGAAACCTTTTCATACCTTCCTTCCTTTGGGCTTCCAGTGCCTGGAACACCTTCTTATCCCTTCCTTGACTGACTCTAAGAATTAGTTTGTATGAGTAAGATCAGGGCCCAAAACTTACACATGTTGCCCTGTCAGTAGGGACTTACAGACTATAAAGTTAGTGGGGCTGCAGAACCCAGAAGGTGGGTTTGGAAAAAGGGGAGCGCTGTTCATCTAGGAATGATTGGGCAGGGCTTGAATGCCGAATTAAAGGAGTTTGGTAAGTGGTTCCCAATTTAACTGAGTTTCAGAATAACAAGGGAAGAATGTTAAGATACAGACTTCCACCCTCTCAACCCAGACCCGTAGGATTGCCCCCAGGGGGTTCAGAGATCTGACAGGTTTGGGAACCATTGCTATGGGCAAAGTGGAACAAAGTTTCCAAGCAAATGAGTGAAGCGTCCTAACGACATTTTAAAATGTCCATCAGTCTGACGAAAAGGCCGAAGGCCACTGTAACCGTCCCAGCGAGGCAGTGAGGAACCAGAAGTGGGAGAAGTCGCCTTCATCTCTATTCCCGTCGCTCTCACTCGGCGGGCCTCCTTCAGGAGGAGAGCAGATCAGAAATGCACCTCCTTACCCGCCTCATGCGACCATTGGACAGCAGGTCGGCGATCCCCTTGGCCGCGTCATTTTTCTCCGCCACACAGAGGATTTTCCGTACGCCTCGGAAGGCCACTTCCATGGCGGCGCGGGACAAGGCTCGGTTTCCGAGCCGTTGCAGCCACCGGGGCGAGTAGCGGGCAACAGGGAAGATCATCCCTAGGCCCGGCGCCCGCCGCCGCTCTCTGGGTGCCTACGCATGCTGGGGACGCCGGCGGTGAGATCGGCCAGGCGTCCACCCTAAAGGAGCTACATAGAGCCGCGGGCACCACCACCTGCGCTCCAGCCGCCTCCCACCAGCCCGCCGCGGCCCCTACACTTTCTACACCCCTGCGGTCCTGGCGCCAAACCCCTCACCTCCCTATCCCTCTTCCTCCCGCTTTCTCGAGCCACTTCCGCTCGGCGGGAGCCCAACAGGACTGCGAACTACAACTCCCAGAACGCCCCGCGCTCCAGGAGCTCTGCTCCCAGCATGTTTTCGCTCTCTCGCCCCACTTCCTTCCCTTTAAGACGTTTAAGACGGTGGTTGGTCAATCTGTTCCGTCTCGGGAGACGTCACGGGATAGTCCCGCCCAAGCTTCTTTATAGCTCGCATCTTTTCTCCTCCTGCTCGGAAGTCTAGGCAGACACTTCCGGGTCACGCGGCTCCGCTAATGCGAGTCATGTGATACCAAGATGGCGGCGCCGCGGTAGCTGGTCCGGGTTGTGGCGTCCTAGGAGCCGCGACGGTTTCTGCCCTAGGGCCGTGGGAGTGGCAACGCTTAGCCGGCTCCTGCGGCGACACGTAGTCCTGCGTTAAGCTGTCGTTCAGGGCTAGGGCTGTGGCTGCTGCTGTCGCGGTGGGTTCGGGGGAGTGCCAGTGACCTCGCTGCAGGTGCCTTTCGCCGCCAGCGCTCGCCCGAGGAGGAAGAGGGCAATTGGCCTCCTTGCTCTTTTGTACCTGCGGAGTTCTTCTCGGCCCCTGAGGGCTCCGAAGGAGCTGCACCTCGAAGGGGTTTGCCAAGTTGGAGTCCTCGGATGTGTGAGAGGCAACCTAGTACCTGTGGGCTCGCAAAGAAGATCGCAAGGACTTTGCTTCCTCCTTCAGACGCTTGGCTTCCCCGCGTTGATTATCCCCGCATTCATTCTCACTTCCTCTCAATGTTCTCTTCATATATCTGGAAATATGATCAGCGCCCCTGACGTGGTGGCTTTCACCAAAGAGGACGAGTATGAGGAGGAGCCTTACAATGAGCCAGCCCTGCCCGAGGAGTACTCGGTGCCGCTCTTCCCCTTCGCTAGCCAAGGAGCCAACCCCTGGTCCAAACTGTCCGGGGCCAAGTTCTCTCGGGACTTCATCCTTATTTCGGAGTTCTCTGAACAGGTGGGACCCCAACCCTTGCTAACCATCCCCAATGACACCAAAGTTTTTGGTACCTTTGATCTCAACTACTTCTCCTTGCGGATTATGTCTGTGGATTATCAGGCCTCGTTTGTGGGCCACCCACCTGGTTCTGCGTACCCCAAGCTGAACTTCGTGGAGGACTCCAAGGTGGTGCTGGGAGACTCCAAGGAGGGCGCCTTTGCTTATGTACACCACCTTACCTTGTATGATCTGGAGGCCCGTGGCTTTGTGAGGCCTTTTTGTATGGCTTATATCTCTGCAGACCAGCACAAAATCATGCAGCAATTTCAGGAGCTTTCAGCTGAATTTTCCAAAGCTTCTGAATGCTTGAAGCAGGGCAACAGGAAAGCATTTGCTGGGGAACTTGAAAAAAAACTGAAAGATTTGGATTATACCAGGACAGTGCTGCACACAGAAACAGAGATCCAAAAGAAAGCCAATGACAAAGGCTTTTACTCCTCTCAGGCAATTGAGAAAGCCAATGAACTGGCCAGTGTAGAGAAGTCCATCATTGAACATCAAGACCTGCTGAAGCAGATCCGCTCATACCCTCATCGGAAGTTGAAGGGGTCTGATTTGTGTTCTGGGGAGACAGAGCACATGCAGGAGCAGGACTACCAGGCAGTCACTACCTCTAACCCTGATGAGTCTGTTGACACAGACCTTTACACCTGCAGACCAACCTATACCCCCAAACTCATCAAAGCAAAGTCCACCAAGTGTTTCGACAAGAAGCTAAAGACCTTGGAAGAACTCTGTGACACTGAGTACTTCACTCAGACTCTGGCTCAGCTCAGCCACATAGAGCACATGTTCAGAGGAGACCTCTGTTACCTCCTGACCAGTCAAATTGACAGAGCACTGCTGAAACAACAGCAGGTAACAAATTTTCTCTTTGAAGACTTTGTGGAGATCGATGACAGGGTGGTAGAGAAACAAGAGAATGCAGCGCCTAATCCCAGTCAAGATAGGCAACCTCCCAGGTTTCTAGAAGAGTATCCTATTCCTCAAGTGTTGATTAGCGTTGGCTCTTACAAGTCCAGTGTGGAGTCTGTGCTGATCAAGATGGAGCAGGAACTTGGAGATGAGGAGTACAAGGAAACAGAGGTGCCAGAATTGAGCAGTTTTGACCCACAGGAGAACCTGGATTACCTGGATATGGATATGAAAGGGAGTATTAGCAGTGGTGAAAGCATTGAGGTTCTAGGCACAGAGAAGTCCACCTCTGTGCTGTCTAAGTCTGACAGCCAGGGGAGTCTCACGGTGCCATTGAGCCCCCAGGTGATCCGGAGCAAAGCAGTCAGCCACAGGACCATCAGTGAGGACAGTATTGAAGTCCTCAGCACCTGCCCCTCTGAGGCCCTCATCCCTGAGGACTTTAAGGCCAGCTACCCAAGTGCCATTAACGAAGAAGAATCGTATATAGATGATAGTGAGGGAGCCATCCACTTCCAGGCAACCATCAGCCAGGAGGAGCTGGGTGAGGCAGAGGAGGGCAGCTTGGGAAACCCCCCTTTACAGACAGATTCCTCCTGCTGCATTGGGAAGGAGAGCGACAGTCTGCAGGTGCCACTCTCCACTCCAGCCCACACTCTCTCTGATGAGGATGGAGTGGTGAGCATTCCCCCGCAGCGCTACAGGCAGAAGGACCAGGGCTTCCATGTGGACTTCACAGTGGAAAACACCAACCCTTCTTCCCGAGACAACAATTCCGAAGGCTTCCCTGCTTATGAGCTGGACCCCAGCCGCCTGCTGGCTAGCAGGGATGTCAGTAAGACCAGCCTGGATAACTATTCAGACACTACCAGCTATGTGGGCAGCATAGCCTCCACCAGCTCAGACAGGACTCCCTCTGCTCATCCTGCTGGCTCCTCTTCGGAGAGGCATAAAAAGAGAGCTGGCCAGAACGCCTTAAAATTCATCCGCCAGTACCCCTTCGCCCATCCAGCCATCTACTCTCTGCTCAGTGGGAGGACACTGGTGGTCCTGGGGGAGGATGAGACCATAGTCAGGAAGCTCGTGTCTGCGCTGTCCATCTTTGTCCCCAACTACAGCCGCTGTGCCAAACCGGTGAAGCACTGGGTTTCCTCCCCGTTGCACATTACGGATTTCCAGAAGTGGAAGCTTATTGGCCTGCAGAGGTAATTGCTTACAGGTGGTGGGAAGGGTCCTGTCCAGTTGGAGATGGGCCTTCAAACGCTCTCCTTCTGGGTAAGGTGAACAGTTGGTTTGAACCCAGGATCGGGAGGTCTGGCTTTTGACTGGGCCCAATACCCACTCGCTGTTAAATTGAACCAAATTTTCCCCATTTCTGACTTTCTGTTTCCTTGTCTGTCTCACAAAAGGACTGCAGTTAAAGCTGCAACCAAGGGTTTAACTAGTCTGTCTGCGGAAAGGAAATGCTTTTCTAGGATTGTTTTTTGCTACCGTTCTTAGTTGCAGGTGGTTGCCAACCCTGGTTTGCACCCTGCTGGGTCAGAATTAGGTGGGAGAATTTTTTAAATCACCGATTCCTGGGCCCCATTCCCAGAGATTCCCACTCAGTTTGGTGTGGGGTAAGACATGGAGTTTATCTGGTGTACAGCAAGGTTTGGGCACGACTGGACTTGAAGGTCCTTGCTGATTCTTTTGGCCCTAGAGGCTGTCTTAGTGGGAAATGGAAGAGCCAGTCCTTCTCCATCTCTTTGAATGCTTTTTTTTCCTTTGAATGCTTTCTCTTTCATTTCCCCTTGTCACCTGTACTTTAATGGGTTCTTTATTTTTTCAAAAAACACTTGCAAATTGTCTGGCTCACGGGACTCTCCCTCAACACGTGTCCTGTCCTATTTCCCATTCCCTTTTCTTCACCCTGCTTTGCTGTCCTGTAAAACAGAGGCATCGAGCCAGGTGGTCTTTGGAGTCCCTGCTGACCTGCATTCTGGCTACATAGGAATACAAAGGGATTTCTTTCATTGCCATCAGGCATCTGTGTTTTTCCTCATTTTCCACCTTTCCCTTTACATAGGTCCCCAGTGTGGAGATCATCTTCCGAGTCTCCTTGTGTTTGCCTCTTTATGGAAGTCACCAGGGCCTGCCCTGGTGACTCTTGCTGCAGTGGGCTTGCCGCCCAGGTTGTTTTAGTAGGATTCCAGCAAGGGAAGCTTCCCCGTCATGACTTGTATCACTTGTTGAGACGCTGCCCCAACCATGCTGGGGGTGTTGGGGCACCTGCTGAAGGAACCTGAGCAAGGCCACTGCTTGGGAGGAATTCATATTCCAGGAGGACAGTGACCAGAGCCTTGTCCCACAGCGAGATGAGAGTTTTAGCAGTGGACGCCGCGTATGTTGTAAGAAAACGGAGGGAACAGTTTGATGATGCGTTGGAACTGTATCATAAAATGCCTGGAGAAGGTCTGGGATCTTTGGCTTGAGTGACTGGGAGAGTGAGGTTGCCATTGTGGGGGAAGGGATGGCGTGGGGATTTGGAGAGTTGTGCCTGAGACCCCTGGGCCAGTCTGGTGCTCAAGATCATTGATAATCCTTGGAGTCCTTGCAGGCCGATGCAGCCTCCAGGCTGGGTGGGTTAGAGGGCTACACGGAGAGCCCTGTGGGCCCTGACCTCCTGCTGGGATCCTGTTCCTCGGCTGATGCCAGCCCAGGCCCGCTTCTCTGCTCTCAGCTTGAACTGTCTGTCTCCGGGAGGGAAGGGCTTTGTAGGGATTGCTCATTGCTACTGTTCTTGTTGGTATAATGTGTTTGTCTCCTCAGACACAGCTTCTCTTCTCCAACTCACTCCTCTCACCCCAACCCTTGACTTGTGTTTTTGTTTTTGTTTTTTTTTTAATGTCAAAAGGTAGAAAACCTAAATACACATCAATATGTTGACATCAGCTGGCTTATCCAGGACCAGCTTTGGAACGGTCTTGCCCTTTCCAGAGGCTTTCTCTGAACTTCCCTCCTAAGAATATGCCAGAATGGCAGGAGGGTTCCACTCTGCTGGGAAACTGACTGGAGTGTTGTGTTGAGAAGGGTTCTGAGGTGGGGCTGCATTGCAAAGATTGTTGCAATCAATTAATGAAGTTTCTGTGGATGTGGGAGAGCTGAGCCTCAAAGTGGGCAGTGTATTTGGCACTCTGAAGCACCCTAAAAAGGTGTGTGAGGCAGTCAGAGTCCCAGACCAGCCCTACCACTGTCCGCCCATGGTGAGCCCTGGGCAAATCACTTAGATTTTTTCTCTTCTGAGAAAATAAGAAGGTTGGATCACTGAATGATCATTTGCCAAATATTTACTGAGAGATCTCAAGTGCCAGCTGCTGTGCCCAGTGCCAGAATCATAAGGTGAGTCAGCCATAGTGTGACCCGTGACAGGGCAGGCTCAGCCTTCATGGCCCGCCCTCACTCCAGCCCCAGCTCTGTCACCACCCTGTCAGCTTGACTTCTCCAAGACGGTGAGACTGTTTGTATCTGCAGACAGAAGCTGACGAGGGCTACCCTGTGACAGCTGATGTCTAAGTGCCGGGTAAGGGTGAGCATCACTCTGTACGCTAGCAGGACTCAGCGAGACAGGCAGGCTGGGCGGCTGGAGCTGAGTGTGGCCCTCACTGGCCAGACTTCAGAGCCTTTAAGCATTGGTCTGTCAGAAGTGACAGGGGAGATCTTTCCAGGGAATCCCAAGTGGGAGAGTGTCTCATCACCTCGTCCACTACTCCTTGAACCTGATGTGCAGATGTTGGGAATTGGAAACATCTGTCTCCACAGGGTCCTGCTCAGGCATGAGTATGGTAGGCATGGGTTGGAGCCCTTGTTTGCATGGGGATGTGTCACTGCAGGGTCCACTGAAGGGGTGACATGGAATGGAGACTAGATTTGCTACAGCTCACCTGGAGAAATCCTGGGAGTTGAGCAGGGAACAAGGAGTATCATGAGACGAAGCCTGTTGGATTGTGGTCCATGGCAGTTAGAGAGGAGGTGGTGGTGGTCTGAGTTCAGTCCTGGTGCTGCCACTATTAGCTGTGTCAATCTGGACCAGTCATCTCTCCTTCATTCATGTCTGTGAATCGGCCTGATAGCACCTACCATGCAGAACTGTAGGGAAAGTCAGTATCTAGGTGTGTGACTGTGCCTGGCCCTTAGATGTGCTTGGACTGGTGGACAGGTGGTGAGGCTCTGTCTTTTCTTCTCAACCAAACTTGGTAAGCTATATAGGAAAGTAACTCCCTGGAAGGAAAACATATTGTGAGATCACATTGGTGCCAAGCGCCTGTCAGTCTTTTAATTTCATTTATTTTTTTTTTACATTGATGTTCATTCTCCTCTTGGGTGTAATCCCCATAAAGTTCCCACCACCAGGACACCCGTGAACCATCACCATACTCTCTCGTGCTCTTCCCTCCCCTGTTTTGATCCCTCTCTCTCCCCCACCCCTAATGAATGGCTCTGATTTATAGTTTGTCTGCTAGTTTTGTCTTTTTTTTTCCCCTGATCCCTTGTATGGTTTCCCTGTATTCCTCTTATAAGTGAAACCATCTGATATTTCTCTCTTCTGACTTATTTCACTCAGCATAATCCCTTTCAACTCCATCCATGTTGCTGCAAATGGCATAAGTTTATCTTTGACGACTGAGTAATATGCCATTGTGCATATATACCACATCTTCTTGAACACAGTACCTTAGGTCTGACAAGCCCTAAATCTCTGTGGGGCAATCCCAGCTTCCTTGGAAAACTGTCTAGAGGTGTTAAGTTTTAAGGAGCAGCATGCTAAGGCTCACCATTCCCTCCTTTCCTCTCTGAACAAACCTTGCCAGCCTGCCTGATGTGCCAGGCACAGTACCAGGCATGAGGTCAGGAGGACAGTCAGATATAGCCCTGGGTCAGCAGAAGCTCCTTGTCCAGTGGGAGAAACAAGAAGTCACACAGCAGTCACCACACTGGTCAGCGCCAGGCTCTCTCCTAGGTACCACTCATTTTGTCTCCACAGTGACCTCATGAGGCAGGAGCTGTTATCTGTCATAACAGCTTACAAATGAGGCTCAGAGAGGTTCAGGAAGAGACCAAGGTCACATAGCAAGAGAACAGAGGAGGGACTCAGGGATTGCTGTATAAGGTTTCTATTGGTGTAAACAAGCACAAAAAGGAGGGCAGGGTATTCTGGGCAGGGCAAATTGGCCCATGATTTTGAAGCCCCACGGGAAGCTTGACATGACTATAACAGGGAAGGAACAGATGAGATCTCAGAGGCCAGCAGGAAGCAGGTTGTGAATAGCCTTGTGGGCCACATCCAGGCACTTGAACTTGGTCATAAGGGACGTGAGGAGCCCTTCAAAGATTGTGAGCAGATTTGTCTTCTAGAGTCAGTGAGTATTGGCAGGATGGGAGCTGGCCTGCAGACAGGAAGGCCGATCACCAAGCTTCTGCCTCCATCTTCTTTGCCCTCGCCCTTCCTCCTGACCTTGGTCTATGTATTTCAGAGGGGCATCACCTGCTAGTGCTGGCACCCTCCACGCCCTGAGCCGCTACAGCCGCTACACAAGCATTCTGGACCTGGACAACAAAACCCTGCGCTGCCCCCTCTACAGAGGCACCTTAGTGCCCCGGCTGGCAGACCATCGCACTCAAATCAAGCGGGGCAGCACCTACTACCTGCACGTGCAAAGCATGCTCACCCAGCTCTGCTCCAAGGCGTTCCTTTACACCTTCTGCCACCACCTGCACCTGCCTGCCCACGAAAAGGAGACAGAGGAACTGATTGCTAGCCGCCAGGCAAGCTTCCTGAAGCTGAACCTGGGTCTGGTGAATGAGGATGTCAAGGTGGTCCAGTATCTGGCAGAGCTGCTGAAGCTGTACTATATGCAGGAGTCTCCGGGGACCAGCCACCCCACGCTCAGGTTTGACTATGTCCCCAGCTTTTTGTACAAAATCTGAGGTCAGTCCTAGCCACTGTGACCAAGACCTGTGACTCAGGGTACGGGGAGGGGAGGGGTTGGCAACACCAGGCAGTCCTCTGAGCTGTTTAGACTTCTGGTGTCATCAACGAGAAAGGAACCAAGGTGGAAGCTGTGGTTCACAAATGGCTCCAGGCAGCTTGCGAGTTGAACTTGGGCCAGGACAGGGTTTGTTGGGGTAGCCTGGTGCTCTCTGAAGGCAGCTAGAAGGATAGTAACAGCTCACTGCTCCCTGGTGAGGAGTGGCCCTGGGGCTGGGTTGGGGCTCTTGGCTTCTGTAGGACTGGTGGCCAGGACAGAATGAAGCCTCCTTGGGGTGGGATGAGAGGCAGGAAGCTGAAGCCCAGACGGAGGAGCATGCTGACCACATTCAGTTCCAGCAGACACTTCAGTGGCGAAAATCACAGGAAGCAGCCAGTTGACTGGAATGATTTGGTGGAAAACAGGAAGACGAACATTCATTGCCTCATTCAGACCCCGATGGGGGCCCTTTGTTAGACCTCCTAGAGCCCATCATCCCAGCAGATGCCCTTCAATGAGTGGGAAGGAGGGAGAAAGGGCTGCCATAGCTGGGTGGCAGGAATGTACAACCTTTTGAGCCCCAAGACTCCAGAGCGATCGGGGGCACCCTGTGCTTGCTTGCTCGCCAGGCACAGAAGTACCATGAGTCGGCCTTGGAATTGACTCCCAGGGGTCAGCGGGAGTGACAGCATCACTCACCCAGTTGGGCATGAGGGTTACTCCAGAGATGGGGAGCTCGGGAGGCCAGGCAGGGCAAGGTGCTGGGAGGCCATCACCGCTGTGTGAGCAATGAAGAGCTCTTCTGACCAGAGTTGGCACTGGCCTTTTGGGGATGGTCTGCTGACACGCTGGGACTCGGCAGAGGTCACACCCATCTTCTCACCCATAGCAAACCTCTGCAACCACTTCACTACCTCTCACAGGGTCTCATGAGCATGTGGCAGCTGGTTGGTCTGGGGGGGCACAGCTGGTGATGATAACTCATGGCAGGGATCTAGGAAGGAGGAAGGCTCTTGGTGTGGATGTCTTTGTGGATCTACCTCTGGGAGTCTGCAAAGTATACACCTCACTATATTTCACCCCACCCCACCTGCTTCCCTGCCCAAGGTGCGGGCACCTCGCCACAGCTCATCCCAACCTGTACTCCTTTTTTTGTTTTGTTTTCCCCTCTGAATAAGGAGAACTCTTGGTATTACTGTTTAATTTGTTCTAAGAATATTGTGATAAAACAGACCTGGAAGTGGTTGCTCGTGGGCACGCGTGTGCACGTTGGCTGGCACCGTGTTCTGTGTAATTAGGATCCTGCTGTTGAGACCTGGTCTGCCTGTCAGCTTTGTGGCACTCCAGTGAATTCAGGGAGTTGGGGAAGGGAGATTGTGGAGGGGAAGCAGAAACTCCTGGTGACCAAGGAGGGTTTGTGTCATGTCGGCCCATGGGCCGTTCTCACCCAGGTCCTTGGCACAAAGCCCAGCCTGTTGGCTCCTGGTCGTCAGCTCTGGTCAGGCCCCCAGCCCCCGCAGAAGATGTGTGAGTCTGCTCTGAGGCTGTGACTGGGAACTTCTGTGGCAGATGGTGCTGCCTACATCTCCATTTCCTTCGTACCTGTGCCCTTTGCTTATGTTCACACACACGCGTCGCCAGGAACATCTTGGCAGCTTTTAAATGTGAAGTGCGTGTCTGTATGTGGGGAAGGCTGCATAGGCAGCCTGTTTCTGTCTGTGGCTCCCCTTCTGTTACCACCTCTGCTCCCTCGTGTTCTAGATGCTTCCTTTTCTAATCAGGTGGCTAATTGCTGTCTACTTGGACCACCAGAAACTTGACCTTGTGACATTTTATCTCCAAGGGAAGAAAGGTCTGTGGGGTCCAAATGAAGAAGTGGAAAGTAACCATGGGCAGCGCCTTTGCTATTTGTTCCTGTTTCACACCCACATGGACTCCATAGTTAACACCTGGGAAATGGATAAAGACAAGGTCAACCATATTTGGTCTTCTGTAAGCTAAAGCCACGACTACAATGGTCTTGAGGTAGAAGTCCACTTTGGAGTGTGTTTACTCGAAAACTTCTACGTCAAGGATGGTTCAGAAGGCCCCAAGGATTCTAAGGCCAGAGAGAGGTCGGGTGTGAACAGACCAGACTGTCCTGGGCGCCAGCCACAGAAAAGGCAAAGAGGAGTATCTCACTAGTGTTGTTTCTTCATTAGGAAGTAAATTTGACTAAAGTTTAAACTTCAGAATTTAAATTTTATTAAAATCTTAACTTTTCACTGTGGCCGGTTCAAAGGATTGCTTGATGCCAATTATATTTCTTTTCAAAGGGATGCAAAAGTACTGGGACTGAGCCACAGAACGGGCAGAGGTGGTGGAGATGTGAGGCTGCCCCTCCCCAACACCCCCTCCCCCCTTTGGAGAACTGGAACTAGAAGTCTCATATCTATAAATCTGAATGTTGGGGAGATCTATGCAATGAGACTAGTCTTTTCAAAATTTTTCATCTGAGGTTTTCTTCTAGTGATAAGTCAGTAAGTTTTTATAGCACATTTAAAGACATTTCTCCCAAACCGGACATCAGTGCCTCTAGTATTTTAGACTTAACTATAACTTTGAGGATTATTTCAACTTCCAATCCAGTCCTCCCATTCCCCCCTAAAAGCAGTCCAGGTTAAGAAACACCTGGTCAGTTTAGCAATTATGCAGTAGTGATTTCCAGAATCTCCATCTTAGAACTCCGCTAAAGCCTTTCAGAGTACCTGTGGCACTTGGGACACGGCTTGAGCTGCTGCCTTACACCTCGCTGCTCCCCTAGGGACCTCACTCTTTCAGTGGAATCTTTGGATTGTGGAAGCTGTCACTTTTCCATAATATCCTGCAGTGGCTAAAGTTACACATACTGCACCAGAATCTGGAAAACAGACCTTAATGGCTCACCTCTCATTTCTCACCAAGCTTTTAACTTGTTTCAGATTAGTTGCAATATTCAAAGTACAGTAGATTTCAAGCCCAAACAAGTAACACATTCCATTTCAAAATCCTAGGAAGGCCAGCAGATTTAATCCCCAGTGCCACAGCTGCTGCAGTTCAGTAGTGTCTTTCTGGAGGCCAGGAGCAGTCCTGGAAGATCTTGCATGCACACTGACCACTTCTGCTAGTGCTGGATGCATGTTCCCCCTCCCCTGGCCTGCTGGTGTGTGGCAGATCAGTGTCCTGTCCTGCTGCTAGTACTGTCTCAGGTGGTGGGGAACCCCATGGGTATGTGCGATGGCCTGCAAAGAACTGATCCTCTAAGCTAGCAGTCAGGTTTTATCTTCCAGCTCCCTAGAGAGCGCAGAAGAAAGTGATTTGGTTCATGCTTTGAAGCCAACCAGCTACATTTCTGGCTTTTCTCCAAAACTGTGATGGTAGAAAATGATAAAACTGGAATCTTTAAAAGAAATGTGGTATTAAAAGACCATAAAAAGGAAGAAACATTGAATCTCTGCTAGTTGGAAGCAAAACAAGACTCACCTGATAGAATTTGGGCACTGGACCAAGTCTGGCCTTATTCCTGAAGGCTTCTTTATGGCCCCAGGGAGGGAGGGAGCAGGAGTGGAGGGGATGAAACAAGTAGTGAATTAACCTGTTGGTATGGGGCCTCACTTCCTGGGGGTGATTGTTTAGCTCCCACTGGGAGCGTGCACTGCATCCCTTTGTCTTCAGTTGGGGGGTGGGGAGTCAGTCCCCCCAATGTAAGAATGTCTTGGCAGCATAATGGCTCCCAAACTGAAGGCAGATGTGTGACTGGTTTAACATCCACACTCCGTGGAGACTGCAGCACTGTCTCCCCACCTGTACGGTAGTAAAGGCCAAGAGTGTGCTGGACCCCAGGGATATACTTCAGACAGGACCACGGGGTACCACATCCACCAACTGCCTGACACGGGCTGGGTTGAAATAAATGCCACCTTTAAGGTTGCAGTGAAAAGCATAGTCTGCGAGAAGTTCCTGTATGTTATTTTTTGAAAAGCTATTTTATTATTGCATGTTCTCCTGTCTGTGCGTGTGAATGTGAGTCTGACAACCACGTGAGCTGCGGTCACTGTCACAGGCCGGGGGCACGAGTAGGGACGCACACGTGTGTAATAGCAGCTCCTAAGTGTAACTGCACAAGAATTTAACCAGAGTAAATGCCAAACAAATAGTATGAGAAGTGTACTTTTTAAGAAATTAATTTATTTGAGTTCAGATATTTTTGAAATATAAAAATTGGTTGTATTTTTTAAAGCTATAATTCTTGTAGACATTCTGTGGTTAAAAACTTGATTGTGCTTATTAAAAATGGTCATCTATGTTTTGCACTTCAGCTTTGTGAAAAATAAAGTTTCTTTGGGAAGGTGACATTGGTTTCCTGATTATAGGAGGGAGTTGGTTATCTCAGACAGGCCAGGAAACCCCCACTGATTCTCAGGCTAGGATGTGACTAGGGCAGCCCCAGGCTCTGCCCCTGGCCCAGGGGTGGAGGAGAAGACCATTTTCACGTGTACCGAGCTGCCGCTCAAGAACATCCCAGCATTACTGGGTGGCCCCTCATAAAGGCGTGTCATTCTGATATAAAGCGCAGAGCGGAAGCTTCAGGAGAATTTCCCTCTTCCATTGTAATGGTCACAATTCAGCAGCATCCCTCTGGGTTGGAAATGGGCAGCTTTTACAGACTACAACTTGGGCTTCTTATCTTTTGAATTGGATTGGGGAAAACCCAGTAACTGTAAGAGAAGAGGGAGTAAAATCATCAGAATCTTTGCAATAGCCCTGCCCCACACTGTCTAACTGAATCATGGGTAAAAGGCTAAAAAACATTTCATTTTTTTCCAGAAAAATTACATAGATTTGTGAGAAAATCAGGTTCAAATTTAAACTTGTCTTGGAATTACTAACAATGAGCCTTGAACAAATTTTGCGTTTTGAAGATTACATGTGTAAAGTCCAAAAAGAAACCTTGGAGGGCACAACACAGCTGACCAGGTCCCAAGTGGGGCTGTTCTTCTCTCTCTTCTCAAAAGGTTCTGGGCCCCTCCTAGGCAGCTGATCCGATGCCGCATCGGTACGTCCACACTGGGGAAGGGCAGCCAGCCGGCTCCTTTAGAAGTCAGGGAGGCCAGGGAGAGGGAAGAGAGAAGCAAAGCTCTCCACTTCTTCTCTGAGAGCCCTAATGGCCCTTTGGTACTTCTCATCCCCTTCAAGTTTCTCCTTGAACTCTTTCAGGGTGGCCTTGACACCCACGTCATTCTGAATCTGCAGAGTCAGTTCTATTCCTGTGTGGGCAAGAGACAAAGAATCAATCTGTGACCTAGCAGGCCCCCTACCTCCTGGAAGCCCTACTCCCAGATGCCTCCAGTGGCTGGGGGCTGTGATAGCTGTAAATATAAAGTCACCTTAGAGCTGCTGCTTCTATGCACTCTTCCTTGGGCAGGACAGGTGCACAAGCCTCAGACAGGAGGCTAATGTGGTGGTGGTGGTGGCCACCTCCTGTCCCTGGGACTCAGCCCCGACAGAAATGTCTGTCTGTGGCTGGGTCTCAACCACTCAGCTAAAAACTCCATGCACGCAATACAGTGTGACAAACTTCCACACCTTTATCCTTACCTCTGTGAATCAAGTGGGCTACTTTTTGGAACTCTTTTTCCAAAAGTCCTCGGGAGGTGAGCGCTGGAGTCCCCAGTCGCAGTCCACTGGGTCGCAATGCACTTTTGTCACCTTCGAGATAAACAGATTATGTTCCTGGGCCACACCCAACACACCACTGGGCAAAAAGAACAGGCCCGCAGACAAAGGGGAGAAGAGCAGAGCTGATTTCAATACTGGAATCAGCAAAACTTTCTGGCTACTCATTTTATAGCTGTCTGCTGTTTAAATACTGACACAGGCCCTTGCTCCTGACATTGAGGTTAGCCAGCCTGTCTGGGTTTGAGATGTGTTGCCCACATTTGACTAGCAGCCCAAGGAAAAGTCCAGCAGTCTTTCAGAGCCCCCTCCCTCCCTCATCCAAATGCCTGTAGTGGGCTGGGAGAGTCCCTCTTTAGCTCCCACCCAGCATGGTGTGTCTGTCCCCTCCAAATTGTTTGATGTCTGTCGCCAGAACCAAATTATCTTCAACTATAACTGTGGCCAGAGGAGATGCAGACAGGAGAGGTATAACAGCAGAAAAGATCAAGAATTCTCACCTGGGCAGGTGTTCTTGTTGCAGGCAATAGAACAGGCCTCAAGCACCTTCTCAGCCCTGCCACCATCGGTGCCTTTGGAACGAAGATCCACAAGGATCAAATGGTTGTCAGAACCACCTGGAAACAAAGTTGAACATGTATGAGTGCAGAAGGCTGATTGCATGCCAAATGAAGGAATCTCTCCCGAAAAGGGCAGGGTGAGGGGGCTGAAGTGGCTGAGGGTGGGAAAGTGAGTACCCCCACCTACATCCTGGAGGCACCCCACCTGCCCAGGGTCTACAAATTTGACAGAAAGGGCAGAATATCTTGGGGGAAAAAACGGTGGGGGTGCAGAGTGGTGCTGATGACACAGGATATAAGGGGAAGATGACAAGAGATTTTTGTAGCCCAGTTAACCCTTGAACAACAGGAATTTCCACTGCGCAGGTCCCCCTCTATGCTGGATTTCTTTAAACAAACAACATACACTTACAGTGTTGATAAATACAGTAGACTACTGTAAATATTTTCGTTGTGATTTTCTTAACATTTTCTCTAGCTCACTTCATCATTAGAATGCGGTATATGACGTGTAACATACGAAACGTTAAGCAACGTTTTATGTTGTCAGTTCTGGGAGAGTCAACATCCAGGTATATGCAGATTTTCAACTGTTCAGGGTCGGGGGAGGGGATCGATGTCCCTAACCCACACATTGTTCAAGGGTCAAGGGTGTCACCACCACCTATGGCCTAGCCAAGGAGACAGCTGGCACACCGGCTCCTCTGGAGGTGAGGTGGTCCCCAGGTGCCCCACAGCTATGGCCACAGTGCCCAGGGCCACCGCTCTGTGGGTCACATCCTGACAGGACAAACCACTATGTCTGTGGGTACCTGTTACCACTTTGTAGCCCAGCTCTATCAAGGTCTTAGCCAGAGCCCTGCAATTGGCCACCACCTGGTGCTGATAAAGTCTGAATTCCGGAGTCATGGCTTGCTTCAGGGCCACAGCAACCCCTGGCAGGAGACAGAGGGTCAGGAAGACAGGACAGGATCAGAAGACAGACCAAGATTAAAAAAAAAAAAAAAAAAAAAGGGCACCCCTTGCTTCCATTCAGCCTTCCTTGCTTTTCTATGTTACTGAAGGGAGTGGACTATGTTACCCCCAAAATGGTACAGAGCTCTTTATCAGTGGGGAATACATTCCAAGACCCCCAGGGGATACATCAAACCAGGGAGAGTACTGAAGTCTATATATACTGTTCTTTCCTACACATACATACTTACAATAAAGTTTAATTTATAAGTTAGGCACAGTGAGAGATGAACAATAATAACTAATGATAAAATAGAGCAGTTATAACAATGTGCTATAATAAAAGTTAAGTGAATGTGGTTTCTCTCAAAAAATATACATAGTATTTTCCAACTACAGTTGACCTTTGGTAGCTGAAATCACAGAAAGTGAAATCTCAGATAAGGAGGAGCACTGGATATTTTTAAAGTTACAATTACATGGCTTATCTCCAGATCTTTACTGAAGAAGCCTCTTCTCTTGGAGGAAATGCTTCAGAGAAACTTCCAGGTATGGAAGGTATGCTAATGTTAAATGGAAAAGCTGTTCTTAAGCAAGATGGATTTTACAGCCCTTTAAGCTAGATCTGTGAAATGGTTACTTAGCTGCCCTAAAAGCTAATGCTTTGACACCCAATTTGCAGATCCTTCAGACCCGAGCCTGGGTGAAAGGGGCAGCCCAGCTCTGCCTTGCACATCTAGACTCATCAGTGCCTTGTGTTCCCTCCTGAGGCTGCTTAAGGGGCACAGAAAGTGGAGGAGAATGCAAAATACTTGTGTCTGAGCTTCCAATCAGTGTTTGTGGAAATGACTGGCAGAGGCCTGAGTGGCTGCAGATAAGGTGATTCCAACATCTGAGAGTGGCAGAAACTGTCAATGCCGAGCTTGTGGGTAAAGCTGTGCTTGTGGGGAGACTGTGACACCCTCTGTGAACATACCCACCCCCTGGTGCCTAAAATTCTACCATTCACTGCTTCCCCTTCTTCTCTCTCTGGAACTCTCTAATGCTTCTCTTGATGGAGAGGTTACACCTTCATCCTGGGCTCCCCCCATGAATGTACTCTACCCAATTGCTTTGTTCCAGGGAAGACAGTGGAAGAACTCAGATCATCACAGATTTCACAAGCCAGGTGTACAAAGATGATCACCCAGCAAGAGGTATCATTGACAGCTGTGATACTGTCACAGAGTTGACATTCCTCTACTTTATTCCCACTGTGGAAATCCTGACACACTTTTGGTGAACCCGTGAGAAGGAAATAGGGGTCATAGGATGAGCAAAAGTGGGGCAACCACCTGACTGCATGGGGGCACATGGGTGAAAGTACTCCCCACCCCCCCCAGGGCTCTGGGTTTGGTTTGGTGATGTTTTACCAGCAATGGCGTGGTTGTGGGGGCCCCCCTGCAGGCCTGGGAACACAGCTGAGTTGATAAGGGACTCCAGGTTGTATAAAATCTCTTTGCCGGTCTTAGCATCCACACTGCGCACTCCTGGATGAAGAAAAATAGTAGCATGCAAACATCTGATAGGCGGCCCATTTGTTTTCTCCCTATCTGAACTCAAATCCAAACTGGCCATCGGGGTGTGTGCACAGGCCTACTCTTAGCAGGCCTGGCCCGAAATCCTGGGGAGCAAAGGGGCTCCTTGCTTCCAGGAGGGCCGACCATCCTTTCATAGATGAAATGTAAGAATAAAAATCTCCCTCCACTGAGAAGAGGACAAAGGATATGCCTCGGGCATATTTCCTCAAAGAATTGTCCAAGAGAACAGTCTTCGTGGATGACAACTTTGAAGGAGACAAAACTCATTTGCCTGTAATGTATAATTATGTGTAATTATAAAATAACAGGGAATAAAGTCTCTTTCTGAGAAAAAGTAAGTTCATCAGTAAGTGCTCGTGTCTCTACAGAGCTTCTTGGAGCACTTTACAGAAATGAATTTGTTTACTCCTCACAACTGCAGTCTAAGAGACTGCACTATCCAGATCCCCACCCTGGAGGTGAGGGTTCAGGCACAGAGAGGCTGCATAACTGTCCTGGGATCCCACAGTGTATATATGGCACAGACAGGATCGGCTCTGGCCAAGCAGGTCAAACAAACAACATCTACAACAGTGGGAGAAACAGACATCTCCCAGGCAGGTGGGGATGGCTACCTGCCTCAGTGAGGTCAACACACCTAAAGTGCAGAGCTGGCAGCACACTGAGCACCTGAGTGGGCACGTGGTGTGTCCAACCTGGCCAGGGGCTAGGCAAGGAGACCCTTCAGGGCTAAAAGAAATCCAGTACCAGTGGATTCTGCTGATGCAAGAATCCACTAGTTCTCAGCTAGTTTCTCTGCTGATGCAAGGGGAGTGCATCTGGTCTCTCCCTGGGCTGAAGAAGTGGATATCTAATGTGGCTTTCGATGTGAATCAACAGAAATTCCTCACTAAAATGAGGAAACTGGTACTATGGTTTATACATTAGTGTCTTATGATTTGATTTCTGATTTGAGTTCTCTGGACCACAATAACTTCACCAAAATAACACTGCACTTGAAGCCTTCTGGTAGGTCCCAGTCAGTCACGTCATCTTCCTTTCCCCGCCTCTTGTGGGGATTAGTTCAGCCAAAGGATGCTGGTGCCTAGCACAGCATCCTTTCCCAGGACCAGGTTACCCAAAGAATGAGGCAAGAGTTGTGGCTCAGGGCTTCCTTCTAGATCCCTTCTTTAAAGTTCTGTCACTGGCCCTTCATAAGCAGATCTCTAAGGAATCCTAACACCATCAAGGAATCCCAGGTCTGCTTTTCCCAGCTCCCCAGAATGAACATGAGTCCTCCGAGGAGAACAGCCACTGGCACCCCCCTGCACCCCACACATAGGAGCATACCTCTCCTGTAGAAGATCATGCCGGCTCTGCAGCCTCGCAGGGTTTTGTGGGTGGTGGTGGACACCACGTGGCAGTGTTCAAAGGGGGAGGGCACCACGCCAGCAGCCACCAGCCCACTGATGTGTGCCATGTCGGCCATGAGATATGCCCCGTTGTCATCTGCAATCTTCCGCAGCCGAGCGTAGTCTAGGTTCCGGGAATAGCAGCTGGTTCCTAAAATAACCAAGGGACCCAGTCAGGTCAGTTAGCCAGGAGTCAGCTACAGTGCAGATCGGCAAAATGGTCTCTGGATAAGCATATGTGGAAGTCTGGAGAGTTCTCCCTCTCAAATCTCTGTAAATGGAATCGAAGGGTGCCCTCCCAAAACATCTTCGTGCCAAAGGCAACTACTCTGATCTTCCTCTTCAATATCATGGTGGTTGGGATGGCCCCCGAGTATTACTACCACCTCCAATTAGCCAGGGATTAACGTTTCGAGATGCTTCAATGAGAACACCACCTAGTACACTCGTGGCAAAGACGGACATTTGTCCTGAAAGAAAATAATATACTTAGACCCAAGAAGATCAGCTATCCATGGTGGAAACTAGGAGTGAGCAGGGACAGGGCAGGGGACATCGCCACATCTCCATTTGGTAAGAGCAAGGAGTCCTCAGATGAGCGTGGCTGCTTTCCCCCCCACTCATCACCTGCGATAATCAGCTTCGGGTGGAAGAGGCGGGCATTTTCCTCCAGCTGCTCATAGTTGATGTAGCCAGTGTCTGGGTTCACCTGCGGAACACCATGGAGACATCAGACCACCTTCCAGCCTGGCTGTGCCCGCCCTCCCACTAAACTCGCACCAGCTGTCAAGGACAAGCTGCCTTCCTCCTGCATCTGTCCAGGCTGTCGGCTCCACACCATAAAAACAGGAAAGATGTCCCAGAGCAGGATGTGAGGGGTGGGGCAGGTCATGCAGCCTGCACAAGTGGTATAGACAACCAAATGCCCTCACAGACCCCAGATGCCATAAGGGCTACCATGGGGAAAGTGGGTCGCTGCACCCTGGGCTTCACCCTGCCGAGAAGGAACCAGGAAGTCACTACAGAATGACACAGGTATGACAAACATGCCCCATGTAATGTAGGTGTTGAAACGCTGTCACTTTCAAGAATGAGACAAAATGCCCGCTAATACCACTCCTGGCCCAGGCACAAGGAGGCAAGACAAAGAAATAAAGGCAAAGAGTTAGAAGGTGAAAGAAAGCTGACATTACTCAGGGACGCCAGGTATTTACCTAGAAAGCACTGTCAGAATTAACAAGCAGATGCAGCCAGGTCATTGGGTTTAAGGTCAAAAATCAAATTATATGCGTGTATGTAAGTGATAAAAAAAGAAAATGAAATTTTAGTAACATTAGTGTCAAAAAACCTAAACAAATGAAAAACATATAAGACCTTGCACAAAATGTTACTGAGAGAAACTGAAGATTTTTTTTTAATTTTAGTAATTAAGGCAGAGTATGTCTGTGGGAGCCAAGATTCAGCTGGAGTCCAGAAACAGAGCCCCTTCTGATAGACAGCCACCTGGTCCCTGACAATGGCCCTGCAGGGAGGAGGTTTTCCAATAAATGGCAACTGGTCAACTGAATATCCACACAGAAAAAAAATGTTAACTGGATCCTTAACTCACCCACACAAATCAATTTCAGATGGATTGCAGATCCCGCTACATGAGAAACATAAAACAACTGTGTTTCTTTTTGGCACGTGTAGGGTAAAGAAAATGTCAGGCTTTTCTGCCCTCCTGCCATCAGGATAGATGATGGATCCTTGTCCTGAATGCATGCCTGATGGCGGGCGCCTGGAATAGGGTGTGGGCATAGGTAGATGGGATTCAGCTGAGCTAAGACTGTGCTTTTTAAGGGCGTCGTCACGGGGACGCCTGGAGAAGCTGAGAAAGAAGCCGATGAGAGAAGCAAAGAAGCAGAAGCAGAGAACGCCAGGGAGCCCAGATAGAGTGAGGACTTGCTGGGGGCTGGGAGACCTGCCAGCCTCCCGGCCCCCCAGCAGCCCTGCCTGCCATATGCCTGGTGAACCCCAATAAAAGACCTGCAAAAAACCATTGAGGACTCTGACTCCTCCCTTACCCGGTCAGCATGGGATCAGAAAACCTGCACCGCGTTGTAGGGTAAAGAAAATATCAGGCTTTTCTGCCCTTCCGCCATCAGGATAGATGATGGATCCTTGTCCTGAATGCATGCCTGATGGCGGGCACCTGGAATAGGGTGTGGGCATAGGTAGATGGGATTCAGCTGAGCTAAGACTGTGCTTTTTAAGGGCGGCATCACGGGGACGCCAGGAGCAGCAGCAGCAGCAGCAGCAGTAGAAGCCGAAGCCGAAAGAAAAGCCAAGAAGCAGCAGAACGAACGCCAGAGAGCCCAGAGAGAGTGAAGACTTGCTGGGGGCTGGGAGGCCTGCCAGCCTCCCAGCCCCCCAGCCAGCACCCCTACCTGCCACGTAGCCGCTGAACCCCAATAAAAAACCTGCAAAACCACTGAGGACTCTGACTCCTCTTTTACCCGGTCTGCATGGGATCAGAAAACCTGCACTGTGTTCTGCCCTGACCTTTACAGCATGTATGTCTAAGAAAGTTCAGTTTGTTAAAGTTACACTATGACATACATGCCAAGGGGGAGCAAAAATGGTTTCCAAAGGAATTCCTGTAGGAAAAACTCCAGGGGTCTACGATATGAGAGCCCTCTGAGGAGGTGGGGGATGGTCATGTCCGAAACACTCCCACCTGGAAACTTCATCCTCTCCCCCCCACTTTGCCCACCAGGAAGTACCAGGACCCCTGGAGGGAAGGCTTGGGGTTTGGTGGTCTCCCTTTCCAAATGAAAAAAAAAACCACACAATTGAACACAATCACACAAGTTTGTGTGCAAGCTTATGGGAACCAAGACGTCACCGGAAAGGCAGGTTGAAGGACGGTTTGTGGTTTAGTTTTCTGTGTTTTTTTTCAGGGCGTGAACCGGTTATTTTTCAGTCACCTGAACTTGGCAAGGAAACTGCTATCTCAATGAAAAATTAGCAGCTAACCCACAGGAAAAAATGGTCTTTACTCTAAAAATATATAAAAAGGACATAGTAACCCCCAAATCTGTTGTTATTTTTTCCACATTTTGCTTTTAAACTTGTGCATTTTTTGGTTTTTCTTTTTTTAAGGAATTTTGAAAATATGACAATAAAACAGCTTCTAGAAGAATTCACAGGCATTTGTTTCGTGAGCATTTGTAATACACAGCAGAGGTGCGGAGGCAGTGGCTGGAAGGGAGTCCCCTCCCTCACTTAGGACCAGAGAGAAGGGATTCCTGAGTTACAGAGGAAGAGGAGATGGCAGGTTGCTCTTTCTCCAGAGGGTGACATGCCTGGTCTTGTGTGGATCTTTAGTTGCCCAGAGGATGGAAGAGAATCCCTGGAGAGGACAGGGGCTGAAGACAAGAGCAGATGCTCAGGGAAAAGCTGGGCAAGGAGCGGCCTGGTGGGCAGAGCAGCCTTGGTGGTTGCTGATGGAGACCAATCAGGTTTGTCTCTGCCCATAAGGCCAGTACCCACAGGCATCCCTCTAACAGGTGAGCTATGGCCAAGGTGGCCAGACTTGGCCCTCTACACCCCTGCAGCCCACCATTATGTGGGCTTCCCCACTGCGGCCTGCTTAGTTAGGGTCAAAGATGAGGGTAGCTAGGGGATAAGAGAGGACAGGGGTGCAGCACCAGGCTTGTTAATCCAGAAGAGACTCTTCAGGAATAGCAGACATTGGGCAAAAAGAGCATGAGGCTGCCCAAGTTGAAAAACAAGAGTCCTCATTCTTTCCATAGTGAAAGCAACTATAGAAATCAGCTTTTCCACCCTAAGTGCACAAACTGAGCATTGTGTCGCTAATAGCACATTCAAAATTCATCTTCAAGGTCAGTGCTGGCCAACGATGATACCAGTGACTGGAAACACCCAGGCTTCCCATGAACAGAAATGAACCATCGCTAGCAAACAAATGCACACGTGCAAACACTAGGACTGAGGCAAGGTCAAATAAACAGCAACCAGGGGTATGCAACTAAGACCACGGAATGCCAGCATAGAATACTGACTGCCTTAAGAGAATAAAATGATGTGTCTGACATTCAGCAGAACATAATGATGTGCTGCTCTCTCTGTTCAGGGAGGACATATGAAACTATCAAGGAGTGGCCCATGTGCCGATAAACCCACAAGGAGATGGTCTTGGACCCAAGAGAAAATCATCAGAAGCATGGACTGTACCATACCTACCCATCACTCTAATGACCTTGATAAGTCACTATGTGCCCCTGCCCCATAACCCCACAAATCTCAGACTTTTTGACCAGTTCATTTATACCAACAAGGGCCCCCATTAAAAATCACTTGCCCGGGGGGCCTCCCCGGTGGCGCAGCGGTTGAGCGCTGGGTTGCGAAGCTGCCCGCGGCCTCTGCGGCGCCGGTTCGATCCCCGGCTGCTCCCCGGCCACCAGAGGAGGGTCCCACATGGCGTGCAGACCTCTCCTGCCGCCCGCTGCTCCCCTCAGCAGTGTACTTCGGTCCTTCTGCCTGCTCTGCTCCCCACTCTGGCTCTGGTGAATTCTCTCACCCTCCCGCGCTTCTGACTGTACCCAGTGCATGTATAAACAAAACAAACAAACAAACCAGCAAACAAATAAATAAAGCATGCCTCTATAAAAAAAAAAAAAAAAAAAAAAAAAAATCACTTGCCCGGGGCCTGCACAGCCTCACTGATTCTGATGGTGCTGGCCCCCATGCTGGGCATGCGGCTTGTACTGGCTATGGCTGCCTGGGCAGGTCTGGAATGGGGAGGATGAGGCCCTGGCTCCAACCTCTTGTGGCCGCAGAAGCCAGCTGACTCGGCTATGGAGGGCTAGGTGCTGACAGAGGAGCTGCTGGCTGTCCTTATAGCAGTGGCTAGCCTTGGGGGTCCCTAGCAGGACTGTCACCAGGTCTGGCTGTAGCTAAACTGGTTTCTGGGAGTAGTTACCCTAGCCAGCATTGCCCTATAGCTCTGAAGCAGATATCAGCCCTGCTATGGGGGAAACCTCAGTCTTTGCCTCCCCGACTTAGCTTAGTCCCTCAGTTCTCCATCCTGGCTGCCTCCTGCATGCCCCAGATACTGAAGGAGTCTACAGGGAGGGAAGTGACAAATGGTGGAAGATGGGGAATTCCTGTAGTGCCACATGAATAAAACTACTCAGTCCTATAGGCACAGCCAAATGCTGCAGGCTTTCTGAGGTTCCGACTACGGAAATACAGAGATGCACTCTCTTACCTTATAGGGCATAGATTCAAAGAAGATGGACGTAGCAGAGATTTTCTTCTTGTCTGTCATGAACCCATGAGTCAGGTGACCCCCATCAGGCAGGTCCAGGCCCATGATGCGCCCATGGGGTTCCACCAGGGCTGTGTATACTGCGAAGTTTGCAGGGGAGCCTGGAACGGGCAGACCAGAGGTTTCATTACTTCTGCCCAGAGTGTGGTCATGAGGCCACCCTTCAGGAGTAGCCAGAACGAAGCTGGACACTGTTATGCATTCTCCAAGCCCCCAGAAGTTCCCCGCCCCCTTTGAGAGTAAGGGGGACACTCAGAGACATGGCACTACCTGGAAGAAGTGAGAACAGCTGTAAATCAGGGGCGGTGAAGAAAGCGGCACAGATCAGGAGGGCCAAGTTGACTTCTTTACTTTCATTTATGGGCAGTCCTTACAGTCCTCCCAGGGAATATCAACCAGCCATGGGAGACTGGCAGAAAGGGGGCTGCACAGGCCTGTAGGGATGTGACAATTACCTGAATAGGGCTGGACGTTGACCCCCCAGCTCTGGGGGTCCAGACCATAGACCTGCAGTGCTCGCTTCTGACAGAGCACCTCCAGTTCATCAACGAACTCGGTCCCGCCATAATACCTGTGGGAGGACAAGAGGTAGCTGTGATCCACAGCTGGCTCCAACCTCTGTGCACAAAGGTTCCAGTTTCTCCACATCCTCACCTCTGCTTGTTATAGTCTGTTTTCTAGAGGCGCTACCCTAACGAATGTGAGGGGATATCTCAAAGTGGTATTGATTTGCATTTTCCTAATGATTAATGATTTGCGCATCTTCTCATATGCTTGTGCTGTGAGTTGTTGCTTAATGAATAAGAGCTTTGTTTCTGCAATATGAAAACATTCTGGAGATGAACTATGGGCGTGGCTGCACAACTGTAGCCAGATCCCCTCCATCTTACAACAAAAAAACTCCCCTAAACTAAAAATTAGGAATAAGTGGAATTAAACGCTAACCACCTTTTATTCCCGTTAACTGGCTCCATTCTTGGGAAACTGATTGTGTTACATCCCCAATAAAATTCTCTGTGCCTCTTGGAAGTTGACAGTGGAATCAGAAACAAACACCTTCTGGGGCCTACCTGGTGGCCTAGGAGTTAAGTCTCAGTGCTATCACCACCGAGGCCTGAGTTCAATCCCTGGTCAGGGAGCTAACCGACACATGGCACAGCAGACTTCCCCTGTCTTGCCCACTGCTCCTCTTAGCTGTGTATTTCAGTAATTCTGCCTGTTCTGCTCCCCACTCTGTCTCTGGTGAATCCTCTCAAACACACCTCACCTCTGGCATACACCCCAGTTCTTCTACAAATAAATCAATCTTAAAAAAAAAAAAAGAAAAGAAATGAACACCTGCTGATTGCTAAGAAACACCTTCCAGGCTCACATCCTTTGTTCTGTGACCAAAGAAGGACGTGGTCTGCCCAAGCCTAAAGCAGGCAGGCCTCGAACAGAATTATAGACTCTCAGGATGTCAGGACTACCAGAGCAATTAACCATTTTCCTGGGGAGCAAAGACAGGATGGGGATTCATGATCCCACTGAGGCTCCAGTGCCCCCACCTGCCCTGCTTCACACAGGCAAGCTGGGGCTTGCAGGGAGCTGTGGACAGTGTGCAGTGCAAATGGCCAAGTCAGGTCCTGGTTCTGCTCTTTACCAGCAATGGGACTTGTAGCAGCCTCCTTCACCTACCCAAGCCTAATTCCTTATCTTCAAAAGGCAGGTGACAGTGCTGACTTTGCAATAAGGCTGTAGAATAAATAAGAACGGATCATCATGCTTAGTCCAGTGACTAGACTACAGTGCTACATTTCTTCCACTTTACACACCCTTAATTATAAGATGACTGCTACCCTATTAGTCACTCAGAAAGAAAAATGCATTTTCAATTCAATTACAATTTGCCATCAAATCATTCAACAAAACTCTTAGAGGAGGAGAAACACCACCAATGATTGCTGGGCACCCTCAAACCACAACAGTACATACAATGAAACTCTGTCACCTCACAGGGCCAGAAATCATCTGCCTCATCTCTCTTCAGACATAGAAAATTCACTAGATAAGGACAAAAAGTCCAGGAATCATCAAAGGATTTTCTGCAAGGTTAGTAGAAATTTTAGAACCTCTGAGACAGCTGGGGACAACCAATTCTCTGACAACTGGGTCTCCAATGACTCCATTCAATTCTACACTAAGTACCCAGAGCGAACACAAACCCCACTCAGGTGAAGGGTTCAAATGCCAGTCTCAAGTCTAAGTCCCCAGCCTCCAGTCTACCTGCACTTCTGATTAACTTGGCTACAAACATGGGGGTCCCCACAGTCACCTCCCAAGTTTGGTAATTCACTAGAATAACTCATAGAACTCAGAAAGTGCTTTACTTATGATTATTCATCTATTATAAAAGATTCAACTCAGGAGCTGCCAAATTGAAGAGTCATACAGAGCGATGTGGGGAGGTATGCCACCCTCCAGCACTTTGAGTGGTCCAAGCCCCTGGCCAGTTTCTTTCCCCTTCTGGATGTGAGGGCCTGGGGGCTAAAAATTCTGACTCTCTAATCATATTTGGTCTTTTTCTGGTGACCAGCCTCCATCCTGAAGCCATCTAGGGGTCCCATTCTGAATTACCTTATTAGCATAAAATCAGATGTGGGCGAAAGGGCCCACTACAAATAACAGGAGACACTCCTATCACCGTGAAATCCCAGTGGCCTTAGGAGCACAATGCTGGGAACCAGCAACAAGGACCAGATATTGACTTTCAGCTATAACAGGGTGTGGGAGCCTCTGGATGACTCCCAGCTGGGCTATTTGTGTGCAAACTAAAGAGTCAATGAACCAGAGCCCCCCTTTTTTAAAATGTGGAAACCAGGGCCTCCCTGGTGGCACAAGGGGCTAAGCACTGCACTATGAAGCAATCCGCAGCCTCTGTGGCATGAGTTCGATCCCCGGCTGGCCAGGGAACAACCCACATGGCGCAACAGACCTCTCCTGTCTCACCCGCTGCTTCCCTCAGCAGTGTGTTTCAGTCAGTCTGCTTGTTCTGTTCCCTGCTCTGTCTCTGGTGAATCCTCTCACCCCTCCCGCATCTCTGGCCTGTACCCCAGCTCTTATATGCATAAATAAATAAATCTTTGAAAAAAATGTGGAAACCAGCACCCCCTCTTCCATTTGGTTGCTGCCAAGATCAAATGAAATACTAGCTGTGGAAACATTACAAGGCATGATGCCACCATGAGTTATTCAGGGCAGGAAAAAGACCACCTCTTCCACTTGTTCTCAGTCCTTCCCCAGAGAACCTCAGGGGCCTCGCAGGACAGAATACAGTTCAACTCCAAAAGTGACCCTTCTTTTTTCTGTGTTCTTTGGACACAAATGTATGCATGTGTGAAAAAGCTTAAAGGCAAGTTCCGTGATCATCTTTACCTGGCTTTATGGACAAAAATGAAATATAACTTCTCGAGGTTCTCAGGTTGAAATCACTGCCTTGTAACCAACCCTGGTCCCCAGTACCCTGGATTCAGTTTGCTCTTCTGATATAGATTTGATTTTTCCCATGACAATGACAACCTTTCATAAATGGATCACTCAGAGGACTAGCCATTTTCTAGAGGGTCTGGGTCAACAGTCCAGCAGCTTCAAACTCCTGATGGACTGAGCTGCTATTCTAGAAAGACCCAGTGGGACTGAGAATATTTGCTCTAGTATATTAGTGGTATCACATGCTGGGCATCGTAAAAGAGTTCTGTCAAAGAGCAGGAACAGAACAGAAATCTCAAATGTTTAGATCTCATATTGATTCAGTACCTCACATCACTATGTCAGAAGCAGGCTGTTGCCAACCCTTGCATACCTCTGGCCTGGGTACCCCTCAGAATATTTGTTATTTAAGCACGAGCCAAGGGCTTCCAAAACTGCTCGGCTGGCGAAATTCTCTGAGGCAATGAGCTCCAATCCAACCTTCTGCCGGTTACTCTCCTTCTTAATGAGGTTATAAACCTGATGAGAAGAAAACAAACATTAGACATTTTAGGTTAACATTTATCTCTGACCAAAGTGATAGCCTAGTAAAGAGAAGAGTCACTATCACAGATTCATATTTTGCCCTCAGAAGAACCTCATAACCCAAATAACCAAACCAAGAAGACAGCTATGGGCCTCCCTGGTGGTGCAGGTGTTAAAGACAGAGCTATCAAGCTATTGCCAGCCACTCTAGCACAAGTTTTATTCCTGGCTGGCCAGGGAGCAACCCACATGGTGTAGCAGACCTCTCCTACCTCCCCCGCTGCTCCCCTCAGCAGTGTATTTCAGTAGATCTGCCTGTTTTGCTCCCCACTCTCTCTGGTGAATCCTTGCACACCCTAAATGTCTGGCCTACATCCCAGTTCTTGTACGCATAAATAAATAAAAATAAATCTTAAAAAAATAAATTAAAAAATAAAGATGCTCCAATCTCAACGACCCTCCAGGTCACCAGCCCAGGGCTCTGCACTTTGTAGAGAATCAGGAATATGCAAATTGGGCCTCCCCGGTGGCACAGCGGTTGAGCGCTGGGTTGCGAAGCTGCCCACAGCCTCTGCAGCAATGGTTCAATCCCCGGCTGCTCCCCAGCCACCGGAGGAGGGTCCCACATGGCGCGCAGGCCTCTCCTGCCGCCCGCTGCTCCCCTCAGCAGTGTACTTCGGTCCTTCTGCCTGCTCTGCTCCCCGCTCTGGCTCTGGTGAATTCTCTCACCCTCCCGCGCTTCTGACTGTACCCAGTGCTTGTATAAATAAATAAAAAAATAAATAAATCTTTATTAAAAAAAAAAAGGAATATGCAAATTTACCCTCAAAGGACTTTTAGCCACTTTGCCAGCCACTGCACTGAATTGGTCACATTTCTTCTATTGGCAAGGCTGTCCTGAGTGAAGTTGATTCAGGATTAGAACCAGAGATTGCAACAGCACCTTTGATTTAGGCACCTCTGTGAAGTCCCCACACATCTCACCTCAATGTCATTGTCTTGCAGGGGCTGCGCCAACATCTTATTGTGGGAGGACCACAGGTCAGCATCCTTGTGAGCCCCGTTGACTGGAACTGCCATTGTGCGGGTTCGAAGTCGTCTGAAAATGGGAAAATGCCCACCATTAAATTTAGTCAAAGCTCATCTCCCGCTCATCTCCCCAGCACTACCTGATAAGCAGGACGATACTCTATTGCAAAACCACAGTGTGAAACTTCAGGCTGAGTGTGCTAGGAAGGAGAGTCACCCTCCGTGAGACCCACGGTGTGGGGACTCCTGCACCACCCTTTCTCAACAAAGCTTTTCCTGTTGATAGTTCATTTCCCTAACTAAACTAACTTCCCTGGAGCTAAGGACCAAGCATCATTTTCCTTTTTCAAATTTCCCACACATAGAGGTGACATGGAGCGCCCAGCACGGCAATCCATGAAGAGTTGCCAAATGACTGAACAAATGAATTGCGGACCAGCCTTAGTTTTTCTACTTTTCAAGTAAAGAAAATGGGCCTTAGTAAAGCATTACACAGTGTTGGAAACCAATGTGATCTTGATCAATAAATATTTCTAAAGAAACTTTTAAAAAGTCAAGTATTATGTTACCCCCAGGGCTGCATAGTAAGTTGGCCATGAAGGTCACACTCAAAACTCCAACAGACATGCCCTGAGCAGCCCACAGAGTTCCTGCACAAAGAGTGAGAGAAAGAACAGGCTTGATTGAAATTACAAATAATTATAGGTCAAATTTGCATGTCTTTTTTTTCATCAGAAACTGCAACCATTAAAATACAATGGAAATATGATGTTTCTTAAAATAGGCTTCCACAAAGAACAAGAATTTGTGATCAGCGCCACCTTCCCTAGTGTGAAAGTTTAAATATTTATTTACAGGAATGAATCTCCCTTAATCAACCACTTGCAGCTTTTCAGTAATTTTCCATTAATTCAATTAAGTTTTCATTTAAAATCCATTAATTCCACAACTATTTATTGAGGTCCTCCCCTGTGCCAGACATGGAGATGGTGCTGGGAATACAGTGGAGAGTGAAACAAAGTAAGTCCTGCCCTTCTGGGGAAGAAGTTAAGCAGCAAACAAACAAATGTACTGAGTGCAGTAGTCTAAACAGCAAAGTGCCATTGAGGACAGGAAGAAGGTGTTGGGGGACCGGGCAGGGCTCACTAAAGAATCAATCACAGGGAGACAAACAGTTCTCAAGAATACAGAGAAATAATAAGAAATATATATTGGTTTCTGTTCTTGAAACCCTTGTAATTTCTCAAATGATAAAGGAACTAGGAACAGCTCTTGTTCTAGTATTGGTTCTCTACCCCCGACTCCTCATATAGGGCTCCTGAATCCCTTGGAACTTCCTGGGGGACAGCAGAGTCTTTTGTTCTAATGAGGTGACTCTTGGTGGGTCCTGGGTGACTGTGGAATGGATTTGGTCACCAGAAAGACCAGGCCATGATTAGAAGCTTGGAATTTTCAATCACATGTCCCACTCTCTGGAGAGGGGTGGAAATGGAGTTAATGATTCATCATGCCTACGTGAGCAATACTCAGCTAAACTAGTAAGGGGTTCAGAGACTCCCCAGATGGGTGAATGAATCCACTTACTGGGAGGACAACACAACTCAACTCCACAGAGACAGAAGTTCCCATGCGACCCACCCCGCACACCCCCCACCCCCCACCCTGGATCTCCAGCCATGTACTTCATTTAGCTATACAGCTGCATCCTTTATCACATCCTCTAATTAACTGGTCAATATTACTAAGTGTTTCCCTGAAGTCTGTGAGCTTCTCTAGCAAATAATCAGTTCAAGGGAGAGGAGAATATAGGAACCTCTGATTTGTAGCCAAGTTGGGCAGAAGATGTGGAGAGCCTGGGGGTCCTAATACCTGTGACTGGCATCCAGAGCCTCCCTAGTGGCAAGAGGGATTAAGTCTCAGCATTATTAAGCTATCGCCAGCCACTGCAGCAAGAGTTCGATCCCCAGCCAGGGAGGTGACACACATGGTGCTGCAGACCTCTCCTGTCTCACCCACTGCTCCCCTCAGTCATGTTTTTCAGTATATCTGCCTGTTCTGTTCCCCACTCTGTCTCTGGTGAATTCTCTCACCCCCTGTACCTCTGGCCTACACTCCCATTCTTGTATGCATAAATAAAAAACAAATATTTTTTTAAAAAAACCATGGGATTGGGGCCTCCCCAGCGGCGTAGCGGTTGAGCGCTGGGTTGTGAAGCTGCCCGCAGCCTCTGCAGCGCCGGTTCAATCCCTGGCCGCTGGCAAGGGTCCCACATGGCGCGCAGACCTTTCCTGCCACCCGCTGCTCCCCTCAGCAGTGTATTTCCTCGGTCTGCCTGTTCTGTTCCCCACTCTGGCTCTCGTGAATTCTCTTGCCCTCCCACGCTTCTGACCATACCCAGTGCTTGTATAAATAAATAAATAAATCTTTAAAAAAATAAAAATAAAAACCATGGGATTAAAAAGAAAAACAAAGTGGAAGGTAATCTTGCAGGATTGACCCTTAACCTGTGAGGTCTATGCTAATTCTGGTTAGTGTCAGAACTGAGCTGAATAATAGGACATCCAGCAGGGTCAAAGAACTGCTTGATATGTGGAAAACCCCCACATCTGGTGTGAGAACAGTGTAAGTGTGGTAGTGCTGTGAGAGTAAAGGAGAGACACAGCAGGAAGAGTGTAGTTTTTCCCTGTACAAGTGCACACAGTATAATTTGCTAGCCAAATATACTTTTAAATAAAATAGCCTAATAGCCCCAAATCACAGTCTTCCTTAATCTCTGGTAGCGCTAATAAAAAGAAACTATCAATAACCTTTAATGAGAAAATTCCTAATTGGAGTTTTCAAAGCAACCATTATATTAACACAAGCACATGATTAGAACTACATCATTAGTTTGCAGCCATGCCTGCAAAATGCAAAGTAACATTGGAAGCACTTTAAGTTATATGCCAGGAACACTTGTGCAGCAAAAGCAGTACCACTCTGCCGAGGGCAGTGACCTTGAACGTGGCCAGTTGTGTCCACGGACTGGGCATTGTGCCCAATAGCTTCTCCACATAGATCTCCATGTTCAAGAATGGCCAGTGCAAGTCAAGGACCTCTGTATTGGCCAACCATATGTCCCTGGCAGGTGGTAAACCACAAAAAAGCATGAAATCAAAATATAGGCCCTTGGGTCCTAGAATCATGAAGGAAAAAAACAGCTTCTTTTAAATATTGACTAGTTGAGGTTAAAGACAATTCAAAGGTGGCAAGCAACACACAAATATTCCTTTCCTAACCACCAAATAATTAAAGTCCAGTTGGAACCCCACTCTTGAAGGACAGTGGAATCTACAGTATTCTGTGAAAGGCATTCTGTTTACTCTGCTCAGGAAAAAGAATTAAACCTCTCCCTTCGCCAGCGACTCACTCATCTCACATCCCCTGCCACCCCTTGCCAACCATTTTCTTATCCAAGATGCTGATTCCGAGTCAGTTGCTTCTTCACCCCCATGTCAGTTGCTGTCGCCCCTCTTCCCAGGCCAGCAGTGCCTTCCTGCTCTCACTGCCTACCCACTTGGTGGAGTTTCCTACCCTGTATCCTATTACCATTTAGGATCAAGTCACCGCCAAATGTAGTACTTAATCCATACCCTTATTAAATCCCAACTTGAGTCCAAGTCATGTTTTTTCCCTTTTAACCATGAATTCTTTATTCAAGCAAAGTTCAAGATTCTTTGTCTTGTTTCAATGAAATAGATTATATTAATTACAGATGTAATTTATTATGTCTACTGGGTCAACAATAGCTATCATAACATATCCTAGGGTGTTCTGAATTAAAGAAAGAAAAGGCAAAAATCCTGACTGTAATGGTTAATTTACACATCTTGCCTGGGCTTAGGGAAGTTCTGATAGAACAAGAAACAGTCAAGACAAAGGTCCTGAAACTATGTACTTTTCAAGATACTGAGGGTAGAGATTCATGTTTAATATTCTATCTAAGAGAGACATACTTCATATCTTTTGTTCAGGTCTGGATGTTGTCTGGAAAATAACACATCTTGAACTTCTCTCTCACTTTTTTCAGAACTGTGATAAAATACGCCCAACATAAAACTGTCCATTTCTGAGTGCGCAATTCAGGGGCATTAAATACATCGACATTTGTGTGCAACCATTACGACCAGCCATCTCCAAAGTTTTTCATTTTCTCAAACTGTAATTCTGCTTATCCATTAAACAATTCTCCAATCCTTTCTCCCCCATCCCGGTAACAAATATACTTCCCATTTCTATGAATTCGACTATTTCAGGTACCACGTGTAAATCATATAATATTTGTCCCTTTGTGTCTGGCTTATTTCACTTAGCATAATAATTCTTCAAAATTCACCATGTTAATGTGGATATCAATTTCCTTTTCAACACTGGATAATATTCCACTGTATGTAATACCATATTTTGTTTATTCATTCACTTGTCCATGGACACACGTTACTTCAACCTTTTGGCTACTATGAATAATGCAGATATGAACATGTGTGTGCAAACATCAAGTCACTGCTTTCAATTATTTTGGTAATACACCCAAGAGTGGAATTGCTGGATCATAGTAATATTGTTTAATTCAAAATAAGATTTTGATATTGAAGAGTTTTATTCCACTGCTAGCACCCTACAATGAATTCATTCATTCCTTCAACAAATACTTATTGTGTAACTCCTATGACCCAGGTCAGGTAATTTTAGGAGGTGACAATTGCTATGAGCATACTAAATGCGAGGTGTCTGAGCTGGGATCTGAACAGTGGAAAGGCACCAAGTCTATGACATCTAAAGTGTTCCAGGCAGATAGCAAGCAAGTGCAAATGTTCCTAACATGGGAAAAAACTTTGATCTCAAGGGTCAGAAATTGGGCGTCTGTGGCTGAAGAAAGCAGAGGCACATCAAATGAGACTCGAAGTCCCAAGGGTAAGAACACGGATGGGAGGGCCTCCCTGGTGGCACAAGGGGTTTAGACACAGCACTATGAAGCTATCCGCACCCACTGCAGCACGAGTTCGATCCCTGGCCAGGGAAGTGACCCACATGGCGCAGCAGACCTCTCCTGTCTCGCCCGCTGCACCCCTCAGCAGTGTATTTCAGCCCATATCCCTGTTGTGCTCCCCACTCGGTCTCTGGTGAATCATCTCACCCCCCACACCTCCGGCCTGTACCCCAGTTCTTGTATGCATGAATAAATAAATAACTTTTTAAAAATAAAAAAAGGACACGGATGGGAGATGAGATTTTCACCTCGACAGTAAGCATTTTACAAGTTTGAAACTATTTCCTGGAAGCATTTGTCTTAAACTATTTTTAAACCCATCTCTGAACAGAAAGTAACAATTAGAGAAACCCAACTGGAGGATGTTAAAGCTCCTCATGTAAAAGAGCGGGTGGACATTGGACGCCTGATTCTCCCACTTTCAAGGTGAAGGCCACAGCAGATGCAATGGTGTAGAAATTCACCACAGAGCCAGACCTCGGGGTTCAAAGTCTACTTTTCACACCCTAAAGTGCAAGCCCAGTCACTGACTCCGATGTCTGAGGCCCCTCACATAACCCAGAGGTGGTGACAGTTCTGAAGCTGGTTATGAGGGGTATCAGACAGAGTGCCCAAATTATGCTAGCCACAAAGTACTTGAAAATTATCAACTATTATTGTTAGAGGATCTGGGGGCTTTAGGGGCACCTTAATCACCATTCAGTGCTACCCCACTGAGTCCCCAGGGGGTTCACAGCTCAAGCTACTGGTTACAGTCATTACAATGCTGGATCTTTCTGTGGGGTAAATGTCACCCACTTGTGGCATGACCCTCACTACAGCCCCTGGGAAATAGACGGAAAAAGTGAATCCACTTGCCAAGATCACCAGAATCTCAGTTCTTGTTTACCGTTAGCTCCAAAGCCCTTTCCTATGATACTATACTAAAAACACCACACAAAATAAAAGCGCGATACCAACTACCCTGCACGTTCCCTCAAGTAGGAAATTAAAAATATGATTCCATAAGAGCCGAACCGGTGTTTCCAGTCCAGCAACTGCCTAACCGAAGAGTTGGGGTCATTTAACTTCCAGAACCTCGAGAAACACAGGGCACAGAGCCAAGAACCCCACAGTTGTTTCCTAGAACAGAGGGTAACAGTGTGCAGACAAGCACGGCCCCTCCCCGGATCGCACGCGCCGAAAGTGGAGACACCACAACCGCACAGGTTCAGAGCGCTGGTGTGGGGCTGTGCCACTTGCCAGCTGCAGTCGCACCTGGTAGGCTCTGCTCTCAGAGCCTCAACTCCCTCACTTGTGAAGTGGGAGTGATGATTGCACTCGACCTGTCGCTTTGTCATGACTTTAGGGCGTGGGAGGAGGAGGTGAGCTGCATTTAAATTTCAAATGCTCAACGCGGAAAGTGTTGAGCACAGGGCTGCTAGTCGAGCAGCCATAAACCTCGCCTCTGTGTCAAAGGCCGAGGCCACCACCCGCATCTGCACCAGGCGCTCCGATCTGCACCAGGCGCCGAGCGCTCTGGGTTCGCCGCCTGCAGATCACTCACCCCAAGCGCTAATAAAGGGTCCCTTCATCCAGTTCGGCTTCCCAGAGGCGCGAGGACAGCGCGGCCGGCCCCGCGAGCGACCGGCACCTGCAGGCCCTGGGCCCCGAAATCGCCCACTTACCAGAACGGAGTCCCGTGCACCAGCCGAGCGGGCGAGACCAGAGTCCACGAGCCGCCGATCCCGGCCCTGCAGCGCGCCCGCCCGCGTGACCCGCAGCTGGAGCCCCGAGCCCTGAACTTGGCGCGGCGGTGCGCTCTCCACTCGGCGAGCTCCGCGCGCCCGCGCCCAGGCCCGCCCCGCCCCCGGGGGCGCCCAACCAGAGCGCTCAGGCCGGCAGCCCGCCCCCCGAAATGCGCCGGCGCCATTGGCTGCAGTGAGGCAGGGGGACGGTCGGGCTCCCCAGACTCGCGGAGACCGCGTGGTGCAGGGCTCAGCTCCGCTTGCCGACAGCAGGCCCGCCGGGCACCTGCCCCACGCCAGAGTGGCGAGGTTTATGGGGAGACAGCGGAGGGAGCCCGGATAACTTGGGTCCGCCTGGGATTAGGGGTGAGATTTGTTCCTTGTATTTAACTTTTACTTTTTTAGTTATTTTTTTAATAATAACTTATTAATAAAATAAGTTATTAATAAAATAATATTTTATTATTTTTTTTATTTTACTTTTACATTGTTTAGCACAGTGACCAAGTTTAAATAGGACAAATGCGGGTTCGAACTCCCACGCTAGTACTCTGTGCATAAGGAAGCCTAGACCAGTCACTCCATTTTTTTGAGTTCAAGTTTCTTCCCTTTGGGTTTGGTATTTGAAAATAATTTCTGTCTGGCAGGGCTGTCGGGAAGATAATAGGCAGATCAAAAAACAGTTAACATTGCACCTGGCATCTAATAAGAGCTCGATGAATATTACCATTGTTAAGAATAATAAAAACCAAGGGCTGAATAATGTAAGGGAAAGGACTGGCAAAGATTCTGTCCGTGGCCAAACTCAACTCCAGCTCTGCTAAACCCGTGGCTTTGGACTTCCTTGTTTATCTTTGCGTTATCCAATTTTAGCAAGAATCCTGCTAAAGTCAATTTAACCAGAACACACTCCCTAACAAACACACCCTCCAAATCTAATTGGACTCCTCATTTTCCACCGTCACCCTGTGATATATGATCTCCCTGGCCTGGTCAATTTAGACAGAATCCCCCCTTAGCCCTGATGTTTGCTGTCAGTAGTGTTCTGTCCACATACATCCACCCTGCCCTATGGCTAAAATTATCACCAACCCATATCATGTTCACAGATGAGCTCAGTTTCTCTTTCCCCTTGCAAGTTTTCATAACTGAAATCCCTATGTTGTTAAAACAGCCCCCCTCCCTTGAATAAAATCTTACTGTGCCATTAAACAGTTTTTTCCTTTAACACCTCCTAATCTTTCACTGCTCAGCTTACTGCAACAATTTACCTACTACACTACCAAGCATTTTCAAAAGTGTAACAAATGTGCCTGGTGTGACAGTTAATTGGTTCAAAACAGATCCAGAAAGGTCCAGAGAAAGACAATGATTCCGGACCCCTAAGAAGTCAGAGAGGAACTGTTATTTCCAGATGAGCCTCACACTACCATATATATATATATATATATATATATATATATATATATATGTAATTTATTTATATATTATATATATTATATTATATATATTATATTATTATATATTATATAATATATTATATATTATATATATAATTTATATATATTATATAATTATATATATATAATTTTGAGTACTATATATATGTGGTATACTATATATATATATGTAGTATACTATATATAGGACTCAAACTTATTTTGTCAAAAAAAGAAAAAATATTTTAAATGACTTTGTGGAATAGTTTTTTTTTTTTTTTTAACCTAGAGACTACCTTCATCTCTGTACCCCTCTTCCCCCATGGATTTTTGGAATTTAGAGCATCAAGCAGGAGGTAGATTGCAAAAACAAATACAAATTGAAAAAGGTCTCATATTCCCCATTTAAAAGATTTCCTTCCCCTTTGTTTTCTTTAGGTATTTACTTTAGAAAATGTGTGTATACTTTCTTCTCTCTTGGAAATGTATATAAATCCTTTTTAAGAATAGATAAGTCTTTTGTCAACTTTATGGCCTAGGAATATTTTTTTCTTTTTCAAAGACCTTGGCACCATCTCTTCAAAATAGAAACATTGGGCCTCCCTGGTGGGGTAAGGGGTTAGGATGCAACCTATGAAGAAGCTGTCCACATCCACTGCGGCACGATTTCTGTCCCCCGCCAGGGAGCTACCCACATGACTCAGCAGACCTCTCCTGACTCATCTACTGCTCCCCTCAGCAGTGTATTTCAGTCAATCTGCCTATTCTGTTCCCCACTCTGTCTCTGGTGAACCCTCTCACCCCCCGCACCTCTGGCCTGTACCCCAGTTCTCGTATGCATAAATAAATAAATGTTTTCAAAATAGAAACATCGATGAGCAAGTACCCAGTTTCTGAGGGAGATGCCTCCTTCCAAGTTGCAAAACTACCTCCAGTTTGTTCTTCCTCTGCATAGAGCCAGTTAGCTAACACAGATTGTGTTTACACAGGTAAAGTCAGGATGGACCGTGTGTGACAGTGGCGCAGTCTGTCAGTCTTGCCTGAGGGCAAGTCACTGTTTATCCTGAGAACTTGTAATGGGTTGTTTGGCTTGGTTTCATAAGAGGGTGAGATTCCTTTCTGTTTCTGCTAAGAGATCTCTTAGCAGATCCTCTGTGATGTTCATTACATTCTGGTTTAATACCTCTTCAGTAACAAAAGTGTTTTCTTTCTCACTATCTTTGTGGAGATTTCTTAACTGGGAGATTGTGGTTTTGTTATAGGGCAGCCCCAATACAAAACGGGGTGCCTGACTGTGGGTCCTCACCTGCGCGCTTAAAAGGACTTATCAATGCTCTACTGCAGGCACACGTGAAAGGTTAATAAAAGGTTTATTTACAAGGGAAGGGGAAATGAGGAAATGTACAGCTCAGGGAGAAAAGTGGGAGACAAAGTTTTAAATGAGTCCTACCCAATCCGCTGATCTGGAATCCCAAATGGCACTCTGAGAGCTGGCAGCCAGCCAGGAGCTGTGTAGACAGGAGGCGAGCGACAGTGAGCCAGCCCAAGGCCCACGTGTTTGGTTTTTATACCCAACCTGGCTGCTTAACTCCACCCTCAGGTCCCAGCCACCTTCCCTTTGGTGGTGATGGGATTTGTCTTTCCCAATGTCTTGATGGCTTTAGTCTGGAGTGGGAGTGGAGTCCACAAAGCCTGTATGGGATTAGCTCAGGACATCTTTTCCCCCTAACAGTTTTAGTTATATTTCCCCAACAAAATTGGTCACTAGCTTCATTGATAGATGAGGAAATCAAGACTTGGGCATCCCATAATTGTGCAAATAGTGTGATGGAGAATGGATTCAAATTTATGTTTTGGAAGCTGGGGCTGTGATCACCATGTGTTGGTTGCAAATGAGGTAGCCACCCTGGAGAGGAACAAGACAAAAAAGGTGCAAAAGAAAAACAGTTTGAATACAGGCAGAACTCAATTTATTATGCTTCACTTTATTGCATTTTTTTTTACAAGACCCTCCACCAACAAAAAGATTACAATTCACTTGAAGGCTCAGATGCTAGTTAATGATTTTCTTAGCAATAGGGTATTGTAAAATTAAGGTATGTACATTGTAATTTTAAGGATAATGCTGTTGCACACTTAATAGATCACACTATAGTGTAAATATAACTTTTATATGCATTGGGAAACAAAAAATGGAGTATCACTCACTTTATTTCAGGCTGCTTTGTTGCACTGTTTTGGACCTGAACCCCGCTGTCTCACAGGTGGACTTGTGTTAGAGCAGGAATTCAGTGAACTTGAATGTCATGTGACCTGCTATGCATGGAAAATGTAGTGTTGGTTCTTTTTTGATACCTGATCATTTTTTAAAAAAGATTTATTTATGTATGCATACAAAAGCTGTGGTGTATGCCAGAGGTGCAGGGAGGTGAGAAGATTGACCAGAGACAGAGTGGGGAGCAGAACAAGCGGATTGACTGAAATACACTGCTGAGGGGAGTAGCGGATGAGACAGGAGAGGTCTGCTGTGTCGTGTGGGTAGCTCCCTGGCTGGGGATCGAACTCGTGCTGCAGTGGCTGCGGATAGCTTCATAGTGCTGATGCTTAATCCCTTGCGCCACCAGGGAGGCCCCTACCTAATCATTTTAAGCCTTTGTTTTGTCAAGCCTCTTGAGCTTGCTGTCAGTTAATTGTGGTATCCCCCCACCATTCTTGATGTTACCTCTAAGTTCCCAGGGTTACATGGTGCTGTTATAGGACAGGGAGAGGGGCAGCCCAAGCCCCGCAAACCTGCCTATTCTAAATGGGTTCTGCCATCCGCCGCATCAACACAAAACACATGAGACTTTAATGGGAAGGAACTTTAATAAAACTAGGAAACAATACAGGTAAGGCAAAGAGTCTAGTTTCTAAATGAAGCACCCAAAGTTACCTATCCCCTCGTGGGTAAAAGTCCATCCATATGGGATCGGCCCAGAACAAGGCCCCAAAGCCTGCCACAAGACTAAAGCACCTTCCAGTGGGGACCCACAGAAAAGGGTCACAAACAACTGGACAAGCCCGGAAGGAAAAGAGCAAAATCAACATCAAGATAAAAACTGCCATTGTCACCTCCCCACGGGTCTCACCCACATCTGTGTCACCCAGTCCACGACCAAAAGACAAGCAGTTTCTTTACGTGTCTCTAGGCTCCATGCGCCTCCTCCAGGTCTCCTTCTGGCTCCATCCTGCTTCCTTCCTCAGTCTCTTCTTCAGCTTCATCTCTCCCTGCTCAGCTCCACCCTTCCTTGGGTGGGGCAGGGAACCTCCCCCTTTCCTGGGGACCACCCTGTTACAGTGCCAGCATGGACTGGGGTGAGAGGGCCTCCATGTCTACTTCCAAGCACATTCATATCCACAGCACATTCTTTTTTTTTTTTTTTTTTAAAGATTTATTTATATAAGAGCTGGGGTACAGGTCAGAGGCGCGGGAGAGTGCAAGGATTCATCAGAGACAGAGTGGGGAACAGAACAGGCCGATTGCCGAAGCACATTGCTGAGGGGAGCAGCAGGCGAGACAGAAGAGGTCTACCACACCATGTGGGGATCTCCCTCGCTGGCCGGGAATCGAACCCGTGCTGCAGAGGCTGCGTAACAGCTTCACAGCACTGCCCTCAACCGCTGAGCCACCAGGGAGGCCCTCCACAGCACATTCTTGACTTGTCCCTGGCCTTCATCCATCGTCCACTCTGTACCCTGTGCTAGTCAACTTCTGCTTCGTGGCACCCCTTGTCTCCTCTGTGCTCCAAACAGGTGTTAGGGAATTTTGTGCGCAACCCCTCAGTGCTAGGCTAGTGGATGAGAAGACCTCAGCTGTGCTGTGTCACAGCACCTGACTTTCTCCCCCACAGGCTGAACAGAGTGCGGAGTCTTACCCTTTCCCTGAGCTCAGATCCCCTGCTCACTTCCAGGTTGTTCTATCCTGTTGGACATCCCTATTTACCCCCCCCACCCCCCCCAAACACACCTGCCAGTCGCACTCACAAGAAGCAGACCCCCTCCCGGGCACCCGACATCTATGACTATTCCCCTCAGACGTCTTTTGCAGTCTAGAGAAACCTCTCATTTTAAGGGCTGAGATGAGATGGGAAATCATCTCTGGCTCACCAGAGAATTTGGTGAGTTGTCACCAGGCAAAGACCTTTGTAGCTCTAAATTCCTCTCCTTTTGCAACTCAAAAACCCTTTCTCACAAACCATTTGCTCTTTGAGGAGATCCCCAAATGACCTAAAAATCAAGAAGTAACAAATTTCCTTGCTCTTTCCATTGACACTGTAGTAGAGGGGGCATAGGAGTCACTGCAAGTATTGGGGATGGAGAACACTCATTAGTAAGTATATCAAAATATTATCTTGCCCAGGAGTATGGTAGTTTAATCACCTGTATGTAGTGGATACTAGCCGATTAGAGGATGGCGCATAAGTCAGGGAGTGTGGACACCAGCTAGAAACAAGAATGGCCGAATCAGTGCAAACTGACTTAATATTGGCCTTGATTTTGCAACAAAGAGGCATGAGAAATGAATTCATTGTGTGGCCTTTAGTAAGTCGCTTGATCTGTCTGAGTTTTTATCAAGTTCACTTTGGGCTCCTCTCTTCCTCTGTCTTCCTCTAGGCTTTAAACTCTCTAGACTCCATCTGTGGTCTTTGTTCTCCCGAGACACCTCCCCAGAACAACTTGTCCAGTCCCAGGGCGGAGTTCACCACCTTGGGAAGTGTGGCAAGTATTGAAGAGAACGAGAGACTAATCCCGGGGTTGGGAAGCAAGGTGGGCAGAGCTGGGTGGCAATGAAGACTCACTAACTCTAAATTCACTAACTACCTGTGAGAGGCAGGACACCTGCACTGCATCAGGCTCGTGTGAGCTGTGTCTTGAATCACAGCTCTGAGTTCTCCAGAAAAAAATGGCAAGGGGCAGTGGTACAGGCAGGCATGGTTGGCATTTGTGTTATTTCATCCCTGATACCAGCCTGCCCTCCCCCCTTTTTTTTTTTTTGAGAACAGCAAATATGGATTTATTGAAATACACTGCTAAGAGAAGCAGTGAGCAAGACAGGAGATGTCCACTGCTCCAGCTGTGTCTTTGTCTTTTAACTGCTCAGCAAAACTTAACAAATAAACAAAAACCACATCAAACTCCACTATCATCACTTCCCTTGTTATCATGTAAAAAAGCATTATTCCCAGAATGATAAAAGTTTATCATTATATAGTAGAAAGGACTTCCAGTCATGATATAGTAGAAAGGACTGGACTTAATCTTCCTTGAGAAACAACTAGAAAACTGGGCAAAACATATAACTTTTTGCAGACATTGGGCAACAGTGGCAGAGGGCAAGGCTGTGAGGAAAGGGAAATGACATGGCAAGAACTGGGACTGCTCCTGCTGGACTCATGGATGCATCTGTGGGTCCTGTGTGCAGAGGAGGGGCTCATACACAGGCTGGTGGGCTTGATGGGGCAAAGGAGGTGCAGATCAGGGCAGGGAAGTCTGTGGCAGCTGAGGGCATGGTTTATGCAGAAAAGACCTCCAGAAGTCTAAGTCCACTTCTTTGTCGAGTGTGTGACCTGTATATATAGAGTAAAATTCCACAAAGATATAAAATAGTCAGGGAATTGCAAGCTAAAAAATTCCCAGAAATATGTGTAAGCTCTAAGCAACCAACGTAGATTCCTCAGTGGGGATTCAGGGCACCCAGAGGAGACATACATTAGTAATAAGTCTAAACTACCCCTGGAATTGAAAATTAACCTACATCTGCCCTAGCAAGCTTTAAACAAGCATCAGACAGAGCTAAGCAAGGATACTGAAGAAACCAACACCTTAGAGTAGATAGAACCTTAGAGTAGAAAAATTCAGGATAGAAGGTCTCACAAGAACAAACACCAGAGGTGGGGGGGTTAGTGATAGTTAATGAATTTTAATGATTTTTTTTTAAAGATTTACTTATTTATGCATACAAAAACTGGGGTGTAGGCCAGAGGTGTGGGGAGGTGAGAGGATTCACCAGAGATAGAGTGAGGGAGAAGGAAAGACAGATCTGCTGGAATACACTGCTGAGTGGAGCAGTGGGCAAGACAGGAGAGGTCTGCTAAGCCATGTGGGCCAGCCCTCTGGCAGGAATTGAACTCTTGCTGCAGTGGCTGCTGATAGCTTCATAGTGCTGAGATTTAACTCCATGTGCCACCAGGGAGGCCATGAATATTAATGATTAATGAATTAAACGACTATGGAATTTTCCAGGAATCTGAGGTGGGGTCAGAAAAGATTATCAGCTAGAAGTGGGGTTAGAAAGGATCAGTGATCTTAGACCAACCTAATCTGGACCCAAGGTGATACTTTCCACAATAATTCTATCAGAGAACATTATAAAAGAACATCCCTTGGTATTAGCGAACATGGCGGCGAGGAGACGCTGCGAGTAAGATCTCCCATTAAAAAAAGTGAATAGGGAGGAAAAGCGGCAGGTCCCAGTGAGAACTGGGACACGGAAGATAAACGGGTGACGCCAGCAAACTACCCGAAGAAGAAAGTGGCCATAAAAGAGGACTAGAAGGGAGGGAAGCGCAGAACCCTGCTCCCCTCCCCCGCCCACAGAGGCGGCACTCTCCGACCCGCAGAGAGGAGGAAACAACAAACCAAAACGGCCCACAAGAACAAACGAGGCAGCAAGCGGGACTGTGAGCGGAAAGGAACTATTGCAGCCACCACACCCCGTGAACGGGAGCTGAGGCGAACCCTGCAGGATCCGCCGCGGCGGTGAGCGAACGGCTCCGAACGGCTCCCGGCGCCATTAGAGAAGAACAAAGACCCCGGGAGACGCGCACACAGCCCGGGCTGCCGGTAAGCTGGCGCGGAAACGCGGAGTGCTTGGCGCGCTTGAAAAGCAAGTGCAGACCTGGATCGCGGCTGCCCAGGTCCCCGCGCCTGCGACCTAGGCTTGCGGGGAGACGACCTAGGCTTGCGGGGAGACGCGCGGAGGTCCTCACTGAGGTGAAGATCCCTCCCTGAGTGAGCAGGATCCAGGCGCCCAGGCACGGGAGCGGTGCAAAAGGCGCCATTCCCGCGCCACTGAACTGGGCTACAGCCGGCGTCCTGGAACTGAGGGCTTTGAACTGAGACCCGGGGCACGAAAATTCGGGGCGTGGTTTCTCCACGACGGTGGGGCACAAGGCAGACACAGCACCCCAAAGCTGTTGAGGTGTACCCTACCATTCCCGCTCTGTTCTCTGTCCCACGGGGTGGGGGGAGGCGAAAAACAGCCCCCCAAGGACAATAGGAGAGATCTCTAGCGCCACCTAGCGACCAGGAAAAAAAAAGTCACTAACACCCTATAAAACAGGACACTTCTTAAGACTGCTTGAAAAGGGCAGAAGGTTTCTGGAGGACCCAGTGGCCAGCCGGGAAGTTATTCCACGCCAGGCCCCTTCCGACCAGCAGTCTGAGCCCACAGAGGGAGCAGGCACCCACGTCCGGGGCAGACCGGGTGCGCAGAAGAGTGTGCCTGAAACCGGAGGCGCAGGGACTGCATCCCGCTTCGCCATTTGAGAACAGGGACATTTCTTCAGTAAAAACTGCCTAAAACCAGCAGAAAGCTCCCCAGAAGACAGAGATGGCTCCTGGAAGAGCCAGAGGGGAGCGGAGAAGTTCACCCAAGATGTCAGTCAGTCCGAGCAACACAGTGTCCCAACGCATACGACAAATTAGAAAACAGACAGTAGGGAGTAGAAGAACCACACGCAACCTAAAAACTCCTCAGGAAAGAAGCACACCACAAAAAGAAAACCACTCCCCAGATTGCAACGACAGCAACTTGGAAGAACTTCTGAGCCTTCCAGAAAGAGAATTTAAAATTGCCATGATTAAAAAAGTGATAGATCAGAAGAAGGAAATTGAGTCCCTAAAGAGGGAAGTAAGAGAAATGCAGGAGATCAAAGAATTAATGGAGGAACTAAAGAACTCTGGGAAAAGCAATGAAAGCAGAATAGATGAAATGGAAGAACGAATAAGTAATCTTGAAGACACAGAAATAAAAAGAACCAAAACAGAAAAGGAAAGAGAAGTACGAAGGAAAAAGAATGAAGAAAGACTTCGGGAACTATCTGACTCCATGAGGAAAGGAAATATAAGAGTTATAGGAATTCCAGAAGGAGAGGAGAGAGATGTAGGAACAGAGAAAATATTCATGGATATAATTGAAGAGAACTTCCCAAATGAGAAGAAGGAGCTGAAAATTGATATACAAGAAGCAAGAAGAACACCAAACTTCCACGACGAAAGGAAAAACACAGCAAGACACATAATAGTAAAGCTCCCAAGAATCCAGGACAAGGAAAAAATAATGAAGCTGACAAGAGGGAAGAAACAGATAACATTCAAAGGAAAACCAATCAGGCTGACATCAGACTTCTCTGAAGAAACACTACGGGCAAGGAGAGAGTGGAGGGACATAGTCAACAGACTCCAAGAAAACAGATGCCAACCAAGAATACTCTATCCCGCAAAGCTCTCTTTCCTCCATGAAGAAAGAATATGGACCTTCCCAGACAAAGAGAAACTCCGGAATTTCATTGCGACTAAACCCCCACTCCAAAAAATACTACAAGGAATCCTAAAGCCAGAACCTCAGAGGGACGAATAACAACGAAAGAAGACAAAAAAAAAAAAAAGTTATTAAAGAATAAATAAATAAAATCAAAGGAAAGACAAACATAATGGCAAATACAGATGCTAACATATCAATATTAACTCTAAATGTAAATGGACTAAACTCTTCAATAAAAAGACACAGAGTTGCAGCCTGGATTAAGAAACAAAACCCAACCTTTTGCTGTCTCCAGGAAACACATTTAGCTACAAAAGATAAAAATAGGCTCAAAGTCAAAGGATGGAAAACAATCCTACAAGCAAATGGGCCAAAAAAGAAAGCAGGAACAGCTATACTTATATCAGATAAAACAGACTTCAAACTCAAAAAAATAAAAAGAGACCCCAATGGTCACTACATTATGATTAAGGGGACAATACTTCAAGAAGAAATAACACTCATTAACATATACTCACCAAACGAAAGAGCACCAAAATATATCAGACAACTGTTGTCCTCTCTGAAAACAGACATCAGAGAAAACACATATGTAGTGGGAGACTTCAACACACCACTATCAACAATGGATAGATCAACAAGACAAAAAATAAGTAAAGAAACTAAAGCTCTAAATAAGGACCTAGAGCATTTGGGCTTAACAGACATCTATAGAACACTAAACCCAAAAAAAACGGAGTACACATTTTTCTCAAGCGCACACGGATCATTCTCCAGGATCGATCACATACTGGGGCACAAGACAAACATCAACAGATACACCAAGATTGAAATCATACCAACCATCTTTTCTGACCACGAAGGCATCAAACTAGAAATAAATCATAAAAAGAAGGCAAGGAACTATCCTACCTCATGGAGATTAAAAGCCACACTACTGGAAGACCACTGGACTAACGAGGAGATCAAAGAAGAAATTAAAAAATTCTTTGAATTGAATGACAAGGAGGACACCAATATCCTAAATGTATGGGATGCAGCAAAAGCAGTAATAAGAGGAAAATATATAGCAATAGAAGCTCACATCAAAAAACAAGAAAGAACTCAAAGAAACAACCTAATCTCGAAGCTCAAAGATCTAGAAAAAGAACAACAAAAAAACCCCAGAACCAGTAGAAGAAAAGAAATAATAAAAACCAAAGCAGAAATAAATGAAATTGAAACTAAAAAAACAATCCAAAAGATCAATGAAACCAAGAGCTGGTTCTTTGAAAAAATAAATAAAATAGACAAACCCCTAGCCAGGCTCACAAAGGAAAAAAGGGAGAAAGCACAAATACACAGAATCATAAATGAAAGAGGAGAAATCACAACGGACACAGCAGAAATCAAAAGAATAATCAGTAACTACTATGAACAGTTATATGGAAACAAGTTCAACAATCTAGAGGAGATGGACAAATTCCTACAACTCTACAATCACCCAAAGCTAGATAAAGAAGAAATAGAACACCTAAACAGACCAATTACAAGCAGCGAAATTGAAATGGTAATTAAAAACCTCCCCCAAAACAAAAGCCCAGGACCTGATGGATTTACAAATGAATTCTACCAAACATTCAGAGACGAATTAGTGCCTATCCTTCACAAACTCTTCCAAAAAATTGAGAAGGAAGGGACAATACCAAACACGTTCTATGAAGCCAATATTACACTAATACCAAAACCGAATAAGGACAACACAAAAAAGGAAAACTATAGGCCAATCTCCCTAATGAACACTGATGCAAAAATCCTCAATAAAATTTTAGCTATCAGAATCCAACAATGTATCCATAAGATAATTCACCACGACCAAGTTGGATTCATTCCAGGGGCACAAGGATGGTTTAACATCCGAAAATCAATCAACGTTATCCAACACATCAACAAAAAGAAATATAAAAACCATATGATAATATCAATAGATGCTGAGAAAGCTTTCGACAAAGTGCAACACCCATTCATGATAAAAGCCCTTGAAATTCTTGGGATACAAGGAACATACCTCAACATCATAAAGGCCATCTATGACAAGCCAACAGCCAGTATCATTCTCAATGGTGAAAAGCTGAAAGCAATTCCATTAAGATCTGGAACAAGACAAGGATGTCCACTCTCACCACTGCTTTTCAATATAATACTGGAAGTCCTAGCCAGAGCAATAAGACAAGAGAAAGACATCCAAGGAATCCAAATAGGAAAAGAAGAAGTCAAACTATCACTATTTGCAGATGATATGATAATATACATAGAGAACCCAAAATCTCCACAGAAAAACTAATTCAACTCATCAATCAATTCAGTAAAGTGGCAGGATACAAAATCAACACGCAAAAGTCAGTAGCCTTCCTATACACAAACAATAAATCTGAAGAAGAAGAAATCAAAAAAACCACCCCTTTTATTATCGAAACAAAAAAAATCAAATATTTGGGAATAAATCTAACAAAAGAGGTAAAGGACCTATACAAAGAAAACTATAAAACACTGTTAAAAGAAATAGAAGAAGACACAAAGAAATGGAAAGACATCCCCTGCTCATGGATTGGAAGAATAAACATTATTAAAATGGCCATCCTACCAAAAGCAATATACAGATTCAATGCTATTCCAATCAAAATCTCAATGGCACTCTTCAAAGAAATAGAACAATTATTGATGAAATTCATATGGAATCACCAAAAACCCCGAATAGCCAAAGCTCTACTGAAAAAAAAAGAAGGAAATGGAGGCATCACACTCCCAGACTTCAAACTATACTACAAAGCCATAATCATCAAAACTGCATGGTATTGGAACAAGAACAGACATACAGACCAATGGAATCGAATAGAAAATCCAGAAATAAACCCACAGATTTATGGTCAACTAATCTTTGACAAAGGAGCAAAGACTATGCATTGGAGCAAAGAAAGTTTGTTCAATAAATGGTGCTGGAAAACTGGGTCGCTACATGCAAAAGAATGAAGCTTGACCACTACCTCACACCATACACAAAAATCAACTCAAAATGGATTAAAGAACTAGACATAAGACCTGAAACCATAAAATACATAGAAGGAAATATAGGCGAAACACTACGGGATTTGCACATCAAAGACATCTTTACAGACACATCACCCAAAGCAGTGATAGTGAAGAGAAAGATAAACAGCTGGGACTACATCAAATTAAAGAGCTTCTGCACAGCAAAAGAGACAATAACAAAAACAAAGAGAAACCCCACCAACTGGGAGAACATTTTTGCACCCAACACTAATGATAAAGGACTGATCACAAAAATCTGCAAAGAGCTGATGAGACTCAGCAACAACAAAGAAAATAATCCAGTCAAAAAATGGGCAGAAGAGCTAAAAAGAAACTTCTCTGAAGAGGAAATGCAAATGGCCAACAGACATATGAAAAAATGTTCAACATCACTTGTAATCAGGGAAATGCAAATCAAAACTACCATGAGATACCATCTCACACCAGTGAGAATGGCACATATTAAAAAAACTAGCAACAACAAATGTTGGCGAGGATGTGGAGAAAAAGGAACTCTTGTGCACTGTTGGTGGGAGTGCAAACTGGTCCAACCACTATGGAGAGCTGTGTGGAGATTTCTGGACCTACTAAACATAGAGCTTCCATATGATCCAGCAATTCCACTCCTAGGTATTTACCCAAAGGACACAGAAACATCAATTCCAAAGAGCACCTGCACTCCTATGTTTATAGCAGCACTGTTTACAATAGCTAAGCTTTGGAAACAACCCAAATGCCCAAAAATAGATGACTGGATCAAGAAGATGTGGTACATATATACCATGGAATATTACTCAGCATTCAAAAAAGATAAACACATGCAATTTGCAGCAACATGGATGGCACTGGAAGGGATCATGCTCAGCGAAATAAGCCAAAAAGAAAAAGAAAAATACCGGATGGTCTCACTCATAGCAGGAATCTAGAAAACTTAAATAAGGGACCAGGAAAATGAATATAAGAAAGTGAAAATCAAAATCAACAAAAAAACTATGAACCAGAGACACTTTTTGGGGGGTGGGGGGCGGGAGGGGAAGGATTGGGGTCAGAATGGGGCGTTTGCAATTGTATGGGGGAATATAAAAATAAAATTTAATATTTAAAAAAAATAAAAAAAAAAAAAAAAAAAAAAAAAAAAAAAAAGAACATCCCTTATTCTGGCAAAATGCAGCTCTTGCCCTTTAAGACTGAATTCTTTGTCAGAGGAACCTAAAACCCCCCACACCAAACCTCATCATCTGTACCCAACAACCACCTTCTACTAACTGGACCTAACTGACATTTGTAGACTACTTAGCCAATCTAGCAAACAGTTATGAAGCATTTGCTTTGTGGCTGCCATGGTGTTGACATATCTTAATTCTCCAAATCCAGGCATTAAGCTCTGTTGGGCAAATCATGAATTAATCATACTAAATACAAACACAGGTTTCTCTCTTTTTCCCCCTTTTTGTTGTTATGATAATTATCAAAGTCTCAGCCCACAGGTTGCTCATTTGCTTTGTATGACTAACCTTCTTACCCATGGACTTCAGAAACAACTATTTCCATTTTTTCAGTTCTTTTAACATTTCTTTCAGCAATGTTATAGTCATACTTTTGTTAAATTTACTCATATTTTATTGTTTTTAATGCAATAGTACTGTTTTCTTAATTTTACTTTTAGATGGCTCATTGCCAATGTATAGAATTATAACTGATTTTTAAAATATTGGCATTCTATGCTACAACCCTGCTGAACTGAGCTGTTAGTTTCAATATGGTTTTGGTGGGTACTTTAGGATTTTTTTGTATTCAAGAGGATGTCATCTATGAATGGAAATAGTTTTACTTCTTACTATCTCATTTGAATTCCTTATTTCTTGCCTAGTTGCACTGACTGGAACCAATAATATAATATTGAATAGAAGTAGTGACAGTAGACATTATTATTTTGTCCCTGATCTCAGGACAAAGGCATTTAGTTTTTCATCATTAAGTATGATGTGTGCTGTGGATTTTTTATAGATGCCTATAATCAGGTTGAAGAAGTTTTTTTCTCTCCCTAGTCTTTAGTATTTTTAGGTATTTATTCATTAAAGGGTGCTAGATTTCGTCAGTTGTTTTTTCTGCATCTATTGAGATGATTATAAGTGGTTATGATCTTTTAATTTTTTTTCTTTTTAAAGATTTATTTGTTTGTTTATTTATTTATTTAAGCACTGGGTACAGTCAGAAGCGTGGGATGGTGAGAGAATTCACCAGAGCCAGAGCGTGGAACAGAACAGGCAGACTGATGAAATACACTGCTGAGGGGAACATCAGGTGCAGCAGGAGAGGTCTTTCGCGCCATGTGGGACCCTCGCTGGTGGCCAGGGATCGAACCAGCACTACAGAGGCTGCGGGCAGCTTCATAGCCCAGTGCTCAACCACTGCGCCACCAGGGGAGGCCCGGTTATGATCTTTTAAATTAAATTGCTGTATCACATTACACCTGAACCAATCTTGTATTCCTGGGATAAATCCCACTTGCTCAAGGTGTATAATACTTTTCTGTTGGTGGATTCAGTTTGTTAGTGTTTTGATGAAGATACCTATTTCTATATTAATATGAGATATCAATCTATAATTTTCTTTTCTTTCTGATGTCTTTATTTTTAGTATTAGGGTAGTACTGGCTTCATAGACTAGATTGGGAATGGATATATATCTTCCTCAGCTACTTTTGGGAGGAGCTTGTGAATAATTGTTGGTAATTCTTTAAATGTTTGGTCAAATTCACTAGTAAAGCTGTCTGGCCAGAGTTTTCCTTTGTAGGTCGTATTTTAGTGACTAATTCATTCTGTTTACTCTTTATAGGCCTAGTCAGAGTGTTTCCTCGAGTTATTTTTAGTAGTTTGTGTGTTTCCAGAAATTTATCCATTTCATCGAAGTCATCTAATTTACTGGCATATATCTGTTTCAGCCATTTCTTCACATTTTTTTCTTTCTAACTCCTCTCCTTTTTATACTACTATTACACTATGATGGTACTCTTAATAGTAGCCCAAATTTCTCTGACGCTTTATTTGTTTTTCTTAAATTTTCCTTTGTGTGTTCTTTCAATTGCATCACTAATATCAATCTTTTTTTAAGATTTATTTTTATTTATTTATGTATACAAGAACTGGTGTAGGCCAGAGGTGCAGGGGTCAGGGAAAAAACTCACCAGAGACAGAGTGGGGAGAAGAACAAGGAGGATCTACAGAAATGTACTGCTGAGGGGAGCAGGGAGCGAGAGAGGAGAGGTCTGCTGCACCATGTGGGTAGCTCCCTGGCTGGGGATCGAACTCATGTTGCAGTGGCTGGCAATAGCTTGATAGTGCTGAGACTTTAACCCCTGCACCCTATCAATTAATCTTTAAGTTAATTCATTTTTCTTCTGCCAGTTCAGCCTATTTAGTTTATAGTTATTTAGTTTCACAGAATTAGAGAAAATCATAATTAAAGAAGTGTGATGACAATATCCCATCAAATGCAGAAGGTTAAGAAAGAGATTATAAAATTATAAATTATAAAAATAACCCTGGAAATTCTGGGATTCTGTGAAACTAAATAACTATAAGCTAAATAACTATAATAAATATTAATGTGCACTATTTATGTATTCACATATTTAAACTTCTTATATTGCCTATTTTGAACTCTTTCTTAAATTTGATATCTGGTCCCTTTGTAGCAATTTCTGCTGCCTGCTTCTCCCTCCCCTTGTTTATGGGTTTATTCTTTCCTGTTTAATTGTGTATCTTATGATTTTTATTGGAAACTGAACATTTTAGACTATATATTGTAACATCTCCGAACATTAGCCCCTGCTGTCTTCTGGGGCTTGTTACTTGTTTAATTACTTAGTGACCAGCTGGATTAATGAAGTCCTCCCCTGCCCTCAAGTTGAATCCCGTAATGTTGCTCCTGGGCAAAGGAGTACGGATAGTTGCCCTAGGAGGGCAGTGATTAGGGCAGAACTCTCTTTGACCTGACCACCCTCACAGGTTAAGTTCTACTAATTGCTGGCTGATTGCACTATTGTTTTCAACATTGTCCTGGAGCATAGATTATTCCATAAACAGATCCAGTCTAGTTTGGGCTTTTTGAAGGAATGTTCCCTGAGGCCAGTGTTTAAGACTTGTTCTGACATAGGGAAGGCTCCTCCAGATGTCTCTTTCCTTGTTTCTCTCCAGCAAACTTACCAACCTACAGTTTAACCTGTATTTCCAATTATTGTATCAGTCTCCTTCCCATTGTTTTCACTACAACATCTATTTTTCAGAGTTGTCTTAGGCTTGGATTTCTCCACAGTCAGCTGCCAAAGAAGTTAATTCCTGTAGAGAAGGAAAATATGCCTCCCTTCTATAGCCTACTTTTTCTCTAGCACAAAAGTGAAATCATGCAAACTTGGAGGTATGTCATGGTTTGTGGGTCCTCACCTGTGGGTTTACAATTGCAAGACAGGACTCAGGATTAGGTGCAACAACAGGATTTATTAACAAAGCAGAACTTGGGAAAAAGGAAAGAATTCCTAAGGCCATAAATGGCTGGTTGTCCTGCCCCAGATAGTGCCTACAGTGTCTAGTAGTCCAAACAAAGTCTACTTATTGCAAGATGGCTTTGTTCACCTTCACTGAGGGCCTACAGCTGGTGGTGATGGAGGATAAGAGTAGAAAAACTGGAAAGGAGATACAAGGTCAAGAACCTAACTCACAGAAGGATGTAGGGGTAGAGGGGATTAGCGTAAGACATTAACCCAGCTATAGAAACCAAGACCCTTAGGCATCAACACCCAGATCAGGAGGCGCAATGCCCAGAAACTATCAGACTGCTATAGGGAGTGTCAGGAGCACAAACTACCCTACAAAGATGAGGCCTTCCCTGAAGATGATAAAACCTAACACTGCCCCCACAACAGGGCAGCAGTCTTTCTGCCCACCTGTGACTATGCAGGTGCTTCCCTTCCACCAAGTCTCTCCCTCTGCAGGGCAGCAGCTTCCTGCCTGCCCATGACCTGTCCCAGGCCGAGGCTTCTCTTCACTGACGCCCTCAGCGGAGACAGCTCTCCTCAAGGCCACCTGCCTGCGACCATGCAGGCCTCTCTCAGCAAACCTGTCCCTTCCAGGGCAGCTCTTCTGCCTGCTTGTGTCTCTGCAAGTGTCTTTTACTCTTCTGTCCCTTTCTCTAATAAACCTGCTGTTTTAATATAACTAACGTCTCTGCCTCATGGAGAAACTCGCCTGGGAAACTCACCATATGCCGCTGAAAGGGGAACTCTGGTGAAACCGTTCCCAGAGTGAACCCAAGGACCCCACACTCCAAACCCACTGATGTTGAAAACAACATCAATGGCACACTGTTAAGTGGTGGACCAGAATCCAACTCACAGTGGCAGCTGGATGTAGTCATTGGTGGTGCTGCTGAGGCACCACTGCTGCAGCAATCCGAAGGTGGGGCATCTGGATATGCCAGATGCAGTGGTACCAGGAGGCAGTGCCAGACATGCTGGAAGCAGGAGCAGTGGTTAGACCGTGGTGCTGCAGGATCAGAAGTGGTAGACAGCTCTTAGAGGTAGCCAGAAACAGGTCAGCAGTGCTGGTCAGTACTGGTCAGAAGGCAGCAATGTGAAGGGGCCGGCACCAGTGTATAGCTCTTTCAAAGGCACCAGGCACAGGCCAGTGGCATCTAAAAGCAGGCAGTGTGGAAACAGAGCCAGAAGCAAGAACAAAGGTCAGGCAGTCAGGAGGTGGTGGTCAGGCCGCAGTTTGAAGTGGAGATCAGATGCTAAAGTTCAATGAATGAGAGTGTACAGTGAAGGTCTTTCTGAATGAAGATCTTGATCAATGAATGAAGCCATCTGCTGCCCTGCTTATTTCCCCTCCAGAGTGTCAGCCTTTCAAACCTGATTGGCTCCTTTTCAAAACTGTGCCAATTTCAAAACTGAATGGCACCTGTCAGGTTTAAACCCTACCAACACATCTTCAAAACCCGAGGGATTAAACCACAAACCCAGCTGGCACATGAAAACCTGCCTTGTGGGAGCTTTGGCTGTCTCATGCTGAGGGTGCAGCAGAGAGGGGGTAGGGGGGTAGCGCCACTGCATCTCTGAACCCCAACCCATGGTGGCTTCTCTTACAAAAGCATGACTGGGGGCAGGAGCAATGAGAATCCCAGTCCTATTAGCCAGAGTAAGGGTCACTGGGGCCTAAGGTAGACCTTTGGTCTCACAGATGGGACCTGGGTCGAAGCAGTGTTAGAGGGACAGTTAGCAGACTCAGAGCCAGTGACTGATGTCCTAAATGGACTCCATTCCCATCTCCATGCCCAACACCATCTTAGGTGCCGAGAATTGCAATTCCCAGCTTGCCATGAATCTGACTTCCTGAACCAGGACCACTGGGGACAAGAGGCAGCGCTAAGTGGCCAGGTTGGTTTAAAAAAGAACTTGTTCATGTTGTCACTCTCTTAATATTTTGACTTTGACTTCCGCTCTGGTCCCAGCTCAGATGACTGCTGGTAGGACATATTGGCCACTTAACCTCCTATCTCTCGCTCTCTCTTCCCTTGTGAACAGACCCCCCCTTTTTTTTTTCTTTCTAAATTTCTGTCTGCATGTCTGCTTTCAAGTCTTATCTCAAGTTCTTAAGCATGCAAATGAGTATTCACAACCTGAGTGCCCTATTTCCTTGGGGTTGCCCTGTAAAGACCAGGGGCCCCCACTCTTGTCTGCACTCACCCAGATCTTTTTTTTTTTTTTAAATAAATGCAACCACTGGTAATATTTGACATCGTTTCCCTCCTGTCTTTTCTTTTTTTTTTTTATCTTATTCTTTTTTTTTAATAATAAATTTTATTTTTATATTCCCCATACAATTGCAACCCCCCCATTCTGACCCCAATCCCTCCCCTCCTTCCCCCCACCCCCCAAAAAGTGTCTCTGGTTCATAGTTTTTTGTTGATTTTGATTTTCACTTTCTTATAGTTATTCATTTTCCTGGTCCCTTATTTAAGTTTTCTAGATTCCTGCTATGAGTGAGACCATCCGGTATTTTTCTTTTTCTTTCTGGCTTATTTCACTGAGCATGATCCCTTCCAGCGCCATCCATGTTGCTGCAAATGGCATGTGTTTATCTTTTTTGAATGCTGAGTAATATTCCATGGTATATATGTACCACATCTTCTTGATCCAGTCATCTATTTTGGGGCATTTGGGCTGCTTCCAAAGCTTAGCTATTGTAAATAGTGCTGCTATAAACATAGGGATGCAGGTGTTCTTTGGAATTGATGTTTCTGTGTCCTTTGGGTAAATACCTAGGAGTGGAATTGCTGGATCATATGGAAGCTCTATGTTTAGTAGGTCCAGAAATCTCCTCACAGCTCTCCATAGTGGTTGGACCAGTTTGCACTCCCACCAACAGTGCAGAAGAGTTCCTTTTTCTCCACACCCTCGCCAACATTTGTTGTTGCTAGTTTTTTTAATATGTGCCATTCTCGCTGGTGTAAGATGGTATCTCATGGTAGTTTTGATTTGCATTTCCCTGATTACAAGTGATGTTGAACATATTTTCATATGCCTGTTGGCCATTTGCATTTCCTCTTCAGAGAAGTTTCTTTTTAGCTCTTCTGCCCATTTTTTGACTGGATTATTTTCTTTGTTGTTGTTGAGTCTCATCAGCTCTTTGCAGATTTTTGTGATCAGTCCTTTATCATTAGTGTTGTGTGCAAAAATGTTCTCCCAGTTGGTGGGGTTTCTCTTTGTTTTTGTTATTGTCTCTTTTGCTGTGCAGAAGCTCTTTAATTTGATGTAGTCCCAGCTGTTTATCTTTGCCTTCACTATCACTGCTTTGGGTGATGTGTCTGTAAAGATGTCTTTGATGTGCATATCACGTAGTGTTTCGCCTATATTTCCTTCTATGTATTTTATGGTTTCAGGTCTTATGTCTAGTTCTTTAATCCATTTTGAGTTGATTTTTGTGTATGGTGTGAGGTAGTGGTCAAGCTTCATTCTGTTGCATGTAGCGACCCAGTTTTCCCAGCACCATTTATTGAACAAACTTTCTTTGCTCCAATGCAGTCTTTGCTCCTTTGTCAAAGATTAGTTGACCATAAATCTGTGGGTTTATTTCTGGATTTTCTATTTGATTCCATTGGTCTGTATGTCTGTTCTTGTTCCAATACCATGCAGTTTTGATGATTATGGCTTTGTAGTATAGTTTAAAGTCTGGGAGTGTGATGCCTCCATTCCCTTCTTTTTTTTCAGGAGAGCTTTGGCTATTCAGGGTTTTTTGTGATTCCATATGAATTTCATCAATGATTGTTCTATTTCTTTGAAGAATGGCATTGAAATTTTGATTGGAATAGCATTGAATCTGTATATTGCTTTTGGTAGGATGGGCATTTTAATAATGTTTATTCTTCCAATCCATGAGCAGGGGATGTCTTTCCATTTCTTTGTGTCTTCTTCTATTTCTTTTAACAGTGTTTTATAGTTTTCTTTGTATAGGTCCTTTACCTCTTTTGTTAGATTTATTCCCAAATATTTGATTTTTTTTGTTTCGATAATAAAAGGGATGGTCTTTTTTTATTTCTTCTTCTTCAGTTATTGTTTGTATATAGGAAGGCTACTGACTTTTGCGTGTTGATTTTGTATCCTGCCACTTTACTGAACTTATTGATGAGTTGAATTAGTTTTTTTGTGGAGTTTTTGGGATTCTCTATGTATATTATCATATCATCTGCAAATAGTGATAGTTTGACTTCTTCTTTTCCTGGTTGGATTCCTGGTATGTCTTTCTCTTGTCTTATTGCTCTGGCTAGGACTTCCAGTATTATATTGAAAAGCAGTGGTGAGAGTGGACATCCTTGTCTTGTTCCAGATCTTAATGGAATTGCTTTCAGCTTTTCACCATTGAGAATGATACTGGCTGTTGGCTTGTCATGTATGGCCTTTATGGTGTTGAGATATGTTCCTTGTATCCTAAGAATTTCAAGGGCTTTTATCATGAATGGGTGTTGCACTTTGTCAAAAGCTTTCTCAGCATCTATTGATATTATCATATGGTTTTTATATTTCTTTTTGTTGATGTGTTGGATAACGTTGATTGATTTTCAGATGTTAAACCATCCTTGTGTCCCTGGAATGAATCCTACTTGGTCATGGTGAATTATCTTATGGATACATTGTTGGATTCTGATAGCTAAAATTTTATTGAGGATCTTTGCATCAGTGTTCATTAGGGAGATTGGCCTGTAGTTTTCCTTTTTTGTGTTGCCCTTGTTCGGTTTGGGTATTAGTGTAATATTGGCATCATAGGACGTGTTTGGTATTGTCCCTTCCTTCTCAATTTTTTGGAAGAGTTTGTGAAGGATAGGCACTAATTCGTCTCTGAATGTTTGGTAGAATTCATTTGTAAATCCATCAGGTCCTGGGCTTTTGTTTTTGGGGAGGTTTTTGATTACCATTTCAATTTCGCTGCTTGTAATTGGTCTGTTTAGGTGTTCTATTTCTTCTTTATCTAGCTTTGGGTGATTGTAGAGTTGTAGGAATTTGTCCATCTCCTCTAGATTGTTGAACTTGTTTCCATATAACTGTTCATAGTAGTTACTGATTATTCTTTTGATTTCTGCTGTGTCTGTTGTGATTTCTCCTCTTTCATTTATAATCCTGTTTATTTGTTTTTTCTCCCTTTTTTCCTTTGTGAGCCTGGCTAGGGGTTTGTCTATTTTATTGATTTTTTCAAAGAACCAGCTCTTGGTTTCATTGATCTTTTGGATTGTTTTTTTAGTTTCAGTTTCATTTATTTCTGCTTTGGTTTTTATTATTTCTTTTCTTCTACTGGTTTTGGGTTTTTTCTGTTGTTCTTTTTCTAGATCTTTGAGCTTCAAGATTAGGTTGTTTCTTTGAGTGCTTTCTTGTTTCTTGATGTGAGTTTCTATTGCTATATATTTTCCTCTTATTACTGCTTTTGCTGCATCCCATACATTTAGGACATTGGTGTCCTCCTTGTCATTCAATTCAAAGAATTTTTTAATTTCTTCTTTGATCTCCTCGTTAGTCCAGTGGTCTTCCAGTAGTGTGGCTTTTAATCTCCATGAGGTAGGATAGTTCCTTGCCTTCTTTTTATGATTTATTTCTAGTTTGATACCTTCATGGTCAGAAAAGATGGTTGGTATGATTTCAATCTTGGTGTATCTGTTGATGTTTGTCTTGTGCCCCAGTATGTGCAGATCTTTTTTTTTTTTTTTTTTAAGATTTATTTATTTTATTTATACAAGCACTGGGTACAGTCAGAAGCACAGGAGGGTGAGAGAATTCACCAGAGCCAGAGGGGAGAGCAGAGCAGGTAGACTGGCAAAGTACACTGCTGAGGGGAGCAGCGGGAGGCAGGAGAGGTCTGCGCTCCATATGGGACCCTCACCTGGTGGCCCGGAATCAAACCGGCACTGCAGAGGCTGCGGGCAGCTTCACAACCCAGCTCTCAACCGCTGCGCCACCGGGGAGGCCCCCACTCACCCAGATCTTAGCCTCAGCAACTGGTAGTTAAGGGCAGGATGAGAAATGTGGGTGTCATGCCCTTGCCACCCCTGGAAAGATAACCCGGGGTTGGTAGCTAGGGAGAGAGAAAGTTCCCTGTGACTAACTCTGCCAGTCTGCAGTGGGATTTCGGTCTCTGAACTAGGAGATGACGCGGAACACATCTTGCCTCAAACATCACAGATTTACTTTTCTTACAAGTGTTAGTAGGTTTTCTTGCATAATTTTTATTTTTTGCTGTGTGCCCCTAGAGTCATTTTCACACTTTCATTTTTTGAAAGAATGTCACCATTTTCTCCAGGGAGCAGATCCACAGGGCTATTTACATAGTCATGCAGATTGGAACTTAATGCAGATAAAGGTTAAATGCATTTTACTGTGTAAAAGAAATCAGACACAAAATGCTACATGTTTCAAATTCCATTTATCTGACATTGAAAAAGGGAAAACTAGGAATGAAAAACATGAATGTTTGCCAGGGGTTGGGTGTAGGAATAAGAGTTAACTATGAGAGGATAGCATAAGGATATGTAGAGGGTATTGAAACTGTTTTGTGTGGTACTATAGTGAGGAATGGACAACTCTATAGTTTATCAAGACCCATAGTACTGTACACCACATATGTAATGTTACACCACACACTTAATGTTATAAATGCAAACAAAAAAGTCAATCAGATGGTGGAGGCAACCCAAAACAGAATGCAGACTGTAACAAACAAATGTAACTGTGTTACAAAAGAATCGCAAACATACTAAAGGGATGGCTGCAGAAAAACTGACCTAATTAAGTTTGAAAACAATGTTCTGACTGGATACTAAAGACAGGAAAACATTATATTCTATTGGTAAATTTGTTGCTCACAGACTTATAAGAATATTTCAACAATTCCAAAACTACTCTACAGGTAGCAAATTTATTATAGGTAATGAGAACCAGATTTCTCATTACTGGAAAGGGAAGTGTTAAATTAACAAAATGAGGCCATTAGACTGAGTGGTTCTAATGCCTTAGCAGCCAACATACACAAACCAAAACCTAAGCCATAAATTCCTCAAGGGTAAGAAATCAAAACCCAAGGACAATCACTCACAAATAGCCAGCCAGGCTTTTCACAGAAACGACATTGCTTAAGCCATAGCTAATCAAATGATTTCCTTGTTTTGCTTCCGTACCCTATATAAAAAGTCTTAACCTTAGCTTTTCTTGGTGGAATATTCCTAACCACCTTGGGTTTGGTGCTGTCTGAGAACAGATTTCTACATTAAATAAAAATCCCAACAGTCCTTTCTTGGTTTTGTAGAAGTTACAAGCTGATACTGAAATTAATACAGATGTAGAAGCCAAATCAATTTTGAGAAAACACAAGTTGGAAAACTTATAGTACCTGACTTCAAGACTTAAAATGTTAGTGGGCAGACCAAGGGACCCCAAGGACCCCCAAATTTGCCTACTCTAAAGGGGTCTGGCCAGCTATACACACAAAGACAAAGCATACTCACTGTGAAAGAAACTTACAATCAATAGGATTCATGGAAAGAGAGAGAGAGAGAGAGAGAGAGAGAGAGAGAGAAATAGTTTTCCAGTTAAACACCCAAAGTTACCCATCCCCTTGTGGCTAAATGCTGAGCCAAACAAGATTGGCTCAAAGTGGGGCCACTGAGGCATGAAATCTTGCCACAAGTCTAAGGTGCCTTCTGGTGGGGAACCACAGGAAAGGTGCAAAAGGGGCCAGACAAGTCTGGAAGTGTCTCTTACTGTGTCTCTTTCAAGTGTCTTCCTTCCATCTCGCCCTGAATCCCTGGTGCAAGTCCAAGGCCAAAAAGCAAGACTGGCTACTTCTTTATATGTCTCTCTGGCCCAAGTGCTTCCTCAAGTGTTCCCTCTCCCAAGGCCTTTTTAGCCTCACCACTCAGCTCCACCCTTCCTTAGGTGGGGCAGGGAACCTGCAAACTACCTTTTCTATAGGGCTTACACTGTTAGACAATCACAATGAGTTTTGAGAGTGTGTTGGGTAGGATAGAAACTCTCCCTTTTCATTGTACAGCATATGGACACGAATCCTGAAGTTTCTGCTCCTACTTTTCTCACCAGGATAGAAGCAGCCTGAGGACGAACACAACCAAGGAGGGGTATAGAGTTGAAAGAATGGTGTAAAATAAAGTTGAAGTCCTGATTCAGCCATTGTTGATCCTATGACATAGGATTTTCAGTGACCTGAGCTGTAAATTCTCTTATTTAACTTTTTATTTATTTATTTTTATTTATTTATTTTTATTTTATACAGGCATGTTTTTATTTATTTATTTATTTATTTTATTTGTTTGTTGTTTATACAAGCACTGGGTACAGTCAGAAGCGCGGGAGGGTGAGAGAATTCACCAGAGCCAGAGCGGGGAGCAGAGCAGGCAGAAGGACCGAAGTACACTACTGAGGGGAGCAGCGGGCGGCAGGAGAGGTCTGCGCGCCATGTGGGACCCTCCTCCGGTGGCCAGGGAACAGCCGGGGGATCGAAGCTGCGCTGCAGAGGCCGCCGGCAGCTTCTCAACCCAGCGCTCAACCGCTGCGCCACCGGGGAGCCCTCTTTCTTTTTATTTTAAAAGATGTATTTATTTATGCACACAAGAACTGGGGTGTAGACCAGAGTTGCAGGGGATGGGGAGAGGATTCACCAGAGAGAATGGGAAGCGGAACAGGTGAGACTGCTGAAGGGAGCAGTGGGCGAGCCAGGAGAAGTCCACTGCACTATGTGTGTAGCTCCCTGGCTGGGGATTGAACTCATTCTACAGTGGCTGTAGATAACTTCATAGGCTGAGTCCTAACCCCTTGCACCACCAGGGAGGCCCATGTCTTTCTTCTTGACCGCCTTCTTCCCAGGTCTTTCAGTTCATTTGCCGTAATTCCAGCCTACTGTCCCTTGCCCCAGATTGCCAATGGCATCTTGTTTTTTTTTTTTAAGATTTATTTATTTATGCATACAAGAACTAAGGTACAGGCCAGAGGTATGGGGGAGTGAGAGGATTCACCAGCGATAGAGTGGGGAACAGAACAGGCGGATCTACTGAAATACACTGCTGAGGGGAGCAGCAGGCGAGGCAGGAGAGGTCTGTTGCGCCATATGGGTAGCCAGGGATCGAACTCATGCTGCAGGGGCTGCAGACAGCTTCATAGGTTGCTTCTTAACCACTTGCGCCACCAGGGAGGCCCAGATTCCAGAGTTCTTAAAAAAGAGTTGATTCTGTCAGCTTTTGCCAGCTTAAGGGTTTTGTCAGTAGAGGGACTAGTCTTTGAACTTTCTTTGCCTCTATTTATGTCACTTTCTTGCTCTTTTTCTTTGCATTTCTAAGCCTTTCCTTTTTACTAGTCAGTTGTTTTGTATCCAATTACTTCCTATCACGAAGAGCATGATTAAAAACATCTGCAAAGAAATTGCATATTTTCCCCCCTTGGGAATGATTTCCTTGGAATTTATTCCCAGATGGAGAAATTCCAGACTGACAGAAAGGAGCAATTTAACCACTCTTGCTAAATATTACCAGTTGCTATAGAAAGATTTGCCTAGCTAACTGCCCCACCCACACCACCTCCAATCTTGTTTTTCTCTCAATAGCACCACTTCATACCTACTCTTTCTTGTACGTGTAATGTGTGCCAAATGCTTTTTTTCCTGCTATTTCTTAATGCATCTCCTCAAAGTGAGTATTTTGATTCACAAATGAAGAAACTCAAAAAATTCAGCTCGCTTGAGGTCACACAGCCAAACATAAAAGAGAGCCAACTGGCTAGAACATTCTTACAGTTTCTATGAACCTGGTAACTCCCACATTGGGTAATAGCCTGTGTCATCTCAGGAATTAAAAACAAAACAAAGCAAAACAGATCCAAATTAAAGTCGAGAGGGAAAGGGAAGACTTTTGGACCATGGGGGCAGTGGTAGTGTTGTATTTCAATATCTCTAAAGTCTGTCATAAAAACAACGCAACCAGGGGGCCTCCCTAGTGGTGCAAGGGCTTAAGTCTCAGCTCTATCAAGCTATCTTCAGCCACTTTAGCATGAGTTTGATCCCCTGCCAAAGAGCTGACCCACATGGTACAGTAGACCTCTCCTGTCTCTCCCGCTGCTCCCCTCAGCAGTGTTTCAGTAGATCCTCCTGTTCTGCTCCCCCAAATCTGTCCCTGGTAAATCCTCTCTCTCACACACCCATACCTCTGGCCTACATCCCAGTTCTTGTATGCATAAATAAATAAAAATAAATCTTTAAAATAAATCTAAAATGGACAGGAGACATCTCTTTGGAGTGATGGAAATATTCTAAAATTGATACATGGCAGTAGTTGCACAAATCTTTAAACTTAGGGAAAAGTCATTGAATTTTATAATATGTAAATTATACCTCAATAAAACTTTTTTATTTTATATATATTTTATATCATTCTTCATTTGTGTACAATGTATGCTTTCTTTTTTTTTTTTTTTTCAAACATATCTACTAAGATTTTTACTGACTACTGGCTAAAATGGAAAAGAGAAAATGCCAAGTGCAGTTGGAATGCTGCTCGCCACCACTGGGAAGTGTAAGTAGACTCGACTGTGTAGGAAATGGCTTGGTAATATCTACTAATGCTAAGTACACATACACAATCTGTAACCCAGCTATCCCAGCTGTAAGTACACACCCAACAAAGGGGTATGTGTGTGTGTGTGAGTGTGTGTGTGTGTATGTTCACTGAAAGTAATGGAAAATGTTCATCACAGCACTATTTGTAATGGCCCCAAACTGGAAACCATCCACATGCCCATCAACAGCAGGATGATGGTGGGAAGTACAGATCCAGGAGAATGAATGATGTTCATTCAGAAATACAACCACACCCAGCAGCACTGATCAAGCTCACACACGCATGTGGAGTGGAAAAAAACAGACCCAAAGCAGCACATACTGTATGATTCCATGTAGACAAATGACCAAATAAGAAAGCTCAATTTATGGCGCAATGAATTCGGACACTGGATGTCTTGGGGAGTGGGGGTGGCTGGAAAAGAACATAAGGGGTACTCCTGAGATCTTGATCATATTGGTTTTTGAGATGGAATCTGGTCACAACCTTCTATTTAGTTTGTGAAAATTCATTGAACTTCAGATACACTTCAACATACTTGTGCACTAAAAAGTTGAAAATAAAGATTGGAACTGGTTTCCCAAATCTCTAGCTCCACCTCGTGGTCAATCTGTCAAGTAAAACCCTTGGCTGTGTGGGCTTCCCAACAAGTTCTGAGTTGAATGTGAGGGAAGTGAGTTAATTAATGCTTTCAAGAGAAAACAAAATCCAGCCAAGCTCCTTCAGTGTCCAAACAATCACCTTGTGAACTTACAGGACAGAAAATCTCTCAGAATCAGCTAAGACCTGAATGTCCTCCAAAGTGATTTGGGTCTGGATTACCAACCAAGTCACAAGGGGCAGGCAATGTTCTCTTCTCTTACAGCTGCCCCCAAGCCCACCCAGAGCCCAGTCACAACCAGCTCCTCACGCCTTGGTCCAGAATCTCTGCCCATGTTGACCCCAGAACCAGGACAGGCCAGTCAGGGCTCACATTGTCTAGTTTGAGTGAGTGGGCATGTTTGGGGACTTTTGCTAAGAATGACAGAATAAAAACTGCTGAATGTCCCTCTAGGAGAAAACTCTAAAAGTTATTGGCAACTCTGAGGAAGAATAACCAAGAGACAGAGAGAGAGAACTGGGGGCCTGGTCTCATCCATTGATCTCTGGATCAAAATTTGCCTGAAATGGAGTCTGCAACTATTTTATGATTTGGAAGTGTTCCTTTTTGGTTTGGTTTGTATTGCTTTGTTGTTTAAGGCAATTTGTGTTTGTGTGTTTCCCCCCTTTCCTTTCAATAGAAGAAAACCAATAAGAACTCGATGGCATGTGCTTCTGGAAGAATTAGCAAGTGGGGTAGAGAAAGAAATAGATATTATTCACAGGCTGGGCTGCACAAAACAGGGCAGATCTGTGCTTGGACTTGAGAGCAGGGAGAATTAACTGATGAGTAAACCACCCAGGAAATGAAGCAAGAGGTGAATGTCTCCATTGCAGATTTTTTTCTGATTTCCTGTAATGAAGTTTTTTAATCACAGAAGCATTGAAAGAATAGTTTGATATCCACTCTCTCTTGTTTCCTAGATTCAACAGTTGTTAGCATCTTGACTTACTTTAACCTTTTTTTTGTTAAGCCAATTCAAAGAAGTTGCAGATAGCCTGTTAGAGCTAAAGTGTGATTTCCTCCTAGCCTCAGGTTTGATTTTTGGTCTGAATTTTAATGGAGTTCCTGTGCTATTAAGTTGACCCAAGAATGTCATTCAGCCTGCTGGACTTGACTACTAGGGTTATTCTTGGGATAACTTGTAATTTATGGACTGTAACTTTCCTGAACAATGGATAGCAGCAGCTTATCTCTACAGTGCTCAGACTAGCAGGGAACCCTAGAGCCAGTGGCTCCCCTTTGCTGAAGTTACCTGCAACTAGAAGAGGCCCTGTAGGTGGTGATTCAGTACATGGACAGTGATATGTGAGGCCCAGGTTGGATATGAAGCTGCTACTATGCTTTCTGTTCCCTATATGTTCTCAATAAATTAATTAGACACAGTATGAACCATTGTTTATTGTATATGGTGAGTCTGATATATTCAAGAGAGGCCATCAATATCAGTGTAGGGACCACTGGAATGGGGCTTTGCAGTCGGGGGAGAGATTGGGCTCAGTTCCAAATACAACATGGAAAAGTGGGAATTTATAAGCAAGGAGTGAGGTGGAGGTCAGTGGATGGAAAATAAAAAAAAAAATATCCTGGTTAAACCCATCTAATAGGAGTCTTGTCAAAGGCAGGCCAGGGTGATCACACATCCCCTGGGGCATGTAGAGGATGAGGAACTGGGTTATGAGGCTGATCAAGATGGAGGATGAAGAATTCTGATTACACTGATCTAGCATGAGTTTTTTTCCCCCACTGATCTCAATTTAAATTTACTAAATTTACACTCAAAAATCTTTTTTTTTAAAGATTTATTTATTTATGCATACAAGAGCTGGGGTACAGGCCAGAGGTGTGGGGGGGCAAGAGGATTCACCAGAGACAGAGTGGGAAACAGAACAGGCAGATTGACTGAAGTACGCTGCTGAGGGGAGCAGCGGATGAGTCAGGAGAGGTCTGTTGGGCCATGTGGGTTGCTTCCTGGCCAGCTGCAGAGACTGCAGAAACTGCTTCATAGTGCAGTGCTTAATCCCTTGAGCCACCAGGGAGGCCTCTACACTCAAAAATCTTAAGTGACGCTCTAGTGCTACCAAGCCTGTGGCTTTGTTTCCCTGAACTAAATTATATTTCATTCTTCAATATAACTACTTCATAATTCTGTCTCTTTCCTCAAACTCCCACTGCTCCCTTCCCATGTCATTCTAATGAACTTGATTTTTATTTCACTGGTAGAAAGGGAAGCAATGAGAAGCTAATGGCTTCATAATCCTCCACCATAGTCTGTTAGGCCCCATCCACAGTCTGTTCCCTGCCCCCACACTTCCCTTCTGGTAGCCACAATTCTGCAGTCAGATAGCTCAGCTTGGTTTTGGTTTAGTTTTATCTGCTTCACTGGGGTTTTGGGTTTTTTTTTTTCACTTCGTAATGAGTGAAACCATCCAATATTTGTCCTTTGGACTTATTTCACATAGTGTAATCTCTTCCAGGTCCATCCATGTTGCAAACGGCAAGATTTCGTATTTTCTGGGTGAGGTCATGGGGAAAAAGGAACCCTTAGGCCTTTTTGGTGGGAATGTAGAGTGGTCTAATGCCTGTGGAAAATGGTATGGAGAATTGTCAAAACATTAAAAATAGATTTATCAAATGATCCAAAAGCTCCACTCCTGGGTGTCCACCCAAAGAACACACAAAATACCATTTCAAAGGGATATGACACTCTGGTATAGATATCCTGTGTTCAGAAGATATGGTATAATGGTGTGAAAATACATACTTGCAGAGATTTGTACCTAAAACAAATACAATGATGTAAACCAACTTTACTTCAATAAACATAATTGGAGGGAAAAAAAATCACACTTTTTTAATATTATTTATTCATTTATTTTCTAACATTGATGTTCTTTTTTGTACAGTATTTGGTTTCTCCTCTCTGTTGTCGTCTTGGTAGTTCTCCCAACACCACATCACCTGTGCACCATCACCATAGTCCCTTGTGCTCTTCCTTCCCCTGTTTTGATCCCTCTTTCTCCCCTGTTATGTGCCTCAGACCTAAGATCCGCTTGCAAGTTTTTTTTAAAAAATATTTATTTATTTATGCATATAAGAACTGGGGTACAGGCCAGAGGTGCGGGGGGTGAAAGGATTCACCAGAGATAGAGTAGGGAACAGAACAGGCAGATCAACTGAAATACACTGCTGAGGGGAGCAGCGGGCGAGTCAGGAGAGGTCTGCTGCGCCACGTGGGTCATCTCCCTGGCCGGGGATCAAACTTGTGCTGCAGTGGCTGCCAATAGCTTCATAGTGCTGAGACTTAACCCCTTGCACCACCAGGGAGACCACTATATCATATCTTTTCAATCCATTAATCTGTTTTGGGAAGTTTAGGTTGTTTCCACATCTTGGCTATTGTAATTAGTGCTGCAATAAACATAGGAGTGAAGGTTTCCTCTCGAATTAGTATTTTTATATTCCTTGGGTAGGTTTCTAAGAGTGAAATCACCAAATCTCATGGTGGAGCCATTTCTTTTGTCTTGAACCTCCACACAGTGGAGGTCTAGTGACTGGTGCAGTGACTGGTCCAGTCCACATTCCCACCAGCATTTGTTGTTTCCAATTTTTTTAATGTGGGACATTCTCACTGGTGTAAGGTTGTATCTCATTGTGGTTTTGTTGCGCATTTCCTTGATAATTAATGATGTTGAACATTTTTTCATATGCCTGTTGGCCATTTTCTTTTCTTCTTTAAAGAAGTGTCTTTTTAGCTCTTCTGCCCATTTTTGGACTGGGCTGTTCGCTTTGTTTTTGTTGAGTTGTATAAGCTCTTTGTAGATCTTTGATATCAGTTCCTTACTGGATATATGGTGTGCAAATACTTTTTCCCATTCAGTAGGATGAGTCTTCATTTTTGTTACTGTCTCTTTTAACATGGCTGTTGTTGGAAATGGACAAACAAAGATGAACACAGAAGTCCAAAAGTTGAGGCCTAATTGAAGAACTCAGAGAAGCCTGAGTAGAGTTTGAGAGAATCTTTGTCAGATGGGAGCAAAAATGATACTTGTCACTTCCCAGCAGAAGCTCTAAGGTGGATGCATGATTTGTTTCTCTCAGCTGTGAGATAGGCAGTATCCCATGTGGGGCTGTCCCTTCAGTCTGGGGCATCAAGAGTGTGATGTGGGGGCCTCCCTGGTGGCGCAAGGGGTTAAGCACCGCACTATGAAGCAATCTGAAGCCTCTGCAGCACGAGTTCAATCCCCAGCTGGCCAGGAAGCAACCCACATGGCGCAGCAGACCTCTCCCAACTCTCCTGCTGCTCCCCTCAGCAGTGTATTTCACTCAGTCTGCCTGTTCTGTTCCCCACTCTGTCTCTGGTGAATCCTCTCGCCCCCCCCACACCTCTGGCCTGTACCCCAGCTCTTGCATGCATAAATAAATAAACCTTTAAAAAAAAAAAGAAGAGTGTGATGTGGCATGGAGCTCCCAAATGAACTACTCCAAGGAAAGAATTCTTTGTTAGTATAAGCCAATAATGATTCAGGATTCACTTGTTAGTGCAGTAGAACCCAGCTTATCCTGACCTATAGAGAAATCTTTATTGCCATGCACAATGGTGCCCCCCTAGATAGCTCAGCTCTAGGGAGCAGCTCTCTAACCAGCTTCCTGGGCTCAGTGGAAGCTGTTTCCCTGCAGCCTCTGTCTTGGCCGCAACTTCAGCCTCAGCATTGAACAGGATCCAGCTGCTTCCTCCCACAATGATTTATAGATGAAGAAACCTCTGCAGTGTCCATGCTGATGGTTTCCAGGAAGAGTTTCTGCTTTATTTGGCAAGTTATTTTGGCACCAAGCCCAGGGCCTATAACTGCTTTAAGTGATTTCTTTATATTTGAGACCTAAATTTTTTTTCTATATCCAATTTAAAAAAACCTTGCAAAACCAATATTAATAAATATTTAATTAAATGCTCATAAAGTGTGACATTATAAGAAATTTCTGCATTGTTAAATCTGTTGTTCATAAATTTTTAGGACAATGGAAAACATGTGGCTTAGATTGTCTCACTTTGCAACAATCCCCTATAAACTATGATGAAAGATGGTCGCTTGGAAACCAGTCAATCATAAGTTGAATGAATCACAGTGGTCAAATGACTTCAGAAACAAAATCCTAAAAATCCTTCCAAATTTTCTTTTATAGCAAAGAGTTATATTTTCTGCAATATGAAGGTACATTAAGTGACACAATAAGTCATGTGTCACTTCACCACAGGGATATGTTCTGACAAATGCATATTTAGGTGGTTCCATTGTGCAAATATCATAGTGTACTTACAAAAATATAGATGGTATGACCTGCCACTTTCCTAAGCTACATCTAAGGACCACTGCCATACGTGGGGCCCGTTGTTGACAAAAAGTTATATGCAGGAGAGTTCGTTTTTCTTCACATCCTGGCCAACATTTGTTGTTGTTAGTATTTTTAGTATGTGCCATTCTCACTGGTGTAAGATGGTATCTCATGGTAGTTTTGATTTGCATTTCCCTGATTACAAGTGATGTTGAACATTTTTTCATATGCCTGTTGGCCATTTGTACTTCCTCTTTGGAGAAGTTTCTTTTTAGTTCTTCTGCCCATTTTTTTGACTGGATTATTTACTTTGTTTAAATACCAGTGGTCTCACTCATAGCAGGAATTTAGAAAACCTAAATAAGGGACCAGGAAAAAGACTAATTATAATAAAGTAAAAATCAAAATCAACAAGCAACTATAAACCAGAGACACACTACAGGAGGAGAGGAGGGAGTAGGATCAAAACAAGGGGGGGTGGGAAGTGCATGGGGACTATAACCAAGATGAAAATGCATACATTGTGCAAAAATAAAAAATGATGTAAAAGATATGTAAAATTTAAAAAATAAGAAAAAAAAGTTATGTGCTGTGTGAATGTATTTGATGGAGGATGTGAAGTGAGCCTGAAATGTTGGTAGCCATCCTTTGTGGGACACTGTTTGTATCCCATTCTGTGACAGAGATGGCTAGTGGTTCCTCAGTATCCACTCTCTTTCATTCCTAGAAACACAGCTCCTGGGCCTCTCTGGTGGCGCAGGGGTTAAAGTCTCAGCACTATGAAGCTATCACCAGCTGCTGCAGCTTGAGTTTGATCCCCTGCCAGGGAGCTACCCACATGGCTCAGCACACCTCTCCTGTCTCGCCTGCTGCTCTCCTCAGCAGTGTTTTGGTAGATCCTCCTGTTCTGCTCCCCACTCTGTCTCTGGTGAATCCTCCCCCACCCACACACACACCTCTGGCCTACACCCAGTTCTTGTATGCATAAAAGAAACACAGCTCCTAGGTAGTGGGCCTGAAAGAAAGACTGCTGTGCTGTGGTATTTGCATACCAGGGAGACTTGTTAGAAATACAGATTCTCAGATTCCACCATAGTCTTAATGAATCTGAAACTCTGACATTGCCTCAGCACTCTGTGTTTTACAGTTCCTTCCAGTTCATTATGATATCTGCTCAGGTTTAAGAACGACTGCCAGTCCTCTCTGGGGGAAGTGATAAATCCAGCAAAGGACTTCATTTTCCAGTCTCCTCTTCTACAGTGTATAACCTTGGGACTAAATTTTTACAAGCTGTAAGTAGAAATGTTGGGACTTCCAGGCTATCTCCTTAAAAGGAAAAGGCCCTTCTTAGGACTGGTCTTCCAGCTGCTGGCCTGAAAGGTAGTTATAATGGCAGCTCCAGCAGCTGCTTTGTTTTTTTTTTAAAGGTATAATCTTTCATTTTTTTTCCCCAAAGATTTATTTATTTATTTATACAAGCACTGGGTACAGTCAGAAGCGCAGGAGGGTAAGAGAATTCACCAGAGCCAGAGCGGGGAGCAGAGCAGGCAGAAGGACTGAAGTACACTGCTGAGGGGAGCAGCGGGCGGCAGGAGAGGTCTGCGCGCCATGAGGGACCCTCCTCTGGGACCCTCCTCCGGTGGCCAGGGAGCAGCCGGGTTTCGAACCGATTAGCTACACAGGCTGCGGGGCAGCTTCACAACCCAGCGCTCAACCGCTGCGCCACTGGGTAGGCCCTCCAGCAGCTACTTTGAATGATGAGGATGAGACTTAATCTTAACAGAATGTGGTAGAGTGGTGAGCTAATATGAGTTTGAGTTCCTGAGACTTTGTGAAACTGCAATATATGAGAGATGAATAAACTACCTTACAGAGACACTGTTATATATTTTTCTCTTAGATGTAGCTGTAACCTGACTAATGAACCATCTCACTTGCTTCCTCAGGCTCAGAGAGTGAATCAACAAGAGTCCCTATTCTGACTTTTCTGAGACAGACATGGGCCCATGTCTGCTTTCTTACCTTCATCCTGGGTCCATACCAGCTTCAACATTCTCCTCAGGTCCTGGACTCTGGACTGAAGAGGCAGTTACTACACTGTCCTTCTGTCCTTAGCTCTGGGTCCATCACATTCCAGCCTCTTTGGTGAGGCTGACCAGTTTGACCTGGTTTCCCCAACCCTCTTTCTCTTGCCCCCATTCATCATCTCACCATTGGTGCCTGACCAGCAGATGATGCCTCTTTGTACCAAAGAGAACTGAAAGTCACATGCAGGGAAGTGGATGGGATGGGGAAGCTTCTCAGAGCCAGGCCTGGGGTGGGTTGGGGTGGGGGGCAGATTGCAGGATTTCAGCAAGCACAGAAGGTAGGGGAAATCTCGCAAGGCAGCAAGAACAGCATGGGCAGAGCCCTGGAGGTAACGCTTCTATAGGGTGGGAGGACAGAATGAGGCAGTGGGAAATGAGTACAGACTAGTGCACAGAGATTAGTGTGTAGGGCAGAGGGTCTGCCCCTCAGGTCAAGGCAGGTTTTGAAAAACTAGGTTTTATATAGATGCAGTTACATAAAATAAGGGACCAATATTATATTATTGATACATGACATGACAGAACTTTTCTGTCATTGAGAAAAGTTTGTAAACGCCTTTTCTGTTTTCTGTCACTATGGATTAGTTTTTCCTTCCCTAGAATATCCTGTAAAGGGAATCATACAGTTAAGTAATCTTTCTCATCTATCTTATTGCACTCGCCTAATGCTTTGGAGATTCATCCATGAACAGGATTTAATTTTATCCCTTCCTCAGTTGAGGGGGTGAATGGTTTGTTCTCAATTTTTGGAGACTATGTGTAAAGCTGTAATGAACATTCATGTACAAGACTTTTTGATGGACATTTGTTTTAATTTCTCTCAGGCAAATGCCTACAAGTGAGTTTGCTGAATCTTAAAGTAGTTGCATATTTAACTTTATAAGAAACAGCTCTCCGTGCTAGCCTGTAACACAGCAAGCACTCCATATTTGTTGAGCGAGTGAATGAAGAGCAGCGAGCAAGGTGCCCAGGGTGGCAGCAGATAGCTTGATGTTGATAAGTCATTTTATTTTATTTTTTTAATCTGTTTTTTTTATTAATAAATTTTATTTTTATATTCCCCATACAATTGCAATCCCCCCATTCTGACCCCAATCCCTCCCCTCCCTCCCCCCACCCCCCAAAAAGTGTCTCTGGTTCATAGTTTTTGTTGATTTTGATTTTCACTTTCTTATAGTTATTCATTTTCCTGGTCCCTTATTTAAGTTTTCTAGATTCCTGCTATGAGTGAGACCATCCGGTATTTTTATTTTTCTTTTTGGCTTATTTCGCTGAGCATGATCCCTTCCAGCGCCATCCATGTTGCTGCAAATTGCATGTGTTTATCTTTTTTGAATGCTGAGTAATATTCCATGGTGTATATGTACCACATCTTCTTGATCCAGTCATCTATTTTTGGGCATTTGGGCTGTTTCCAAAGCTTAGCTATTGTAAATAGTGCTGCTATAAACATAGGGGTGCAGGTGTTCTTTGGAATTGATGTTTCTGTGTCCTTTGGGTAAATACCTAGGAGTGGAATTGCTGGATCCTGTGGAAGCTCTATGTTTAGTAGGTCCAGAAATCTCCACACAGCTTGATAAGTCATTTTAAAAGCCCAGGAAACAATGAGCTTCCACTCGGCAAAGTTGAAAAATGGAGAGTGTCTGGTGTTGTGTGTGTGTGGGGGGAATAGCATACTTCACTTTTCTGGTAAGACTAAATTGGTATACAATTTCTGGGGGACAAAATTTTAAAAGGGCATACCCTTTAACCCAACATATTTATTTTTACAAGTTTAATGTGAGGAAGTACTGGAGCAAAGGTGCAAAGACAGGTTATATATCATAGTAGAAAATGCTCAGCATTAGAGATTGGTTAAAAGCATCATGGTTCAGGCCTCTCTGGCGGCTAGGGGTTAAGTGTCAGTACTATCATTGTTAGGCCTGTGTTCAACCCCTGGGCAGGGACCCACATATGGCACAGTAGACCCCTCTGTCTCACCCACTGCTCCCTTCAACAGTGTATTTCAGTAGATCCGCCTGTTTTGCTCCCCACTCTGTCTCTGGTGAATCCTCTCCCCCTACACCCTCCCCATCTCTGGCCTATACCCCAGTTCTTCTGCACACACACACACACACACACACACACAAAGCGTCATGGTTCATCCATACCACAATAGTGTGGCCAACAATAATAATGAAACACACTGTTAATAAATGTGGCTAATAGAAAGTGGTTCCCAGTGTGTGCCAGGTGACTCTTCTGGTCATCAGGACCACCTTGCAAAGTAGGCGCTGTTATCATCCTCCCTTCTTACAGGTGAGGAAGTAGGTACAGAAAGGTACAGATCACAAAACTCAGGTCTCACAACTAGTGAGTGGAGGACAAGGAATTTGGATACAGGTGATCTGGTTTTCAAGTTTATGCTCTTTTGCCCATGGTTATTGCACACCTGACAATAACATTGAGCTAAAGTCTTTAACATGAATAATGTCTTCATTAAATTGTCAAGTGAAAAGAGAGGTTAAAAAATGTTAAGCGTGGTTATCTCTCCACGGTGAGGTAATGGCAATTATCTTTTGCTTTTTCTCTTGGTCCGAATTCTGTTTATAATGAGCAATATTAATAGTCTTGAAAGACAATGAAGCACTTTCCATTTTTTTTTTTTTTGGAGGGGGGAGTAGAAGATGAGGGAAAGGACGCAAGGGCAGAAACTTCGAAGGTCCCCCTGACTAGTGACCAGGCACCTGCATCTGCAGCCTCTCAAGGCCAGACAGGCTGCGGTCTTCCTCCACTTAGGGAAAACCAATGACTTGTTTATTCATTCCTGCTGGCCCGAGATGTGAGGGGAGGGTGGAGAGGCAGTTGCAAAACAGCTTCCTCTGATGGCCTCTTACTCTTGGATTCCATTGGAAAGTCACTCTAAGTCCCCAGATGGATGCCAATCTTAGCACTTATTTTTTTTTTTAAGATTTTTTATGCATACAGGAACTGGGGTATAGGTCAGAGGTGTGTGTGTGTGGGGTTAAAGGAGTCACCAGAGACAGAATGAGGAACAGAACAGGCAGATTAACTGAAATACACTGCTGAGGGGAGCTATAGGCGAGCCAGGAAAAGTCTGCTGTGCCATGTGGGTTACCTCCCTGGCTAGGGATTGAACTCATGCTGCAGTGGTTGCGGATAGCCCATAGTGCTGCGTCTTAACCCCTTGTGCCACCAGGGAGTTCCCCTTAGTGCTTATTTTTCAGGTGAGGAAATTGAAGCTGAGAGGAGGCAAGATACAGACCCTGGGCCAAGTGCCTCTGTTTCCATTTCCATCATCATTTGAAAGAGAAGTCTGTGCTGCCTCTTAAAACTCTGCTGAGAAACTATTATGAAACTAGAGCAAGGATTCTTTTCCTTGGGTCTTCCAGGCTTAGACACAGACATTTCTTGAGTATCATATTTGTGCCAGGCACAGTGCTGGATACTGGGAATCAGTGATGAGCAAAAGAGACAAGGGTCTCCCCACACTGGGGTTGGAGTGGGGATATTTGGAAGGTAATTCAAATAAATATATAATTAGCAGTAATCAGCAAGCATGAAAAGCTTAATAAAGGAAAATTACAAGAAATAGGGCTTTTTTTGGGTGGGTGGGTTAGAGAAGACTTGAACAGTTGAACTGAGATGTTTAAATAGGAGTTAATGGTAAAGAGGACTGCAGGAGGAAGTGCATTCCCAGAGGTCAGAAGAGCACAGGCAAAGACATATTTCAAGAGTGGAGGATCAGGCAGGAGAGGAAGAAAAATGAGAAGTGGGGTGGGTGAGGTGGGGCGGAGAACACCCCGACCCTGGCATGCAGTGGGCATCCCATCTGCACTGGCTTCAGAGGGTGGAGAGGCGGAATTTATTGGGCCCTGTAATTGAGAAGTGCAGGGACCTATTGACTTTAACTTCTTGTTAAACTCAAGTGAGCTGCCTTTGTCCTTCCCTCTCTCACCATCTCTTTGGTGGTTACCCCTCCAGGTACTCTGCCAGCAGCAACAACACAGAGCATGTAGCCACTGTCCCATGCAGCGTTGGGGATTGGGTCTCGTGGGCTCAGATTGATTCAGAGGCCTATTCTTGAAGTGAATCAGCAAACTGGGAGGAATGTGACTGTGATGGGCCATATTTAATCATTTGCCAACCTGAGCTATAAAGGGTAGAGCCAATGCAACCCAAGCAAGGAGTGGGGTATGTTCCAGGTTAGAATAGTGCAGAAGAAGGGCCACAAATCCAACAGAGATCCACTGGAAGAAACTCGTATCACGCTCCTCTGTCAGTGTGCTGTGGGCCTTGCTTTTTGCCAAGAGGTGTCCCTGTATAGTTGTCAGGCAAAGGAAATATCTCCAAGGACTCCATTTCATGAAGAACCACCTGATTTGTAATTTATAAGCTGATATCCTTGTATATGCCAACTGTAGAATAAGAGGTTGGGCTATGAAGACTGCTTCCAGTGAGTTGGGCAACCTCCAATGGGTGATTTCAGCCTCCTTGTGAAAAATCCAAAGCACAACTGGAGAGGTGGTATGGTACAGGGGTTAGTTTATTGCAGACATTGTTGTCAGACCATCTAGGTTATAACCTTGTCCACTTTATTTTTTAATTTTTGTCATTGCTTAGGTTATTTAATGTTGGTGTCTCAGTACCCACAACTATTGAAATGAAGATAATATTAACTTGTTAGAATAAATTACGGCTTGTATAGGGTGAGTTTTTAAGAAGACCTGGCCAGACACATAACATTTGCTGATCTGTGTTTACAATATTATATAAAAGGCTAAAGTGTTCTAATTCTTAAATTAGAAAGAATTCAAGCAATGGCTACCAAAAGAATCCATTTCTTTATAATAAAAAAAGAAAGTCCAACCAAGTACGTGGAAATAATAATAATAAAGCACTTACTACATGCCAGGAACTGTACTAAAAACCCTGCAGTTGTTATCTCAATCCTCACGCTGACTTTATTCAGCAACCACGAAAAGCTTAATAAAAGGAAATGACAAGTAATAGGGCTTCTTTTGGGGGTGGGTGGGTTAGGGAAGACTTGAAAATGGCAACTGAACCGAGATGTTTAAGTAGGAATGGCGAAGAGGTGAATAGTGCAGCTCAGGCTCAGAAGGTGACGTGGCTCGCGCAAGGTTACAGCCAGTAAAGACTTGAGCCAGACATCTGTAATTCCAGATCTCATACTCAGCTCACACTCCTCTCAGCGGTTTCTCCCTTTCACATCCGCACCCGCGGGAGCGGCACCCCAGGGGCCTCGAGGCCCGCCCGCCCCGCCCCCGTGCTGGCCTGGCCCCACCCCCTGCCTGGCCGCAGGGCCCCGCCCCGCCCCCTCCCTTGGGCCACGCCCACGACCCCGAGCCAGGTGACCCCGCGGTCCCAGCTCCTGGCCCCGCCCCCGGCCCCGCCCCCGCCCCCGGGCCTCGCAGTCGTCGCGGACGCCGTTCTTGCGCATGGAGTCGCCATTTTGCTCCTAGAGACGCTGCCCGGAGACCCGGCGCTTTCTTCTTGCGGCAGCGGAGGCTGCGGCGGGGCCGGGGCTGGGGTCGGGGCCAGGTAGGCGGGCGGGAGACGGCGGCAAGCGGCGGCGCGGACCGGCGGGCTGCGGCGATGCGGGGCGCAGGTGCAAGGGGCGGGGAGCCCCGCGGCGCCGGCTGGCGGACGGGGCGCGATCTCGGGCGGCGGCCGGGGGTACGGAGGGGAGACCCCGGCCTCGCGCCGGAAGCCGCCACCTCCCTTCCTTCTCCTGTCGGAGATCGCCTGGCGCGCGGGCGCCGCGCCCCTCTCCTCAGCCCACCTTACGGGCACCGGTGCGAGTGAAGTCCTGGTTGTGGGACCTGCGGCTGGGCAGTTCAGAAAACAAGCCCAGAACAGCCATCTCCGATGTTTAATCGGACAGAACCCCTGCTTTTAACTTGACTGGCCTTGCTGGTCGCCGACATTTGTGGTAGCCCCAAAAGGGTAGCACTCAGAACTCACCCAGCAGAGATTGAGGGAGGACCGCAAGGTAATTTTTAGATACTCTGCTTTCAAATGTTTTGCCCCAATCAGTACATTACATTGATGATAAGGATTTCCCCTTCTCCCCCCATTTTAGTATTGGCGCAGTTTGGGTGTTCAGTTTTTGTGAGGAATAAGGAAATGCGGAAAGGGGACTTAGGGCTTGAGGAAGTGTGATTTCTAATGTTTAAGAAATTTACATGCACAAATAAAAATAATTCACCCACGTGATTGAGCCCCGATCTCCTGGTCTATACCATTATTACCCAGTTTTGATTAGAGGAGACACAATTCTCTTATTCACTCAACATAGGCGCTTTTGCTGCTGGATATTTACAGTTTTTACGATATTGAATGTATATATTCAGAGTTTTACTTAATTACCTCATTATGGAACCTTTCCATGTGTCCTGTGTAACCCCTCTTAAAAAAGTCTTCACGTGCCCATCATTGAGTTTATAGCTTTTTCTTTCCTTGGAGTCAATTCCCGGAAGGTGAAATACTGAATCAAAGTTAGGTATTCCTTTGGCACTTCATATTAATTGTTACTCAAACAAGGTATGTTTACAATAGGCATTTCCTATTGGCAAGGTATGTTTACAATAGGCATCTGGATACTTGACCCATTCCTCTCGCAGTCATGTGGAATTCGTTGGGGTGTCAAAGTCATTTTTTGTGGTGTTGGGAGACCGTCATTGCAGCCTGCTATTGTGTACAACTGTACTACAGATCAGACTGAAGCTGAGGTCATGTTTGGAGCTCAGAGCCATGCAGCCTTGAGTAAGTTTCTTCATCTCCAAGACTCTCTTTCCCATGTCAGAAATGGGTGTAGTACTCGTTTTATTGAGTTATAAGAATTCAGAGCACTCAGCAAATGTCAGCCCGAAGAAATAGTTTTGATGGATTAGCAAAGAGCCTGGGATCACAGAGGTGTGGAAGATTAATTCAGTTTCGGTTTTGCCCTTCTAATTCTCTCCAATACTGATATATATATATATTTAATATATTCTTAGAGGTTTCACTAGTAAAAATAATAATTTGTTTTATGTTGACTTTTAGTTTCCAAACTGCTTCCGGTTGCATTTGTAAATCATTGTAACTCATGGAGGTTGGGGTATTTAACACATTTGCTGAGCTTCTCCAGCATGCCAGTGCTGTTTCAGGTATTGGATATATAACAGAGAATATAATAGTTAAAAAAAAAATCTGCTGTTGTGGCCTTACCTTTCAATGGGGAAGTAATTTTTACTAGGCAACTATCTCAGCTGTGAGGAAGGGAAAGGTTGAGGCCTGTTGAGGGCAAGTGACCTGCCCACATCCCGGGAGTTAGTAAGTGTGGAAGGCAAATGCAAGTCTTTACATTCCTACCGCTATTTCTAGATAGAAGGTGTTTACACAGTGGACACTTTGGAGAGCAAGCAGCACACTTTAATGCTGGCCTTGCTCTTCTCCTCATGTGGATTATGGATGCGTGGTTTTGAAATGACTGCTAGCACATCCAAAGCAAGTGGTCTTTCAGCATGCTTTCATTCATGAGACTAAACAGGTTTTGCCACATCTCATTCAAAAAGGATTGTGATTTGCTCTTTGAAAGGTGCTGAGATTCTGTAAAAAAAAAAAAAAAAAGGTGTGTTTTTGTATTGTTTATAAATCTCACACTTTTTAGAGTAAATTTAGGATAAATGCAAAAGCGACTGTTGTTTATGGGAGGAAAATTGGAGCGTTCTCTTTACTCTCCATTTCACACTACAGCCTTGTGCTAATGAGCCTGCTGCCAGCCCCATTCTGGCGATGATTATGCTTCTGAGGATAATCTTTAAACCTCACTTTTCTTGAGGCTTGGTAAATTTCCAATAGGGAAAAGATCTAAAACTAGCAACAGCCCTTATGTTTGAGCAGCTTGTGAAATGAATAGTCATAGAGCAATGACTGTACTGATAACCATTTCCAAATGGACCCTCCCACCTGTGCTATTTTGAGGGTATCTTATGTTTTGATTATAGAAACCAGGTATCTAAAGATGAACTTCAAAAAGACCTCAGTCAGAGTGATGAAAGGAACTTACACCATGATCAATCAACTTACACCATGGCAATGTGGAGAAGAGACTGCATGGAAGCAAGAGAACCATCCTGAGATAGGTTGAAGTCAGTCTTACAGAAAAGGAATTTGATATTTCCCATAAATCTTTGAGGAAAGGAAAAGACTAATGGGTGGAGGCTTCTGAGGGAGCAGTCTTTTTTTTTTTAATTAAATTTATTTTCTCACATCTTTGTTAATTTTTGTACAGTATTTGATTCTCCCCTCAGGTGTAGTCCCAGTAGTTTTCCCACCTCCATAGCACCCATGATCCATCACTATAGTCCCTGTTTTCACCCTGTTTCCTTTGTGTCCCCTGCTGTATACCTCAGATCTATCGTCAGCTTTTTTCTGACCCTTTGTTTGGTTTCTCTCTATTCCACATATAAGTGAAGCTATCCCATATTTATCTTTTTTCCTTCTGACTTATTTTGCTTAGCGTAGTCCCTTTCCAGTTCCATCCATGTTGCTGCAAATGGCATGAGTTTATCGTTTTTGATTGCTGAGTAATATTCCATTATGTATATATCACTTCTTGATCCATTAATCTGTTTTGGGACATTTAGGTTGTTTTCATATCTTGGCTATTTACAATAAACAAAGGAATGCAGGCTTCCTTTTGAATTAGTGTTTTGTGTTCTTTGGGTTAATTCCTAGGAGTGGATTTTAGATCATATTATAGATCCATTTTCAGTGTTTTGAGGAACCTCCACACAGCTTTTCAGGGAGAGCAATCTTAGTGCATACTGAGGAAGAATTTGGAATGAATGGGCCCACAGGAAGCGGGCACCGGTCTCAGGCTTTTTACACATCTGGAGTGGTTCCTTGGCAGGAATTTCCTAGATGGATCGAACTTCCTTTCAGATCTCTTTTTAACCCCAAGATATTTCATTCTAAGTGTTCTGAGTTCTTCCACAAATGCTGATGCACTTTAAGTAGCTTCTTATTTGAAGGTTGGCAATGTGAAAAGATGACTGTCCCATGCATATTACTGTACTTGTTTGATACCATAATATGAAGTTGATTCATATGTAGCTTCCATTTGCCAAGCATATCTGTTACATGGGGCACTGTGTTAAGTGCTCTACAGAGATTAATTTTGTATACGCTTGAGAAATCAATATTCACAGTTGTGAGGACAAGGCTAGTAGAAGCTACTTAACTTACAGGCTTTGCAGTGAGTCAAGGGGGTGTAGGAGCCAAGATGCAAACATGAGTGACTTCAAAGCCTTTCCTAGACCGGTACCCACTGCTCCAAAACACCAAGATTGCTTGAGAGATGGTGTTAGAAGACACCTAAGATCACTTCCAACTCTTAGTATTGATGATTAAATGTGTTCTTTCTTTCAGTTATACCAGCCACTGCCTGACACTATGCTGTAAAACAAGGCTCAACAACTTGCTCAGTAGGGGGCCAGATAATAAATACTTAGGCTTTGTGAGCCACATTCAGCTTTGCCATTGAATCCATAGACAGTTTATAAACAATGAGGGTGACTGTGTTTCAATACAATTTTATTTATAGAAAAAGCTTTGGAGGGACCAGGTTGGGCCCATGGGATACAGTTTGCTCCTTGCTGGTCTGAAGCCACTTTCCATGGAGGCTGCAGTGGTCCTCCTTGATCTCAGGTCTTGGGTCAGTGTTGTAAATGTTTCCATTGTAATTCCTAGGTTTTGGGTACCGTCCATTTTAGTGCCCTATATTTCCCTTTGTGGAATGCCCCTTAAGAGGTGCTGTGTGGGAATTGCGCTCCTCTAGCCTTCTGGTGGGACCATAACTTGCACCCCACTGTGACCCAGTGGTTCCCTTCTTGCAGTGACTGCAGAGAGACATGCCCTGTGCACAATGACACCTTTTAGGATGGTGACCTCCTAAATGTGGGGTGTCCCTGCCACAGAATACCAGGCAGCAGTTACAGAGGACAAAGATGGGTCTGTGGTTCACAGCCCAGATTGTCAAAGTATATTGTTTTAACAGAAATGCAGGTAATAGATAGATTTGTACAGTGATACTTTTTAATGCTACAAATATATTTTTCATACATTATTGTTTATGGGGGTGGTGTCACTTGTGTGAATGTGTCCATACTAAACTACCAAGAACTGGGGAGGTGGGTGGAGAGGAGGCTGGGGTTGGGGCTGGTGGCTTTAGCCTTAACTATCTTCTTTCAGTTTTTTATAAGGAGAATGTATTTTTGTATGACTTGTATAATTAAAATTTTAAAATAACAAAAATGATCTACATGGCTTTAAGCCCTTTTATAATCTCCAGCTCTCCCTTGCCAGTAAACAAACAACCAAGGCATTGTAGTGGGCTATCTGGGAAGACAACCCCGACCCCCACTGCCTACTCCTTGCTGTTTTCATCCAGTCTGCATCCTCCCTGCATGACGAGGGCACTCAGTCCAGAGAGTTGAAGGTGGAAGGGCATGTTAGTAGTGGGGGGTGGGGAGGGTTAGTACTTCAGCTGCTAACTTCTAGGCCATGGCCCTTTCTGTTTGTGCCCTGCTGCCTGCCATGTGGGTGTCACTTCACTTTCTTTCAAAGATGTAATTGAGTTTACCTTGTGTTCCGGTGGAGAAAAATGCAGATGACAAGCTCAGTGTTAGAGATGACTCAGGGTATTGGAGAGGCAGCTGTAAGGCCAGGGAGAGGGGGAATGGAGGGAGTTTATGGTAAACAGGTATTATAGGAAAAGGTGGGCGTAGATGGGTCATTTATTCATCATTTAATGATCAATCAGTCCATACCCTTCCTAATGGCTCTGCCATTTTTTGTGTGTTAATCCAGGAGGAATTTTGTTGTCAGAGAATAAAAGGAGGTTGTCCATAATTGACTTTAAGCAGCAAACAGTAAAACACTGAGCTCTTCAGCTCCACCTTTCTTGTAAGTTTATCATTTATTCCCAGTGGTCATGAAAACTAGTTAAATCATCTGATAACATTATTTCCATAAATTTGGAGCCCTAGATCTAAATAAACTTTGTATTTGTTCATATATTACTTAAATATCAAAGACTATTATGGTGAAAACTAATTTCCTTTAGGTAAACTCATTTGCTATTAAAAAAAATCCACCCAGGTATATGTAATCCATGTGGCAGTTCTTGATGTTTTTGTATTCTTCTAGGCTCTGAGAATTGGAAAACTAAGAAGGTTTTGATGTTTTGTGTGGCGCCACCTGAATTACAAAACAAGATGAACGTCACCAAGGGAGGTCTGGTGTTGTTTTCAGCAAATTCTAATTTATCATGTATGGAGCTTTCAAAGAAAATTGCTGAGTGAGTTTATAACTGGACCATTAAAATCTGTTCTCATTGTGTGATGTTTTAAATTTGATAACTGGATTAACACTGATTGTTACAGCAGATATTCTGTAGTTAATCTTTGTGTCATCTATATATATATGAAGGGATAATCTTTTGTAAACTCTTGTAATTCCCTACACATTCATTCAACAGATATTTATTTATTTTTAAAAGATTTATTTATTTTGTGTTGAAGAACTGGGGTGTAGGCCAGAGATGTAGGGGAGGAGGGTATGAGAGGATTCACCAGAGACAGAGTGGGGAGCAGAACAGGCAGATCTACTGAAATACACTGCTGAAGGAAGCAGCGGGCAAGGCAGGAGAGGTCTGCTGTGCCATGTGGCTTAGGCTCCCTGGCCGAAAATGAACTTTTGCCACAGTGGCTGGGAATAGCTTGATAACACTGAGACTTTAACCCCTGTGCCACCAGGGAGGCCTTCATTCAAAAGATATTTATTGAATGCCTCATGAGTGCCAGATTGTCAGGTGCTGCATATGTGTCGCATTATTTTGAGTATAAAGAACAATAAAGAAAATAGTTCATAATTTGACATAATTTTAGTTATTAAGTAAATATCAAACCCAAACTGTATACTAGGCCTTATCTAGATGTTAGACATTAACAGTGAACAAGCAAAACCAAGACAGGATCCTTCCTTTGTACGTTTAGTGGGGAACCACAAGAGAAGAGTCAAAACAAACGATGACATCAGATGGTTTAATGCTGTGAGGAAACAGTGTGAGAGGAGGGATGGGGGCAGGTGGCTCTGCTTTAGCTTGGGTACTCGAATGCCTTTTAAATTAAAGGGATGGTATGTGAGTTGAGAAATTGAATGAACCACTGAGTGAGAGTCTGGGGGCAAAGCCATCAGCAGAAGCAGCAGCAGCAGGTTTAAAGGCCCTGTGGTGTGCAGGGAGTAAAGAGAGCATGAGGAAATGGTCAGTGAGGCTGAGGGGATGATGTTGGCCTTCTTAGGTAGACATGGGGTTGGGTGAGGTGTTAGGTAATAAAGTTCCAACAATTTAATATCCACTTTGAATTTTATTTTGCTTTGTTTTGTTTTTATCAATGTATGAATCATCTTCAAGCAGTAAAGGTATTGAGTCTGTTCTCTTACCTTTTCAACTTTTTCTTCCTTTCTCTTCTCTAGGCGGCTGGGGGTGGAGATGGGCAAAGTGCAGGTTTACCAGGAACCTAACAGAGGTGAGCTCTCTTGGATATGCATAATATTGATCTTTTTGTAGAATATGGCATGCTGTCTCAGCACTTCATCCTCCACCATTGGGACAGATGGACTCGGTGTGTGGTTAGTTCTGTTCACAGGAAGTGAGGCTGGCAAAATGGCTGAGAGTGGTATTTTAGCTCTCACTAATAGGAGCTAGATATAGAATCCTGGGGGTTCTATATAGAACATCCGGGGGTTGAACTTTAGTTCTTAGACCTTGTTCAGTTAAAACCACACACACATACTAGCTGGTCATCTGCTGCATGAAAACATTAGCTCAGTCATTGGTTGAATTTATGTCACCTTAGGCAGGATAAGTAAATACTGTGCAGCCCAGTTTTAGTTAGTTGTTATTTACCTCCATGTAAACTGCTATGGGTTAAACTTTAGGAAATCTTATTAGGAATTGCTTTTTGTTAATTGATCTATATATAATAAACATCTAAAATTGTAACAAGCGTGCATTACTTAATCCTTGTAATTGCTTTAGAAATGGTGGGTGTTTGACCATTCTAGCAGGAGTGCAAGAGGACAGCTTGCATGGACTTGAGAGTCCCACAGCTTATCCTTGGCAAATTATTTAATTTTTCTAGTCAGTAAATTGGGAACTAAGTGGGATGGTTTGTGTGTGTAACACAGTAACTGAGCAGTTGCTCATTAACTGTTAGTTACCTCCCCTTTTCCACTATAGAATTTTGTCAAGTACTTAAATATTATAGAATCTTCAAGAGTCTTTGCAGAAAAGGACAACTTTTTCCTTCCCCTATTTATTTCTCCATTACTGCCTCCTTTCCTGTCTGCCAAGATCCCCATGTGGCTTTAGTAAGAAAACAATGTAATCGAAGACAATATGCAGGGAGAGTTTAGAGAAGATTCTGCTGATGAAGAGAGCTGGATGATGTCCTGTGTCTAGTCTGGAAGGGAGGGTTATGGCAAGATGAGAGAGTGGTGGTAGAAGTTCAGAGGAGCTTGGTCCACCCTCCAGGCTGGTGAATGAGGGGGAGAACATACTTGGTGTCTCTTGGGGAGGAAGGAGGGCACTAACATTTGTAGATTCCTGACTGTTATCAGACAGTGAAAATTGAGTTTGGGGATGGTGTTCAGTACAGGGTCCCAGAGGCAGCAGAGTCAGAATTCTAATCCAGATCTCTCTGACTCTGAAATGCACTCTCTTTCCATGCTACTACATTCCTTGTTAACCTGCATTCTGTTTTTTTCCTGAACATTTTTAGTGAAAATGTTCAAAGATTAAAAAAGAGGGGAGAATAGTATAATAGAGAGCCATATATATATGTACCACCTGGAGTCATTAGTTAATATTTTTTTTTAATTTATTTTTTAAAATATTCTTTTTTTTTTTTTTAAGATTTATCTATTTATCTATACAAGCACTGGGTACAGTCAGAAGTGCGGGAGGGTGAGAGAATTCACCAGAGCCAGAGTGGGGAGCAGAGCAGGCAGAAGGACCAAAGTACACTGCTGAGGGGAGCAGCGGGCAGCAGGAGAGGTCTGCGCGCCATGCGGGACCCTCCTCCGGTGGCCGGGGAGCAGCCGGGGATCAAACCGGCACTGCAGAAGCTGCGGGCAGCTTTGCAACCCATCGCTCAACCGCTGCGCCACCGGGAAGGCCCATTAGTTAATATTTTGCTGTGTGATTATGTAACATTTTGCTGTGATTATGTATATGTGGAATCATTTGAAGTAAGTAGCAGAAATCGGCACTTAAGCCCTGAGTACTTGACCATCCATCACCTAAAAGTAAGGACTTTCTCTTACAAAGTAAATACTGTTGACACATTCAATGAAACTACTAGTTTTTCAGTCATTTAAGAGCTATTCTATATTCAGATCACCATAGTTGTCCTAAAGAACCTTATATATCTGTTTATTTTTTGTTTTGACTTTAGTTTCTCTGTTTTAGAAGAGTCCCCTTACCTTTTCTTTCTTTTCTTCCCATGATGTTGACTTTTTGAGGAAGTGTCTTATAATATGTCCATTCTGGATTTGTCTGATTGTTTCTTTGAGACTGGTCACATATTTTTTGAGAGTAGGGATATTGGACCTTGTCTTGACTCTCACAGCACTCTAACATTGTGTGCCTAATAATTCTTAATTATTACTGGTTAAACAAATGAGTATATCATTTCTTAGAAGGATAGGTTCAGCTCTCATATATAAAAATTGAGAAGGACAGATTTACTTGTTTCAAGTCAGGAATCTAATTCCCTCTTCTGCAGGTCATGTGACTAAGCATGTTTAGAAAGTTTAATGGGCAGTATGTTTATTATTGTTTGTAACACTGTAATCCTAATGCATTTTATAACAATTACATTTCCATATTTATTGTGACATTGGAGTATGATGCAGGTTTTTGGTATATTTTTGAAAATGTAAATTATATGCCTTCTTTATCCCTTCTCTTTTTTTCTTTTCTGCCAGAAACAAGAGTACAAATCCAAGAGTCCGTGAGGGGAAAAGATGTTTTCATCATCCAGACTATTTCAAAGTGAGTATTTATCCCACAGAAGTGTTGTAGCTTTCTGGGTTTTTGATTTAGAATAATGAGTTTGTTAGATCAGAGGATTAAGATAGTTTTACAATGAGCATATCTTACTCCCTTAATTTTTCTGACATAACTGCTGCCTCTGTGTGCTTTGAGTATTAGGAAGGGTGGAAATAACCATGTATTAAGAGTAGAGACTCTTTTTGCTTACTTTTTTTTTTTTTTAAAGATTTATTTATTTATTTATACAAGCATTGGGTACAGTCAGAAGCGTGGGAGGGTGAGAGAATTCACCAGAGCCAGAACCGGGAGCAGAACAGGCAGAAGGACCGAAGTATACTGCTGAGGGGAGCAGCGGGTGGCAGGAGAGGTCTGCGCGCCATGTGGGGGCCCTCGCCAGTGGCCGGGGATCGAACCGGCGCTGCAGAGGCTGCAGGCAGCTTTGCAGCCCAGTGCTCAACCACTGAGCCACCAGGGGAGGCCCTCTTTTTGCTTACTTTTTCATTGAATAAATTTGACATAGGACATTGTAGATTTAAGGTGTACAACTGTGTTGCTTTGGTACATTTATATATTGTAATATGATTATCATAGTGATATTTATTTACATAATTATATAATATTGCCTCTATTCATTATATTAGTTTTATATGGCTTATTTTACTACTTGTTGCAAGTTTGTAACATTAGTCTTATCTTCCCATCCCCATTTTACTGTTACCTGTTTGATTTTTTAGGTTTTATGTGTAACTGATACTGTATACTTGTCTTTCTCTAACTTTTCTCACTTAGCATGAAGAACCAAGGTTTCATCCATGTTGTTGCAAATGGTGGGATGTGGCTATCCTCTTTTCTCACAGCAAATAATATCCCATTTTATGTTATGCCACATCTTCGTTACCTATGTACCCATGTTGTGGCATTTAGTTTGTTTCCTTAGTTTCTTAGTGTTTTAGCCAAAACCACCCCCCTGATTTTCTCTCTGTCTCATTTTGCATTGTTCAGTACTGTGTTGAAGGCTTATGTTAGAACAGGGCTTCTTAGTTGTAGCTAGACTGTAGAAATCCAGGATGTCATGGTTTTCTTTGCGAAATACGGTGAAATAGACAACATTAAAATTTGGTTTTGTCAGATGCATCTTATACTTCATTTTAGTATAGTCTAGTGGTAGGCCCTAGATCAATAAGAAAAAAATTTAAGTAAGAAAATTCTGTGTACCAGCCCCTATGGAAAGCAGCGTGGAAGTTCCTCAAAAGACTAAAATTGAATCTGCCATATGACCCAGCAATTCCACTCCTATACAAAGAAAACAAAAACACTAATTGAGAAAGAAACCTGCACTCCTATGTTTATTGCAGCACTATTTACAATAGCCAAGATATGGAAACAACCTAAGTGCCCCAAAACAGATGAGTAGATCAAGAATATGTGATATAGGGGCCTCCCCTGGTGGCTCAGTGGTTGAACGCTGGGCTGCAAAGCTGCCCGCAGCCTCTGCAGCGCCGCTTCATTCCCCGGCCCCTGGCGAGGTTGCCACATGGTGCGCAGACCTCTCCTGCAGCCCGCTGCTCCCCTCAGCAGTGTATTTCTTCGTCAGTCTGTCTGTTCTGTTCCCTGCTCTGGCTCTGTGAATTCTTTCACCCTCCCGCGCTTCTGACTGTACCCAGTGCTTGTATAAATAAATAAATAAATCTTTAAAAAAAAAAAAAAGAATATGTGATATATACTCAGTGATCAAAAAAGATAAATTTATGCCATTGGTGGCAGCGTGGATGGAGCTGGAAGGGATTATGCTAAGGGAAATAAGTGAGAAGGGGAAAGATAAATACCTGATGGTGTCACTGACTTGGAATTAGAGAAACCAAACAGAAGATCAGACAAAGACAAACTTTAAAACTAACCCTTAAAAACTGACCATAGATCTGAGACATCCAGGAAGCAGCGGGGGGGTTGAGTAGAAGTGAGGACAGGGTCTGGGGGAGTTGAGGGGAGCACAGTGGACAGTAGTGGAGGACTATGGGTGCTTTGGTGGTGGGAGAGCTACGGTGACCACACCTCAGGGGAGAAATCCTTATACTGTCAAAAAATTAACAGGGATGTAAAACAATGGCAATTTATTAAAATTTTTAAAAAATTATGTCCATTCAGTTAATTTTTCCTGCCGGTCTAAGATTTTTATTGTTTGAGTTTAGTGATGGAAAGCCTTGTTTCAACTCACAGAAAAATGCTGTTCCTGGGGGCATAGTTGGGAACTTTGGTTTCTTTCACTCACTGTTGGTTCCTCTACTTGTTCTCTTTCAGAGTGTGGACAACTCTTTTGAGGTGTCCTACACAGGGGAGCAGAGAAATGAGGCAGTGGGAAATGTGCTCGAGTTTTTTTTCAATGGAAGAAATGATGTAGATTGATAGATATGAGCCGGGTTTGCTTAACAAATGGATGACAGAATTAGAGAGGGTAGATTGCTGGAGCCATGTCTTCCAGAAGGCAAGAGGGCCTAGGGATGAGAGCATAATATGGAGGAGTTAATATGTGGCAACTTTGGTGTGGCAAGTTCTGCTCTAATGGGGGGGTGCCCAGGCTGACTGGAAGGGTTGCAGATGCTTGTGGGGTCGGGGTCTGGAAGGTCTCTTTGGTGTACTTTTCCCAGTGAAAAAGGAAATATGGTCGTAGACTGAGAGGGAATGTGGAGGGAGCTGATGGAGACCCCCATTGTGAGAAGGCAGGAATTTATTGGAGTTTTTTGTGTGTGTGTCTTGAGCCTTCAGTCTTGGAGAGAGCAGTGCATTGCTGGTTCTTTGTTGGAACAGGGAGAGGCTGTCTTGTGTCTTACATTTCTTTCTGGGCTTTTCTTTGGGGTTACAGGGATGTCAACACCACCATCATGGAGCTCCTGATTATGGTATATGCATGTAAGACCTCCTGTGCCAAGAGCATCATCGGGGTGATTCCCTACTTTCCATACAGCAAGCAGTGCAAGATGAGAAAAAGAGGCTCCATTGTTTCTAAATTGCTAGCTTCAATGATGTGCAAAGCTGGTAAGGATGGCAGATATTTTATAATTGGGGGCCTGGGAGTTTTATTTTACCTTAGAAATCCTAGAACATTGTCTAGAACATTGCTGGAGAGTAAAATTAGTGATACAGTTTTAAAAACAATTAGTTTATAATGAGAAAACAGTATAGAGAATTCCCCCCTGTTCCCAACTCCCTAAAGCACAAAAATGATGAGAATGACTTTTTTTCCTTAAAATTCTTTGTTTAAAAAATTGCTTTTGAGAGGTGAGGGGAAAATGACACTGAGATGACAAGTCACAATCATATTCAGTTTATCTTTAAAGGGGAAAAAAGACATTTGGGACTATCTTTACACAGCAACTGTTTTTATGTTAGCGTCTTTCCTTCCCCAGGACAGATTGGTATATTTTGCAAACCATGTATTATTTTGTGTTGTGCATTTTTACGTAACATCCTAAATGCTTCCCCTTGTTTCTCTATAATCATCAGAGTTGTTGTGTATGTGTGTGTGTGTGTGTGTGTGTGTATAATTTTAGAAAGTACCTATCACAGAGCATTGACACTGACAAATAGTGCAATAGTACAAAGTCTCCACGTCACTACATTTTAACACTTGCTGTTGTAGCACTCTAAAGACAGAAAACAAAGGAACATTTGATAACACCTGAAACCCACCACAGCCCTGTGACAGGCAGGGTGCTGAAGGCAGAGGTGGGCTCACCAAGTCTGGAAAAATGCTGCCCTTCTCTTCTGGCGTAGCCCCTGGGTGGGCCTCCAGACCCCTTTTGCTGCTCCTTTGGGCGAGTTTCCCTTTAAAATTTTTTAAACTAAATCTTCCTGTACTTCTCTGGTGACCATGTCAGATATCCTTGAAGGAGCCAGTGAGGGGTGAAAGTTAATATCTTAAGATAATATTTGACTAATTTGACTTTGCCATGTTGTTAGGGAAACTTCAAGGTGATGTATGTCATTACCTCTGATAGAATTATAGAGACATTTTTTCATTGCTGTTATTTGTCTTTGTTATTTCAAGATTTTAAATTGATGTGAAAAATCAGTTCTTTGTGTAACAAACTACTCAGTCTTTCCCTGGGTAGGGAAAACCCAGTTCTCCACCTTTTTCATGTCTCCTTTCCTGCTTTTATAGAACACATCATTTCTTATACCTCTGGTCACCACCTGTGTGCATGGTTGTCCCTGTACCACGTGGTGTCCTGCATCTCAGTTCTGACATAGTGTCAGACCCACAGGTTAAGGATTCAGCCCTAGGAGACTTCCCCCTCAGATGCCAATCACAACTCTGAGCTGTTACGTCTGCTTCTGACCAGTTGACTATAAATCTGAGGTTCCCATGACTCCCTCTTATTTGATAGAGTGACCCAGAGAACTTGGGAAAACTGTTTGCTTACTGCTTGCCAGTTTATTGTAAAAGGATGTGATCAAGGGCACAGATGAATATTCAGACGGAAGAGACGCATAGGGCCAGCTGTGCGGGAAGGGATTCTGTGCCTTCTCTGAGTACTGTTCTCCCAGCACCTCCATGTTCATCAGCTTAGAAGATCGCTGAATCTTGCATTTTAGGAATTCATGGAGGCTTCCTCATGATCAGGCATTAACTCTATTTCAGCCCCTCTCCTCTCTTTGGACAGTGGGGGCTGGGGCTGAAAGTCCCCAGCTGCTAATCACGGTTTGGTCTTTCCAGTACCCAGCCTCACCTCTATCACCCAAATTCCAAGGGGTTTAAGAACTCTGTGTCAGGGATAAGGTAAAAAATCAAATATTAGAACCAAAAATGCTCAGGATATAAAAGTGCTCACTCAGGAAATTACAAGGGCTTTAGGACCAGTGGGCCAGAATGAGGGGTGGAAACCTGTGTATCTACCTTTGTCTCACATTTTCATTATAATGAAAAAAAGGTGCTAACTATTTTTGATGAGAGCAGTTTTTAATAATTTATTCATCTAGGGCCTCCCCGGTAGCACAGCAGTTGAGTGCTGGGCTGCAAAGCTGTCCGCAGCCTCTGCAGCGCCGGTTCGATCCCCGGCTGCCGGCAAGGGTCCCACATGCCATGCAGACCTCTCCTGCCACCTTCTGCTCCCCTCAGCAGTGTATTTCATCGGTCTACCTGTTCTGTTCCCTGCTCTGGCTCTGGTGAATTCAGTCACCCTCCCACGCTTCTGACTATACCCAGTGCTTGCATAAATAATTAAATAAATAAATCTTTTAAAAAAAAAAAGTTAAAAAAAAGTAATTTATTCATCTAAAAGTAATTTTTTATCTGTAGTACCTTATTTATATAGTAGTTACTTCATATGTCTTTCAACTTATTTATATTTTTGTGTCTGCTTTCTTTCCAAAGGTCTAACACATCTTATTACTATGGATTTACACCAGAAGGAAATTCAGGGCTTCTTCAACATTCCTGTTGATAATTTAAGAGCATCTCCCTTCTTATTACAGTATATTCAAGAAGAGGTAAGCTATTGCAAACCTTTTAATTTTAACATTCTGCTTAATGTTAAAAGATATGTTTCCATTTTCTTAGGCTGTCCATAAAAGATTAAACTTGATGTGTTCTGCTTAAGGTGCTATTTACTCTATACATATAAAATTCATTGTGTTTAAATGCGAATGGCCAACAGGCATATGAAAAAATGTTCAACATCACTTGCAATCAGGGAAATGCAAATCAAAACTACCATGAGAAACCATCTCACACCAGTGAGAATGGCACATATTAAAAAAACTAGCAACAACAAATGTTGGCGAGGGTGTGGAGAAAAAGGAACTCTTCTGCACTGTTGGTGGGAGTACAAACTGGTCCAACCACTATGGAGAGCTGTGAGGAGATTTCTGGACCTACTAAACATAGAGCTTCCATATAATCCAGCAATTCCACTCCTAGGTATTTACCCAAAGGACACAGAAACATCAATTCCAAAGGGCACCTGCACCCCTATGTTTATAGCAGCTCTATTTACAATAGCTAAGCTTTGGAAGCAGCCCAAATGCCCAAAAATAGATGACTGGATCAAGAAGATGTGGTACATATATACCATGGAATATTACTCAGCATTCAAAAAAGATAAACACATGCAATTTGTAGCAACATGGATGGTGCTGGAAGGGATCATGCTCAGCGAAATAAGCCATAAAGAAAAAGAAAAATACCGGATGGTCTCACTCATAGTAGGAATCTAGAAAACTTAAATAAGGGACCAGGAAAATGAATAACTATAAGAAAGTGAAAATCAAAATCAACAAAAAACTATGAACCAGAGACACTTTTTGGGGGGTGGGGGGCGGGAGGGGAGGGATTGGGGTCAGAATGGGGCGGTTGCAATTGTATGGGGAATATAAAAATAAAATTTATTATTTAAAAAAAAAAAGAAGTTGTGGGGTATATATATATATATATAATATAAAAAAATTCATTGTGTTTAAAAATGATTAATCTGCAAATTTTTTTTTATTCTTAAGTCTTTAAAAAATTTAAAAAAAATTTATTTTAATTTTGGGGTTGCATTTTTGCTCTTCCATATGTGCATGTGTTCCACTCACCCTCCACCAAACCACCTGTGCCACTACCCACTTCTGCCCCTCTCCCCTGCACCCTCTATCCACCTCTGTTCCCTCTGGTAACCATTAGATTCTTTAAAACTGCAACTTATTTTTTCTTTTGCTAAGATTTTGACTTTGATGAAGTCTAATTTATATATGTTTTCTTCTGTTAACTCATGCTTTTGCTATCATATCTAAAAAAGCAACAAAACATAAACATTTACAATCCCTGTTCTGTGGGTTTTCGTTTTAGCTCTTATATTTAGGTTGACCCATTTTGAATTAATTTTTATATAGGATGCGAGGTAGGAGTCCAACTTCATTCTTTTGTGCGTAGGTTGTCTAGTTGTTGTTGAAAAAGTATTCTTTTCCCCACTGAATGTCAGAAACCTCTTGTCAAAAAAAATGGGCTATAGCTCTTTGGGCTTATTTCTGGCCTCTCAGTTTTGTTCTGTATGTTTAGCTCATGCCTGTACCATACCCAGTTTTGATTACTGCATGTAGCCTTAGAGTAAGTTTTAAAATTGGGGAGCTTGAGTCCTCCAGATTTGCTCTTCTTTTTCAAGATTATTTTGGTTATTCAGGTTTTGCAGTTCCATATAAATGTAAGGTTTGGCTTTTCTGTTTCTGCTCAAAAGTTGTTGGAATTTTTATAAGGATTGTATTGAATCATAAATTGCATCGGGCAGTATTACCATCTCAACATTAAGTCTTCTAACCATGAATATGATATCTCTTTCCACATGTTCACATTTCTCTGATTTTCTTAAGCATTGCTTTACCGTTTTCAGTGTACAAGTCTTTCATTCCCTTGGTTAAATTTATTTCCAGAATGCTATCATATATGCAAATTTTATCTTTTTTTTTTTTTTGAAGATTTATTTATTTATTTATACAAGCACTGGGCACAGTCAGAAGCGTGGGAGGGTGAGAGAATTCACCAGAGCCAGAGAGGGGAGCAGAACAGCAGACTGACAAAGTACACTGCTGAGGGGAGCAGTGGGCACGGCAGGAGAGGTCTGCACGCCATGTGGGACCCTCACCGGTGGCTGGGGATCGAACCGGCGCTGCAGAGGCTGTGGGCAGCTTTGCAGCCCAGCGCTCAACCGTTGTGCCACCAGGGGAGGCCCAAAATTTTATCTTAATTTCCTTTTAGATTGTTCATTGTTGATGAATAGAAACAACCTGTTTTTAGTGTGTTGATCTTGTACCTACAACTTTGCTAAATTCATTTACTACCTCAAATAGCTCTTTTGTGTTGTATGTGTAGGGTTTTCTACATATTAGATCATCTCATCTGTGAATGGAGGCAATTTGACTTCTTTCTTTCCAGTTAGAGTACCTTTTATTTCTTTCCCTTTCTTAATAGTTCTGGCTAGAACTTCCAGTACCATGTTGAACAACAGCAGAGAAAGTGGGCATCTGTGTCTTCCTGACTGTAGGGTGAAAGCTTTCAGTCTTTCACTGAATTTTATGTTAGCTTTAGGTTTTTCAAAACGTCCAGGCAACTCTTTTTACAGTCTATAGGTTTCTGAGGAACTTTTTTTCTGTCAAGAGTATTGGCCTTCCCCATCCTCCAGCAATGAACATTGTGAAAATGGATGTAGGTATTTTTGGAAGAGAACAATATAAAGTATTCTGGTTATTTTCTTTAAAGTTTTCCACAAGAGACTTACAAACTCTAATAAATATACACTATTATTTATCTGAATGTGATCCTTGGTTGAGGGAGAGAAAGGAGAACTTGATAGGAGAACTAGATAGAGAAAGGAGAGAAAAACTAGGAGAGAAAGGAGAACTTGATAGAACTTGATATTACCTGTAATACTTTTGGACTACAGTTGACTGGGGGTAACTAGAACCGTGGATAAAGGGGGATTATTGTTCTAGAGCTTTGCTGTTTCTCCTGTTTTGGTTGTGCTGCTGTGCATGTGTTAGGCAGTCCTCCTCAGTTCACTTCTCTTACAACTTCTGTTTACTGGGTTGTTGGGGTAATCTTCCTTTCTTAGGTCCCATAAAGCATTTGATTGTTGCCTTGTAAGAAAATAACATTCCTCCAATGGTGAGCTTTTCATTTACACATATGAAAGTTACACCCTGCTGCCCTCTTCCTGTCTTTCTGCATGCATGAGAGCATCTCATTTTAATGCTGAGTCATTGCAAATGTTCAACAGCCAAAGATTCCAGAGGAGACTGATATTTTAATTATTTTCTGAAAGGCTCTTAACATGTTTGTAAAAGAACACTGGGCTGATTGTTCTTTAACAAGTTGGTTTCTTCCATATGCCGTGAACGAGATCCCATTAGTCACTTGTTTGGACTGCACTTATTTGGAATCTGACAATTACTTGTGATTCAGGTTGGATGGATATCGTCCTTGCACTATGAAATTACATGTAATTGGGTTTCGTGAGAGGACTTCCTGTTGATTTTATGTAAACATCTTTACAGAATGTTATCAGGTTTTGCTGGCACTTAGATATGAGTTACTAACTAACTAAACCTACTTTTTTCTTTAAAGAAATCTGTGAGACTCATACCTTAATAATTTTGCCTAGGTAAATATTTCTTCATTTTCCAAAGGAAAACTTTACTTTGGACTTTTTCTCTTTTTGGATAAATTTGAGGTGACTAGATGACATATCTGAGTCTGTTGGAATGTTGTCGGGTGTTGGTGTGAATAATCTCATGGCAACATGGCAGTGACCCCTGACTTCTTGTCTGTCACAGATCCCAGATTACAGGAATGCAGTAATTGTGGCCAAATCTCCAGCCTCAGCCAAGAGGTAGGTGGGAGCTCACAACCACTCTTTGCTTCTTCATCCAAGCATCCTATCCCCGGTTGGCTCTTGGGTGTTTTTGGATTCTACTTCAGTTGTTGCCACTGAGGGATACAGTCTGTAAATGGTTGGATGCTGAGATATCCCTTATTTTTATTCAGTGGACTGATCGTTTGAAAGATTGTTCTTCCAACTCCATTTATAAACTAATCATTTGTTTTTTTCTTTCCCCTACCTCCCACAGCCCAATTTGCGGCTGCCAGTCATATTTCTTGACCAAAGCCATCCAGGTCTGGGGAATCCCACCCTAGTGCTTCCCTTACTTGTTGATCTTCCAGTCTGGAATTTAGAACACCAGGGAATATGCTTTGTAGTTGTTTACTGCCTGTCACACAAGTAATTCAGTAATTTATTAACAGAATTGAGTCTAGCCGAGAGGTCATTTATTGGTGTGTGTTAAACGGTAACATTTTACAAAACTAAAACACTCCGAAGCATATAAATGGGGTGAGTTACATGTAACCTGGAGTAAATGAGTATTTTAATTAATACATTACTTAAAGTTGTATTTGGGTTGTGAAGATTTCATATACCAATGATTTCTGGAGAAGCCACCCCATTGGTGAGGGAAGAAACAAAATCAAATGTAGGAATAAAGCTTTACCATAAAAAAACTTTTAAAATTATTTCCCACAACTGAATACCTTTGCTTACTGGTCAATGTTGAATCCTGTGTAATGAAAGAAAGCCTAAGGCACCTCCAGCATGGGCCTGCAGCCTGCTAATATTGGAGACTGAAGGAGAGCTGACATATAGTAGGTCACTGATTTCAAAGGTGTTACAGATAAGTAGTTTTCCCTTATAAATTAAGAATGATATTTAGTATATTAAATAATTTGAGTTGGCATTTGTGGTAAAACATGGAATCACCATGCTCTTGAACCACCAACTAGTGCATCCTGCATGGTGGCCAACCATGCTTCCTCACAGCAATACTATTCAAGAAACCGTAATGGTAGTCCCACATAGCCCATTTGATAAGTAAACTGAGATTCATTGTGGAATTCAAACATTTTCCAAATGCTTTTTCTAACATTGGTACAAGGGCTGAATTAATTTTAATTTCATAATTTTTTCCTCTGATATACATGCTTTTTAAAATTAAGGTGAAAAATCACATAATATACATTTAACTATTTTAAATATACAATTCAGTGGTATTTAATGCATTCACAGTATTGTGCAGCCACCACTCCTCTCTACTTTCAAAACATTTTCATCATCCTGGAATTCCTTATACTCAAAAGTAATCATTTTCCATTCTCCCTTCTTTCCCCAGCCCCTGGCAACCACTAATCTACTTTCTGTCTTTGGGTTTGCCTCTCCTGGATTGTTCATGTAAATGGAATCATATAATACATGGCCTTTTATGTTTCCAAGTTTTATCCATAATGTAGCCTTTGTCAGTAATTCATTCCTTTTTAGTGCTCAATAATATTCCATTGGGCCTCCCTGGTGGCGCAGCGGTTGAGTGCTGGATTGCGAAGCTGCCCACAGCCTCTGCATCGCCGGTTTGATCCCCAGCCGCTGGTGGGGGTCCCACATGGCGCGCAGACCTCTCCTGCCGCACCCGCTGCTCCCCTCAGCAGTGTATTTTGTCAGTCTGACTGTTCTGCTCCCCACTCTGGCTCTGAATTCTCTTACCCTCCCGTGCTTCTGACTGTACCCAGTGCTTGTATAAATAAATAAACAAATCTTTAAAAAAAAATTCCATTGTCTGGATATACTACAGATTATCCATTTATGCATTGATAGACATTTAGGTTATTTCCGCCTTTTAGCTGTTATGAATAGTATTGCTGTGAACCCTTGCAGACAAGTTTCTGTGTTGACATTTTAATTTCATTTTTTTTCTCTGATATACAAGCTTTTTAAAATTACGGTGAAAATCTCATATCATACATTTAACTATTTTAAACATACAATTCAGTGGCATTTAATGCATTCACAGTGTTGTACAGCCACTACCCCTCTCTAAGTGAGTCTGATTCCTAAATGAGTCTCATTTCTTGTGTATGTATACCTAGGATTGACATTGCTCGGTCATGCAGTAATTCTGTGTTTACATTTTTGAGGATCCACCAAACTGTTTTCCAGAGAAGTTGCAGCATTTTAAGGGTTCTGATTTCTCCACATTCTTAGCAATTTATCTTTGTTGTTGCTGGCGCTTAATGGCCTGGTGTCGTGTATGAATCTGTTGTTGAATCAGAGGTCAGTAAGTTTTACCTCTGTTTTTTCTTAATAGTTTTAGCTCTGATATTTGGGTTATTGATCCATTTTGAGGTAATTTTTTTATGTGGGATAAAGGGGGTCCAGCTTCTTTCTTTTCCTGGTGGTTATCCAGTTGTCCAGCACAATTTGTTGAAGAGACTATTTTTTCATCATTGACTAGCTTTGGCACACTTGTCAAAATCAGTTGGCCTTGATGTTTGGGTGTATTTCAGCTCTCAGTTCTATTCCATTATGTGTGTACTAGTACCATATTATTTTGACTACTGTAGCTCTGTAGTTACAGTCAGATCAAAACATTCCTCAGTTGAAATGGTGATACTAACTCATATTACTTGTTACTGTTGGGTGTTGGTCAAAGTTCTGTGTCTGCAAGGCCTCAGTGAGGGTGGGAAGTACGCCTCTTCATTGCTGAGTTGTGGAAGACCAGGTGTCACTCTCGCTGCCACTGTGTGAGCTGAGGCTCATAACTAGGGAGTAGATATGGAAGGCCCGACTCTCTACTTGTCTTTCTCTTAAACCATCCCCAGGGGTTAGGGGGCATCTCCTGGTAGACTGGCAAGGAAGCAGGGACTTGCTCTCCACCCTTATCTCATGTGCAAGAGAGGTGCGCAGAAGTTTTTCTGTAGTATTTGTCTGGATGAGGGGAGTTACTGTTTTCAAATCTAAAGACTTGTGAGTCTGTCCCTCTCTTGCTCTTTTGGCCCAAGAGAGGAGCAGGCTTTTTAAAATCTGTGCCTGTTGCCATTCTGGGGTTGCTAGCATCTCTGGCTGCAAGTCTGGGGTCATGCAACCAAAGAAAGCCCAGAGAAGTGTCTGCAGTCTTATTCTTCTAGTCCCAAGGTCCCTGGCTAGTCTGCTTTCTCTTCATCTCTAGAGTCTTCTTGTGTTAGTTTCATATAAAATAGTGAGAGTTTTATTAATAGTTGCACTTGTAGGAGGAATACTCTAAGCAGAAGTAGAAGTGAGAGCAATGTATTCTGATCATTTTCACCACTAAATACCAGAAGAATATGATGAGTTTTCCTTTTACTTTCCCATCTGGATGGGCTTTTATTATAGTAACTTCTGTAATCTTCAGTTTGTACATCTAGCATCATGTGTTGGTAAAATACATGGATGGGTGATAAAGTTTTTATCATTGTGGTACCCTTTTGCTCAGAGTCTTTGATATTTGTTGTTGCTACCATGATGAACGGGGAACCTATTGTACTGGGTCTGATGAAGCCTGGGAAGAGGCCTCAGGGAGCTTATGGTTCGTGTCAGGTATTTTATCTACCAGTGTGGACTGAATGCTTGTGTTCTTACCAAATTCATTGTTGAAATTCTAATCCCCAATGTGATGGCATTAGGAAGTGGGGGCTTCAGGAGGTAATTAGGTCATGAAGGTAGATCCCTTGTGATGGAATTTAGTGCCCTTATGAGAAGGTACAAGCGCTTGCTGACTCTGCTCTCTGCCATGTGAGCATACAAGGTGGCCACCTGCAAACCAGGAGGCACATCCTCACCAGTTACTGGATCTCACTTCCAGCCACCCAAACTGTTGAGAAATAAGTTTCTGTTGTTTAAGCCACTCAGTCTGTGGTTCTGTTATGGCAGCCGGAACTGACTAAGACATCTACATTATCTCCTGTGATCTTCTCAGCCTAGGAAGTTAGCATTTATTATCTCTCACAGATGAGGAAATAGACCGAAAGAGTTAAAGAAGCTTATCCAAGATGATTCAGCTGTATGTTGTTTATTGGAAGGTAGTGGCCCAACTAATTACTTCTTAGAGTGTTTTCCACACCTGTGATTATGGGATTTGGGTGTTGGCCAACTATGATTGAAATTGACATGCCCATCCACTTGGTTTTCACTTGATACATGTGTGAGTCCAGTTTTGTGCCCGGTGCTGTGCCCACCATGTGCTACACCTGTGCAGAGCTGATCCTCACTACTGACATTGCTCCTTTCCTCAGGAGCTTGCAGGCTCTGCCCTGTGTGCTGTTTGCCTGGTGGATTATTAGGCATATTGGAATGAAGGGTGCAGCCTCTTTTTCCCAGATTCCAACAATTGACGGTCATATAGGTTACACTGCATTAAATAAATAGTTTAGAATGGAGATCGTTGCTACAAAAGGCTGTTTTGTCAGGATGAGGTAATAATATAGTTGTGGCTTGGTGTTTGATCTCTGCATTGAAGGTATGGTGAGACAACTCTGGTCAGGTGCATTTGACTGTAGAGTCGACTTTGTGTCTGTCTCTGTCTCCCAGACCTCTGTAGTGGTGGTTTTCTTCTGTTCTGATATCCTGATTTGCAGATTTATCCAGGTTAGAGCTTGAGATGGCACTTTGGCTTAGTGACTTGCCATTTTTGACCTGATTGTTTCTACCTTCCTCCTCCAAGTGTTTCATTGGGAACCTAACCATAGAAAATTGTGACTAATTTTTTTTTTCCACTTGTGATTAATTTAAAAGATAAACTGGGGCAGCAGAAAGATAATTAAACTAGGATTGAGATGTCCATGGATTTCTAATTAGGACTTAGCCATCCTTGGTGAGAACCATAGTCATGATAGTCTCTCTAAGCCTCAGCTTTCTCATCAGTGAGGATAATGCTCTTACTACTTATCTTAATTGTAATAAGCCAGAAGGACTATAGGGAAGGATTTTATCATTTAAATACCAGTATGTTGTAAGGTGCTTGTTAGTCTTCTTAGAATTCAGAAATCATTGATGAAGTAAGTCTAGAAGTGGAGCTACTGTTTAGAGTTCTTAGACAATGAACAATATTTTAATAAAAGGGGACATCTGAGAATATAATGTTATTTTTTCTAAAAGATCTATTTATGCATACAAGAGCTGGGGTACAGGCCAGAGATGTGGGAGCTGAGAGGATTCACCAGAGACAGAGTGGGGAACAGAACAGGCAGATCGACCGAAGTACACTGCTGAGGGGAGCAGCGGGCGAGTCAGAAGAGGTCTGCTGCACTATGTGGGTTGCTCCCTGGCTGACCTGGGCCAGGGATCGAACTTGTGCTGCAGTGGCTGCAGACAGCTTCATAGGTGGCATCTTAACCCCTTGAGCCACCAGGGAGGTCCCCTATAATGTTATTTTAATAAGAAGCATAACTTGATTTATTAAGTTGCCTGGAATTGCTTTTTCAGAATAACTGCGTGGATAGAAAAAAAATCTGCAACCTGTGTCTTATTTTGACCAATGATTCAAATTAACCTTCATTATTGTACAACCAGGAGCAAGATTGAGCAGCTTTGGGATTTATCCTCTGTGACTGTTAGTGTATAAAACAATATAACCTGCAGGAGCCATCCTGATTCTTTTTGGAATCAGGTGAGAATTCAAGTTACATGATTCAGTTATATAAAACATCCAGAAAGTAACATCAGTATGCAGGTAATGATTTTACTTATCTTGAAAGTATTATATTTTATAGGTTAACAGTTATTGAAACAGCATTATTCCAGGCAGACTTCTTCAGATGGAGGCTTCCTTAGAGGACAACTGAGAGATCAGTTTTTGTGACAACTGTCTTTGCAAAGCCTGTCTTGAGAAATTCAGCTCTATGGTACTATTCTCTATGAGGTTAGGATGAGACAGAAGGTAGTGAAGATTCTTCCATTGTATTTGTCTAAACTCTTTTTTGTCTCAGAATTTTCAAAATCTTCTTAAAGGCTGAATTTAAAATGTGCAAATACTATGTCTTAGATTTTAGGATATTTAGCAGTTTTTATTAAAATATTTTACCTCTTTTTAAAAAAAAGATTTATTTATTTATGCATACAAGAACTGGACCAGAGGTGTGGGCAGTGAGAGGATTTACCGGGGTGGGGAATAGAACAGGCAGATCTACTGAAATACACTGTTGAAGGGAACAGCAGGTGAGACAGGAGAGGTCTGCTGCGCCATGTGGGTCACCTCTCTGGCCGGGGATTGAACTCGTGCTGCAGTGGCTGCGGATAGCTTCGTGGTGCTGCATCTTAACCCCTTGCGCCACTAGAGAGGCCCCATTCTCAAAACTTATTAAGGAAACTAATAACCCAATTATAATAATTGGCAAATGATAAACAGACTCTTTACCAAAGAATAGATACTAGTGACAAATAAGCAATTGGAAAGATGTTCAACACCATTTATCGTAAAACCACAATGAAATGCCAGTACATACCTTTGGAATAGATCATATTGAAATGACTGACCATACCAAATGTTTTTGAGGATGTGGAGAAACTAGAACTCTCATGCACTGCTCATGGTATAAATACTTTGGAAAACAGTTTGATCTTTCAAAAAAAGATTCAGCTGTATTCCTACTGTATGATCCAACCATTTAATGCTGAGATATTCACCTAATAGAAAACAAAGCATGTATTCATACAAAGATTTGTATGTGAATGTTCATGGCAGTTTTGCAATAATTAACTGGAAACAACCCAAAGGGCTATCAGCAAGTAACTGGGCAAACTGAGGTAAATCTGTACAGTGGAATATTACTTAGTGTTAAGGGATGACCTGTTGATATTCAGTATAATGTGGATGAATCTCCAAAACATTGTGTTGAAGTCAGACAAAAAAGTACTGTATACTTTTATTCCACTTATGAGATTCTATAAAAGGTAAACTATGGAGACAGAAGGCAGATCAGTTGTTGCCTGGTGGTGGCAGGAGAAATTATAAGGGATCCAGGAAACATCTATAGATAGGTGTTTTATATACATGTATGACATTGTTCAACTTAAATATGTAGTTTGTGGTATCTCAATCATACCCTAATAAAGCTATTAAAAACTTGATGAGTAATACTTTGGTGGGTAGGTATTCATTGCAATTTGTCCCATATAGTTGGTGCTCACTATTATGAACACAGATAGGTAAATTAGCAATTACTGGTGAAAAAATGGAGACTTGGGGGTAGTTTAAGTCTCATGCTTACTCAGCTGTGAGGTGCAAACTAGGAACATTGGTACCCCCATTGCCCACCACATGGGTCCACATACTTCATCCTGGACTCTAAAACTCTTAAGATTATTCTCTTTTTTCATTAATCCTTTGAGAAATTGTATTTTATTTATGTTCTCTTAATGTTTCTCTCATAGACTTTAACAGAAAACAGATGCCGCCTGATATTTGAACTGTATCTAATATTCTCCCTCAGGGCACAGTCTTTTGCTGAGCGCCTGCGACTGGGCATTGCAGTGATTCACGGAGAAGCACAGGATGCAGAGTCTGACTTGGTGGATGGACGGCATTCCCCGCCTATGGTCAGGAGTGTAGCTGCCATCCACCCTAGCCTGGAGATCCCCAGTAAGTGTCCTGGCCCTTCTTTGTTGCATTCCTCTTTGATTTTAAAGCTAACTTAATTTTTTTCCAAAGGCAAATTAAGTACCTCTTCTATTTTTATTTTTTAAGTTGGCAAAAACTGAAACACATTTCTTAGTCTGTTTGACACAAGTGCACTTCTGCTGGCCCTGTGGATTGGACTCTGAATTCTGTATCTTTATGTCAGTGCCACACTGTTTTGATTAATATAGTTTTGTAATAGCTTTAGAAAGGGGGAAGTGTGAGTCCTCCAATTTTGTCTTTTTCAAGATTGTTTTGTCTATTCAGTGCCCCTTGAGTTTCTGTATGAATTTTAGGATCATTTCATTTCTGCTTTCTGAAAGGGATTACATCGAATTTGTAGATCACTTTGGGGAGTATTGCCATCTTAATAATATTAAGCCTTCTCATCCACAAAAATGAAATGTCTTTCCATTTAAGTTTTCTTTAATTTCTTTCAGCTGTTTTGTAGATTTCAGTGTATAGGTCTTTTACCTCCTTGATAAATTTTTTCCTAGGTATATTATTCATGTTGATGCTTTCGTAAAAGGGCTTGTTTTCTTAATACCTTCTTCAGCGTGTTCATCGCTGGTGTATAAAAACACAACTGATTTTACGGTGTTGCAACTTTGGTGAATTCATGTACAGTCACATGTTTACTAGTGGTCACATATTTAATAGTGGTCTGCAATACAGGTGTGAGGTGGGCTGTACAACACATTTCTCAGAACTGATCCCCGTTGTTAAGTGACCATATTAGCTTTGGTAGTTTTTTGTGTGTGGATTCTTTGGTATTTTTTATGTAGGATAATATCATCTACTAATAGAGATAGTTTTACTTCTTCCTTATCCAGTCTGGATGTCTTTTATTTCTTTTTCTTGTCTAACTGCCCTGGCTAGTGCCTTCAGTACAATGTTGGATAGCAGTGATGAAAGTGGGCATCTTTGTCTTATTCTTGCTCTTAGGAGAAAGTTTTTAGTCTTTCATTAAATATGATATTGGCTGTGTGGTTTTTATAATTGCCCTTTATCAGGTTGAGGAAGTTACCATCTATTCCTAGTTTCTTGCATCTTTTTAAATCATGAGACATTAACTTTTTAAAGTCTTCGGTTTGCTTTCTAATGCAGAAATCTTTTTGTGTGTGTTTTATTCTGACCAGTGCTGATTCCCAAAGAGAAGCCCCCAATCACAGTTGTTGGTGATGTGGGAGGAAGGATCGCCATCATCGTAGTAAGTAAACTCTTTTATTATTAATGTGGTATTTGCCATTGTTACTCTATTAACTTACTCATTAGTTTTGGGGGGCTAGTGCTGTGACCAGCTAAGTCTCATTGAAGTTGGTACCTTATATTAAATGTTTACTTTGGTTCAAAAATTGAAAAATGTTATCGTTAGTTTATATGCAATTGCTAACTACTTTGTTAACTAAATATTGTACAACTCTTTGCCATAAGAGTTGGGAAATTATTTTCTGATAAAAATAGCTACAAAATCTATTGTTTAAAATACTTCCAAAGCCAGTGCACAAAAGGAGTACATTTAATGCTATGTATTTTGTTTTTTGTTTTTTTTTTAATTTTATTTTTATATTCCCCATTCAATTACAACCCCCTTATTTTGACCCCAAACCCTCCTTTCCCCGCCCCCCACACCCATAGAGTGTCTCTGGTTCATAGTTGTTTGTTGGGTTTGATATTTTCTTTCTTATAGTTATTCTTTTTCCTGGTCCTTTATTTAAGTTTTCTAGATTCCTGCTATGAGTGAGACCATCCGGTATTTTTCTTTTTCTTTCTGGCTTATTTCGCTGAGCATGATCCCTTCCAGCGCCATCCATGTTGCTGCAAATTGCATGTGTTTATCTTTTTTGAATGCTGAGGAATATTCCATGGTGTATATGTACCACATCTTCTTGATCCAGTCATCTATTTTTGGGCATTTGGGTTGTTTCCAAAGCTTAGCTATTGTAAATAGTGCTGCTGTAAACATAGGGGTGCAGGTGCTCTTTGGAATTGATGTTTCTGTGTCCTTTGGGTAAATACCTAGGAGTGGAATTGCTGGATCATATGGAAGCTCTATGTTTAGTAGGTCAAGAAATCTCCACACAGCTCTCCATAGTGGTTGGGCCAGTTTGCACTCCCACCAACAGTGCAGGAGATTCCTTTTTCTCCACACTCTCGCCAACATTTGTTGTTGCTAGTTTTTTTAATATGTGCCATTCTCACTGGTGTGAGATGGTATCTCAGTGTGGTTTTGATTTGCATTTCCCTGTTGGCCATTTGCATTTCCTCTTTGGAGAAGTTTCTTTTTAGCTCTTCTGCCCATTTTTTGACTGGATTATTTTCTTTATTTTTGTTGAGTCTCATCAGCTCTTTGTAGATTTTTGTGATCAGTCTTTTATCATTAGTGTTGTGTGCAAAAATGTTCTCCCCGTCGGTGGGGTTTCTCTTTGTTTGGGTTATTGTCTCTTTTGCTGTGCAGGAGCTCTTTAATTTGATGTAGTCCCAGCTGTTGATTTTTGCCTTCACTATCACTGCTTTGGGTGATGTATCTGTAAAGATGTCCTTGATGTGCATATCATGGAGTGTTTAGCCTATATTTCCTTCTATGTATTTTATGGTTTCAGGTCTTATGTCTAGTTCTTTAATCCATTTTGAGTTAGTTTTTGTGCATGGTGTTAGGTAGTAGTCAAGCTTCATTCTTTTGCATGTAGCGACCCAGTTTTCCCAATGCTAGTATTTTGAATACCTTGGGACTTCCACTCAACTCGAGAAATAGAATGTGGGCCGCTGCCCTTGAAGCTGCCTCTGGGCTTGCTCTTCCTGTCCCTTCACAAGTTGTCTCTGACTATGAGCATCATTCATAACCAGTATTTACCTTTGCAGTCTCCATTGTACAAGGAACACTTTTTACAAGTTTCAGATGTGTATTGTTCCTTTGGTCACAGTAATGCCAATATACTTTTGAAAAGAGTAATAGACATATGTGATGTTTATATAGTCAACTATAGACAATGCGTGATACCAATAATTTAAATAAATGATAGCCTGTGAAGCTGTCATCCATAGATTAGGGCCACTGAACTGGGTATTTTGTTAAACATTGTAATCGTTTTCCTGTTTATAAAAACATACGTAAAAAGCACATTCCCCTTCTGCTCAGTGGAATAAATTGGGATAAATAAGGAAAAGGAAAATAGCAAGAAAAGGGTGGGGAAGCCCCACAAAAAGCATCTTCAAACAGTATTCTACGCTTTAAGAAGCCTGCTCAAGGGACATTTCTGGAACACCAGTACCGAGAGGGCTCAGTTGTACATGGTGGGAATGAGATGGGGGGAGAGACAGCCTGCAGTGACAGGCACTGTGTAGGAGAAACAGCTAATTTTTCATGTGATATTAGCCAGATCCTTTCTTTTCCAGGTTGTCTAAACCTGCTTTTGCAAAAGTGTTCATGTCCCTTTTGCTAAATCTGTAATTTGACAGGATGACATTATCGATGATGTTGACAGCTTTCTTGCTGCAGCAGAGACCCTGAAGGAAAGAGGTGCATATAAGATCTTTGTGATGGCGACTCATGGCTTGTTATCCTCAGACGCTCCCCGACTGATTGAAGAATCTGCCATCGATGAGGTAACGGCCGGGCTGTGTGCTGGTGCGCGTCCTCCTCCTGGCCTGAGTGAGCAGGTGGAAGCAGAACTGTTTGGCAGTGAAGAATGGATTCAAAATGAGGGTTGTGCTTGCCTTTCACTGCTGTGAGCCTCTGACTTTGGCCATTGTTCTAGTTACTGGTTTCAGTGACTCCTAAGTCTAGCACCTTGTCCGTGCAGTGCTGTCCAGTGCTTTGCCTCTCTGAGTCCCACCAAGCCCTGCAGGGTGCGTGTCGGCCCCCCTTTTAGAACTAAGAAATTGTGCATCAGGAGAGTTAAGAGACTTCTTACGGTCAGATAGCTGCACCACCCAGCTTTTGGGTTCAAATCTAGGTTTGCTTGGTTCAAAGCCCAGCCCTTTCCCTAGTACAGATGCCTGTGGTATGAAATTGGGAGAGTAAGGCAAACCGCACAATTTTCCTAAGCTGCCTGCAGCTTCCAGTGTCACTGAGGCAAGGTCATCAAGGCTTGCCCTCTCCGCTTGTCTGTCCACCTCACTCCCGAGGCTGGCCAGTGACTGGGGGTGATTATATAAGCCCAGTTCTTTTTCTCTCTTAAGAAATTGAAGTTTTATCCTCTATATGCCTGGGTATTGAATCTTCAATGAGTTACACTCCTTTTGCTTTTCTGAGCCTCACATTTTACTCTTCCATGTGGGATCTCCCTGACCCTGGCTCTGTGTTTATTGGATTCAGGATGCCTTCGCACAGATGGAAGGCTGGATTCACAGGGCTCAGATCAGTATTGCCTCACGCGGCTGGACAAAACATACTAAAAATGAAGAATGATGTTAAAGGTGTTCCAGGTAGCAAAATCAACAACACAGAATTCACATATTACGTAAAATGGAAAGAGTGAGGACCGAAGTTCTCACTGGTCTGTCCACATGTGGTGCTAAGTGGGGTTTTCTTGGGTGCTGTGTGTGGGCACTTTAGAAAGAAGAGGTAGAGGGGACTGCTGGCGCAGGCCTCTCAGACCAGAGTGAACTTTGGAGAAGAGGCAGAAAACCAGGAGCAGCAGACCTAAGTAGCAGGAGCTCTTCAGAAAGAGGCCACCCTATGGCTGTTTTTACCTGCACGAGAGGGTGCCCTGTTGTTGCTACTCCCTGGGGGAAGTTGGTCAGAACTAATGGCCAGATGGGTTCCTGTGTTCACCCTGGCTAGAAAGAACAGTTTTTCATGTTAACGTATAGACCAAGTGTAGTTGCACAGCAGATAATGAAGTTACAAATAATATAAAACTAATGGCAGAATCAACACATTAGGAGGTGGAAGAGGGGAGTGAGGGGAGGCTTTGCCCTTGTCTTTCTGAGTAGGATGCCATAAATAGTAGTTGGGCTAGTAAATCAAGATATGAACTTGTGGTGCAGGAGGTTGAGCGCTGTGCTGTGAGGCTGTCCACAGCCTCTCCAGTGTGGGTTCGATCCCGGGCGGCCGTGGAGATACCCACATGGTGCGGCAGACCTCTCCTGTCTCGTCCGCTGCTCCCCTCAGTAGTGTATTTCAGTCGGTCTGCCTGTTCTGTTCCCCACTCTGTCCCTGGTGAATCCTCTCACCCTCCTGCGCATCTGGCCTGTACCCCGGTTCTTGTATAAAAATAAAATAAATCTTTAAAAAAAAAACCTAATGAATTGTGCACTTTAAATGGTGAGTTGTATGATAGTGAATCGTAGCGCAACAAAGCTGTTATTTTTAAGTGGTTACAGAGCCTAGGTATAGCCTGCCTCTGGGATTGCTCTTCATACTGATTTTTAACCTACGGCCACCCTAGTGGCCATAGTTTGCACGATTGTCAAGTCTTAACCTGCAAAGTGCGGGTAGTGTTCACATGAACTACAAACACTGTTGAAGGTTGGCCCACCGGTTTCCTGTCAAGGGGAACCTCAGAAATTTGAGAATGTATCAGATTTGCAGACCAAACCAGAGGCTACTTGGTTTTATGATTCTCTCATTTTATTTTCTCTTAAATTGCAGGTGGTAGTTACCAATACAATTCCACATGAAATCCAGAAGCTCCAGTGCCCCAAGATCAAAACTGTGGATATCAGCATGATCCTTTCAGAAGCCATCCGCCGGATTCACAATGGGGAGTCCATGTCCTACCTTTTCAGGAACATAGGTTTAGATGACTGAACAGCTTTGCTATCTTAAAACTCCTGAGGGCCAAACTGGATGAGAACTGTGAGGGTTCGTGCCTGATTCGATGTATTTCACAGGAGCGTGTTTTGTTCTTTTCTTCTTGTTAATTCCTATAAAGATAGACCAACTTTTTATGTCGATTTGGGTGTTTATGAGTTTTCTGGGTAATTTTTATAAAAGAAGAACTATATTCTCTGCATAATTAAGTAAGACCCGGTTGTTTATAGTTTAACTATTTAAAAAATAACTTGGAATAAGGTTTTTAAGCTCACAGCATTTTTCCAAAATTGCTGGAGCCCCAGTACTTAAAAAAATAATAAATGAAATACTGTATGATACCTATAATTGAAAAAACAGATTATACTGTTGAATCCAGTTAACACCCTTCTTGGAAATGCTTTTATAAGCAAGCTTATGGAATATGTGATCATTATTTATTTTCTGCAACAAAAGAGGGAATAAAAACTTAATTTTGTGTGTGTTTTTTTTAAGCTTTGTGTTTTGGCAGTTGTTTTATAACTAAAGAAATAAATGAAAGCTGACTATACATGCTGTGGATGGTGAAATGTTCATCAGCTTCTTGAGTTTTCTATTCTTCAGCTTTTTATGGGGATGCAGGAACTTTAGGGATGTAATGTCCCATGTTTGTCTACGCCCTTCTCATTCCTGGCATGCCATTTGCTCCAGCAGAGGAATTCAAGCCTCGGATAGCTCATCAAGTTGGTGTGAGCTGTCTTCTGCATTTTGGCATGACTTGGTTCTGCTCCTTCTTCAACAGCATAGCCATTCTCAAAACCAGACACACCACTGCATCCTCTGGTGGTGAGATGCTGGAGGGGGTCCCAAAGGGCAAGTAATGTGACCCTTGTCGGCATCAAGTGTCCACATCTCAGCATCACCCATTTTGGAGTTTAGAAATTAGCACTAGAAACTTACTAGGTAATATGGGGGTCCTGAATGTTATGCTAGCACATTCTTTCACTAAGGTCACATGATAGAAGTTCCATCCAGTTCATCCAGTTCATCCATGATAGAAGTTCCATCCAGTTCATGGAGGAAAAAATTAAGACTTACAAAGAAAAAGGTGATGTTTTCTTCCCATAAAACCCTTGCTTCCTGCCTGCCTATATTTGAATCTGGAAAAAAACAGCAGTTGACTTAGTGCAAAATAAGATTATTGTTTGCCATCTCAGGGTTTCTTAGTGCTCCCCAGACTCTTAGGGACTTGCTCCAGAGCAGGCCAGGGACTCTGTGTGTCTAGAAACTTCCCCCAGGGATTAGATGTTCTCACATTCCCATGTGCTCCCCTCCTGCAGTGCCCAGCTCCCCCCCCAAGCCCCAGCATATCTTACTTGTGAAGAAACAGCTTCAGAGGAAGGTATCCCCTCTCTCCCTCCTCCCAAGTAGTCTTCCCTGGCTAATAATAGAGTTATCTATTTTGAGAACATGTTCCTAGAAGTAGGACTTAAGATCTTCACAATCAGACTTTGGAAATACCACACTGACAGTCAGCTGTTTCAGCTGGTGCAGCTCTGGACAGTAGCACATTGTCACCCACTAACCAGACACTGCATTGGCCAGGAGAGCTTCAGGGATGGGTCTTAATGCCCTGAAGAGAGGAGCCCTCTGTCCATCAGCACCTTCACATGTATTCTCTGGAAGGGGCTGAAACAGCTTCACAGCAATCTCCCCTCTGCACACCCTTTGCTGTGTGGTCTTGTCTCCCATCCTTTCCCCTCAGATACCATCTTACCATTGGACTCATTCAGTAAGAAGTCTCCTCTAGGTGCCTGTGGCCCATGAGGTTTGATACGCGTGGCTTTTCTTGCTGTGTCATCTTTCATGAAGAGAAACAAATTATAGATGTAAATTAAAAAAAAATGAATTGTTTTCCTTCGTGTAATGAACTTGTAAAACTAGGACCCTTCAAATCCACAAGGACTTGGGGGTATGCACCCAAGGGGCGTGAAGGTGAGAACCTGGAGGAACCCACCACCTGGTGGGGTCGGGACCCAGGCATGTACAGTCACGGGTCCTCACAGAATGGGGTGGGGCACAGAGAAGGAGCATTACATACAACGGGCCAGGATTAGGTGAACAGGGAGACGGGACAGTGGTGGTGTGTGGGATGTCTGCTGTGGCTAGAGCAGGAGGAGTTGGTGAGGGAGGGATGCAGGTGGGGGCTGCAGGATAAAGGTTCTGGGGTTCTGAGGGCTGCAGAGCAGAGAAAAGGAAGTCTCCCACCCAAGCCCCCTACCATCCTGCTTCCTTCCAAGAGAAAACCACGGACACGAGCTGTTGTGTGTAACAGACTTCTGCTCAGCCAGAGAAGACCTTTCAGCTTCCAAACTACTGTCACCACTTACCAGGAGGCAACATGGGGAATTGAACCTAGAAATACTGTAACAGTAAAAGGCTACTAGTTTCCAATATTGATTCTAATGTCATCACTTGACAGACAAATGTGAGTTAGAACAGCACTCTCCGGGCTCCAAGAACAGAGCAATGTCTCTGAGTAAGTGCATGCCTGGACAGTTCAGCCACTACTGTGTGCCAGAAGGTTATTCATTCAGTTCTCACCATTCCTTTCTTATTCAGTCTGGATGTGGAAGGGAGGAAGTTTTAATCTGAATCTTAGCTCAATTACTTAAGAGTGGGTCCTGGGGGAAATAAATGATAAGAACTGAATAATGTCCATCAATGGATGACTGGATAAACGAAATGTTATATATCCATATGATGGAATATTATTCAGCCATAGGAATAAATGCCACAACATGGATGATGATGCCATTTATGTGAAATTTCTAGAACTGGCACAGCATTAAGGACAGAAAGTATACTTGCAGTTGCTAGGGGGTGAGGGGCAAGGGAGTAGGAACTGAATTATTAGTAGTTTCTACTTGAAGGGATGGAAAATTTCCAGAACAAGATACTGGTAATTATTACAAAATACTGTGAATTTACTGGAAGTCACGGAAATGTATACTCTAAAGTGACTGAAGTAGCGAAATAAGCCAAAAAGAAAAAGAAAAATACCGGATGGTCTCACTCATAGCAGGAATCTAGAAAACTTAAATAAGGGACCAGGAAAATGAATAACTATAAGAAAGTGAAAATCAAAATCAACAAAAAACTATGAACCAGAGACACTTTTAGGGGGTGGGGGCGGGAGGGGAGGGATTGGGGTCAGAATGGGGGGCTTCAATTGTATGGGGAATATAAAAATAAAATTTATTATTTAAAAAAAATAAATAAAGTGACTGAAGTGATAAATTTAATGTTCACATATTTTACAAAATAATGTTGAAAGAAATGAAAGGAGACGTAAATAAATGGAAAAACATCTCATGTTTATGGGTTGGAGGATTTAACATTGTTAAGATGACAACATGACCCAAAGTGATCTACAGATTCAGTTGAATTCCCAGAAAAATCCCAACCTTGTTTTTTTTTCTAGAAATAGAAAAACTCATCCTAAAATTTATGTGGCCCTCTAGGCATTTCAATAGCCAAAACAATTTTTGAAAAAGAACAAAGTTGAACTGGCTATTCTCAATTTCAAAATGTATTATAAAACAACCATTATCAAAAAGCAGTGTGGTAAATGGCATTGGAGAGACTTACAGACCAATGGAATAGAATTAAGAGTTCAGAAATAAACCTATGCATTTATGGTCTTGATTTTTGACAGGGGTATCAAGACCTTTGAGTGGGAATAGTTTTTTTAAAAAATGGTTCTGGGACTACTGGATATACACATGCAAAAGAATGAATTGGACCCTTAGCTCACACCATTATACAAAAGTTAACCCAAGATGGATCAAAGACCTACATATAAGAGATAAAATTATTATTTTTTAAAGATTTATTTATGCATACAAGAACTGGGGTACAGGCCAGAGGTGTGGGGGATGATAGGATTCACCAGAGACAGAGTGGAGGAGCAGAATAGGCACATCTGCTGAAATACACTGCTGAGGGGAGCAGCGGGCAAGACAGGTGAGGTCTGCTGTGCTGTATGGGTCAGCTCCCTGGCCAGGGATTGAACTCATGCTGCAGTGGCTGGTGATAGGTTGATAGCACTGAGACTTTAACCCCTGTGGCCACCAGGAAGGCCCAAGAGCTAAAATTATAAAACTTCTAGAATAAAATACAAAAGGAAGAGTTCATGAGCTTGGGTTTGGCAATGATTTCTTAGATATGACACAGCTAAAGTACAAACAACAAAAGAAATAACAAATTGGATTTTATGAAATGAAACTGGACTTTTTCAGATTTGTCATGTTGAAGGACATTATCAAGTCAGTGAAAAAACAGCCTAAAAATTGGGAGGAAATACTTGCAAATTATATGTCTGATAAGAGTCTGTTACATAACCTTATAACTCAACTGGAAGCACAACAAAAAGGCAAAAGAAAAATGAAAAGAAAATCCAATTAAGTAATGGGCAAAGGCCTTGAATAGAGTCTCTCTATTCTCCAAAGACACAGATAGCCAAAAGCATATGAAAAAATGCTCAGTGCCATGAGTCACCAGGCAAAGCAAATCAAAAGCCACAACGAGCTACCCCTGCATCCCGCTTGGTTACACTACAAAGCCATCACAACAAACTAGAAAATAAGCTTTGGCGAGAATGTGGATAAACTGGAACCATCATACACAGCTGGTAGGGTGTAAATTGGTGAAGCATGTGGAAATAGTTTGGACATTTCCTCCAAAATTCAAACATAGACTTACCCTCTGACCCAGCAATTCCACTTCTAAGTATATACCCCAAAGAATTGAAAGCAGCAATCAATTAATTCCCCACCTCCACTTTCTTCATACTGGGAACTTTGGGAAGCCGCCTGGGCACGTGGTAGCCTCTCAGTGGGTGTCAGCATCTCATAAAGAAGGCAGGGGTGGGCGGCTCCAGCCATTTAAACAGGGCAGCCATTGAGACACATACTTCCAATGTAATGAGGAGGTAAGTATACATATTGTTCCTATTGTTCACAACTTGCTTCTTCAAGTCAACTATGTATCATCCTCCCATTCTATAAAGCCACCTCCTCATCTTTTTTAATGGTCACCATTTTCCATGGTGTGGATATACCGCAATTCCCTTGACCTCCCTTCTGGACAGGCATACAGGCAATTTCCAGTTTTCTGCTACCCTGACCTTCTTGCACATGCAAGAGTGGACATTGTGTGTTTCTATAGAGAAAGACAGACAGATGATAGTTCACAAGGATAAACTGATGAAATCTGTGTTTACTGCAGGAGCAATAAGGTCGCTGGAACTGGATCTGGCAGCCCCTCCTGAGCCACCTAAACTTGGGGGGTTTAGTCCACAAGTTGGTGCAGAATAGCTGTGAACAAACTTTTACTCATGTACGTATGGCCTGTTATAGTTCTTGCTTGCTCGTTCACATGGTTTAACTGAGGCAAGTCTTGCACAAACCTGAGGCACTTAAAATAAACCCATGGATGTCTTCTCTCCCTCCCTGAAAAAAGTTAGAGATGGCTCCAGTTCTCCTACTTTAGGCCTGGCCGACCCCTCCCACCTGGTCCCTACTCCTTGTCCAGGAGATGCTTTACATGAAACTGAGAATGGCCATATATAAAAAGCAAACATTTGGTCTCTATTCCCAGTGCCTGGCAGTTCCTAAACCCTTGGAATCTGCAGTGATGAGTGCCTTTTGTATGCTAATAAGCTGACAGTGGCAGGGGTTTCCAGGAAGGGGACTGGTGCAAGAAAGACCAAGGCATTAGAGGGTTGGAATTTTTGACATCAGCAGGACCTCAAGGGAGAGCAGAAGGGCTGGAGGTTGAGTTAGTCACCAAGACCTATGCGTGAGTTGATGGAACATGCATGATATGAGCTGCCATAACCCCCTGCACAGTGGTACTCCCGGTTGGTGAACACACCCACATGCTGGGACTTCAGCAGGGACAGAGCTCCTGCACTTGGGACCTTCTGAGCTTCGCCCTGTGTGCCTCTTCACTGGCTGTTTATCTGTGTCCTTTATCATAGCCTGCATAATAAGTGGATAATATTAAGTGAAGTGTTTCCCTGAGTTCTGAGAACAGTTCTAGCAAATTACTAAACCTCAGGAGGGCACATGGTAACCCCCAATTTATAGGTCAGTCAGAAGTATGGGAAGCCCAGGATCTGAAATGGGGGCAGTCTTATGGGCTGAACCCTCAACCTGTGGGGTCTGTGCTGACTTGGTCTTTAGTGTCAGAACGGAATAGAATTGCAGGCCATCCAGGCAGCATCTAGAGAAGTGGAGAATTGGTTAGTTTGGGAGAAAACCCACCTATTTGCTGTTTGACTGTTTGGCAGCGGGGCTTCCTCTCGGGACATGTGCTGCTTGCAGTGATGCCAGAGGATGTTATCTATGACTTTTCAGCTGGGCTGGCGCCTGCCATTCTTCTCCTGAACTAAGTTGGACCAGAAGAGTTGAACTGTGGGTATGGCCGGTGGGGTTGGATGGGGTGGGAGTGGAAAGGGAGGGAGCTTGAGTGTGGAGGTTCTCCCTCTGGTCTTCGGCTCCCACCTCCCACCTTCCCCGGTCCTGGTCTGTCAGGGCAACACCCCCACCTCTCTTCCCCCAAGCTTTTGATCAGAAGAGGGTTCTCTCTTAGTGGTTTATTTCCTTCAGAAACCAGGCTGAAGAGAGAGGGCCAATGCTATTTTTCCAGCTACTTCATCTTCAGGAGCTAAATCTAAGAAATCTGGACACTATCCATTCTGACCAGTACAAAAGGATGTTTTGACTTATGATACATTTCTAGAAATATCTGGGGAAGTCGACACCATCTGTGAGGCTAGTTGGTCAGAGGGGAGGCAGGTGGCGAGGAGGGCTTTCTGCCCCTGCCTCAGGTTTCCTGTAAGTGGTACTTGGCTTTTTCTCCTGTCTAGTCACAGGACTTGTCTCAGGGTGTGAAGGGATTAATCTTTAAGCCCTTTACCTCAGGTCACCGAGTAAAAGGACAGGTTTGCAGGCCAGCATGTTCCCAGCACAGCTCACTCATTAACACTTTTGAAAAGGGCTGTGTGTCCTGGTTAAACTCCAAGTGCTTTGCAAAGCCACAGGCTGTGTCAATGAGACACCTGTGGCTGTGCACGCTGCTTTAATTAGTGAGTGAGCACCCGCCAGGAAGGGGTGGATGGAATGTGATGGAAGCTGAGCCATCGTCGCCACCAACGGGGAAGACTTGGCATCAGAACTGGAGCTGAACTCCAGCTCTGTCTCTTAAGTGCTGCATAAGGACAAAGGGCTCAGCCTCTCAGCCTCTGTTCCTTGACTGTGATTTAACATCACTTCTGAGTTGTTGCTTTGAGGATGAAACGGGATGATGTGCAGACACCTTGAGCACCATCCTTGGCTCCTGGCAGGCAGTGCTTGGAGATCTAGTGCTCCTCCATGGAACTGGGCAGACCAGGACCTGAGCCAATGGTCACATTGAGGGGGCCTGCACCTGTGTCATTGGTCCAGAAAAAGAGAACAGAAATGTTGGTGATGGGCCTTATTATCCAACCCAGGGAAGTTTTTGGGCCACCATCCCAAGTCCCTCTATGTCTGCACGGGGTTCCATTGCCACGGGGGGATGCGGCTGCATGTTGAGGGGTAAGGCAACAGTCCATGCTTCTCACGCGAATTAAATATACATTGAACTGATCATTAGATAGCTTAGCCTTTTCTTTCTGGACTGTTCTGATTGCCTTCCACTAAATTCCCTTTATTCTCCCCACACCTCTTCTGAGTTGAAGAAGACTCCCGTCCCTCCTCCCTGTGCTCCCCCATGGCCTACTGAGTGTGGAGGGGACGGAGCTGCACTTTGAAGCAGTTTTCCTGCACACAGCTATGCTGTGAGCAGCAGATGCCACCATCCCCTCGGTTTAATGATCAATTTAATGCTTTCCAGGAAGCCCTATCCCTGACCAGGCTTGGCCCATAGTCCCTTAACACTGGCACCTGCTGCAGGATGGCAATGGACAACAGCACTAGCGACCCCCATGAGCCTGGACCGCAGCTGAACGTGGCCGACATCATTGTCATCACTCTGTATTTTGCTCTGAATGTGGCTGTGGGCATTTGGGTAAGAGGACTCCATGGGTGACCGGCTGGGATGTGGGCGCTGTGGGCAGACACATGCTCATGGCATCAGCTTTGGCTCCCTTGAAGGTCCAGTGTCTCTGGGGTCCCCCTTCCAACCTTGGGTTAGACTTGTCAGAGACCTTGACCCAGAGCCTTTTTCTCTTCGGGCAATGACTTCTCAACCTGAGAGGAGAGGACATTCTCTCTGTGGGGCAGTCCTAGCCGGACTGTCCCTGGGCTCTCGAAACTGGACAGTGTAGTTCGTCTTCCTCCATATTAGATGGGCTCATGTGTGACTATGTACCCAAACGATAAGGTCACAGAGATTCCCTGCTGCACCCAATACCTGCTGGGTCAGAAAGCAGAGGGAGGGAGGGCATCTGGGATTCAGGGATCTTTATTTTATTTATTTATTTATTTATAAATATTTATTTATACAAGCACTGGGTACAGTCAGAAGCGCGGGAGGGTGAGAGAATTCACCAGAGCCAGAGCGGGGAGCAGAGCAGGCAGAAGGACCAAAGTACACTGCTGAGGGGAGCAGCGGGCGGCAGGAGAGGTTTGCGCACCATGTGGGACCCTCACCCGTTGGCTGGGGATCGGCCGGGGATCAGCCGGGGATCGAACTGGCGCTGCCGAGGCTGTGAGCAGCTTCGCAACCCAGCGCTCAACCACTGCACCACCAGGGAGGCCCCTCAGGGATCTTTATTTTTAACAAGCTCCCTGGGATCTGTGTCCACCTACCCAGCCTAGTTCATAAGCCAGCTTCTCTCACCTGCGATAAGAAAGTGATCTCAGCCCATGAGACCCCTGCTACTCCCACCTTGCACATCACCGGTCCTCCCACTGCCCAGGCACATACCAGCTTCTTGCAGGTGAAACCTGGGGCTGTGCTGCACAAAGGGCGCCTCCTGCCTGCTCATGCTGCTGATGTTGGAGGCCTTCCTAGAGGGGAGGTAGACGCCACAAGCCAGCACTTTGGCTCTGCAGGCCACCTTCCCTCCCCTCTCCCCCTCAGCTGCCCAGGACAACACTCCTGGTCCTGACACACTGTGGTCTTCATCCCCCCTGGAGAATGAATGCCCCTTGTTACCTTCACTAAGCCTGGGGGCTGGGAGAGGAGACTGCTCATGTCCCCAGCCCTGGTATCCTAGGAAATACTCAGCATTCTGGGTCTCAGGGTCTGGATCTGTAAGATGTACAGACCATTTTCCTCATCCCATGTGCTGGACCCTGTGGCTGGCTGGTTCCATAGTCAGAGTGGTGCTTGGTGCTCCCGGCAGTCAAAGCAGTGGCAGGAGCGGTGGCAATAGTGGTGATAGTGGCAGCAAGGGCAGTGTAGTGGTGACTGTAGGCTGTAGTAGTGGTAGTGGGAGTAGTGGTAGCAGCAAGAACCTTAACCTGAATGAATTCTTAGGTGATATAGTAGTACATCCCAAGGAAACCGGTGCTGGCCATCAGGAAAGCTGAGTTCTAGTCCTGGCTCTGTTCCTGTGCAAGCAAGTTACTTAACATATCTGGGCCTCCGTTTCCTTCAACACAAAAGTTGGCAGGCAATTCAGGGGGGCGGGGGCTCCTGCATGGTGCAGAACAGGCAGTGAAGGGTGCTGGAGGTCAGGAAGATTTGAAGACAGAAGAGGAGAGAGAGGCTCTCATCGACCTGGGTGGGCGTTTAGTTGGTCAGGCACATCTCAGATGTTTTGGGCATCTGAGCCAGAGCCTTTCTGCCGGGTGACTCAGGTCCAGCCATCTCACTGCCCAGGACACACCCTTCCCAGCACAGCCTTCCCATGTACAGGCTGGTGCCACTGGCAGTGGTGCCATGTGAGTTCTGACCTGGCCCTCCAAGCAGGCCCCCCTGGGTGCCACTGGCCGGAGAGCTGTGAGCATGTGCAGAAGAGTACAGGGCCACTGGGAGGGTGCTGGAACCTGAGGGAGCTTGTATAGGCACTGATGGCTCAGAGGCAGACTGAGCAAGCTGGGCAGGCACAGGCCTGCTGAAGTGCTCTGCTGGTGGGGTTAAGAGAGCCGGGGAGGGGGCCTTCAAGGAGCTGATCCTGGAGACAGGACCTTGAACTGAGTCTGCTGTGTCCTTTACAGTATGGGTTAACCAGTGACAGACACCTGCTTTGAATGAGCCCAAACAAGGCAGGACATGTAATGGCATCCACACTGAAAAGTACAGCCCTGGGGAAGGCTTTGGGTGCAGTGTATCTATTCCAGGGGTTTCCAAGTATCAGCAAGGCTATGGCTGTATTTCACTGTGCATTCCTCTTGGCCCCTGCCCCTGTGTGACTTTACTTTGAGTCCAGTTTCCTTCACAGAGGACACATGCCTAGGCTAGTGGTTGAGACTGTGTTCAAATTCTTATTTATGTTTTATTTATGAGTAATATGTATTAAGAAAGCATCCACCACCATCTGTTGCACCCTCTCCACAACTGCTTCTTCTTTTTGAGAGTTAATGTTTTCATATTCTTTTTTTTTTAAAGATTTATTTATTTATGCATACAAGAACTGGGTTATAGGCCAGAGGTGGGGGGTGGGGGGTTGAGAAGATTCACCAGAGACAGAGAGGGTTGCAGAACAGGCAGATTGACTGAAAATACACTGCTGAGGAGAGCAGTGAGTGAGACAGGAGAGGTCTGCTGCGCCATGTGGGTCAGCTCCTGGCCCGGCATTGAACTAGTGCTGCAGTGGCTGGTGATAGCTTCATTGTGCTGAGACTTAACCCCTTGAGCCACCAGGGAGGCCCTGGTTTCATATTCTTTGAATAGATCCCCAGAAGTGGGATTGCTGGATCATATGGTATGTCTCTTTTTAGCTTTTTGTGGAAGATTCATTCTGCTTTCTGAAATCGTTGCCTCTGTTTACATTTCAACCAACAGTTTATGAGGGTTCTTTTTTCTCCACAGCCTTGTCAACATTTGGTACTAGTCTTTTGATGTAGGCTATTCTTACAGGCGTGAGATGTTATCTCATCGTGGCTTTGATGCATTTCCCTGATATAAGTGGTGATGAGCATTTTCTCATGTCCTGTTGGCATCTGTACGTCCTCTTCAGAGAAATGTCTATCTAGATCTTCTGTCCTTTTTTCAATTAGGTTCATTGTATTTTCATTGTTGCGTTACACAAGTCCTTCATATGTTGTGGATATCAATGCATTATCAGATCTATGGTCTGCAAATTTCTGCTCCCTTTCAGCAGATTTTTAAAAATATTTTATTTTATATAATTCTTATATCATTTTTCATTTTTGCACAATGTATGCATTTTCATTTTGGTTATATTCCCCATACAATTGCACCCCCCCCTTATTTTGATCCTAGTCCTTCCTCTCCTCCCCCCCACCCCATAGTGTGTCTCTGCTTTATAGTGGCTTGTTGATTTTGATTTTTACTTTGTATTAATTGGTCCCTTATTTAGGTTTTCTAAATTCCTGCTATGAGTCAGACCATCTGGTATTTTTCTTTTTCTTTTTGACTTATTTCGCTGAGCATGATCCCTTCCAGCTCCATGTGTTTATCTTTTTTGACTGCAAACTGCATGTGTTTATCTTTTTTGACTGCTGAGTAATATTCCATGGTGTATATGTACCACATCTTCTTGATCCAGTCATCTATTTTTGGGCATCTGGGTTGTTTCCATACCTTAGCAATTGTAAATAGTGCTGCTATAAACATAGGGGTGCAGGTGCCCTTTGGAATTAATGTTTCTATGTCTTTTGGGTAAATATCTAGGAGTGGAGTTGCTGGATCATATGGAAGCTCTATGTTTAGTAGGTCCAGAAATCTCCACACAGCTCTCCATAGTGGTTAGACCAGTTTGCACTCCCACCAGCAATGCAGGAGAGTTCCTTTTTCTCCACACCCTCGCCAACATTTGTTGTTGCTAGTTTTTTTAATATGTGCCATTCTCACTGGTGTAAGATGGTATCTCATGGTAGTTTTGATTTGCATTTCCCTGATGACAAGTGATGTTGAACATTTTTTTATATGCATGTTGGCCATTTGCATTTCTTCTTTGGAGAAGTTTCTTTTTAGCTCTTCTGCCCATTTTTTGACTGGATTATTTTCTTTGTTGTTGTTGAGTCTCATCAGCTCTTTGTAGATTTTTGTGATCAGTCCTTTATCATTAGTGTTGTGTGCAAAAATGTTCTCCCAGTCGGTGGGGTTTCTCTTTGTTTTGGTTATTGTCTCTTTTGCTGTGCAGAAGCTCTTTAATTTGATGTAGTCCCAGCTGTTTATCTTTGCCTTCACTATCACTGCTTTGGGTGATGTGGCTATAAAGATGTCTTTGAGGTGCATGTCATGTAGTGTTTTGCCTATATTTCCTTCTATATATTTTATGGTTTCCGGTCTTATGTCTAGTTTTTTAATCCATTTTGAGTTGGTTTTTGTGCATGGTGTGAGGTAGTAGTCAAGCTTCATTCTTTTGCATGTAGCGACCCAGTTTTCCCAGCACCATTTATTGAACAAACTTTCTTTGCTCCAATGCATATTCTTTGCTCCTTTGTCAAAGATTAGTTGACCATAAATCTGTGGGTTTATTTCTGGATTTTCTATTCGGTTCCATTGTTCCGTGTGTCTGTTCTTGTTCCAATACCATGCTGTTTCAGCAGATTTTTTTTTTTTTTGGCTGATATTTTCTCTTGCTGTGCAGAAGCTTTTGAATTTGAAGCTTTCATTTCCCTTACAGTGTGGTTGAGTCCACAAAGACCTCTTGAAGACTGATATCATCAAGCATATCACCTGTTTTCTTCTATGTATTTTATGGTTTTGAGTGTTACAGGCAGGCCTTTAATTCATTTTGAATTAATTTTTGTGTGTGGAGTTAAAGAGTGATCCAATTTCATTCTTCTGCTTGTGGCTGTCAAGTTTTCCCAGCATTTTGTTAGAGAGATTTTCCTTTCTCCTTTGTATGACCTGTGGCTTCTTTGCCATAGATTAAAGTGTTGATATATATGTGGGTTTACTTCTGGGTTCTTCATTCTATTCCATTGATCCATGTATCTATTATTCTAGTAACATATTGTTTTAATTACTGTCACTTTGTAATAGAGTGAAAGTTGGGTGACATGATGATTGCATTTTTCTCGATTGCTTTAGCTATTCAGGGTCTTTGTGGTTTCTACATAAATTTTACTATTTTGGGTTTTATGTCCTTAAAAATCATTGAAATTTTAATAGTGATCTTATTTAATCTGTATATTGCTTTTGGTATGATGGTCATTTGATTATATTGATTCTCCCCATTCATAATGGAATATCTTTCTATCTCTTTGTGTCTTTCTTTATATCTTTTAAAGATGTCTTGCAGTTTTCACTGTATAGGTCTTTCACTTCCATTGTTAAATTTATTCCTAGTTTTTTGATTCAATTTTGATGCAAACAGGACTGTTTTCTTAATTTCTTTTTCTTCTCATTCATTATTTGCATGTAAGAATGCAACAGATTTTTGAATATTGATTTTGTAACTTGCTTTTTTTTGGTCTTCATTCATTGTTTCTAATAGTTTTTTAGTGGTGTTTTCAGGATATGTATCTCCATATATAGATATACATCTCTCTCTCTCTATATATATATATGTATGTATGTATGTATGTATGTGCATATCTATTAATTATACCATCTGCAAATAATGATAGTTTCACTTCTTTTCCAATCTGGATACTTTTTATTTCTTGTTGTTGTCTAATTGTTCTGACTAAGACTACTAATAGTAAGTTAAAGAGAAGTAGTACAGTGTTTTCTTCCTGATCTTAAAAGAAAACATTTCAGTTTTTCACTGCTGAGTATATTAGCTGTTTGTAACATATGGCCTTTATTATATTGAAGTAGGTTCTTTTTTTAAAGATTTATTTATGCATATAAGATTTTTTTTTAAGATTTATTTATTTATGCAAGCACTGGGTACAGTCAGAAGCGCGGGAGTGTGAGAGAATTCACCAGAGCCAGAGAGGGGGACAGAACAGGCGTGATGAAATACACTGCTGAGGGGAGCATATGCATACAAGATTTTTTATTACTTTTCAGTTTTTTACACTTGTGATTAATTTGTTCAAGTTTTCCCTCTCATCCTGGTTAGCATATAGCTATATATGCTTTAATATCATAAAGTTGCTCACAGTAGTCTCTTTGTATTTTATGGCATCTGTTGTAATTTTTCCTCTTTCATTTTTTATTCTATTTATTTGGGTTTTCTCTCTTTGTGTGCCTAGCTAAAGGTTTGTGGCTTTTGTTTACCTTTTCAAACTGACTGTTGGTTACATTGATCTTTTGTATTGTCTTTCTGGTTTCTATTTCATTTATTTTTGGTCTGATTTTTATTACTTCCTACCTTCTACTGAATTTTGGCTTTGTTTGTTCTTCTTTCAAGTTGCTTTAGATATAAGGTTCAATTATTTATTTGGAATTTTGATCCTTGATGTAGGCCTGTATTTCTATTAGCTTCTCTCTTAGTACTGCTTTCCAGCATCCTATGGGTTCTGCTAATTCCTATCTTCATTTTTGCTAGTCTCCAAATATTTCTTACTACTGTTTTAATTTCCTCATTGACCAATGGATATTGAGAAGCATGTTGTTTAATTTCTACATGTTTGAGGCTTTTCCAGTTTTCTTTTTGTTGTTGATTTCTAGTTTCATAGTGTTGTGATTGAAGAAGATACTTGTTATGATATCATTCCTTATAACTTTATTGACAGTAGTTTTGTGTCCTAACATGTGGTCTATCCTTGAGAATGATACATGTGCCCTTGCTATAAATTTTGCTGTTTGGGAGTGGAACGTTCTGTAAATGTCTATTAAACCCGTCTGGTCTAGTTTGTCCATTAAAGCTATTGTTTCCTTATTTATTATCTGTCAGTTGATCTGTCCATGGTCTTTTTTGGGAAAGATTTATTTATTTATGCATACAAGAACTGGGGTGTAAGCCAGAGGTCGTGGGTGGGGGGCAGTGAGGGGAGTCACCAGAGAAAGTAGGGAGCAGATCTACTGAAATACACTGCTGAGGGGAGCAGTGGGCAAGACAAGAGAAGTCTGCCGTGCCATGTGGGTTAGCTCCCAGGCCAGGGATCGAACTTGTGCTGCAGTGGCTGGCAGTAGCTTGATAGAGCTGTCTTTAACCCCTGTGCCACCAGGGAGGCCCCGATATGTCCATGGTTATGAGTGGAATGTTAAAATCCTCTACTATTATGTGTTGGTATCAATGCCTCTCTTTAGTTCTATTAATAATTGATTTATGTATTTTGATGCTTCATCATTGATATGCATTTATAGCACTTTGTTATAGTGAGTCCTTAATCATTATATAATGAGCAACCCTGTCTCTTATTACCTTTGTTAAAAGCTGTTTTATCTGATGTAAGTATGGCTGTACCTGACTTTTTGGGTTACCATTTGTTTTTAGGATTGTCTTCCAATCTTTTACTTTGTTTAGAACTAGGATGAGTTTTCTGTAGGCAGCAAAACTTTGAGTTTTGTTTTGAATTGATTTTGAAATGCAAAATATATGTCTAATTACATTACTTGCGTCCCTCTTTTCAAATTTCTCTTGTTTTCAGTTTCTCCTGTCCAGATAGCACTACGTGAGGGCTTGGGAAAAAATGTAATTGCTGACTCTTATTGAACATGTACCAAGTACCAGGCACCATTGTCAGTGCGTGACCAGTATTAACTCATTAAACCTCATGAAATCCCTAGAAGGGAAGAGTTCGTGTTAGACCCGTATTGCAGATGAGGAAACTGACACACACTGACTGAGTAACTTGCCCAAGTTCATACAGCCAAGAAGAGGAAGAGCAAGATTTTGCTCTCCAGCATTCTAATTCTAGTTTTTTTATTCCATGCATGTGGAACACAAAATTCGACACCACCCACCAAACAAAAGGCATGCAGGAATGCTCAAGTAATATATTTTTGTATTTTTTTAAAGATTTATTTATTCATTTATACAAGAACTGGGGTATAGTTCAGAAGTACGGGAGGGTGAGAGAATTCACCAGAGACAGAGTAGGGAGCAGAACAGGCAGACAGACCAAAGACACTGCTGAGGGGAGCAGCGGGCGAGGCAGGAGAGGTCTGCCTCGCCATGTGGGTTTCTCCCTGGCTGGCAGGGAATGGAACCAGCACTACAGATGCTGCAGGCAGCTTCGCAGTGTGGCGCTCAACCGCTGCGCCACCGGGGAGGCCCAATATTTTTTTCTTAATTTATTTATTTTATTGACATAACATTGCATTATAATCATTATATAAGTTCCAGGTGTTCATCTTTGAGGTCAAGTGGTAATTTTTTGAAATGTACCTAACAAATAGTAGAAGTAAGAAATAAGGCCAAAGGGCTCTCAGATTCCTTGGCTCAAGGTCCTCACCAAAGAAGCAAAAATGGAAATCAGGTGCAACCTCTCCCTGAGTGAGCTCATGGAGGTCCAACTTAGACTTGACCTTCAGAACCACAGGCACCGTCCTGAGGCTGTCTGGTGGGTCAGGGATGAAAAGCATGGATGGCAGTTGACTGTTTATGGTCACTGGCTCCCACTGGGGCCTGTGTTTGTTCATCTCTCCCCTGGACCAGAGCTCCCCCAGGGGGCAGCCACACTGGGACCTTGGGTGGCAGTCCATACAAAAGCCAGAAATGAATCAAGCGGGGAGGAGTTGATCCCTGGGGCTAGGGTGGCTGCCAGTGGATGAGGAACTGGCTGACTCTGTTGGATTTTGGTTTTGTTTTTAATTCAGATCAAATTCAGGTAACATGAAATTAACTATTTTGATGTAAACAAGTCAGTGACATTGAGTACATTCACAATGCCATGCAACTACAACCTCTATCTAATTCTAAAGCATTTTCATTGCCCTAAAAGGAAACCCTGTACCTATTAGCAGTCACTCCCCTTTCGCTCCCTCCCCAGTACCTGGCAATCACTAATCTGTTTTCTGGCCCTGTGGTTTTACCTGTTCAGGACATTTCCTATAAATGGAATCCTATAATATGTGGCCTGCTGTGTCTGCTTCTTTTACCCGTCAATGTTTTCAAGGATCATCCATGTGGCAGCATGAATCAGAACTTCATCCGTTTTCATGGTCCTGTTGTTTGAATACACCACATTTTGTTTTTCTGTTCATCAGTTGATGGATATTTGGAGTGTTTCCACCTTTGGACCATTGTGCTTAGTGCTGCATTGAACACGTGGGCACACACACTTTTTCAGTCCCTTTGGGCACATACCTAGGAGTGCAATTGCTAGGTCAGAGGTATCTCATGTCTCTTTTTTTTTTTTTTTTAATTTTTTTATTATTATTTTTTTTAATAGAGGCATGTTTTATTTATTTATTTTATTTGTTTGTTTGTTTTGTTTATACAAGCACTGGGTACAGTCAGAAGCGCGGGAGGGTGAGAGAATTCACCAGAGCCAGAGCAGGGAGCAGAGCAGGCAGAAGGACCGAAGTACACTGCTGAGGGGAGCAGCGGGCGGCAGGAGAGGTCTGCGCGCCATGTGGGACCCTCCTCCTGTGGGCCGGGGAGCAGCCGGGGGGATCGAACCGGCGCCGCAGAGGCCGCGGGCAGCTTCGCAACCCAGCGCTCAACCGCTGCGCCACCGGGGAGGCCCGGTATCTCATGTCTCTTTGAGGAAGTATCAGGCTGCTTTCCACGGCAGGAGCGCCACTGTGAGTTCCTCCCAGCGGTGCTCAAGGCTTCCAATCTCTGCCTGTGTTCTTACAGTCCTCATGTCGGGCCAGCAGGAACACGGTGAGCGGCTACTTCCTGGCAGGCCGGGATATGGCGTGGTGGCCGGTGAGTGCACCCTCACTCCCCTCACCCCTTCTTCCTGTGGGGCCTCACCTGACCTCAGGTCAGCCAGCATCTTCATCCCCGAGGTCACTTCTGTCTCCTCTTCACCCAGGTCACTGCTAGGCTATCCCAAGCAGGTGGTGATGGGGCAGGCTGAGGCTGGCCGGGGAACCCCAAGTTGGCTGTGTCGAGATAGGGTGCTGGGGTTTGGAGTCTGAAATGTCTGCTCCTGACTAGTTGTGTGGCTGGCAATGGGCTAATCAACTATTGTCCCTGAGTCTGGGTTCCTCATCCAGACCTACACACTCAGGTCTGTGTAGAAGAGAGATGTTGCTGGGCTAGGGGGTGGGGACGACACGCACTGGATGTGCAGCTGATTCTTTTTCATCTTTCTCTTTCAGATTGGAGCCTCTCTCTTTGCCAGCAGTGAGGGCTCAGGCCTTTTCATTGGACTGGCGGGCTCGGGTGCAGCAGGAGGCCTGGCAGTGGCTGGCTTTGAGTGGAATGTGAGCTTCCAGGGCTGGGCTGGGCTTTGGGAAGGTGCAAGTGGCTTGAGAGGCCCGGAATAGGGGCTCTATCTGAATCCGCCTTTCATCGCCAGAGGGGGAGCTCCCAGCAACTCAGACTAGTCAATGTCTATGCCGGTGTCTGGGGCGGAGTTCCTGGGGAAGCCTGGCCTTCAGAAGTCCAAAATGCTGACTAGGCCAGCACCAAGGGAATGTTGGAGGCCCAGGGAGGGGATGGGGCTGCCCTAGAGAATCAGGCCTCCAGACCTGGTCCAGTTTACCTCCAGCTGCAGGGCTTGTGGGAGTTCTGACTATTGTCCTCATCCTGGCTCTTTCCCCTTCAGGCCACGTATGTGCTTCTGGCGCTGGCATGGGTGTTTGTACCCATCTACATCTCTTCAGAGGTGAGTCTGATCCTGCGGCCTCAGGACGGCCCTTAATTGGGTCTGGGCCTCGGTCTGAGTCAGTGGTGGTGATGGATGGTCAGGGTCCCCTGGCTTCTCACAAGTTGGTGAAGCCTCAGTCTGGGTTTGTCATTAGTTCCTAACATTCCTATCAGCCTGCAAAGGTAGGTCCCCTTGGCTTTAGTGTGGTGCCTTGTATAGTGGTTTCCCCTGTCCCCGTGTGCTGTATCTTGGGGATGCTGCTCCGTTTACTCAAGCACACAGGATGCACCTGTGGGTGGCATACCTGGCAGGTACATCTGGGTGGCATTCTCCTTTGGCTCCATCTGGACAGTCACTAGTCCAGTAGATCCATTTGCTGGATCTCCCTCAGTTTGTCCCCTGCTCTACCTCTCATTCAACATCATCATAGCTCATCCAGCTTGTCATTACAGTCTCCAAATTTGTCCCTCTGTCCCCAGCTGTGGTCCCTCCAACCCATTCTTCATATCAACCAAGAAGAGCCAACCCCAGTCTTCTACCACCCTGCCTAAGACCCTTAGGTATGGTCAGAACTCAGCCTGGAACCCACGGCCCAGTACTGGGGCTGTGAGGATTAGGTGGGCATGGGCCTTGTCCTTGAGAACTCCAGCCCCAATCACTAGGTGCAGTTTGGGGGAGCCCTTATACTCTGCTCCATGCTTCCCCCAGATCGTCACTATGCCTGAGTACATTGAGAAGCGCTTCGGAGGCCTACGGATTCGCACATACCTGTCTGTCCTGTCCCTACTGCTGTCTGTCTTCACCAAGATATCGGTGAGCATATCCTCCACTCCCAGGTCCCAGCCAGCATGCCCTGGACACACCCCTGCTCTTGGGGCCACTCAAACAGACCGGAGCTCCTCTCTTCTGTCTCTGCCTTTTGTAACAGTTGGGTAATGGCCCTGGCATGGGTGATTTTCCCAGGGTCATAAAGAGTCTGTGACAACTGGCCCATGGTCCCTAGAGGGTACTCTAGATACGGAGCCTGGGTATCTTCCTTGGGGCGCGTTTCCAGGGCTTGCCACTAGAGGGCGCGAGGAGCCCGCACCATCCCAGTATCCCAGTCAGAAGTTGCTCGCGTCCAAAGAAGGACCTCCTGGCTCCAGACCATAGCTGGTCAGCTACATCACTAAACTGACCCCCAGTAGTGATACCCTCCTGCCACTGGGGTGCCAACCCAGTGGGCACCTTCAGGCCTTGGTGCCCTGGAGACCTGGACCTAGTCACGGTGGAAACGTTAAGAACAGAAATCACAGAATAGAAATCAGTCGGAAGCCACTTAGAGCTTGTCTTGTCCTAGACTTGACTTTACAGGTAAGGAAACTGAGGTTCAGGGAGGGGAAATAACTAATCCCAAGTCTCCTATGACTTCGTGGCAAGGCCAGGCTTTTCACTCCCAAATCAGTCAAGGATCTTCCTTGACCTCCAGACTTTTTCATCTCCAGCTTCTGAAGGGTTTGGGAAGCAGAGGGCCTGGGCCTGAGTCCTGGGTCTGCCTGCTGCTTCCTGAGTGAGACCCTGAGCCTCAGCTACAGCACTTGTAAGGAGGCCCAGTGTGTGGGCCCCTCAAGGCCTCTGAGGGATGAGACCCGGTGTGTATGTAGTAGGGAGTGCTCAGTGGGACCCAGCTTTCTTCTCAGAGGTGCAGTCACTCCTGGGCCCTCTCCAGCTCTGCTCTGAGAGCAGGAACACCAAGGCATGCCATTACTTTGCTAGAGAGACTGAGGCCTTGCTGGTCAGCCAGGAGCCACAGGCAGGATTCCCTGGAATGAGGGCCTGAGCAAAGGAAGGCCCTCAGCTGCCACAGGGTAGGACTAGGGTTGCCCTGGAGCTCTTGCCGGGCCCTGACTGAACTGCCGTTGGCCTGCCTCTCTCCCACCTGGGGTGTGGGGGTGGCAGTTGGTGGCCCCTCAGCAGCCCCCACCTGCTCTGTGTGTACAAGGGGGAGTTGAGTGAAACCCAGGCACTGTGTTGTTCTTAGCAAACAAGCATCACACTGTCCTCTGTCCCAGATGCTCTCAGAGTATCACAGGAGGTTTTGTTCCTCAAGGCTTTCCTTTAAGACTGGATCAAGACCTGATTCTGAACTCAGCTCTGTGCTGTCCTTGAACTGTGTTCAGAATTTTCTATTCATGCTCTTCTTCCCTCTCCCACATTTCCTGAGCTCCCCCATACCAGCCACCTCCTTGGAGTACAGAAATACTTAAGACCTGGCCCCTGACCCTGAGGGGCTGGAACTCTGTGGGAAGCAGTGTATGTAATCATGTTTGCTTATTGATGGAACATGTTCTGAGAAATGCAATTGTCAGGCAGTTTCATCGTGGTATGAATGTAAGGCACACAAACCTAGATGACCCAGTCTACTACCAACCCAGGCTGCAAGCATGGCCTATGGGTCCCTCCATGACCAAAACCTCTTTAAGTGATTCATGCCTGTACATAGGGCGGGGGGCCTAGACTCTAGAGGTCTCTAAGTCAGATGTTCCCAGGAACCGGGCAAGAAAATCACATGGAGTTGCTGGGAGCAAGGTGATAGGGAGTGGTGGGGACTGGTGTTCGTCTAAACAAACCTGAGTGCCACATTTGGCTTTCAGGCTGCCTGTTTCCTACCCCTGGCCTAGCTGGCTGTAGTCAGAAATGAGTCTGAGGGCTTCTGATCCTAAGGGGTCAAAGTACCCAGGGAGCATTAGGAGCTCTCAGGAGAGGAGAGACACAGTTCCTGTGTTTGTGCCTGGCACCTCCCAGAGACTGGTAGAGAGGTAAGTGGAGGAGAGGCCTTGGCGGGGTCCATAAGGCCAAATCATTGGCATAGGGTGTTCTTTGACGCCTCAGTTTCATCCTGTTGATATCCCTGCACTGGAGTTTATAGCTTACACTCAGGAACATGAAGTGGTTAGCCTGGGTGGGACTTGCAGAAGGGTGGAGATTCAAGTAGAAGGTGCTCACAGTCTTGCCCTACCATTCCAAATTATAGATGAGAAAATTGAGACCTAGAGAGTGACCATCACTTGCTCAAAGTCATGGTGAATCAAGCTGAGACCACATTTATAAGCCAGGCCTTTGCCAACCAGCCCAGGGCACAGCCACCACCTTGCTGTGCTGAAGCAGCTAGGATGTGGTACTTCAAATTCCACTTTGTGATGGGGTGACTCAGTTTACCCACCTATAAAATGGGGAACAATCCACTGACGTCAAGGCTGGGGCTTTTGTGCCAACGCTGGGGCTGGAGCAGATGAAGCATAGAGGGAAGCTCAGGGAACGCTAAGGCTGGGTTTTGGAGAGAGCTTGGGGCCTCCCTGGCTGATGGCTTTGGGCTGAAGTTGTTTGAAGTGCATGTGTCTGGCCAGCCCCCCCCCCCGAGGCCCTGACCTTACTGGGCTGATCCCCAGGAGAAGTCCCAAAGTCTGCAAATCTGGGACCCATCACTACTGCAGCCTGTCTGGAGACAGACCACAGGGCTCATCTGCTATTGTCCCTCAGGCAGGGACACCAGTCTGCATAGAAGATATGTAATAGCAGGGCTCAGAGTTCACCATGCTGACCTTCAGATAGCACTGATTGGGGGACCAAGGTCCAGCTCTATCACTCTCGGTTAACTTTGGTGTGAACCCACAGCCTGTTAAAGGCTACTGTGACCCACCAGGTCTCTCCCCAGTTTCTGTCAAGATGTGGACTCTGCTTCCTCACTGATTTTGCCTCTCCTTCTCCTGAACCTCTTGCACTTCCATGAACACACCAAGCAGGAGCCTACCTCAGGGCCTTTACACGTGCTGTGGCCTCTGCCTGGAACCTGGTTTCCCTGGATATCCACATGGCTCACTCCCTCTGCTCTCTCAAGTCTTTCAGATTGCACCTTCTCCATGAGGCCTATCTCTGCCTGACAGGCACAAACCCCCTTACCTGCTCTCCTTCTGATGTGTAGAAGCTTCTAGTATGTTCAGTAATTTACTTAGAATGACTATTATCTGTCTCCTATATATTTTCTTTGTTATTGATGTATCCCCAGTGCAACCAAATGCCTGGCACCCCTCATGGGACTGAATGAGATGATATTTGCCAGAGGCTGGCTAATTTTTTCTGTGAAGGTTCGGACAGTACATATTTTCAGGTGTGTGGGCCACACGGTCTTTGCCGGTGGAGCACAAAAGACAACACTGAAGGGCATGGATGAATTTGGCCTGTGGGTTCTATGTACAACGCCTGATTTATACAGACATGCCTATTCACTGAGCACCTGCTGTATGCCAGGCCCTGGGAGAGTCCAGGTGATGAACATGTTTGTGGTCCTCAGGGAGATAAGTACACATACCAATAAAATCATAATAAATGTAAAAGTGTGATGAAAGAAGAAAAGGGGCCTCGGGGCGTGGGCAGCAGAAGCAGGGAGGAGTATTTGGAAAAAGAATCAACAGCAATGGCCAGTGGGTTGGGTTGGGTGCAGGGAGTATGGCAAAGATAGAAGTTTCCAGAACTCCTAAGGGATGGTGACAAACTGTAGAGATGTGTGAGCTTGGGGGCAGGGGACATGGGAGTGACTTAGGGGGGAATATCAGTGTAAGTATCACCCCAGTTTCTTGGCTACCCAAGAAGGGAGGACAGGGTTCCATGTAGGGAGGTGGCTGAGCCCTCCTGCTGGCCTTGGGCCTGGGGGTCTCCACATAGCTCCCCCACTTTATAGATTAGGGCCACTGAGGCTTGGGAGGTGAAGTGAACTGCTTTAAGCAGCGTGGTTTTACACACACACACACACACACACACACACACACAGCTAAAGCCAGGGGCCAGAATAAGGGGGTGCTGTTCTTTTGAAAGTACCTATCCAAGCTGCTACATTGGCCGGTCTCCTCTCCAGAGAGGTAAAGGAGTCTGCAGGGAGGGGTGCAAGGAACATGGGCTTTGGAGACAGGGCCGGTCTCTGCCTGGGCTCTGTGTCCCTGGGACTGGGGAGTCTGGAGGAAGCAGGGGTTTCATGAACCTGGTTCAGAACAGTGCTGGTCGGCTCTATGTTGGGCGAGTCATTGGGGTAGCTGGAAGGGGCTGGTGCCCTGGAGGCCTTGTGTAAATTGGTCCCAAGCACCAGCAAACTCAGCTTGTCAGGAATCCTCTTGGACCCAGAGGCTATTATTTCGGGTTATCTCCCCCATACTGAGCCAGTATAGAAAGGCAGGATTGGAGCCCCTTGCCCTGCCCCCAGGCCCCACAGGTCAGGCCCTGCCCTCCCTCTCTCCAGGTGCCTGTTGCACAGTGGTGGGTCAGGCCTGGATTATAGTCTGAAATGCCCATCCCAGCACTGAGGTAAAACTTGCCTCAGGTCTGCAATTCCTGCCCTTGGTTCTGGGGATGGCAGGAATTGGGGCCAGCCCACCCCTGGGGGCCAGGCTCAGCCTCAGCCTGAGATGAGGTCCTGGCTTCACCTTTCCTGAGCCTGCCCTGGCACACACCTAGTCTCTTCTGGGTGGTTGGGGGACTGCCTGACAGCCAGAGGATGGGGGTATACCCAGACTGATGCAGGTCTGGAGATGGAGGCATGTGGGCCCATTTTACGAGATCTACAAGCCTTTCAGGGCGTCCCTCAGGAAGCTCAAGTCTTGGACTCTCTCAGGGGCCCCATGGACAGAGGGGACAGGGCTGTCTTTTATGTCGTCAGGCAGTGGGGTGAAGCTCATTAACAACACTGCTCCCTGGTGGGCACCGGCTACTCAGGACTTAACAGAGCAATGTCCCCTGTAAGAGCTTGTGCACAGCTAGGACCTCCTTCCACTCCTGGTGATGGGGTAGAAGGTCTCCCTCTCCTCATCCATGGGGCACAGGGGAGTGCTTGGCACTTGGGGTCCTGCAGTCACCTTGGGCCCCTGCACAAGATGCCTCTCCCATCTCAGATCGACCTGTATGCGGGGGCTCTCTTTGTGCACATCTGCCTGGGCTGGAACTTCTACCTCTCCACCATCGTCATGCTCATCATCACCGCCCTGTACACCATCGCAGGTACTTGCTCCAGCCGTGGGGTGGTTGGGGGACCCAAGAAGAGGGGCCTGGGCACATCAGCCCATCTGGTTGGGTGGACACAGAACTGGAAAGGGGGGAGCTGGGGGAGGGAGCTGAGACCAAGGTCCTCCTCCCGGCACCTGGAAAGTGGGCTGAGGTTTGCAGCCTGGACCTGCTGGCTCAGCTGCCTTGTCTCACAGCTTACCGGCCTGGGAAAGGGTAGCACACACAGAGGCAGGAGAGCTGTCCCTTCCTGGACACCCCCCTTGGAGGAATGGGCCCCTCTATCCCCTTTGCACCCACCGCAGGGGGCCTGGCTGCTGTCATCTACACGGATGCCCTGCAAACGCTCATCATGGTGGTGGGGGCTGTCATCCTGACTGTCAAAGGTGAGGGTCTATGGGCTGCCCCTCAGGACCTGGGTGTGGGTGCTGGGGAGGGAGTGGGCTCGCGAGGTCCAGGCAGGAGGAACTCAGTGCTTTGCCGCAGAGGCTGCCTGCCCCCTCCACCCTGAGATCCAGCCCCTGACTGTCACCAGCTCCTGGCTGCTGGGATCTAGGCTGAAGCTGACTCAGAAATGTGGGGCTGGCTGCACCCGCCCTAGCTCAGGGCTTGAGTTGAGGTGGGACTGAGGGCGGTGTGCAGACACACAATTAGGAGACCACAAAAGTGCCCTGGGCGTTGCTTCAATTGTTTAAAATCATGTACAAGATCCCAAGAAGTGCTGCCTGGTAGACAAAGGTAGGGGAGGAGAGAAGGTGGTTTACATAGATTTGCCATACTGGTTTGGGAACAGGGACAGGTAGTTCAACGGGCTGCCAGAGGTAGTGAACTCCCTGCCTCTGGAAGTATGCAAGCAGAGCCAGGAGGATCCCAGAGGATGAACAAAGGTCTTTAATAAGTCTCTTCCAGCCTAGGACTCTGGGACCCCGTGGTCAAGTGATTTCTGACCCTTGTACAGTGTCTGTGCATTTGCTCTGAGCACACATCCCGGCTTGGCCGGGACTCCAGGGGGAATGATATTGAGGAGAGTGTCCGGGCAGCGGGTTCCTGCTTGGGAAAGGTGGAGGAGTGAGTGGGGCCGGGGGATGAGACAGGGCTTTTCCTGTGTCCAGCCTTCTTTGTAGCTGCCTCCTCTCAGGCCAGGGGCCAGTGTCCTCAGAACCCATAAAAGGAAAGGGGCCCAGACAGCCAGGCCCAGTCTGGACAGAAGGGAAGAGAGAGCAGACAGCGAAAGCCACACATGGGCCAGGGCTCAGAGACACACGGCCCTGACCTCTAGACAGCAACCGTGAGGGGGTGAACGTGGTCTGGCTAGAGAGAAAAGACCCTATGTTCAAGCCCCAGCTGACTTTCTTGGGCATTAGTGGCACCTCTGCTCATCCTCAGACCTGTTTCCCTTCTCAGAGCCACATCAGCCCTGGCCATGCTCAGTCCCACCAGAATCACATTCTTTGGGAGCCCCTGGGCCAGGACTTATAACACTCCTTGGGAAGGTCCTTGAACGCCAAGAAAAAAGTTTTGGTTGTTGGAGCTGACAGTCTGCAGCCTGTCAGAGGGCCCTTTCCCTGAGGCCGATGGGCGTCCGGAGGCCCCAGTAATTCCCACCAAGTCAATAGGACACTGGGGTGCCCGTGTGCAAAATGCTCATTTAATAGCATTATCTTAAATACAAATAAAATAATATCTGCATTCACTTATTTTTTTAAACCCTCTACCCTCCGCACTTCTCCAGACACTGGGAAAGGCGACGTGGGCAAAGGTCAAGTTTGATGTTTTAGAAAGTTACTTGTGAGATGAGAGCAGAGGGGGACAGGAGTCAGGACCACCAGCCACCAACCTGTCCCTGTCCCGCCTGCCGCCTCCAGCTTTCAACCGGATCGGCGGGTATGAGCAGCTGGCAGAAGCCTACGCCCTGGCTGTCCCATCCAAGACCATCCCCAACACGACCTGCCACCTGCCGCGCGCAGACGCCATGCACATGTTCCGAGACCCCCACACGGGGGACCTCCCATGGACCGGGATGACCTTCGGCCTGACCATCATGGCCACCTGGTACTGGTGCACGGACCAGGTGAGTGTCAACGTCACCTGCCCAGCCCACCTTGCTGTCTTCCAGGGCAGATCTGGAGGGATGGGCAGCCCGTCTGTCAGTTCCTGGCATGGCGCTGAGAGCACCTGCATGGTGTCTGGGCTGAGGTGGGGGCTGAGGATGGCATGGCTCCAGGCGCAGGAGTAAGTGCTAGGGGTCCTTGTGGTCCCGGGGGGGTTGGACCCTCCGTTTAGAATCAGATGAGGCCCACTGGCTGCTGCCCGTCCTGGCCTTCAGGTGCTTCGACTGGGAGAGTTTGGAGTATGGCAGTCCTAAAGGACCTGGATGCACCTCGGTGCCCCGGCCGTCAGCAAGGGGGTTAGTGTTTCGGGTCAGCCTTGGGCTCCCAGCATCAGGCAGTATGCGGGGCACTGGGCTGCCCTTGGTCTGCCAGTGGTGGGGGCTTGCCACAGCCGGGCCCACTTTCCTAGTAGAGGTCTGGGCATTATTAGTAGCAGGGCGGTACCTTGGGGGCCCTGGGGTTCTCAAATGCCGTGGGAAGCCATCTTTATCCCTGGTCCCTGAGGCAGGGACTCCATAATGGTGGAACTGCTGGCCCTGGGGGAGAGAGAGAAGAGAAAGTGAGATCCTGGGGGCAGGGGCAGCTGTGGATAACTCCGTCCCTCCCCTCAGTACTCTTGCCAGGGAGGCTGCAGCCAGCACACCTGGTTTATCTCCTGGCCCTACCATTCACCAGCTGGTGGGCCTAGTCACGTTTTGTTTCACAAATTTGAGCCTCAGTTTCCCCATGCATCATATGGGGATAATCCCACCTTTTGTGGCTGTGGTAGGGCAAGTTCCTTCTGTTCCTTATGGCCCCTGCCCCAGCCTCCTCCTTCTGTAAAAGGGGCTGGCCCAGGCTGTGAGATGCAGCACCTCAACTGGAGTTCTGCTGAGTGCTGGGTGTGGGACTTCTTCCAGTCTGACTCTAGTCCTCTCGAGCTGTGAACCCACCAGGTGACCTCAGAAGGCCATGGCCCCTCTCTGGGAGAAAGCAGGCAATGGCACCTGCCCTGCCTTCCTCTGGATGTGGCAGCTCCAGGCAGCACTCAGGTGGGAAAAGGCCTCTGAAGCAGCAGTCTCACTAGGTAAAGCCTGATGGACGTCTGCACCTCTGGATCAGCTACCACGGGCAGGCAGCTAGGCCTGAGGGCCAACCCAGCCAGGCCTGTGGGGTGGAAGAGGCCCGTCTTCCTGTGAGGCAACCAGGCCAGCCCCTTTCACAGGCCGGAACACTGAGGCCCAAAGGGCATAGCTGGGATCTGCACCAGAGTGGAGGGACAACAGAACACAGTTTAACCAGTAAAATTATGCCAAGGACAAGTGACAACAGTAGGAATCCTCCCTGAAAGATTTTTCTAAACCATGAATCAATGTTTTCTGGCAACGAATTAAACAAATCCTGCAGAGGATCAGGTTTTCTTACTTCCTGTAGCCAAAGAGTATTTTGGCTAATTCTTCTCCACATAAGCTTCTATTTCTCCTGAGGTATTATTCCAAGTACAGCAAGTGTCAACTACAGTGCACATATCTCAACTGCTTTACAAACGGTGGCATTTGGGACAGAATCTGTTACAGGGATAAGGGGACATGATCGTGAAGAGACCGAGGCTGTAGGTGACACATCCAGTAATTGGTCAGATTTCCTGTCATCAGGACTTTGAGACAACCCGAGTGATTGGGGTTTTATATACAATGATAGATAATAAGACAAATAATAAAAGAAAAAAAGAATTGTCAGTACCTATGGATAAAGGCACCCCTACTACGAGCTGGAGAAATGTTACATATGGTAGATGCTAAGGGTAATTTCCCGCAAGCACGTTTGTCATCCTAACAGAGCATAACCCACGCTGCCTGTCCAGAGAGGGACGTGCCCAGGGGGCCCCCAGCCTCCGCTCCTCCCCCGAGCACTGCGTGTTCAGTGTGTTTGTGCAAAGATCCTCACTGGGCTATGACAATAGAAGCAATTCAGGTTGGGGGACTTCAGAAATTCTGGAGGGTGTCCCCCATCTGTAACATGGTACCCCCAAATTCCCACACCTGCTATGTCCCGCAAGAGGGCTTCCAGGTCTGGAATCAGTAGCCCCACAGCAGGTGCCTGCCCTGGCCCCCTGGAAGGGCTGAGGACAAGCCTGTGCCCTTATACCCCGGGTACCTCTCCTTTTCTTCCCATTCAGCAGGGCCTGGCGCGGCACTGGTGACTCTGGGCAGGACATCATTCAGGAGATTTTCCCATGAAGGCTAAGTGAGTCAGCACACACCTGGCCTCTAGTTAGGGACTCACTGCATGGATGAGAGGGTCACACAGGGGATGGAGGGGGGGCACCACTGACTCCGAGGTGCAGAGTACCATCGGCATCTGGGGCCCATGGCCTGGCCTCACCTTCCTGTCCTCTTCCTGCTCAGACTGGGTCTGCCAGTGTGTGGCTGGGCCTGCGCCCAGAGACCCCTGCAATGCAGAGGCCTGCATGCTAGGACATGCTGCCAGCCTGCTCCCACTGAAGGCTGTGGCTCTGCTGTGACCCTCACCAGCCACCAGGGGCACTGCAAGGCACCTGCAGGGCTGGCTCAGCCCCCTGCCCGGGGCAGACCTTCAAGATGCCCAGGTTGGCTGGTGCCGGGTGGCAGTTCTCTATGTTGGAAGCTCAGGCACTTTTTATTATCTTAACTTTTCCACTATCTTCTAACTCACCCATTATGAGGAAGTGACACTCTTACAATCAAAACAAACAGAACTGGCAAGACAGCAGGCAGAAAGTCCACGGGGCAGAGAGCCCTAGCTTGGGCTCCCACCTGGGCCCTGCCCCTGCCAATGCCTGGCCTCAGCTTTCCTGTCTATACAACAGGAGGGTCACAGACCAGAAGGTCTCCTGGAGCCCCGCACACTCTGGTGGTGACCATTCTGTCACCTGCTGCTGCACTCTTGCTTGAGACAGTGTCATCCTCTTTACGCTGTTAGAGCAGGGGCCACAGTTTCAGGGCCCCTAGGGCAGAGCAGGCAGTGCTGAGTGTGTACTTCCTGTGACCTTGTTTCACCCACAGGGGTGTTCTCTTGTCCCCATCTGGGGCACCCAGGCCAGTTCAGGACCCCCCTGAAGGGTGGAGCCAGGGTTCAAAGGCCCTTGGACCAGTGCCCAACCATTACTGGCCCTGAAGCCTGCACCCTAAAACTGAAACCTAAAACTCAGGGAACTCATGCCCAGCTGGGCATGGGCTTGGCCACCACAGAATAGCCTCACTTAGTCTTTGCAGCAACCCCGTGGGGGAAGATAACATCTCATTTTGCAGACAAGTGCACAGTGGGCCTGGGAGGTGAAGACTGGGCCGGTGTTGAGAGGCGCTGGGGGGCAGTAGTCCCAACATCATAGGAGTGGCCTTGCTGCCTGATACTCGCTCTGCTGGGACCCTGAGCCTCAGCTTCTTCACCCGTACAATGGCGCAACAGTACCTGTCCCACACAGAATGATTTAACATGAATTAACAGAATAGGACGTGGAGAGCTTTAGGGAAACGGAACTTTTCTCGCAGGAGGAGTGAGGCCCTGGGTCTTGGTCTCGCAGGACATCTGAGGGGGATGGTCTGCAGGGAATCTGGCCCAACCCCTTCATTGTCCAGACAGGGAGACCGAGGCCAGCGCTTGTCTCATACCCAGAGAGCTGGCGGAGAAGCAGGACTGAGACCAGCTTGCCCTGCACTCCCAGTGCTGCTGAGAGTTACATCTTATAGGAAAGTGCTGGGAGCTGGGCCTCCCTGGTGGTGCAGCGGGTTGAGGGCAGTGTTGTGAAACTGTCCACAGCCTCTGCAGCGTGGGTTTGATTCCCGGCCAGCCAGGGAGAAACCCACATGGCGTGGCAGACCTCTCCTGTCTCCCCTGCTGCTCCCCTCAGCAGTGTGTTTCGTCAGTCTGCCTGTTCTGCTCCCCACTCTGTCTCTGGTGAATCCTCTCACCCTCCCGCACATCTGGCCGGTACCCCGGTTCTTGTATAAATAAATAAATAAATCTTAAAAAAAAGAAAATGCTGGGAGCTGTTGGTCAAACTTGCATGTTTGGAAAATAAGTTAAAATCACAGATCATTTCTACTACTGAACTGGAGGTGGTGATTTCAACTGTGAGACAGCTAAGGAAAAACACTAACATTTCAAACTAATAAGGTGCACAACTCTGAACATGCCAAAACCCACTGAATTATAGTTTAGGTGGGTGAACCATATGTGAATTCTATCTTGATAAAGCCATTTCTTAAAAAGCTGACTCGTAATGTCAGAGCTTTCCTGGTAAACTTTGAAGACCAGGGACCCAGAAGCCATTCATGCCATTAATCCGATGACCGCCCCCCTCCACCATTCTGCAGATCTGGAAAAGGCATTAGGATTTGCCTGAGGCCACATAAGAAGTTGTCAACAGGCAGTGTCCAGCACCCCTCCACTACTGAACTGCTAGTTTTCTAGAATTCCAGATCTTCCAGCTCCCAACCTCTGCCAGGGACACAAAACAGTTGGTGCCAGCATGCACTCCCGGCACGTGCCTGAGTGTGCCAGCCACTCCTGAGAGGGGCCGGGAAATCAGGGGTTGGGGGGAGCCCCTGATATCACTCCAGCCCTGACAATTGCCGGGTGGTGGGCCAGGAAGTGTCCACACCACCCTACTGGACAGATGGGGAGAGCAAGGCCTTGGAAGAAGAGCACCATGGCCCTAGCTGCTCAGCCATTAAGAATGAGCTCTGCTTCTGCTGGGCATGCCCTGGGGTACTGCACTTGTCTCAGGCTAAGGGGAGCACACCCCAAGGCTGGCCAGGTGTCCCTGCGTGGGCTGGAACTCACTCCCTTCTCCTGCTTCCAGGTCATCGTCCAGCGGTCACTATCTGCCCGGGACCTGAACCATGCCAAGGGGGGCTCCATCCTGGCCAGCTACCTCAAGATGCTGCCCATGGTACTTATGATCATGCCGGGCATGATCAGCCGTGTGCTGTTTCCAGGTAGGATAGGCTTGGGAGGAGGAGCGGGAGCTGCAAGGTGCCAGGCTTCTGGGTCCCTGGTCTTCAAAGTTTACCAGGAAAGGCGAAGGACACATGTCAGCTGTTTCCCAGCCTAGGGGACAGGGCAGGAGAGGGGTCCCTTGGGACCACAGTGGAAGGTGGCTTGACATAAGGTCAGGATGAGGACCACTTACTGCTGTGTGACCTGGAGGGTGTGAAGGAACATCTCTGTGCTGCCACCATCTCATGGTCGGCAACCCATGGGGAAGACGCTCATGGGCAGCGTGGTGTCACATCCCATGACACCAGGCATCTGAAACCTCTGGGTGTGTTAAGTGCCTTTTTTTTTCGGCTCCAGCGGCTGGCTTGGGTTGCCTTTTGGGGGATACTGAAGCAAAGGGTCCCCACTGTTGCTAATGGTGTGTCACACGATCCCAGGTGGTTCCTGCCCTCTCCCCTATTCTATTCAATTCCCCATCTGTAACCAGGAAAGCCTCCTGAGCCAGGGACTCATTATTCAGCAGATGGCAGCTCTGAGCACTCGGGAGGTTTGGGGGAGGGTTCCTAGCACCCCTGGTGCATGGGGACCCTGACTCACCTGTGCCTCCTTGTCCATGGAGTGTGAGGCCTGCATCCTCCTCGAAGTGCTTGTCTCTTCTCTCTCCCGACCCTGAGCCCATGGGGAGGCAACCAGGCGTCCACCAAAGGTCCCTCGGGTTGTGTGGGGGGCACCCAGCTGTCGGCGGGCGTTCTGGGCTGGCCCATTGGCCACCTGTTCTAAGTGTCGCCTCCGGGGAGGTGCTGAGCGCTCCCTCACCTCAAAATACTCATCTGAAACGGAAGAGGAGGCCAGTGAGGGCCGCCGGGGTCCAGGGCCAAGGCTGGAGCTGCCTGAGAGGCTGTCCTGGTCACTGAGGGTCACATAGTCATCATCATCTTCCTCCTCCTCCCCGTCAAGCCCATTGGGGATCACTGCCTCCCCATCATTGGCGTCATCCTGGGTCATAGACAGCTGCCGCTGGAGGGGGTTGTGGTCTGGGCCCACCATCCTGGACAGCCCATGGTCTGTCCCATTCTGGGGTGCCTCCTCTTCTGGGCTCTCCAGGGACCAGCCAACACCCCTGTCATCCTGGGCAAGTAGGTCTGCCACGGGGACTGTCCTGGGCTTGGGTACAGGGGGCTGTGGCTCAGGGTCACTCTGGGGAAGGCCGTTCTCAGTGGGGACCCCATTCATGGGTGTAGTGGGCCTTGGGGTGGGGCTGGAGTCCTGGTTCTGCCTCCACAGCTGAGCGCCAGTCTGGGACGTGTCCCGGATCTTGATTCGGTTCATCTGGCTGGGTTGGGGGTTCCAGATGTTAGGATCGATGATATTGATGTAGCCCAGAATGTCACTGCCGGGCTCTGGGTCCGGCTCCACCCACGTGGGCAGGTAGTCGAACATGTTGGCCCGCTCCAGGTTGAGCAGCCCTGGGTGGATGAGGGGGGGAGGCTCGAGGAGGTCTCCCGGCCGCTCAGGCAGCGCTGGGCCCCGTAGCCCTGGGGGCTTCTTGACCTCCTGCTTCTCAGAGGACGTCTTGGCAATCTCATCAGCACTCTTGGCCTTGACCAGTGCATACTTAGGGTTAACAAGCTTCTTGGCTACAGTGCCCGAGGGCACTAGTGGGACCACAGAGGGCAGCACGATGGGCTCTGGCTCGGGCTCCTTCTCCATGGGGACACCCTTGAGGCTGACACTGTGTGACATGAGGTACAGCTCCTGGAACTGCCGATCAAACATTTCCACCACCTGGCCGGACAGGACGGAGATCAAGTTCCGGTCTGTCCTTGCGGCTGACCACGTGAAGCTACAACACAGGGAGAGGGGCAGTCAGGTCAGGCATGTGGGGGTGTGGGGGAGACCCTCTCTAGGGCATCATTTAGGCCTCTGAATGAGCCAAGAGCACCCATAGGCTGGTGCTCATCAGGCTCTGGCTACAGGGCCCCTATGGGATTGAAAAGCAAGTGGGGGTAGAGGGCGCCTGCCATGGGGTCAGACCCGAGTCTGGAGCCTGTGTAAAATGACACCATCCCCACTCCTTGCAGTATTTCACCCCATAAGGCCACTCAGGATGCCCAGAGCAGCCCTGGGTGCTGGTGTCAACATCGGGGTCTTTGCCACCACCGCCTCCCTAGGGCAGCTCTGAGTGACGACCCGAAGGGCCTGGCCCACACCCCACCTCCAGGCTGGTGACACCTCTAGGCTGAAACTACAGTCTCCAGGAAGAAAGCCCTTCTCTCTGTTTTCAGAGCATGGGTGTGCCCCGACCTGCTCACACCTCAGCAGTTTTGGGACCAATGACCTGGAATAACCAGGGTTTTATAAGGCAGGATTAAGGGCAGAAACCGCCTGGGAACTGGAACTGTCTGTTCCTGGGCACCCTGGAAAAGCTCAAAGTCACCTGTAGGAGCCACAGATGGCACGGTCTCCATCCACGAACATGAACTTCTGTGCCAGGGCCCCCTTGAACTTGGTGGCTGACCGCGTGAAGAACTCTGTTCCCCCGCTGCTCCGCACCCTGAGATTCTGTGTTGGGGGACAGCAGACAGAATGACACATAAAGCAGTGACCACTGGTGCTGGCATCTCTCCCCTCGCAACGAGGAGATTCTTGCTCCGAGGGACAGAGGTGTGAAAAGCCATGGTGGGGCATGGCAGACCCCAGGAAGGGCAGGGTGAGCCTGGCTGAGACCCAGGAGTTGAGGGGATGGCTGAGGTTACCCCAATGTAGAACCTCACGGCACGAGGGAGACGGGTCTCTGTTGTGAGCAACGTTGGTGTGGTGTGTTAGCAACACAGGTTCCTGGGCCCGGCAGATTCCGACTCAGGTCTGCAGTCAGGCTGGGGATCTCATTGTTCACACAAGTCCCGTGAATCCGACACCTGCTCAGGACAGGAGCCCGCTCAACAGCGTCCTGACAGGTCTGTTTGCACGCCCCTTGTGACAGAAGTCTCACTCTTCTGAGGAGCTCCGGCACAGTTTCACCACTAGGTTGTTCTGTGACTACCCCACGTCTGGCTCTGGCCTACTCACTGGCCCCAGCTTATTAACAGCCCACCTCTTTGTCAAGAGGCCCCGGCTGCAGACATAGAGATGACTGTGACAAGGATCCCACATTGGAGGTGAGGGGGAGGGAGATAAGAAATAGTCCCAGCTAGGGAGGTGGGGAGGCTCCCAGGAAAGGGCTGATGTGTGAAAGATGAGCGAGGGGGCCAGGGTGGGAAGGGACAGTGGCATTCCAGTTTCGGAATACAAAGGCCTGGCCAGGAGAGCAGCAGTCTGTTTAAGGCATTTGAGGACTTTGGGGGAGGAGGGGGGAGGACAGAGCCTGCAGAGCGGGCTCAGCTGGATGCTGATGAAAGACCCCGTACCTGCTCCAAGGCCTGACTCTGGCCTGAGGAGAGTAGGGAGCCATGGGAGGATTTCGCGCAGGAAGAGATAGGGAACGGTCCTGGTATCCATGGGGAGGGTGTAATGAATTGAATGGAGAGCAGGATGTAGAGGACAGCAAGGGTGCTGTGGGTAAGAAGGTGGGCCTGAAGCAGGGTAGGGGGCACACAGAGAAAGGGAGGGTCTGAGAGCCAGAGCTTGTCCACCTCTCCAACCCACTGTCCAGGTGCTCCTGTCCTGGTCCCTTCTGTGTCAGGTTCCAGACCCCTCTCTTCAAGGGGAGGGCTCAGGCACTCTCCACAGAGGTTGAGGGGCAGGTCTCCATGGATGCCCACCCTGCCATGGTGTGAACAATCATCCTGTTAATGGACCCAGCCCAGAAAGCAGATAAGCCTCTGCTCCCAGGCCAGTTCCCAGCACCCCCAGGCTGCCTGTCTGCACACAGCCAACTCAACAGGAAGCTGGCCTCAGCCCAGGACAATTATTGCTCGTGACTTTGTACCTAGCACCAAGAGTGCTGGGAGGCCAGGAGTCAGAACAAAGATCCTGGAGGCAGTGTGAGGCCTTCCCTGTCACCTGTGCCTAACCACAGACCAGTTCTGTGGCTTCTGTGGGCTCCTGATGCTGTGCTCCTAATGCTGGGGCCCTTCTTCAGCCTAGAAGAATGGCTGCCGGCCTCTATCCCCTGAACCAATGTCTGCCCCACGCCACTCCAAGCCCTGTCCAAATGAAGGGCTCAGGAGGTTACCACCAATACCTCCAAGTGACTCAACTCTGGGCGAGAGGCAGGCCTTGGCCATGTGACGCTCGGCAAGGCTCTGGGTCCTGCTGGTTCAGTTTCTCTGTCTGCACGCTGGGGGCTGGCATGGAGCTCTGAGGCCCATCTAGCCCTGGGACTCTGCAACAGGTGGGGGCTTGTGGCCGCCCCCCTTCCCGCCTTGTGGCAGATCCCTGCCTGTTTGTTCCTGGGTGGGCCCCGCCCCATGGGGCCTGGCCCAGATGAGGTAATGTCTCAGGAGTCAGGGCTCAGGTGAGCAGAGGTGGAGGATCCCACAAAGCCGCATTGTCTCTGAGCCCTGGGACACCCCCAGCAGAGAACGCAGCAGGTAGGGTGGAGGACACCCCAGGCAAGTCCTTGGACCCTCTGGAACCTTAGTTTCTTCATGAAAGGGGGCAAGTGATGGGTCTCTGAGAGGACAACAGAGGATGGCTGTGCAGTACTCCGTGGGCTCTGAGGGGGTCTTCTGCCCCAAGGAGGGTGGGGTGGGCACTAGCACCCCGGCCTGCATCCACACCAGGCCTCCTGTGCTCATATGGAGATGAACTTGCCCTCTACAAAGCCCACCCACAGGCTGGGAGGAGGCAGAGGTGCCTGAAGTTGCCCAGAGCAGGGTGGTTCCAGGGCAATTGAGCTCCAGTCAAACATATCTTCAGTCCTGGCACCAGATTCCAACTCAGCTTTCCATGCCTCAGTTTCCTCATCTATGGAATAGGCCTACCATTTTTACGCTTCAGGGCTGAATGAAGCCACAAAATCAAAGGCCTGTGGGCCAGAAGATGCCAGTACAGTGGAGGTGGGCACTTTCCACTCTAATCAGGGCCAGACAGGACAGACACAGAGGACCAGAAAATATCTGAAATGGAGTCAGCCATTTAAGAAGCCAGGACTATCAGCAGAACTTGATGGTTATGTGCGCAGAAGGGGAGTGACTAGTCTTTCAGTGGTATGTGAGGCCTTCAGCTGTACTTGGCAGCATCTTCCCCTCTTATCCCCTGCCAGGGCCTGCAGTCATCTCCCAAGTCCACAGAGTAGGGAGGCCCCGAGATATGTCTTGACCAGGTTTGACTGGTGACAGCGAGATTGGCCCAGGTGTGTGATGAGCAGGGGGCAGAGAGCCCATGTCCCCATGTGCTGGGCACCAGGGCGGTTACTCAGTCTCAATCTTGCCGATATTCTGGATTTGGGACCTGTCCTGTGCATCACAGAATTTTATCGCCATCCCTGGCCTCCACCCAGCACATGCCAGTACTGGGAGCGTTCCAGACATTGACATATGCCCAGCCAGACAAGCCCCCTGTGTGAGAAGCACTGCCCCACACTGAATTCATCACAGATCCAGGCCTGCATCAGAGAAGGCAGGTGTGGGGGGGAGGGGAGGCGGGGCTGAGCACCAGAAGCAGGGTTGGCCTGTTCAGCATAGACCCTGAGCTGCAGGCTGAGTCTTTGCATCCTTACCAAGTGCCTTCCCATGGCCACCCTGGCTGGTATTTCTTTGTTCATAAGAAATGGGTCCGGCCTTTGCCCAAGTGGCTGCTGGTTTTTCCAGTTTGGCTGCACAAAGTCAGCTAGCTTTTCAGAGTACCCAGGCATCTTATAACCCTTTTCCTCCCTAAGCTATGCGCTGTGAGGTCCAGCCTGGCTCCCACTGGCTTTGGGGTATCCCTCAGCACCCAAATGTGGCTTGGTCACATGGCCTGGCCCTGTGACCCAGAGGGGTGAGAAGACCAGGTTCTGCTTCCCACTTGTAATATGTGGTGTCGTCCCCACACTTCCCTCCGGATCCTCAGGGAAAAGGCTGAGGTGGCAGGCTGGGGTGCTTGGGGGATGGCTGAAATCTCACACTGGGAGGTGCTGGTGCATGTCCTTCCCGATCACCTGGAGACCAGCTTAGGGTTGACCCAAGCAATACAGCCTGTTTCAAGAACACACTGGTGTGAACTCAGAGCTCAGGAAGGAGGTTGGTGGGGGCTGGCTGGAAGGAAGGGTGCATGAGGGTGGTGCCCAGTCACACCATGGCTCAGAGGGAAGGAAGCTCTTTGGCACTCAGATCAGAGCTAGGGTCTCCTGGAAGGAGTTACGGCCATCCCAAGCAAGGACAGGATGGGCAGGGAGTTCATTACTGAGCGCACTGCCCCCACATGGCTGCCTTCACTCTTCATAGCAGTCTTGCCAAATAAATAGCAATAATCCCATTTTTCAAACAAGAAGAACTGAGGCCTAGGAAGTTTCAGTGTTCTGCCCAAGGTTCCTGTGCAGGTGGCAGAGCTGGGGTTCAGGTATTAGAGCTGGGGTGCAGGTAGCAGAGCTGGGATTTGGAGCTGGGGCTCCTGATGTTACCCGCAGACTGATGCCCTACACCCCCATGGTCACAAGTATGATCCCACCAGGTATAACCAGTACCCGGGGCCTGTAGGATCTAAGGGCAGGTTGCTGCAGGGCTGGCAGGGGCGGCAGGCAGCCGAGGGCGGGCCCAGGGATTACCAGCAAAGGAAGTGCTTCTGAGACAGGTCCGGGCCCAGCTGGCCTGCGGGCAGGGAGGCAGGCCATGCTGCCAGGCCCTCAACATCGTGACACTTGGCCAAGCTGAGCCCCCAGGAGTCTTTGGCCATTGGCCTAGGCTGTGGAGGGGGCAGGTTCAAAAACAAGAGTGAAGTCAGGGTCGATGTTCTTTCCCATGAGGGTGCTTGGCCTTCCCACAGCTTCCAGCTCCTGGGCACGTCACTGTCACCCTGCAGAACTTTCCCCTTCTCCAGAGGGGACAAGCTGGGTCAGGGACCCTCAGTTTGAGCTGTCCCTCCCATGCCCCAGGCTATAGACTCATTTTTAAGCTGAAGTGGGGGAGGAGGCCTTACTGTCACCCCCTCCCCTGCCCAGGGCCTAGGGTTTATAATTTCTTGTTATTGCCAACAGCTGCGTAACTCCCCTTAGCTCACAGAACACTTTTATAACCATTGTCTCCTCTAATTTCATCCTTAGACAAACCTATGAGGCATCATTATGGCCATGAGGCACTGGAGGCTCAGAGAGGTGAGCCACAGCCCGAGTCGCACAGCAGGTCGGGAGCAGGGTTGGCTGCGGCCCAGTGCAGCCTCAGCCAGGGTCAGGGACAAGGGTCTTGCCCTCGTTGTCTATGCTGATTTCTCACTACTGGCTTTTAGGTGGGAGCAGATGTAGCAGGGAGTCCTGTAGCCTTCTGGCCACATTCTCAGCCTAGCCACTTCCTACCTCCTGGAGGCACTGAAAACTCCCAGAGCCTTGCATCTGGGACTTCCCTCCTAAGAAGAGGCCCTAGGGCACTGGACAGGGGTTGAGTCTTCTGGAATGGCCAACCTGGGATGGGATCCCCATCAGCATGGATGAGAGGGGGCTGAGTGATGTGACTTGGGCACGAGGCAGGTGTGAAGGAGGGTGGTCCCATTGGGTCTCTTCCTGCGCATGGGAGAGAGCGGGATAGAGAGCCCCAAGGTTCTCCTACAGGGCTGAGGCCTCTGCATTCATGTTTCAAAAGCTGCCTTTTCTACACTCTGGACCTCCTCCAGCATGAGCTGTCTGCCGTGAGAGTCGATCCCCATTGTTAATTACATGGCAGGCAGAGCGGCAGGTGAGCGTGGGGCTTGGGGTCAGAGCACCAGGGAGACCACATAAAAATGTCCCAGCAGTCAGAGACTCGCCACCTGGAGAGCTCATACCCACTTGAAAGGATTGAGCCGGTTGGGGAGGGGAGTGGGGAGAAGGTGCGCATTTGACGAATGCTGACAAATTACAGGCAAGGGCCCAGTCCTTCATTAAGCAGCCTGGCGGCGCCGCCTCCTGAGGTTTTGCTCAGATCACAGGTCTGAAGCCCAAGGAATCTGACCTGTCAGAGGTTGTGCTGAGCCAGAGGGATCTGGTGCTGGCCCCACTCCCCTTATCCTTAACTGACCAGCAGTGGGTGAGCCTGGCATCTCCTCTACCTCCTCATCTGTAAAATGGGAACAGCTGCCCTACCCCACTGGGTTGTTATCAGGAGTAAATAACTTAATCGGATTAAGTGCCAAGGATGGGGCCAAATGCTGTGGAAGCATTAGCTGTCATTATTGTTATTAATTACTGCATTATATCACATGACTACATACTGACCTGTACTCTCTAGGGAACGCGCTGTACACACGTAGGTGCCAAGTGATGGCTAGGTGGAAGGAAGGCCCCCTCTGTCCCCACACAAGTCACCAAACATCAGGTTGTCTGAGCAGAAGAGCCTGGCCATACTGGCCCATGGGCCCCTCTGCTGGGATCCTATACCCACAGGGGAGGACATGGCCGAGGACACACCCTGAAGGAGCACGGAGAACCTGGGCCCATCCTGACTTCTCCACCTCTGCTCCTTTTCTCTACTATTGCTCCTCAGATCCAGTTCAACTTTGCAGACATCAAGGAAGCCTTTTGCTCTGACCTCAGCCAAAGGAGCTTCTTGCCAGAGCCAGATACTAAAACCAGTGGGTGGACTGATAGAGACAAAGAATTTGGCATAAACCCGAGAAAGGACTTCCCTGAAATCAGAGCTCTCCAGCTAGGGTGTGAGTTGCTGGAGCTGGGCTAGTGAGCACCTTGTCACTGGAGGCGTGCAAACAAAGACAGGTAACCAGTGTGGCACAGGCTGCTTTAGAGCCCTGGTGTGGGCTCTAAAACCTGGTCAGCAGGCCCTTAATAATGTTATCTTATCTCTGACTACTGGAGATAGTGTGTGTTCTGTCCTTCAGGGCATTCAACCAGAAGCCAGGTGACCACTTAGCAGGAGGCTCTAGAATGATTGAACTCTATGTTCCTATGGCTCTAACGCTAGAAGGCAGGTGTTTACAGTGTTTGTGACTGACCGACCAGGGGGCTCACCTTGAGATGACCCATGTGCATGCGGGCCCGCTCGCACATGTGCAGGAAGTACTTGATGTTACTCTCATCCACAATGATGTACACGGCCACCTTCCTCTTGAAGCCGGCATCCAGTAGGTCCTTGAAGATGTCCACGTCAGTGAACATGTCCATGACCACAGCTATCACCTGGGAGAAGAGAGAACGGGCTGTCAGGCAGCACAGTGGAGGGGATAGGTACTTCTTGAGGTACCTGAGGCTCCTGCAGCCTCAGGACTAGGACCAGGAAGTGAAATTCTAGGGTTAGGAGTTGACAATTAGGATATGAGATTCTCAGTTGGTGACTCAGGCTGGACTCCGGGGCAGCAGAGCATGAGAGGAGCACATTGCCCATGCCTGCTGTTTCTGTAACACAAGACCACAGAAGACTAAGCCAGGCACCCTGGCAGGCACGAGATGAGAAGGGAAGAGAATGTCAAGGAGGGGCCTGGAAGGTTACCTCGCAAAGGTTTTGGGAGTCAGGAAGGGTCTGCATCCTGAGGTTTGGAACTTGACTCAGCTTCCAAGGAGGCCTCCTTCCTTGTGGGTGTCAGGGTTCAGCCCAGGGACCCTGCTGCAGTCTATTCCTGGGTTGTATTTCTGGCCTCAGGGCAGGCCACCCCACCATTCCACCGGTATCTCTGGAGGCCCAGATGAACCAGAGGTGTGACTAGCCAGGGGAGGCAGCAGCTGGTGCAGCCCCGTGTATCCTCAGGCTGGTGTGGACTTGGGAAGGTTCCTTTGCTGCCACCTGTCCTGTCTGGTTTGGACAGAGCCCAATCCAGCACATGTACTTTTCCTGTCATCTGATATCTGTCCCCACAACAGTTGACCTCCAACTTCCTGGACCTGGTGCAGGCTGGGGTCACAGAAGTCAGGGTGCATCTACCCCACCCCCAGCCTAGCCACTGCTGGTGTGGGCAGTGATTCGTCCCAGGCTGGCAGGCACTGGCCAGAGCTCAGACATGAGGAAGGAAGAGTAGGGAAGGATTGTGCAGGGAGATGAAGAGCTGCCTGCCTCGGGTGGTTAGCGGAGCTCAGTCTCTCTATGCCTTCTCCCGGACACTGGGCAGCAATGTCAGCCCGGGGTTGGATACTGCTGAACCTCCAAGGCTGGTGTCACTGCCCCATCCTAGACTTGAGAATTTTCTGGAGGAGCCTTACACAAAGCTCTGGGTCACACAGCAAGCTGGGGACAGTCAGGTTAGAACCTACCCAGGCCTGCCACGAGGGTGGCCTAGCACACTCCCTTCTCTGGGATTGTTGACACAGTGTGACAGGGAGGCAGACTGGGTGGGGTCAGCAGGGGACGTGTCTGCACACTCCAGTGGGCTTATCCAGCTGCTCCTGGGCCTCTCCCTGCCCTGCAACCACAAGAGTGACTCTAGGTAAGACATTTAGTTTCTCTGGGCCCAGTTTTCTCATTGGTTCAACAAGTGTAGTGAAGCTGTGGGACCAGCCACGGCTCCCGGATAACTGAGGCCTGGAGTTTGCTCCGTCCTCTGGGGGCCAATCACTCACCGTGTTTGAGTCTCTGAAGGGCTGTTTTAGATGGGGCAGAGTGAGCAGCTACAGTGTGTGCAGGGGCAGCCATGGGAAGGTGGATTGCTTTCTGACCCCAAAGTTATGCAGGGGTTTTGAGAGGAGTGAGCTCCCCATCCCAGGAGATGCTTAAGGAAAAGCCAGAGATCGTATGACGAGGGGGTGGAGGAGAAGCTGCATGAGGCACAATGTGAGAGCAGGGTGGGCTCACAAGTTTGGAATTTTACTACCAGGCCCTCAAGGGTGATGAAGTCCTGAGGTGGGTGGGGTGGTGGCAGGGACTTCTCCCCTAGTACCCCACCATCCTAAAGTTGCTCCAATCTCAGTATCCTCTTGAATAAACTGCCCCTGCAGCTGAATAGCTCGTGGGCCGCCCTGGAAAGGTTGCAGCCATACGCTTCCCCTGGAAGCTGCCACCCTTGCCCTCCTTGCTGCCCCCCACCCTCCTCAAGGATCTGTCAGGCTTGGTTCCAGGGACTCGCCCTGGACCTGGGCTAGGTGACGAGCCCCAACAGGACCGCTCCATGTGTGTTGTTCCCCACGTTGCCCTCTGGCAGGCAGGGTGCAGAATCCAGGGATGGTGTGCTGTTGGCCTGGATCTGTTGGGGCCTGCCCCCATGGTGGAGCCCCCGTGGGGTTCCAGGGCTGAGCAGTGGCTCGCCCTGGGGTTTGGGCTTGGTGCCCATGGGTGCTCAATGGAGGGGTTCTAACAGGTGCCAGCTGATGTTGGGGGCGGGAAGGGGAACTTGATCCTCCCACAGCTTGCCCTGTTTAGTCAGTCACAGGAGTTTTTGAAGTCCTGTTCCTTGAGTCCTGTCATGCCCTTACTGTTTCATATATAGGAAAGCTGGCTGGAGACTCTAGAGTCAAGCCCAGGGCTGTGCTGCACCCACAGGGTCTTCTGCTCAAGAGTATGCAGACCAGTGCTGCACATTCACTGTGCAAAAGCTTATAATGACAACTGCCATCCTTTAGGTCTTCACAAATTATGCTTCAGCATAGCAGTTAGTACTCCCATCTTACAGACGAGGGAACTGAGGTACAGAGGGATTCACTACATCACCTAATTATCTGTTTGAGTGACTGAGCATGCCCATGACACTGGGAGCTCTTCAAGGACCCCCATCCAGGCCCAGTGCAGGGCTAGCCTAAGTAAGGTGGGTGTCAGGGAGCTTTTTGTGACAAAGAATGTGAGAATGTGTCCAAGTGGCTCAGCCCAGAAGAGAGTGCAGAAAGGAGGGCAACCCAGGGCCACAGCCCCTCCTGAACCCCAGGTTTCCCTATCTGCCAAGTGGGGGTACATTTGGTCTATCTCGAGGCCAACCTAGAGAAACCACCAGTCACCTCCTTGACCCCATCCCACACATACTCTGGGCAAGACCAAATCAGAGCCATAGAAAAGAGAGAGGGGAGGCTGGAATCTGGAAAGCCTTGGCCCCAGCAACTCACTGGGTGGCATGCTGTCTCTCCAAGGCCTGGATCCTGAAACCTGGTAGGTGGGGGTAGTTTCTCACCCAGAGCTCCCTCTGAATGACCTGTCTGCCTCACCCGCTTAGGTTCTCAGGTAGGGACAGCCATGGTTTCTCCACTCAAAGTGCTCCAGAGTAGACTGAGAGAAAGATTCATCCCATCTGCCCTGGAGCCAGGAGGCCAAAAGTGACCACATACACTGTGCACAAGCAAGTTCCTGCCCCTTGTGGGCCTCCATTTTACCACCTGGAAAGTGCAGAAGGTGGGGAGAGTCTTGCATCTTTGGGTCTGTCTCTATGGCTCTGATGGTGGCAGCACAGGCCAGGCTCTAGACTGTGCTCCTGTGAAGCTGTGTGACCTGGGGCAAGTGCTGCGGTTTCCTCCTAGGGTGTTTCAATGCCCACTCGCATGGCTGTTGGAGGGTGAATTGAACAACACAGGTACAGAGTCAGCTCATGACCCAAGAGTCCACAGTCAGCACCTAGCAGTTGATTACCAGCCTCCTCGTGACACCCATTGGAGTCCTGATCTCCCAGACTCACAGTACCCATGGGGGTGGACAGGCTGAGAATCATCACCTGCCCCGCTCTCTGTGGCAGCTGGAGGCTGGGGGAGGATAGTTCCTCATGGGAATGATACAGGGAATGTTGCAGACTGTCCTACAAGTTGGGACAGTGGCCACCATGACCTTGGATTCAACTTCCATTCCTAGCCACAATGGAGTAACAGAACCTGTACTCACACTCCTGTTTTAGCAATCAAAAAGCAAGCAAAATCCATGAGCCCACGACCAAGAGGCAGCACAGCAAGCATGGTGAGGCCTGAGAGAGGGGAAAAAAGAGAGTCAGCCTGGGCGTGCCTTGGTCTCCCCCAGGCTGCAGCACAAGGAGGGAGGGTTGGTGGAGGTAAGTGGAGAAGTGTTGGCTCAGAGCATAGCAGCCAGAATTTGCAGGATGGCGTAACCAAAGGGGAGAGTGATGACAGAACAAAATCCAGAGATCTGCAGAGGGTGCCCCCTCAAGCTTCAGCCGCTAAGCCAGCAGTACATGCTCTGGAGGAACCACGGACACAGGGAGAGAATCAGGCCCCTGGAAAGGAACACTGGGAAAAACCACTGGTGCTCACACAGGATCAGGAATCACTTCCATTCCCTCAAACCAGAATGCAGGCTCCTCTAATACTCAAGGTCTATACAAGAGTTCTCAGAACTCTGCCTAAATAGTGGGTAAATAAGCATGCAAGATGAAGAATACTCTGCATGGGATTCAAAGCAGATTAGACACTACAGGAGAAAGTATCAGTGAACTAGAAACAATTCAAACCGAGAAAGGGATTGAAAAAACAGCATAGGGTGTCAGTGAACTGTAGGTCAATATCAAAGGTCTAATATATATGTAATTGAAGTTTCATAAATTGAACAGGAGGAGGGTGGTGAGGAAAGACAGAAAAACACTTGAAAAAACAATGTCCATAACATTTTCACTATACAACCACAAGTCCAGGAAGTTCAATGAATTCTAAGCAGAAGAGACATGAAGAAAATGGTGCCAAGGAACATTGTAATTACATCCCTTAAAAACAGCGATGAAGAGGAAAATCTTAAAAGCAGCTAGAGAGAGAGAGAGAGAGAGAGAGAGAGAGAGAGAGAATCACATATTGAAGAACAAAGATAAGCAGACTTCTCAGAATCAACTTAAGCTAGAAGCAACATCTTTAAGACACTTCACAGAAAAACTGTTAACCTGGAATTCCATGCTCCGTAAAAATAGCTTTCAAAACCAAAGATGAAACGAGGACCTTCTCAGACATAAAAAAGCTGAGAGAAATCTTCTTCCGCAGACCTGCGTTATAGATACCACCACCCCCTTGTACACTCGTGGGGCTGAGAGTCCAGGGCTTGCAGCTGTTTCCATGGTAAAAACACGGCTCCCCCTTCCCTTACTGGGAGTGTGGAATTGACAGAAAGGGTTGCTCTCCTGCCCCACCCTCTCCTCCAGCAGCAGGACTGGGGCAGACCCGGACACAGGGCCTCAGTTTCCCATACCCTCAATGTGCCCCAGTACTCCCTTTCCCTACTGCTGCTAGGTCTGAAAGACCTGGTTCTCCAGGCACTGGGCAGGCCTCCAGAAGTTTAGGAGTGGGCACTGGCCCCACTGTGGGCTGTGCTCCCCTGACTCCAGCACCCTCCAAATCAGTTTGTGCATCTTTTGGTTCTGATCACCTGTCACAGACCACCTGGGTCCCGCCTCTTGGGTAGACAGGGAGCAAAGCATCCTCTTTGCTACTTTGCAGACAGTAGCAAATGCGAACCAAGGTGGGGTCAGGATGGCCAAGATTAACTACTGACACCCTTTTCCAGGATCAAGAAGGGGCAATGATGACCACTTCTATTTTCCAGGGAGGAGTTAGGATCCAAGGGACACGCAGTCAGATGGTGGCAGAGGCTTCCAGCTCCTAGCTTCCTTCCCAGAGGGGGATCCTGTGTACAATCCAGCTGCCCATCGCCTTCCAGGGCCTACCTCACGTTCTGAAACAAACAAAGCCAGGAGCACTGCCTGGAATGTAAATGCCCCAGGGGCTCACAGCTCTATCACTCCTTCCCTGGTAGTCTAAGGCAGGGCACTTCCCCATTCTCAGCCTCAGTTCCTCTTTTCTGGAACAAGGGACGTTGGATTGAAGAATTTGAGGTTTCTCCTCTCAGATATTTGTCAGCTCTGGAAAAACCTCCCCACCCTCTGGACTATTAAGACAGAAGCCTCATTAAGGACAATTAAAGGAAGCTCAGGACTCCTGAGCGCCAAATGGCTGCAGCCAAATGGGGGTCAATAAGCACATACTGGTCCCACCCAGAGCCCTCTGACCAGCCCAGCCCAGCGGCATGGGGCCCTGCCCTCAGTCTCCAGCCTTCCCCAGGTGGACATGGGTCCTGTCACCATGGCTCAGGAATGCTCAGGGACAGGGACCAACATAGAGTGGGGAAGGTCATCAGGTGACCAGGGCTGTGGCCTGTGGATGAGACAGAAGACAAGCATGTCTCTCTTCCCACTGGCCCTGAGGGACATCAGAGCCTCCAAGCTTTCAGGTGCAGGTGCGTGAGTCAGCCAGCCCATTCCATAGTAGATGTGTGGGACAAGTTAGGAATTTTCAAGTCAAAAATCTCAGAATCTTAAGTTTAAAAACCTTTAAAACCCTAGCTTCTCTGGTGTCCAAGAATGACAGATAATGTGGGGTTACTGAGCACCCTAAACCACCATGAAAACTGCTCTGAAAAGTACGTGCCCACGGTTCACAACAAATCAGGGCAGGTTGAGGTCCTGGGCCACCTACGTCACACGTCCTCCCTGCTGCGTCGCACCAGTCCCTGTCTGAATTCCTCCAGGGTGGGAAGCTCACCATTCTCAACCCAGACTACTCCCCAAGAAAGAGAGGTGTGCACATGAGGGCAGAGGAAAAGAGGGAAGAGAACTGGCATTAACTGAATGTCAGCTTGTGCTAGATACCACACCAAATGCTTTACATTCCCTTTTTCCATTTCGATCTCACTATGACTGATTAGGCACTGGCAGCATCATGGCCCTGAGGGAGGAATGCAGTGCTGGAGGGGGAGTGGCACCCTGGACAGCAGGGCTAGGCAACAGCAGAGCTGGGGCTCCTACCTGGGTCCCCTATACAGAAGCCTGTCTTCCTATTGCCTTGCGTGGCATTTAACCTGGGAAGGCGCCTGAAGCTGGGATCATGCAGACCCTGCAAAGGAAGTCGGTGCAGCCCACCCAACCAGGGCCCACCTGCATGAGGGTGAAGTCAGGGGGACCCCATAGTGCTGACAACTGTTAGTGGTCACTGCCAGACAAGTGCCCAATCCCATTTTACAGATGAAGAAACTGAGGCCCAAGGCAAGCAGCAAGGGGGTTGCAGAGCTGGGAAGGTGAGCCAGTGGCCTTGGAGAGGCCCAGTCCTCCTCTGCTAGCCCAGGAGGACAGTCCTGGGGTTCAGGTGAACCTGCCAAAGCAGGGAGACTGGGGGTCTGTGGAGCCCAGGACAGGCTCGCAACACCAGAGACTCCTGTGTGACATTCAGCAGGCCGTGGCCTGCTCTGACCCTCAGCACCCTGGCATCCCCATATGTGACATGAGTGTGATGGCAGGCCTGCCTCCTGGCTTGGTGGGAGGGAGGGCAGCACCGGTAGGTGTGAGCTGCCCGCCCCTTGCTTCAGGAGCCTGACAAGCACCTGGCCCAGAGGTGCCAGCCCTCCTTCCTGGCAGAGAAGCTCCCGACACTCTCCAAACTCTCAATTAAGATGAAAACGCCCAGAGCTGCTCCAGACTCTCAATTAAGATGCATATGCCGTTGGGTAGGAAGCCTTTGGAGAAGACAAGAATGAGAGCCAACACCTTGGATTATGTTATCAGATGGTTCCCCACCTGGCAGGTGAGGGCCCTGGGCACTGGGCTGGGAGTTGCTAGCGCAGGCACAAGACAACTCCCCGAACCCGCTGTGGGAGCCTGGGCCAGCTGCTGCCCACTCTGGGCCCCAGCGTGTCCCTGGAAGAGCTGACTGGGCCAACCCTGGGGCCTCTTGAAGCATCAAGGCTGCTCCTGTGTCACCAACTCAGGGATAACGACAGCCTCCCTCCTGGTCCACTGGGCCTGGCCCACGGTGGGCTTGGCTCCCCTGTTCTCGCCAGTGCTAGTGCACTCAGACTTGGGAGTCTGATGAGGACATGGAGCTTTATGAAAATGCTTTTACTGTCCTGAGTCAAGCTGGGGGCTGGTATTGAGGTTCCAGTGCTCCCAAAGGGGCAGGCTCCAAAAGAATAGACAAGACACTTCTCCAGACAAAGGGGGCCCAAAGCCTGCAGGCCTGGATGCTGAGCCAACCTCTTCCACCTACTAGCTCTGTGACCTTGAGAAAGTTTTTCAACCTCTCTGGTCCCCATCAAGTCTCACTTTCCTCATCTACACTGTGAGACAACACCTACTTCATGAAGTATCCCTACTGGGAGGATTACAGTTTAGGTAAAGTGCCCGCTCAGCACCTGGCATATAGTTGGCATTTAATAAATGCCTCATTAAGCTGCTTTTATTCTCCTGGAGCCAAGCCGTGGGCCAAGACTTCAGCATGTGAAGGCGGGGGCCTGGCAGAAAAGATGTAGGGTTAATCGGGCATCATGAAAACTGGTTACAGTCCCTTCCTGCTGTGTGGCCCTAGGCAAGAAACTTAATGTCTCTGGGTCTCCATTCCCAAGCCCTGGCTTGGCAGGTGTACGATCTGAGTTCTAGTCAAGTCTTTTGTTATTCTTCCTTAGCTTCCTCTCCTGTATAAGATTTGCCCCAGCTTTGGGGGCATTCCTGGCTGTCAGGGCTAGTAAAGAGATCCTGCTAGGAGTCCTGCCCCTATACTGTGCGTGCGCACATGTGTGTGCGCGTGTGTGTGTAGCACTCCCTCCCCAAACCCTCCCTGACCCAGCCCAGCCTCACCCCTTTCCTCAGAGGCTGCAGCAGAGCGAGGCCGAGGCTCATCCTTCCCAGACGTGATACTACAGGCCCGGCCTCTGGTATGCAGTTGGAACCCCACAGCAGGTTTTTTCCCCAGATAAGTCACTGGCTCCAGGGGGCTAGGGGTGAGGCAGGCAGGTGACCTTCCATCTGGGGGAGCTGGAGCCCGGTGGGGCTAGACCCAGGACACACCAGATCTTGTCTCAGAGGAGTTCAGAATCACAGGGGAGCAGGGTGTCAGAGCTGAAAGGACCAAGAAACAGGCTTCCACGCCTGTGCCCATTTTACAGATGCGATGACTCGGGCTCGGAGAGGAGCTGGGGCTCATTTCAAGTCACACAGCAGGAGAAGCAGAGTAGGGACCCCACATTCTTGGCTCCTAGTACTGTGACCCATTAGCTCCATTCTTGTCTTTTGGGAAAGGGGGGGACTGTGGTAGCCCTGACGGGAACACAGCCACTCCCAGCAGCTGAGCTGGGGGCAGGCTGAGTGTGTGCTGTGTCATTTCCCTGCCCCAGGGTCTGCCTGCCGTGCTGACGACATACCAGCTGAGGAGGCGGCCTGGGCCATCCTGACTCAGCTCCAGCAGCCCCAGCCCAGGTGCCTCAGTGGAAGGGGGCCAGGGTTTGGACCAGGCAGCTGGACAGTGGGATCCCCATCCCAGGCCTGGGGAAGGGGACATTGTGCCTGCACTGGTGTGGGGATGGGGGTAAGAGGCGGACGCAGGTATGAGGGGCGAGAAAGTGATTCATGGGGAGAGATAAGGTATAGGGAGATCCGCTGGGCGGGCCAGGCAAAACGCCCCGTCAGCGTCTGTCAGCATCAAGGCCTGGCCCCTGCAAGCCTGAGAAACCGTCTGAGCAGAGGAGAGAGGAGGATTGCAGGCAGCTTGGAGGATCTGCCCCTCCCTGCCCTGCCTGTCACTGTGTCCTGCCAGGGCTGGGGGAGGATGGGGAGGGGACCTGTCCTAGAGTCTGAAGACAACACAGACTGGGCTCCACCCCTCCACCCAAGAACTAGCTAGGTAACCTTGGCAGGGACTAACCAGTTGGGCCTCAGTTTCTACATCTGAAAAATGGGGCAGATAACTAAGATTATAAAATGCCTCACACTCAATAAAACTAGCTATTGTCATCACAGCCAGTTCACGCACACACCATGTTGGCCATAAGTCCCGAGGTGAATGTGACAGGGAAGCAGGCCGGCTGGAAAGCAGAAGCTGCTAACACGGTGCTGTGGGGTGCAAACAAATCCCTGTGCTTCTCCCTGCTGCACCTTTCCCATCTGAAAGATGAGGCTCTTGGCCTCTGTCACCTCTGAGCCTCCTCCCATTGCGCCTGCAAGGCTCCTTGCTGTCTGAGAGTGGGCGGCAGTCTCGGTGAGCCCCACACGGAGAGAGATGAAGGCAGGGCCACAGCCTACCTGTCAGGGCTGTAGGAGAGCACCAGATGTGGTGCCACACAGACTGGGGATTCAAACCTGACTATCTCCTGGCTATGTCACCTAGGACAGGTGACACCAATAACTTTGTGGGGCTTTTGGGGGAGCAAATGAAGTTGGGGGGGTGGATGTGTGGGATTGTATGCTGTGGCTAGGTCTCAGCCCTGGCTGTAGAGACGTGGGCAGGATGCTCTAAGTGCCTAACCTGGCCCCAGGCACCCCTATCTGGCCCCATCACTGGGCCAGGCTGTCTTTCTGTCTGGGGGAGATTAGACTCTGGCTGTTCTCATGCCAAGCTGGGAACTGGTGTCTGCCTAGCTTCTCCTGGTAGGAAGGAGAGGCACAGAGCGGGGGGAACCCTGGCACCACCAGGGTCTCAGTTTCCCCATTAAAAAAAAAAAAAAGGAGTAGAGGCTGGGTAATGGGAACCCAAAAGGCCTCCTAGAAAACTGGGTTCTGCGACCTCAAGTCAGGTACCCATGTCAGCAGCACATACCCCATGGCAGGTGTGGGGCAGATTATTCAGTTTGAAAACTATGGGGGCCCTTCCCTCCTCCCACATCCCTGCCTCTTCTTCCAACTCCTTCTCTCTCAGGTCACCTGATGCCATCTTCATAATAGCGAAAGACTCAGCCTTTTATTCTCAACACCTCCATTTTTTAGACTAGAAACCTGAAGCCCTAAAGCTGCCTGGGATCAGGCTAAGAGCCAGGCTCCCTGACACAGTCTATCTAACTAGGCCAGCCCCCTTGGGGGACAGGAACTCCACCTTTATAGAAACGTAAGCTGTGACCACCTTCTCAGCTCCTGACCCACTTTTGGTTTCTGTGCTCCAAAATTCCCCAGGCCCTATGTGTCAGCCAGGATGTCTTCAAAGTCAGCCTTCTTGTCTTGTCTGATTTGGTGGCCCAGTACAGTGAAGGGATTAGACTCCGCTAGAAATTCCTGGCCCATGACCCAAGGCCAGCACAGACTTTACTAATAACTCACTACTCTCTGCTGAACCCAGACCTGACTTCAGAATCCTTCTCAACATAGCTCGCTAGGCAGGCTTTATCAATCATGTCAGGATATGCTTTGAAACCATGAAGAGACACTTCCACTTGGGGGAGAAGCCCCTGCTCATGTTCATAGCTATCCAGCAATGGCCTGGCTCTCCCCGAAAGTGGTGAGCACCCCTTCTCAGAAAGTGTGTCAGTGTATAAGCTGAGACTGTCTACCCACACCAAGAACACTGCACAATTTGGCAAGGGTCGGGAAGAGGAGGTCCAGACCGTGCCAGAGGTCCCTTCCTGTGGTGAAATTCAACTAAGTGAACAACTTTCAGCTGGATTCACTGAGTTTCCCACCCATGAAGAACGTATGATGCCATCTCCCACATTCCAGCCTGGAGAAGTTCTGTCATTGCAAAGCTCAAGAAGAGGCCCAGAGAGGGCAAGACACTTGCTCTCTGTTGCCCAGCAAAGTCAAGAAACAGGCACATTTGAACTCAGACCTCTAGGCCAGCCTCAGATAGACACAGGCTACTTCTCAGTCTCCATGCCTACTCCCCACCCTAGCAAAAACAACACCAGAGCACTTGCATTTTTCTGTTTCTCAGACATTAATCACAGTCATCCAGAGGGACAGTAAGTGAGAGAAAGTCCAAAATCCTCCTTTGCCCCACCCCATTGCAGCACCTTCTTCTAGGGGTACCTGCTCATCGTGTCTGGGGGAATCAGAAACATCCCTCAACAATACAGATAGGCCCTTTCAAATGGTGCAGCCCAATATCACCTGCTAGGGAATCCTGGCACCCTTTCCTTCTACAAAGACACCAACAAGTCCCATGAAGATAGAAGAGGAAGCAGCCAAGAGACCCATAGGGGACCGTTTGACATCTCCGTGTTGGCTGCTGGACTGAGTGAGAAGGCACTGAGGTGGGGGGAGCTCTTGAGGGGCCAGTCTGGCCCACTGGGTCAGTTTCCTCTCCAGGGACTCCCGATCAGTAGCTGGCTCACCTTTTGGGCCTGGCTGATCATCTTGCGTACCACCTCTTTGATGTGGGCCTGCCCGTCAATAGGGGGCTGCATGTAGACACTGGCCCGGGTCACGCCCCGGTAGGCGATGGTGTCAGGCCAGCCCAGGTCCAGCTGTGGGATGGAGCGGTCTGACTTTTGGGGCCAATACTCCAGTGAGGGTGGCGGCTCCGCCTCGGTGGGGGCCCCACCTGGCCTACTGTTCTCCTCGCTGTCACCAACACCATCCTCCGCTGGCCCTCGAGTGTGGCCCGTGCCCCTGGGGTCCTCAGAGCCTGGGTCATACACCTCGATGGTCTCCAGGATGCGCTTGCGCTCCAGCTCAGAGAGGAAATCTCGGATGTTCTCCCGCTTCAGCACTTCATAGAAGGCGTCAGTGCCATCGGCCACCAGGGCCTCCAGAGCCAGCCGCTGCTCCTCGCTGTAGAAGAACTCAGGCTTGGACTCGCTTGAGCGCCAGTTGACATGACTGTCATCCAGGCACTGCACCTGGGAGAAGGCCATGGTGCCACCTGCCCACTGCTTCTGCTGGAGAAGGCAGGAGTCACACCACTCAGCAAGGCCGGTTCACCAAAGTCCTACTCAGCAAGGACAGAATCCTGATTTTGGCCCAGGGCGGGCACAGCACACTCTGGGGCCTCAAGGCTGCCTCTGCTCCTCTGCCCATAAGGAGCCTGTGGGAGAGAGAAGGTGAATGCAAGGGTCAGGTCAGAGTGCAGGCGGGGAAGGGGAGGGGCGAGGGGCGGGGCTGGGGCGGAGCAGGGCTCAGAGGGCGGTTGTGCGAGAGACCAGCAGGGAGTGGGATGGGGGATCTAAGCAGGGGCACGTCGGGACACATCCCAGGGACCGGTGTGCCAGTATCTGCAGGGGTCAGGGGACCCATATCCCAGATACCTGGAGCTACCTGAAGTCCTAGGCAACTTCAGAGAAAACTAGGACAGGCAGGGAACTTCCTAGAAGTTTCCGAGCGGGAGGCGGGAGACAGAACTCAGGAGGCCTCTAGCCCAGCTCAGGGGCGCCCCGCATTCCTAGGGCTTCCGGGGAGAGGTGGAGGGGGGTTCGGACGATCCAGGGACGTGGGGATAGGCAACCTGAGGGGCCAGCCCGGAGGAGGCTGGGGAAGTGCGGCTGGCGGGCGGCAGCACCCCGCGGGGGGCCCGGGCCCGCGACTCGCTTACCCGGTGGGCGCGGGCGCGGCTCAGCGCAGGGCCAGCGAGAGGAGCCGCGCGGGCGGAGCGGGGCGCACCGGCGGCGGCGGGCCGGTGACTAAGTGCTGCCCTGCCCACCCCGCCGTCGCCACCTGTGGTCACGTGCCGCCCGGGGGCGGGGCCGGAAGCTGATTCACCGCCACCCCCAGCCCCGGACGAGGGACCGACTGTGAGTTCGCCCCAGGATGCCACGGTGGCTTCCTCGGGACCAGAGCCCAGAGCTTCTGGAACATTGCAGCCCAGAGAGGGACAGTGTTCTTCCTAGGGACACATAGCAAGTCAACAGCCTTGACACCCCCTGTCCCCAGGGACTTTAGATAACCCTGGCTCAATCCTACCTGTGCCCAGTTACCCAGTTGGCAGGGTAAATTCTTGCAGATACCAGGCTGTCCAGTTATGGAAGTAGAGTTGGGATACTGGGCTTGGAGGCCCCAGGGCAGGGGGGCTGACCCAATCTCAGTATTCTTCATAGAACTTGGTGTGACCGGGACAGTTCTTACTCCTGAGTCCTGCTCCTTGCTGGGAGGGATCCCCCAACTGGTCCTATATGATGAGCAGTGCCCCACACGAACCCTGGGGCTGTTGTGGGCTGGGGCAAGGCCCTGCTCTCAGCTCTGCGTCCCTGGGGCTTGGGACCCTAGTTATGGGAGGTGTGGGAACCACATCTGAAAGCAAGTTGCCAGGGCGGGGAGAATAAAGCCCATTAAACTTGGCCCAACAAACAGCCCCCACCCTGTCGCGTGCCAGTTAGTTAGCTGGGCACCTGGCCCAGCCCTTCCCTCCTGTCCCCTACCACTCAACCTGAGTTTAGTGGGGGCTGCTCTGTGCTTGGGCTGGGATTGGACATTGCTCTGTGTTGCTGAGAACAAGCTGGTGACATCTCTAAGCCAATGAACTCACTTTCCCCAGGACGCTCGCTACCATCCATCCACCTGTCAGGCCTCACCTGGGGTCCACACCCTGGCAAGCCCAAGGTCCCCATCACTGACACCTCAAATTTTAAGTCCTATACTCCACCCCAGCCTGGGGGCTTCACTCTGTGTGTGTGTGTGTGTGTGTGTGTGTGTGTGTGTGTGTGTGTGTGTGAACATAGCGGCCTCAGAAGCCCCTGGCCCTCTCTGAGCACAGCTGAGCACCACAGCTCCTCCCAGAACATGCACACATCCTTGCCTCCTCTCTATCCCACCCAGCTAGTCAGGGGAGGCAGCAGTCCCAGTGAGTGAGCACTGCCCTGGGAGACCTGAAACCTGATTATAGCTTCTCCCAATAGAGACCCAGAACAAGACTGTCCCTGGGCCTTTCCTTCTGTTCTTACCACTGCCCAGAAGTCCTGGGACTCTTGATGGGAGTCCTGGCTCTCAGGGCTGAAAGGCTTCCAACCCTCCAACTCTGCAGTTAGCTGCCTGCCATTACAGATTCACAAGAAGTTGTCAGAAGATCGAACAGAGGTTACCTGCAACCTTCACCAGATTTCCCCCAACAGATTCATCTGCATAACTATGTGCAATAATATCACAGCTAGATATGTGGCTGTGGGTATGATCTAGAGCTTGTTGGGATTTCACCAGTTTACATGCATTCATTTATGTGTGTGTGTGTGTAAATGTGCACAACCTCACCCTGTGTGTAGATTGGTATAACCATGGTCACAGTCAGGTTACTGTTCTGTCACCATGAAGAGTCCCCTCTTTAGAGCCACACCCACTCCTCCATCCCTAACCCCTGAAATCACCAACTCTTCTCCATCTCTACAACTTTATTTCAAGAATGCTATATAAATAAAATATATAGTATGTAATCTTTGGGGATTGACTCCCCCTCACGCTTTTCAAGGATATTTGGGTTGTTTCCAGTTTGGGTCTATTTAGAATAAAGTTATAATGACATTCATATATATATATATTATACCTATTCATTCATATACACGTACATATTATATTAGTATATTTACATTCCGACCAATAATGTGTGAGTGATCCAGTTTCTCTACCATCCTAACTAACATTTTATGTTGTCACTATTGTTTTATTTTAGCCAGCCTGACAGGCGTGTAAGAGTCTCTTGTTGTGGTGTTAATCTTTTTCCTGATGACTAATGACATTGAACATATTTTTATGTGCTTATTTACCACCACATGTCCTTTTAGGTGAAATGTCCGCTTATGTCTTTTGCCCCTTTTTCTAGTTGGATTGTTTGGTTTGTGGTCTGCAAATATTTTCTGCTAGTCTGTCTCTTTTCCAAGTGTATAATATCATTAACTATGATCACCATGCCGTACATTTGATCTCCAGCACTTATCTTGTAACTAGAAGTTTGTATCCTTTGACCAATATCTCCCCTTTTCCTTAGGGCCTAGTAACAAGTATTCTATTATTTCTATGAATTTGTTTTAATTCCACATGGAAATGAGAACATTCTGTATTTGTCTTTCTCTGTCTGACTTATTTCACTTAACATAATGCCTCAAGTTCCATCCATGGTTGTTGTATCTGGCAGGATTTCCTTCTTTCTCAAGGCTGAAAAATTTATTCATTGTATATTTATACACCACATCTTCATCTGTTCATTCATTGATGGACACTTAGATTATTTCCCCACCTTGGCTATTGTGAACAATGATGCAGTAAATATGGGAGTGCAGATATCTCTTTGAGTTAGTGATTTCATTTTCCTAAGATGTATATGCAGAAGTGGAATAGTGATAGTTCTATTTTTAATTTTTTGAGGAAGTTCCATACTGTTTTCCAGAGTGGTGGTACCAAGTTACATTCCCACCAACAAGGCACAGGGTACCCTTTTTTTCCACATCCTTACCAACACTTGTTGTTTCTTGTCTTTTTGATGATAATCATTCAAATAGGGATCAGGTGATATCTCGTAGTTTTGATTTGCATTTCCCTGATGACTAATAATGTTGAGACCTTTTTCTTATACCTGTTGGCCATCTGTATTTCTTCCTTGTGAAATTATCTCTTTGGTTCCTCTGCCCCCTTTTTTTTGTTCTTGAGTCATACAAGTTATTTTTATATTTTGGATATTAATGTCTTATTGGATATATGATTTGCAAATATTTTCTCTCGGTTAGTAGGTTACCTTTTCATTTTGTTGATGATTTCCTTTGCCATGCAGAAACTTTTTAATTTGATGTAGTTCCACTTGTTTTTATTTTACTTTATTTTTGCTTTTTTGCATTTGATTTTGGTGTCAAATCTGAGGAGTGTTATCATAAGACAGGTGTCAAGGAACTACCTCCCATGTTTTCTTCCAGGGGTTTATGTTTTGAAGTTTTTCAGATCTTTAATCCATCTTGAGTTGATTTTTTTTTTTTATGGTGTAAGATAAGGGTCCAGTTTATTCTTTTGCATATGCCTGTCCATTATCCACAGCACCACTTATTGAAGTGGTCTGTCCTTTCCCCATTGTATATTCTTGGCTCTTTTATTGTAAATTGACCATACAAATGTGGGCTTGTTTCTGGGCTTTCTATCCTGTTCCATTGATCTATGTGTCTGTTTCTATGCCAATATCATTCTGTTTTGATTACTGTAGCTTTATAACATAGCTTGAAATCAAAGTGTTATGCCTCCAGCTTTGTTCTTCCTTCTTCAGATTGGTTTGGTCACTCAAGGTCTTTTGTGGTTCCATACAAATTTTAGAACCTTTTTTTCTATTTCTGTGAAAAATGTCATTGAAGTTGTCATAAGAATGTCATTGGATCTATAGATTACCTTGGGCAGTATGAAAATTTTAAAAATAGGAATTTTTTCAATCCATGAGCATGGGATATCTTCCCATTTATTTGTGTTTTATATTTCTTTCATCAATGTCGTAAAGTTTTCTGTGTCCAAATCTTTCACCTCTTCAGTTAAATTTATCCCTAGATATTTTCTTTCTCATAGTTCATTGTTAGTGTATAGAAACACTTTTGTGTTGATTTTGTACCTTGCAACCATTGCTTTTTCTTTTCATCCTTTTCACAGGCATCTTACATAGAGCAAAAAGAGCACAGACTTGTGCTCTTGATGAGGTCGAAATTATCATTTTTCCTTTTGATTATACTTTGATGTCAAGGCTAAGAACTTTTTGCCTAGCCTTAGCTCATGAAGATTTTTTTCATATAAGGTTGATATTTCATATTTACATGTAAATCTGTGATTGACTTTGAGTTAATTTTTGTACAATGTGTGAATTTTAGGTCATAAATCTTAAAGGATCACGTGGGATCATACAGTAAGGGATTGGGAGAGCTGGACTCAAACTTGGGTCTGTGTGCTTTTTTCCTGCTCCCCACAGCAACATCAGTATCTGGACTGGGGGTGGGCCAGACCTGGTTGCAGAATGGAGATTGCCTTGATTATCCCTCAGGGTGGTGTGTCCAGTGCTCACCTTGGGAAAGCATCACTCAATAGTCAACAAACACTGGCAGACGCTGCCACATGTTGGTTTGTGCTGGATACTGCTGGGACCCAGGCATTTCCTGGAGCCTCCATGGTCACAGTCCCACTCACAGAGTTTTCAATTTTCAGTGAAAGATGTTCCTCTGAAGTCTGGGGAACCCAGGCATCCCAAGTGAGTTGAGAGGAATGAATATGAGCACCCTGGGTTTATGAAGCAGACAGCAGTGTTCCAAGGAGAAGGGGCAGGAAACAGAGGCCTAGAGATGTGGTTGAAATTGATAGGGGTGAAGCTGGCCAAGTGGGTGAAGGGATGTGAATTGTTCAGTTAGAACCTTATGGTCCTTCCTGCAGGGTATGGAGACCACAGATGACGTAAGCAAGGAGGAGCGTGGGCAGATGGGTGGTTTTAGAGGTCTCCTCTGCTGCTTGCAGGTAAAGTGGGTTAGAGGGGGCAAACCAGTACAACGAAGAGGTGGTACAGTTCTGCCAGTCATGAAACTGAATAGCTGAGCTTGGCATTGGCTGCAGTGTGGAAAGACATGGCATGGGGGCAACAGAGTGGTAGCTTCCAGTCTTCTGGTGTGGGCTCTAGATGGGTAGGGGTACTGATGGAAATGTGGAAACTGGTTGGGGAGCTCCTAGGCTCATAGCAGCTGACACTCTGGCAAACTTGGAAGCCCCCTCCCCAGTTCCTGGCCCTCATTGACCCGGGGCTGCTCATTCCTGAGTTGGCACATTTAGGGAACTTTGTTTGAGTGGTAACACCTCCGCTGCTGTCATAAAGGAAAGGTTGTTCTTTCTGCCGTTCAGCATAAACACTTGGGCAGACAAGCCAACCAGCAGTGCCTGGAGGCGGTGCCCCACGCCAGAGCCTGGAATGGGCTGGTATGGGCTAAATAAACCTGGTCAGAATCTCCTGACTTGAGCTTTCTGAGCCATTATGTGGCTGTGACTCTTCACCTGTCCTTCCCAAGAGGGCTGGGTCCTCCAGCCGCCAGAGCCAGCCTGTCTGGGCCCAGAACCTGTCCTCGGAATGCTGGGTCCTTGAGGCCCCAGAGTCCTGCGCTGAGGTCCCGGGTTCTGACTATATCCTGGGCAAATTATGCTCTTTATGATCTTGTGTCCTTTCATCTGCGCTACTGGTGGAGGTGGAGGTGGTAGGATAGGGCAATTGGATCCAATAGTATCCGGAACTCCTTTATGGCTATTTCTGATATCCTTTCTTCCTCTCTTCCTCTCCTCTGTGCCTTTCTTCCTTGCCCCAGCCATTCATTCCCTTACTCGCTCATTCATTCACAAATGTTCACAGAACCCTGAACTGGCTGATACCTGGAATTCAGAAATGCTTCAAACCCTGTGTCTGCCCTTGGGGAGCTCCCAGTCTGGTGGGGAGGTAAAATATGCAAACAAACCATTGTGATTCAACCACTGCTTTGTATATGTGAGAGTGTGTGTGTGTGTGTGTGTGTGTGTGTGTGTATGGGGTGGAGTCAGGGGCGGCTTCAGAGGACAAGCCCTTTGCAATGGGCCATGAAGCTGGAGGTAAACAAGGGTAGGGAAGGAACGTCAGGGGGAGGGGACGTCTGCAAAAGCCTGGAGGCAACAGAGTGCTGGGTGTGTATGAGAAAACACAAGCAGGTCAGGGTGGCTGGTGCACGGCTACTGGATGGGAGGGTCTGGGACCAGTTGCTAAGAGCCCCCAAATGTCACGGATCCCCCCCACCCAGGAAGCTATGGGTTCTAGGAATGCGGTATGGGAAGGGGTTCCTGAGAAGTAAGTGGTGTGAACAAAACCATGATTCTGAAAGGCCAGAGAGGATGGAGGAACTAGGCCCGTGCTGTCAAGAGAGGAGAAGGAGCGGGAAGGGAGTGAAGTGAAGTGGGCAGGACTGGGGTGAATGTGGGGGATAACTGAGGCAAGGAGGGAGGAGAGGACGAGTCTGATTAGACAAAGTAAGTGGAGGTTTCCCAGGGGGTGACAGGGAGCAGAAGCCCTGGCCGCCCAGAGTTGTGGAGAGAAACTGGACTGGAGGCTAGGAAACCGGCTCCTGGGGGTCAGGGGTGCTGCTCTGGCCCTGCTGTCACAGAGGAAGGGATTGGGGACCACCTCCCCACCAGGGAGGGACTGAGGGTACTTTCTAGAAGGGCTAATTAGAGGGGATAGTGCTTAACCCAGGTCCATGCAGGGAGCACTGAGTCCCGGACCAGGTGCCCACCAGGTGAAACTTCCCCCCAGCCGGCCTCTGTGGCTGAGCTGCCCCTCTTCGAGTGCCATCCTTTGTTTCAGTTTCCAAACTTACCCCCTTATCACTGTCTCCTCCTTTGCTTGGCACTTTGCAGAAGATCCAAGATGCTCAGAAAGTGTTGCCTGGGAGGAGCATGTGGATACAAGGTTGATTCTATCCATCCTGGAGAGCCAGGCAGAGACAGACCCCTGACTGCTGGGTGCGGTGGAAGAGCAGAACCCCAGGAAGGCCAGAGGGAGACACAAAAGGGTGTTCCCACTCTGTGCCCGTGGGGGCAGTGTTGAAGTTTCTGCCCCAAACAGGGCTCTGCTCCAGTGGCTCAGTAGGGAGGCCTAGATTAAGGGTTCAGTCCGGGAATGGGCTGAGGCCTGGATGTGCATGAATTCCTCCATTAACTCAACAGATGAGCAGTGGGCACCGCTCTGGCCTCTGGGGAGAAGGCCATAGCAGGATCAAGTCCCTAACCTTATGGTCTACCACATGTGGGGAAGAGGCAAGAAACAAACAAACAAACCCAAGTCACCCCGGGGGAGGAAAGGGATGAGGAAAAGTAATGTGGCTGAGGGCAGGACAGGAGAGTGGAGGAGGTGCCTTCCGAATGGGTCTTCTTGGGACAGCTTGCTTCAGGCAGAGAGCAAATGTGGCTGGAGTGTAATGGGGTGGGGGTGGGGGGCGGCAAGAAATATGAACCCAGAGGAACTAGGGGTCTGCGTAATGGAGGGCCTTGGAGATGCTGAGACTTTGAGCATTTAGAGAGTTCTGGGCAGGGATTGATGAACTCCCTTTATGTTTGAAGAGTCCTCTAGACATTGTTGAAGGTGATGGGTGGGAGGGATGAAAAGGGGAGGCCCCTGGCCTAAAGCTCTGACCCCAGGGCTGGGGTGGTGGTGGTGGGGCATGGACATGGTCAAGCAGTCACTAAGGGCAACTCTGCCTTCACTGTGGTCTTGCCCAGGCTGCATGGGCTGCAGGGAAGAGGCAAGCGCCTCGTAGCCCAACATGTTGCCTGCAAGGCTTGTTGCTGAGTGCCCTCAACGGCCAGGGGGTTAGGCCAAGTACCTGGGCTGGGTCCCATGGCAGCAGTTGGCTTCCCCCCAGCAGGTTTTCTCTAGCTTCAAAGGATTCCTCCTTTGAAGAGGGCTGGGAATGGGAGGTAGAGATGGAGGGAGACAAGTGCCCCAGGTGAGCTCTACCAGTGCAGTGGATTTTCTCACAGGCAGGGCCACAGTGCAGGGGAGCCCCCAGGAGGGCTGGGGTGAGGGCAGGAGGGAAAGAGGCAGGGTGTCAGCCAGAGTCATTCTGAGGCTAGCTCCCTTCCTCCACGAGGACTAGACTCCAGCCTGTCTGAGGTGAGGACAGAACAAATCAGGTCAGACTCTTGGCCTCGGCCTGGGTGCTTTGGCTGCTGGGAGGGCTATGGGGGCAGCCGTGGGACATGGGCATCCCTCTCGCACAGATGACGTGGGCTGCGTGGTGCCGTCTGAGTGCCTGCGGGCCTGTGGGGCCGAGATTGGCTGCTCCAACATCGCCTACCCCAAGCTGGTCATGGAGCTGATGCCCATAGGTGAGGCTGTCTGATGGATCTGGGTGAGGGGGGGAGACTGGGGAGGGGGTGGAACCTTGGGCAGGACCAATGAAACCAAGTGGCCCTGAGGGTTGCGGAGGCCACTCTGGATCCAACGTGGTGTTGTGTGATATCAGGTGGGATGATGTTCACAGAGGAAGAGAGGATGCGATAATAATACAAGCGCTCACGCACCGCCCACCAGTGCCAGGCACTGTTCCAGGGGTTTCCCATGTGATTGGCTTACATCCTCTTCCCAAGAACCCTGTTCTTATCATCCCCATTTTAACTATGGGGACCCAGAGAGGTAAGTGACCTGGCCAGGTCACCTGGCAAATGAGCTACAGGCCTGGGGTCTGAAGAGTGATAACCTGCCTCTAGCACTTTCCCTCTCACCCTGCACTGTCCCATCCCTCCAGAAACATCTTTTTCTCCTTTCAGGCCTCCTGGTGCCACAACTTTTTAATACTACTTCTCACTTGATGCTATGAAGTAGAGTGGTTAGCTCTATTGTTATAGGTGGGGAAACTGAGGCATAGAGAAGGGAACCTGGCTTGTGCAAGGTTACAGAGTGCCTGAGATACAAACCTCAACCTGTCTGGCCCCAAGCCCACTGTTTCCTCTGTGGGATGGGGAGCTATGAACACATACCTTCTGCCTCCAACCCCCACAGAGAGGCTATAGGCCAATGGGTAGAATTGTGGGGCAAGTTTGGCCTTTCCTGTGTTTCTCATGGCAGCACAGCCCTGGTAGTCTGACACAGGGTGAGTTCCCAGTCCCTGGAGGTATGCAAGCAGAAGCCACATGGCAAGGGGTGTGGGACAGCTTTCTGAGGTCCTCCGTAGCACAGGGTTTTACCTCCAGATTCTCAGACCCTTGGGTGGCTGCCTCCTTCCCTCTGGCTGCCCCTGTGGAAACTTTACGGCCCCACCCTGCTCTTCCCTCCCTCTGAGTGAGCCAATGAGCCTAGGCCCAGCGGACCTGAGTGCACAGACCTGGGATCAGATCTTGGCCCTGCTACTTGCTGGCTGAGATATTTGGGGCATGTCACTTCCCTGCTTGAAGCTTCAGTGTCCTCATTTATAAATTGGAGCTAATGATACCTACCCACCCCTCAGCGTTGTTGCTGGGATTAAACATAATAATGTAGGAAAACTGCCTGACACAAGGCTTGGCTGAATTGTGGGTTCCTGCCTGTGGGCCTCGCCTTCCCATACTGTTTTAGGAGCTGACTCCCAGCTGTCATTGGACCACAAACCCCTTTGAGCTTCCTTTTTTTAGGAATGGGTAGAGAATAAGCCCCAAGGTAATTCACTTTCCTGAGCAAGAGACAGAAGGTAGGGAAATGTTTTGGGGGAAAACATGATTGAATTCACTTCCTTTGAGCTCCAAGCCCAGTCAGTCTAGGTGAACAGAGAAGGTCATGGATGCCTAGAGGTCACACAGCAGGTCAGATGAAGAACCAGGGCCACAACCCAGCCAGTAAATGGCAGCTATAAGGCTGAGTCTGATTCAAGGGAGGGACCTGAGTCAGGTTTATCCTAAGGTGGGGATGGGGGTGCAGGACAGACAGGCAGGAAATCTGCAGAGATGGAGGAGGTGCTTAGACACTTGAGAAAATGTGTAAGAGGGCTTGGAGATAGACTCAGACCAAGGCCCAGAGAGGGAAGGCAGTTAGCCTGAAGTCACACAGTACTGAGTTGGAAGTTGAGCATCCTTCAACTTCAGAGCTCCCACCCTCAGCCCGTCTTGAACCCACAACTCCCAGAAGGCTTTGCACAACATTGCTTCACCCACCTCAGTGGATACCTCGCTCACATTCAATCGCTGGTGGATTTTTCTTCCCCCCTGACCCTGAGGTCCCACATCTCCTCTTTCTCAGAGCCAATGAGAAAGGGAGCCCCCCTTGTCTGCTGGTGTTGCCACACATAGGAAGTGGCGGGGAAAGTCCATACTGGACCTCTGGGCTTGCCCAGGGTGTGACCTCCAAGCGGAGGGCCCTGCCCTAGGCCACCCCCCTCTCCCATCTCATTGCAAAGTTCTGCCTCTGGCCTGCTCTGAGTCCCTGAGCAGCTGTCTTTCCTTCTCGAGTCCCCACTTCCTCATCTATCAAACGGGTTAATAATCCTTCCATCAAATGAAGTCATGGGTGTGAAAGTGCTTTGTCAACTGCTGGGTTCTGTAGAAATGAGAAGGTTTATAATAGCACCAACAATAGAAACAATTACAGTTGTGACTATTGTTGCCAGCAAGCTGCAGGCTCAAGCAGCAAATTCCCCTTAGTCTGCCCTCAGTCTTCCCAGCAGAGCTTGGGTCTTTCTCCTGCCACCTCAAATACTCCCAGCCACTGGCCCTCCTGGTGCTGTGATCTCAAGGACTTGTGAATGGTGGCTCAACCACACGGGGCTGATGGTGGGACCCCCGACAGTAGGACACAGGCAGGAGGGGCCAGGGCCAGGCCAGGCAGCCCCTTTCAGCAGCCCCTGTCCCACCCCCCAGGGCTGCGAGGGCTGATGATCGCAGTGATGATGGCCGCGCTCATGTCGTCACTGACCTCCATCTTTAACAGCAGCAGCACACTCTTCACCATGGACATCTGGAGGCAGCTGCGGCCCCATGCCAGTGAGCGGGAGCTGCTGCTGGTGGGACGGTATGGTGGGTGGGTGCTGACGCACCAGCGAAGGTCAGGGAGGTGGGCTTCCCCAACCACATGACCAGCCTGCAAGGTCCACCAGAGGTGTGCTTTGAGGGATGAGTAGGAGTTCAACAGTTGGAGAAAGGAGGATGCCAGAAAGGAGAGGAGAGAAGAGACCAGAATATTCTCTCCATTCCACCTCTCATATTGTTCCCTGGTCACCTCTTCATGATCAAAACCTCACCTTGGAGGCATCTTTTACCCTGAGCTGCATCTTTGAGGGAATCTCAGCCAGAGAGATCGCCCTCCCTCAACCATCCCAGGGATTTCTCTGTCTTCCCCAAATCTGAGCCACTAGCCTTCTTGATGCTCCAGTGGCCCCACAAACAACTTAAGCCAAACTCACATCTGGCCAAACTTAGGCCACTACTGTCCCTCAGCCTCCATGCCCCTGGCCCCACTGAGCTTCTTCCCAGTTCCTCCAGCACTGCATGTCCCCTCCTTATTACCTCGATGACTTACCTTGAACTTTCTAGACTCTGCCCAAATGTTTCCTTCATGCAGTCCTCCCTGATACCCCTGTCCAAGAAATGAGTCCTCCCTATGGACTATTGTCAGGCTCCCCCCACAGCACATGTTGACCTCATAGGTCCAACTTATCTTCCCAATGCCCATGTGCACAGGGGTGAACAGGGGCCGCGTCTGCTCAGCCCTTCATCCCTGTGCTTGGCCAGCAGTACCGGGAGTCCTTCAGGGGTGAATTTAGCAGTGAATGGCAGGAGGTTGGTGGCTCTGAATGTGTGCACGTGTTCATGTGCCAGGGCCTCTCCCACATCCCAGCCCACACTCTGCACAACCCAGTTGAGGGCCCAGCCTCTCTCTGGTGCTCAGCTTGGCCAACAGTGCACTCTCTGCTAGCAGCGCATGGCGCCTGTCCTCAGGGCGGGGTCCCTCCAGGAGCTCTAGGCAGCTGTCCCAGGGATGCAAAACAGCCAGGATCCTGTCAGAAGGGCCCTGTTGGGACACGCCAGAAAGCAGGCCTGCGTGAGCTCATCTGTGGGCTCACAGCTTCCTCCAAAACAAGGAGCCTCTCCCTTGGCCTGGCAGGACACTTCTGTGTTGGCATGACCCAGCTCTGGGCCTCTTGACCTCCTCTCCCACCAGGAGGTTCCCCACTTCCCTTCAGCTGCTGTGTGCCCCTGGTGGCCCACGCCTCTCCAGCATATCCCTCCCTAAGTTAGCCCATGCTCCAGCAGGGCTGGGGAGGCCTAGAGATGCTGAGTCTGTTGTAGGAAGGCAAGAGTTTGTGCGAGGAGGGTGGAGTGGGATAGGTGTTAATGGAGCCTGCCTATGCCTTTGAAGAGGGCAGTACCCGCCCGCCTGCCAGACTAAGGGTTAATTAGCCTTAATCGAGATGGCACCTCCTTCCTCCACCCTCTCCCTCAGGCCTGGAAGGGAAGAAAGGGAGGCAGGCAAGCAAGCAGGAAGGAGGACTCACCCCAACTGCATATAGCCTCTGTTGCCCCTGCCCTCCTATTCAGGTTTCAGGGGGTCTTACCCCTACTGACCTATGGGAGGGGGAGATGTTCGTTTGACCCAGGACACAGGAATGAGGGGGCTCAGCCAGGGAGGAACAGATGGGACACCTCATCCCAACTCTGACCCCACACCTCTTCAAGTCTCTGAAGCCTCCCTCCTCCTGGAAGCCCTCCTAGATTGATGCTTTCCCTGGGTTCCTTCACCCTCTCTGAGTGTAGGGTGATATGCTCCTCTGTTTTCTTTGTTGGATTCTAAGTACTGGGCAGGGAAAAGGGCCTGCTCGTCATCAAATCTGGACTCCCAGTACAGAACTTGGGACTCAGGTGGGTTCCTGGTGACCAATTTGTTGAATGAATGAGTGAAGTATGTCCCTGCTATGGAGGGTCCTGCACCTAGAGAGGAGACAGGCAGGAACCAAAAAGCATTTATGCAGGATGGAGAAGGGAAGGGACTCCGCTTGTCAGAGGTCTCAGACTTCAGAGCTGAGTAGCCCAGGTTCTAACCCAAACCCAGATTGCCTGGCTGCAGATCTTGCATTCTTAGACAGAAGATGTCCTGTGATGGATGTGGTCAACAGCCAAGGGCAGTAGGGGATGAAGGGTGTGCCAGCTAGAGGTTGCAACTTCTGCAAAGGCCGAAGTGTAAGAGGAACCTCCAGGAGGCTGGTCCAGCTCGACCGTGAGGGCAGTGGGCCATCTGCGCTGCCACCTAATGTTTGCTGAGCACTGCATGTGCCAGGGGATGCCGCAGTGATTAAGGAGGTGAGGCTCCTGCCTGCCGCCACCCCTCCCCCCAGTGCTTGCAGCCAGGAGGGAGAGACAGACCACAAGACAAACTAGAGACCGGGATGCTGGGGGCTGCTCTCTGAGAGACTGAGCGGAGACCCCAGGGATGAGAAAGAGCAGGACTGAGCCAGGGGCCTTACCTGCGCGCCGTGGGAGGGTTTGCAGTGGGGTCGGACTGGCCCCGTCCCTGGTGGAGCAGACCAGAGGCCAGTGAGAAGGCAGGAGCTAGGGCAGCAGGGGACAGAAAGAGGAGAGCTAGTCACAGTGACCAGAGGGGTGAAGAAGGGTGTCTGAGGACGAGCCCACCCACTGCCCATCCAGGCTGGTCATCGTGGTGCTCATTGGCGTGAGCGTGGCCTGGATCCCCGTCCTGCAGGGCTCCAACAGCGGGCAGCTCTTCATCTACATGCAGTCAGTGACCAGCTCCTTGGCTCCTCCCGTGACCGCAGTCTTCATCCTGGGCATCTTCTGGCAGCGAGCCAATGAGCAGGTGGATGGGGGTAGAGGGAGCAGAGGCAGAAGCTGGGCAGGGAGCCTCTCCCATGTCTCAGATGGGCTGCGGCCTGTTGGCATCTTCTTCCCCTGATGCCTGTGTTTGGGGGGCGGGGGGTGCTGCCCCACCTGTCCCTCATCCTCCTCCAGGGGACCTTCTGGGGTCTGATGGTGGGGCTGGCTGTGGGTGCCACGAGGATGGTCCTGGAATTCCTGCACCCCACCCCGCCCTGCGGCGACCCAGACACTCGACCTGCCATCCTCAGCAGCTTCCACTACCTGCACTTCGCCATCGCCCTCTTCGCGCTCAGTGGAGCTGCGGTGGTGGCTGGGAGCCTGCTGACACCACCCCCCCAGAGTGTTCAGGTGAGCCCACCCCGACCCTTAATCAATTTCTGGCTCTGATGCCATTCTGACCTCTATGACTCAAGAATTTTCTAGCTCTTAAGTCCTAAGCCTGTCTCATCCTGGCCCCTGGCCCTTTATGAACTCAACTACCGTCTTTCCTTTGTGACTCCTGACCCTGACCCTGTCCAGGTCCTCCCCCATCCTGTCATGTCCACCCACCCCTACCCATTCCTTGCAGATTGAGAACCTTACCTGGTGGACCCTGGCTCAGGACCCACCCTTGGGAGCCAAAGCAGGTACTGTGTGACCCCCCAGCTCCCTCTCATTTCCACTTGAGGCAGGGGCTGGAGGCGTGGGTGCTGACTGTGCCTCTGGGTCCTCTCCTGTCCCTTTCCCTCTCTCACCCCCTCCAGGTAATGTCCAAACAGCACAGAAACATGCTTTTTGGGCGCGTGTCTGCTGCTTCAACGCCATCCTCCTCGTGTGTGTCAACATCTTCTTCTACGCCTACTTTGCGTGACACACCCCACTGTGCAGGAAGGCGGGGTCCCCAGAGCCCTTAGTCCACCTCCCCTCCCTAATAAGTTTCCCAAAGCCCAGGGAGGGGGTGAACACCCTCACAGCTACATGGCGGCAGTCAATGCCCAGGACTGGTCCAGTCAGCTAAGCAGGAGTCCTTGAAAGTTAGGGGGGTTATGGGAAAAAAGAAAGTGATGTATCAAAAATAGCCAAAATATACCAAAGTAGTCATTATTGAAAAGAAAATTCAATTTCTGACGAACATCCTTATATGGGTTTTACTGTTTTTATTTTGAGTACACCAGCCCCAGGGCAGCACACCCGCCATGGCACAGGTCTCCTAGGGTCTCAGACCAGCCCTGGGGCCTGCAGCTGCTCAGGGGCGCCTTCCTCCTCCCACTTGCTTCCAGCTCCGGGGAGCCTTCTCTCCTCTCCTCCCTGCTTACCACCTATTCCAGCATCAGCCTGGCATTTAGAGACCTTTCTGAGTCCCCTTCACTCCTCCTGCTTCCACAGGTGCCCTGGCTCTGGGCAGGCACTATTTAGTACTCCCCGCTGGGTGCACATCCAAGTGAACACCTTGTCTTTCCTTAAGTGGGGTTCTCACCTGCACTGCCCTCCCTGCTCTGAGTGCTGCTGGACCTCCTGAATTTCACACCTGGTCTACAGTTCCCCCAGGCTCCCTAGGGTCCTGGTCTGGGGAGAACCTGGGCCTGAACAAACCAGAATAGGGCTCTCCAGGGCCTGCTGCGCATGGCTTGTCCACCATGTGAGCCCACAGAAAGGAGTAACTGCCTCCATGTCTTTCATCACTGTGCACCCCTTCTTCAGGTCCAGGGTCTCCAACCTCCCCAAAGTGTCTGTGGTAGTGCCAGGATGTTGGACACACAGGTGAAGCCCAAAGTAGTGGGCTTAGGAAGGCCAGTGTCTCCCTGATGTCAGTCCAGTGAGGCCAGGTCAAGAAGTGTGCGGCCCCCTTTCCTGTCCCTCAGGACTAAGCTGCTTCCCCAATAGCTAGAACAACTCCAGGGCCTTTTGCGGAAACAGCAGGCGGGTCCAGGGATGGTCAACCCAAGGTCAACCACCTGCCAAGCCAACAGTTCTGGCTTGAGTTCCCAGTGGGGGGAACTTAGGAGGCCCCAACACTTCCAGAGGCAGGGCCCACTGG